>NC_084842.1:76885701-77524451 GCF_033115175.1 Lepus europaeus | reverse complement strand
GAATTACAAAGGCATCTGACTTAAGTGTAAAGCTGAGTATGACAGCTATTCTCTGGCAAAATGTCAAGGGCAAGTGTGGCATAGGCACATGCTTGGGTATGCAGCCTCATAAAGTTTATCCCTTACCTCCTAAAGCGACTTTCTGGAAGGCACTGCAGCAAATTTAAGATGAAATAGGAAAGAAGAAGAAATCAGGTTCAAAAAATACCATGCAAAACTTGAATACAATTTTAAATCCCAGCTATTTACTGTGTGGTTATTTGAGGAAATGAATGAACTAAAGTAGACCAGAAACTTACAAAATTGTAAGAATAAAAGCAATAATTGGTTCACTGTAACACCCAAAATGATAAAGAAGTTGTATGTTCTTGCCCCTACTCACTCTTGCCCCTACTCACATTTTGGATTGATAAAGTGTGAAAAGCTATCCTTTGAAATGTTTAGCAGAAAACTGAATGATCATAAAAGTGTTTTACTAAAATCTTCTGCATGATGTGTTCTCAATAAATATTTGCTAACAGAACTGTTTGCATAAATAGAATAAAGTGAATTGTTTCATTATTTTATTAGAATTGTTAAGTTATTTAAGGCCACTTTAAAAACTTAACTTAAAAAATTGCAACTATCTGATATCTCACTGGACAATTAGATGAACTGTGATGTCCACATTTTTTGGTAGAAAGTAGAAATGAGGGACTAGTACTGTGGAGTAGTGGGTAAAGCCACTACCTGCACTGTGGGCATCCCATATGGGCTCCAGTTCCAGTCCTAGCTGCTCCACTTCTGATCCAGCTCCATGCTAATGTACCTGGGAAAACAGCAGAAGATGACTTGAGTCTTTGGGCCCCTGCACCCACATGGGAAGCCTGAAAGAGGCTCCTGGCTCCTGGTATTGGATTGGTCCTGCTGTAGTCATTGCAGCCATTTATGAAGTAAACCAGTGGATGGAAGATCTCTCTCTCTCTCCTTTCTCTCTCTCTCCCTTTCTCTCTCTCTCTCTCTCTCTTTCTCTCTCTCTCTCTCTTTCTCTCTCTCTGCCTTTCTGTAATTCTGCCTTTCAAATAAATAAATAAATCTTAAAATAAAGAAAGTAGAAATTAATTTGAAAATAATATCTGGGTCTTAGTTTATTTAGGCTGCCATAATAAAATACCATAAATTGGGTAGACAACAGAAATTTACTTCCACCAGTTCTGAGGGCTTGGAATTCACTGCACCAGTGGAATTGTTGTCTGTCCAGATCCATTTCTTGACTCATAGAAAGGGTATCATGCTGTTTCCTCACATGGTTGAATGGGAGAACTCTGGTCTCTCTGGCTTCTTTTAACATTAATCCCCTTCAAGAGATAGGAGCCCTTATAACTTAATCACCCCCGAAATGGCCACAGTTCCTAACACCATCACCCTTGGGGCTAGGATTTCAACCTATAACTACTGAGGCAGACATAAACATTTCAACTATAGCAGGGTCTATTTTTCATTCATGCAAAATTTGGAGGTACAGGATTAAAAACTCAAAGAGTGAATTTGGAGATATGAATTTGTTGGCTGTCTTCAGAATAGTGCTATTGGATTTGAGATAGTATTATGAATGTGGGAACTGGTGTTTTGGTCATGGCTCAGCACTTAACTGTGTTTTTTTTTTCACACCAGTTAAATAAATAAATTCTACCTTTGAGGCAAAGGTAGAATAATATGCTATCAAAGATATTTTTTGAAATTCTAAGGATTTGTCAAACCTCCCTATTAACAATTATGTTTAATGCTGATGCTTTCAAAGGACATATAGGAGTTGTAGTCTCTGTCAGAACTCTGTTCATTCTAATCAGCATCCCCTGTGTTTGATGTAAGAACCTGGAAAGAGTAAATTCTAGCATGAGGTTGCAGTTTTTGAAGTTGTATCATCTCTGACATAATGTCTCTCCATTTTTTGTTTTATTAACACCCAATATATTCATGATTTTTAGTTAAGCATATCTTTTATTAATTTTCACTTATATAACATATTGTTGATTTTAAAATATTTGTGTCTTTAGGAAAGCCAGTTGAGTTGGAAGGGATTGTGCTCTGGGGTTCTGAAGGATCTTTCAAAGGCATATGTTTCATGATAGAGAAATGGAATTTTGGCCTGAGAAGATTTTTGTGGTTTGAGTTGATGAGATCTTGTTGATGAGATTCATTTTATATTTTCTGACTTTATCCTGATTGCCTTAAACATAGTTAATTTTCTTCTTGCTTTTTCTCTGGGACTGTATGTTCTAGATTGGGAATATGTCTTCTCTAATCATTTAGGAAACACTCCAAAATGAAACTTCTTTATCAGTTCCTACCTATAGCATTTCCCTGGAGAAATTGCTAAAATTGACCTCTTATGGCATATAGGAAAACCTCAGCCGGCTTTTCAATTTAAACACTGTGATTCTTCCATAACAAAATATATATGGGGTTTGTTTTGGTTCACAGAACTCAAACTGAAATCTGATTCATCTTACTTTTCAGTAAGTACCAGGAAGAGAATAATCTAGGGTTTTCCTAGAATTCAACATAATCTGTTTCCAGCTGTATTCTGTCACTCTAAAAACATTTTAAATGATTAAAAAATAACCTTGTATCTGTAACTGAGCCACTGTGCCTGTGATCACAGCACAGCTGAGTTAAATCATATGTTATCTCCCAGATAAATGGCCCTCTGCGGTCAGGAGGAGTTTTAGATTTATAAAATTGAAGATTAAAAACAAGCAAATTATAGGGTCTATTTTAAAGTTTATGTTTTGGCAAAATGTTTTGTACTTAATGCCTACTGGCTTATACAAAAGTGACACACATTAAACTAGTTAAAGGAGTTATTTGTGCTGATAGCCTTCCTCTTTTAGTAACACAATTTAATACTTTAGCTCGTGTTATAATCCACACTACTAGTACAAAAGAATAGCTGAAAAATAAATACTACTTTTATCAATCATTATTAATATCAAGTTTGAAAACTTTATCTAAAACTTGGTCCACTAGTGAGAAGGGAGAGGAGATTAGTTTGCCATGTCTCAGGCAAACTATCTATGTTCCCGTGTTCATACGTGCACCATGGAAGTCATGTTAGTGAAGTTTAAAAACCCAGAAATGAAAAGAGTTAGTGGACCATATAGTATTGTGTTAGATTAACACCAGTATGAGCCCCGGGTACATGAGTGGCTTGATGAACTACAAAAATATTCACGTTTTGACCTGGATTGGCTTATAATTTATAATAATCAGGATTTTCTTTCGCAAACTTTGTAGAATTAAGCTTCTCTTCATCACAAAAAGTATTTTCTACTAAGATGTAAAAATACAGTAAAATTTAGAGTTATAATTCTTTGAATAGAATTCAAAAGGGTTAGTTTTTCCATATACACATTTCCAGGAACTTTTTGAAGACCTCTCACATATACTTCTTAAATATAAATAACACTTCAAAATATATTTCAAGTGAATATATGGTTCTTGAATTTTAGTTAAATTTGGTATGAAGATAGTATAAATATTCATGTCTTATCTGCATGGTAGTTGTTGACACATTTTTTTCAAATAGAATCCATTCATGAAGTAGATATAGTAAATACAGTAAGCATATCAGAATACCACGGCCAATATATTCAATCAATTCTGTAATAAACTTTTCCTGTCTGTCTGGGATCATGCCTAAGACATCACTAAGAATTATATGGTGCTGATGTCAGTGTTGTGGCACAGTAAGTTAAGCCACTGCCTACAACACAAGGCAAAGATTCAAGTCTTGCCTGCTCCACTTCAGATCCAGCTCCCTGCTAATGTGCATGGGAAAGCTGCAGATGATGGCCCAGGTCTTTGAGTGCTCAAACCCATTTGGAAGATCTGGATGGAGTTCCAGGATCCTGGCTTAGGTATGGACAAGCCCTGGCTGTCCATTTGAGAAGTAAAACGACAGATAGCACTTGGCTAGGCTGAAACCAGTAGCCTGCACTTCATCCATATCTCCCCACATGGCTAGTAGGGGCCAAATACTTGGGCTATCACTTGGTGCCTTCCCAGGAACATCACCAGAGAACTGGATTCTAGGCAGAGCAGCTAGGACTCAAACTCTTATATGCGATGCCAGCACCACAGGCAGCGGCTTAACCCACCGAACCAGGATGCCAACCCCTAACATAAACACATTTTTGCCAAACAGACATATTACTAATTATATGCACTGGGTCAATTAGCAGTTTCCTGTGAATTCTTCATTATGAATATATTAATGGAGGGGCTTAAGAAAAAAGACCAAAAAGACACTGTAGTAAATATTTGCCATGAGTATTGAATCTAATTTTATGACTAGAATTAAAATAAGCTTGGGGAGAATAGGAAGTACAAAAAGGAAATAGAATGAGTTTACTGATTGCCTCGTGGGTGGTGAATGGGAGTTAAAGTTTATCAACTCAAACTGTGTGCAAGAGGATACAGGGCCTCCCCAGCATGATCAGAGTAGAAAACAAACAGATTTCTATAAAGGAAAAAAAATAAGATGTGTCAGCATTAAATTGATACCAAATTCACACATAGGCAGTGCAAGAAAAGAGAGCTACAGGCCAATGTCCCTGATGAACGCAGATACAGAAAACTTTTACAAAATATTAGCAAATTGAATTCAATAGTACATTAAAAGAAACATACACCATGAAAAAGTGAGATTTCTCCCTAAGATGCGATAATGATATGATACATAAATCAATAAATGTGTTACTCCACTTTAACAAAATCAAGATAAGGCCAGTGCCACAGCTCACTTGGTTAATCCTCTGCCTGTGGTGCCGGTACTCTGGGTTCTAGTCCTGGTTGGGGCGCTGGTTCTGTCCTGGTTGCTCCTCTTCCAGTCCAGATCTCTGCTGTGGCCCGGGAAGGCAGTGGAGGATGGCCCAAGTCCTTGGGCCCTGCACCCGCATGGGAGACCAAGAGGAAGCACCTGGCTCCTGGCTTTGGATCGGCGCAGCATACCGGCCGTAGTGGCCACTTGGGGGGTGAACCAATGGAAGGAAGACCTTCCTCTCTGTCTCTCTCTCTCACTGTCTAACCCTGCCTATCAAAAAAATAAATAAATAAATAAAAATTATGCAGCCGAATTCCAAGATTGTGGAACAGTGGCAGGGCAATCTGCTCTAAGCTAGGCAAAAATAGTAAAAAATAGTAAAAAAATGATAGACCATTAAGCAAGTCTCAGTAAATTAAGAAAGTCATATCTTGCATATTCTCTGACCACAATGGAATGAAGCTATAAATCAACAACTCAAGAATCACTAGACATATGCAAACACACGGAGACTGAACAACATGTTATTGAATGAGCAGTGGGTCATAGAAGAAATCAAAAGAGAAATCAAAAATAGGTAAAATAAATGATAATGCAACATATCAAATCTTATGGGCTACAGCAAAAAGCATGTTAAGAGGGAAGATTATAGCAGTGGTTGTCTGCATCAAGAAACTGGAAAGACAAAATAAATGAACTATAAATACATCTGAAGGACCTAGGAAAAACAACAAAAAAACAAATCTCACATTAGTAGAAGTAACAAGATCATTAAAAATTAGAGAAGAAATAAACAAAATTGAAACAAAAATATAAGGATCATGAAATGAAGAGTTTTTTTGAAAAAATAAATAAAATTGATACACCATTGACCCAACTAACCAAAGGAAAAAAAAAAAGGAGAGAGAAGACTCAAATCAATAAAATCAGTAATGAAAAAGGAAATGTAGCAAGAGGTACCAAAGAAATAAAAAGAATCATCAGAAATTACTACAGAGCTGTATGCCAACAAATTGAGAAATCTAGAAGAAATGGATGGATTCCCTGACACATACAATCTACCAAAATTGAACTGTAAAGACATAGAAAACATAAACAAACCAACACAGAAATTGAGTAAGTATAAAGACACGCCAAACAAGGAAAAGCCAAGTACCAGATAGCTTCACTGCTGAATTCTACCACACATTTAAAGTAGAACTAATTCCAATTATTCTCAAGCTATTCAAACCAATTAAAGGGAGGAAATTCTACAAAACTCCTTCTGTGAAGCCAGCATCACATTAATTCCCAAGCCAGAAAAAGATACAGAGAAAGAAAACTATAAACCAGTACCCCTGATTAACAGATGCAAAAACTTTCAATAAAATACTAACTAATCAGGCTGGCGCCACGGCTCAATAGGCTAATCCTCTGCCTTGTGGTGCTGGCATACCGGGTTCTAGTCCCAGTCAGGGCGCCAGATTCTGACCCGTTGCCCCTCTTCCAGTCCAGCTTTCTGCTATGGCCTGGGAGTGCAGTGGAGGATGGCCCAAGTGCTTGGGCCCTGCACCCCATGGGAGACCAGGAGAAGCACCTGGCTCCTGGCTTCAGATCAGCACCGTGCACCGACTGCAGCGTGCCGGCCATGGAGGCCATTGGAGTTTGAACCAATGGCAAAAGGAAGACCTTTCTCTCTGTCTCTCTCACTGTCCACTCTGCCTGTCAAAAAAATAAAATAAAATACTAACTAATCAAATCCAACAACACATCTGAAAGATCATTCACCCTGACTAAAAGGGATTTATCCTTTTGGTATGCAGGGATAGTTTAATATTTGCAAATCAATCAATGTGATACATCACAAACTGAAGAACAGAAAAACATGATTTTCTCAATAAATGAAGAGAAAGCGTTTGATAAAATACAACATCTTTTCATGATGAAAACCTTAAGCAAATTGGGTATGCAAGGAGCATACCTCAATAGAATCAAGAAAATTTATGATGAACTAACCACCAGCATCTTACTGAATGAGGCAAAGCTGGAAGCATTTGCATTAAGATCTACAACCAAATAAGGATGCACACTCTCACCATTGCTCTTCAATATAGTTCTGGAAGTTTTGGCCAGAGTCTATTAGCAAGAAAAAAAAAATCAAAGTATACAAATTGGAAAGAAAGAATCAAACTATTCATATTTACAGGTGATGTGATTCTATATAGACAGGATCCAAAAGAATCCACTGAGGGACTATTGGAACTTGTAAAAGAGTTTGGTAAAGTGACAGGATATAAAATCAACACACAAAAATCCATAACCTAGGTATACACAGAAAATGCCATGGCTGAGAAAGAACTTTTTTTTAAAAAAAAGATTTATTTTATTTATTTGAAATACAGAGTTAAATAGAGAGGCAGAGACAGAGAGAGAGGTCTTCCATCCACTGGTTCACTCCCCAGATGGCTGCAATGGCCAGATTCATGCCAATTTGAAGACAGGAGCCAGGAACTTCTTCTGAGTCTCCCATGTGGATGCAGGGGCCCAAGGACTTTGGGCCATTTTCTACTGCTTTTTCCCAGACCATAGCAGAGAGCTGGATTGGAAGAAAAGCAGCTGGGACTAGAACTGGCACTGATATGGGATGCCAGCGCTTCAGGCTAGGGCTTTAACCTGCTACACCACAGTGCCAGCCCTGAGAAAAAAAATTTAAGATCAATCCCATTTACAATAGTTACAAAAACAAATAAATATCTCGGAATACATTTAACCAAGGATGTCGAAGATCTCTATGATGAAAATTATAAAATAATAAAGAAAGAAATAATAGAAGACACAAAAAATGGCAGAATCTTCCCTGTTCATTGATTGGAAAAATCAGTATCATCAAAATGTACACACTACTAAAAGCAATTTACAAGTTTGATGCAATCCCTATCAAAATACCAATGACATTTTTCTCAGATATAGAAAAAATGATGCTAAAATGCTAAAATGCATACACAAGCATAATAGCTAACACAATCTTATACAACAGAAGTAAAGCTGGAGGCATCACGATACCAAATTTCAAGACATACTTCAGGACAATTATAATCAAATCAGCCTGATGTTGGCAAAAAAAACAGATGTGTAGACCAATGGAACAGAAGAGAAACTTCAGAAATCAATACACACATCCACAACCAACTTATCTTTGATAAAGGAGGTAAAATCAATCCCTGGAGCAAGGACAGAGTACTCAACAAATGTGCTGGGAAAGCTGGATCTCTGTATTCTGAAATATGAAACAAGACCCCTACCTTACACCTTATAAAAAATCCACTCAAAATGGATCAATGTCTTAGATCTATGATGTGAAACCATCAGATTACTAGAGAATTCTGGGGAAACTCTGCAAGAAATTGGAATAGGCAAAGAATTCTTGGGAAATTCCCCAGAAGTACAAACAACCAAAGCCAAAATAGCCAAATGGAATTACATCAAGCTGAGAAGCTTCTGCACTGCAAAAGAAGCACTCAGCATAGTGAAGAGGCAACTGACAGAATAGAAAACATTTGCTAACTATGCAACTGATATCACCAGAATCACCTCACCTCCATTAGAATAGCTCTCATACAGAGATCAATAAGCAACAAATGCCAGCAAGGATGTAAGGAAAAAGGTACCCTAATCAACTATTGGTGGGAATGTAAAGTGGTGTAGCCACTGTAGAAAACAGTATGAGCTACCTCATAAGTCTGAATATAGACCTATCATATGACCCAGTCATTCCATTCTTGGGAATTTACCCAAACCAAAAAAAAAAAAAAAAAAAAAATCTAAGAGTAATCTGTAACCTCATGTTTATTGCAGCTCAATTCACAATAGCTAAGATATGTAATTAACCCATAAGTCAATTGAAGCCTGGATAAAGTAATTAAGGTATATATACATTATGGAATACTACACAGCATTTAAAAAAATTAAATTCTGTCATTTGAAACAAAATGATGCAATTGGAAACCATTATCCTTAGTGAAATAAGCCAGTCTCAAAAAGATAAATACCATATATTCTCCCCATTGTGTGGTAACTTATAGTGTACGAAAAATCTATAGAAGTAAAATTGATACTTTGAGATATGATGATTTTTAACAGCCCTGTCTCAACTGTTGAGGAACAATGTTTTTTATACTATTTCATGTGTAGGGTTAATCTATCTTAAGAGTACAGAGTTAACTGAAAATAGATCTTTGTAAAAATAAGAATAGGAAGAGGAAGGAGGAGGAAGGGTGAGAGAACCAGAGAAAAAGTAGCATGGAAAGTCTCACTATGTTCCTGATTATGTATATATAAAATAAATGAAATTTGAATACCTTAGAAAATAAAATAATTTGCCTAATAAGTTAAAAAAATGGACATCTCAATATATGGAGAAAATGAATATGTTAAAATTCAGCATTCTTTTGTGATAAAAACACTTAGATATATCTCAATAAAGACCATGTAAGACAAACTCAAAATACATTTTACTTAATAACAAAAAGATTAAGGGATAGCCACTCTTGTCACTTCAAGTCAACATAGTGCTGGTAATTCTAGTCAGAGCAATTAGAGAGGAAGAAGAAATAAAATATATGCATATAGGAAAATAAGAAAAAGATCATTGTGTTTCTGTTTGTCATATTTAGTTACAAATTTTTTCCCACTGCAAAGGAAGAGTAAGTTTTAAATTACATTTTAAAAAATCACTAAAAGTTGACTCAACATTTAACCTCAGTTTGCTTATGGATTGATTAAAAATTCATTGGGTTTTGATTTTTAATATAGATATTTTTGTTTCTCTTATTAGCTAGAGTTTCATGATTAAGAAGATTATTTAATTCATTTCTTCTGTATCCCATTTTATAATAAATGACCAATTTTTAATTTTTTCATTTTACATGGAAGGCAGAGAAAAAAACAGAAAGGGAGAATTTGCCTTTACTGGTGTACTCTCTAAATGTCCACAACAGTCAGAGTTAGGCAAGGCTCACAATTAGGAAACTGGTACTCAATCCCATGTGCTTGAATCATCATTTACTACCTCCCAGGGTACACATTTATAGGAAGCTGGATCAGGAGTGAAGTATCCAGCACTCAAACCAGGCACTTGAATACGGAATGCAGGCCTTTCAAATAGCAACTTAACCACTGTGGCACTCTCTCCATCACTAAAGATTGTAACAGTTAGTCACTCAACTTGGATACCGTTAGAAGGAGCATGAACAGGAATAAATTGATTTACAGAGCTGTGCTTTACTAAAAGTAGAAGAGTACATTGGGAACAATGTGTAATATATTTTAATTCCATTGTTTATGGACCTTTTGAAACCTCCTCATATGGCTTCAGAAGCAAGTAGGTTGCTCTATTTGCACTATCACTAAGTGTATAATTTTTTAAAATTATATAACTCACTAAGGTTAGCTAATAAGGAAGGGTATTGTGAGTGTAAAATGGGATGATTTGCTGCTGGCAGTGTGGCACAGTGGGTTAAGCTGCTGTCTGCAATGTCAGTTTTCTATATAGGAATGGTAGTTTGAGTCCAGGTTGCTCCGCTTCCAATCCAGTTCCTTGCTAATGCATCTGGGAAAGCAGTGGAGATGCACAGATCCTTCTGCTCTTGCACCTGTATGGGAGACCAGGATGGAGTTCTGGGTTTCTGGCTTCAGCCTGGGCAGCCTGGCCAATGGGATCATTTGGAGAGTGAATTGGTGGATGAAAGATTCTCTATCTCTCTTCCTTTCAAAATTAAAAAAAAAAAATCTTTAAAAAGTAATAAAGGGGATGATTTATAATTAGTAAGCAGCACTTAGGTCTAGAGTATTCTTAGTTTCTTTCATTTTCTATTAAACATGTATGTATGGGGGCCGGCGCCGTGGCTTCACAGGCTAATCCTCCGCCTTGTGGTGCTTGCACACTGGATTCTAGTCCTGGTTGGGGCGCCGGATTCTATCCCGGTTGCCCCTCTTCCAGTCCAGCTCTCTGCTGTGGCCCGGGAGTGCAGTGGAGGATGGCCCAAGTGCTTGGGCCCTGCACCCGCATGGGAGACCAGGAGAAGCACCTGGCTCCTGGCTTCGGATCAGCGAGATGCACCGGCCGCGGTGGCCATTGGAGGGTGAACCAACGGCAAAGGAAGACCTTTCTCTCTGTCTCTATCTCTCACTGTCCACTCTGCCTGTCAAAAAAAAAAAAATGTATGTATGGGTATTTCTGTGTATGCCTGTGTGTAAACATATAAAATCCATATCTCTTCTCTTGCATGATTATTTTCTCTCTGTTATCCATTTTTCATCCTATTTTTATCGTATTATTTTTACACTGATATGCAAAGTAAATATGTACAACCCACATTGGGAATAAAATATTTGTGAGTTGTGGGGAAAAGTCCTCATAATTCACAAAAGTTTTATTGTAATATCTTAACCATACTCATTTAGAGGTAGAAGCAACTTGAGCTAGTTTTTCTACAAATAATTCTTTGTAAGAATAGAATTTTTCTTCAATAATAACTCATTCAAATGTCTGTTTATATAAGTTTCATTTCTTTAGTAGAGGTTTAGACAAGTAGTAATTAGATATTGCAACATGATAAAGTTATAAGAAGTTTAGCACTGGCCTCTTCCTCTTGCAGATCTCAAAGAAGGTTAAGTACCAATAAAGCAGAGATTGGAAGATGAATGTAGGGGAAAAAGGATGGAATGAAAGCAGAATAGGGAACAGAGTTGAGGAGAGGTGGGGTTAGTGCCAGGGGGACATTGCTGGGAACATGGTGTTCTCACACCTGTTTCAGTAGCTTTTGTCCTGAGCCATAATCATTTTACATCACTCTCATAGCTCATTTCCATTTCCCCAGGTCACCAATGAACGCTTGTTGCTCTCAAATGCCTTGTGTTACTGGTACTTCGAGTGAAGGACAGAGAAAATGGTGCTTTATTTGTTTGAGGTCAGCAGCTGTTAAAGGAAATACTGAAAGCCAGAATGGAAGATTCACTGTGAACTAGAACTGAGAATTAAAAGAACTTGCACAATGTAAATGGCCACTAAACCTCTCTGAGAAGGCCTACAATTTTTGCTTTTGGGTACCATATTAGTTTGAGCTATTTTATTTGTTTATTTTTATAAGGAAAATATGAGCCCAGAATATAGAGGGCTAATACGCATGTGAACGTTAAGTCACTCTGCCTAGGCCCCTTAAGTTATCTGTGAAGTCAAATCAGAGAATACAAAAAAGCTCATAATTTTTTACCTTCCAAATGTCAACCTGCTGCTGCTCTTAGATTATGAACACATTATTAGAAGCAGGTAAAACAAATGAGGAAGACTTCTCTTAAAACTGAAGAAGAGAACTGAGAGCTTTCAAGGGAGGAGGTCCCATAATTCCAAGCTTAAACGAAGAGAACTGATTTTTGAGTACATTTAGTAGAATATTACTCCATCACTGAAGATAACAATTATGTTCAAAATTTTGATCTTCATGTAAAGCTTTGTTTGTGCTCTATTTTTCAATTTAATAAGTTATGATAGGTGACTATTTGAGCTTTTAATGTCTGAGGAAATATTTTGTACAAGAAAAGATTTTTTACTGAAAATTGAGTTTTCAATTAATATTCAACCCAAGTAAGTTATAAATTCTAAAACTATATTTTCTTCTTAAACTCTTAAATTTGTCCTAAGACTTATTTTTCTATTCATAAATGGAATTTTTAAAGCACCAGATACTTTCATTTTCATTACAGTTGGATAAATTCATGTTTAACAAAGTTTAACTTTTTTTAAAAAAAGACTTATTTATTTATTTGAAAGTTAGAATTACGGAGAAAGAGAAAGAGAGAAATCTTCCATCTGCTCTACAAATGGCCACAATATTCAGTTGGGCCAATCTGAAACCAGGAAACAGGAGCTTCTTCTCGGTCTCTTTTGTGGGTGCAAGGGCCCCAGATTTTGAGATATCTTCCACTGCGTTCACAGCCTCATTAATAAGGAACTAGATCAGAAGTGGAGCAGCTGAGACCATATGGGATGCCGGCACCACAGGAGGTGGCTTTACCTACTACACCAGAGTGCTAGTCCCCCAAATTAACATCGTTTAAGCAAGAAAAAAAATCACATTTCAGCTGCTTATATTGCTTACATAAAGTCCATATACAAATGTAATATTTTTTATTTTTTTCAAGCAATATGGATGTCCGACAGGAGAGGCTCAAAATTCTTAAAAAGTAAAGTCTCTAGCATATAAACATTTCTTCGAAGACAATAAAGTCAATTTTTCTTATTCGTTCTAATAATTTAGGAACATAAATGATTGTATTTACATATTTTAGTTTAAAACTGCTAAGATCAATTGCACATTTCAATTTGATTGATATAATTAACCTATCAGATTATCTAGCATATATAGACATTTTAAAAATGTAAATAGATCATTTCTAAAATTGGTACACTATGAGTTTTATTTTCTTTATCCATTTTATAATTATTTTTAAAATTTCTAAAGTTTCACAAATTATTACAAAGCTACTGAAATAATTATGGGGGACATTTATTATCACAAGTAGGCTAAGATGGTTAGATTGAAATTTTTCTATTATATAGTTAATTATCAGTTGATGATCCAAGATTGGGTCATGGAATGTAGCAGCTATATGCATCCAGCTAAGTCTACCTGAGTCATAGTTGAATATGCTTGGATTCTTCCTATAAATGGGTCCTGCTGCTGTGTAAGAGGGCAATCCGATTCCCATAGCATCTGGCTAGAATTAATTTTTCAGCCCAATGTATTATATATCCCTTCTAGGTGTCTTTCATTTATCCCCATTACTTAGTATTTATGGCCAAGGATACAGCAATTCCCTTCACTCCTTGACTTGATTCAGCCTATGTTTTCACTGCCTCACTGGATTTGTTTCTGTTTCAGATTTTTCGATCTGACTCCAGGCCTCAATATTATAGTCATTTCATTGACACTGTTTAATTTATTTCAGAATGTTTTCTACACTGTTAAAAAATATACTTCTAAATGTATGAACTTCAGCTATGAGAAATAACCCCATTATGTGAATCTCATTCTTCACTGATAGTGGAAACTGTGTGTATGTGGTAAGTGAGTTTGGTGACTTTACAGTATTTCCATTTGTCTCCCTTAGGTGAGGAAAATCAGTGAAAATCTAAACCGTGAGCTTTGGTGAAAATATTCAATTATCATGTTGTCATGCAGCTCCGGGTTTCAGATTGCCTCTCTTTTGATACCTGTCTCCAAGAATTAGAAAAATATATTGCTTTTTACCACCTTTCTTTTTGCCGTTCTCTCTCATTCTTCCACACCAGGGAGCAAAGTCTTATCTCAGAAGTCAAGCATTTAAGGGCTTTGCTATACCAGGGACCGACCTGCTAGATGACAACTTATCTGAGGGATTCTTGACTGGTTCTTCAGTCACTAATATTTATTCATGCCAAGCCTCTAGGTTATTTGTACATTATCCTATTGATCTAAATGGAATCTCCCAATCTCTTATCCACCCTCCTTAACGTGATTCATGTTTCATGGTTCATGTCAGATGTGATGTCTATTTTTCCTTTCAGCCCCACAAGGGTTTCCCTGAAATTTCATTCCACAAGTATTCTATATTTGGTCTGGATTTTAGGCTTTAGATATATTATTCTAAAATTTTTATCTTAGGATATGAGAAGAACCCATTTTCCAATTTCAAAGGAAATGGAGATTTTGAAGAATGAGGAGAGTTTAGGTTACCAGGGAGATATGAAACAATAATCACCTTAAAGAAAATAGTTTAAAATGATATGTATATACAATATTTCACATATAGCATAAATATCCTATTTATTGTGATTTATATTTTATTACTGCTTTGGCATAATAATTTAAACTTTAAATGTCTACTTCATATAATTCCATCACAGACATACCACAGAGTTTTTGGAAATGACTTCACTATTTCATGATATCCTTTGTCTTTACTTTTGTCTAGCAGCTGAAAATCAGCTTCAGGAAATAAACTCTGGAGGTAGATCATCTGATTTTGGATTGTATCACTACTACTTTCTTGTGGTATAGTCTCGGCCAAGTTCTTAACCTGATCACTTAATCTAAGTCCATCTAAAGGAGGCCAACATTAGTGCAACTACCTCCTCTGGATGCTACGAGAAGTAAATGAGTTTGTGTGTGTTGGTAGCTCAAAACAGTGTCTTGTATTATAGAAAAGGAAATGAGAGCAAAGAAACTTAGAAAGGAGGGTGGCAGATGTTAAATAAAATCTTTGAAAACTATTGTTATTGTTTAATTAGTTCCACTTCCACTTCTAGTTTTGTTTCCTACAGCTAAGATTGCTTATGTCTTAAAACATCAAGGAAATTCTAAACTACAAAGTAGAAGATAATGCTTCCAAATCTACATAAGATTTTGTCACCTTCAGATTCTACAGCTCAAAGGCAACAGTTCCAGTTTGTCCTAAGAGAGTCTACAGACAGTCCTTTAAAAAAAAAAAAAAAAAAAAAAAAACCTTCAAGCCAGATAATCAATGACACTGATAATTCAACTTCTCCATCAAACAGGGTAATTTCAGTCTTTCACATTGGCATAGCATAGAGGAGATTAAAAGAAAGAATTCTTGTGTTTTGATTAGTGACCCAAGGAAATGTTGTATATATTGTTTTAAAATACTCCACTTACTTTTATCTTGCTAGATTAATTATCTAAAACTCTTCAAATATTTAAGAAAAGTATTTGGACTTAGATATAGACTTTTATGTCAGCTATTTTAATATTAATATTTATCTTTCTTGAAAGCTATATTTGTATATAACAACCTTCATAGAGATTAAAGAGAATTTTCATGTCTCCAAGTACCTATGCTATGTAACCACGACAAGAGAACATTAAGCAGGCCTTTAAGCGCCAAAGAGATCTGCTATTATAAAGAAAATGGTTCTGTTATCTAACCATACTGGACTCTGTCTTAATTTAAGTACTGAAAATAAAGTTGATAAAAATGAATGACTTGACACATAGATCAATGGAACAGAATACAAAGTCCAAAAATAGACTCACAAAAATATGGTGAATTGATTTTTGACAAAGGTGAAAAAGTGATTGAATGAAAAAAGAAAGAATTGCCTTCCTTTAAAAAAAAATTGTATTGGAACAATTGGACATTTGTTTAAAAAAAGACAACAACCACAAAAACCTCAAGTTATGTGTCTCCTTTTATACCTGGATAAACTCAAGATGTATTGTGATCTAAATGGAAATTTCAAGATATTTATAAGAAAATATAAGGGAAAACCTTTTTGACCTTGGTTTTGGCAAAATTCTTGAATATGAACCAAATGCATGAGGCATTAAATAACTTCATTTTCATTCATACAAACTGAAAAGTTTGATTTTCCAAATGGATTGATAAAGAAATTAAAAGACAACATGCAAATGTGGAGAAAATGTTTGCAATCAACATGTCTTACAAAAAAATGTGAATTCAGAATAAATAAAGAAATTAAAAATTTCAGTAAGTAAATTAATAACTCAAAAAATTCAGGGAAATACTTAAACATATTATATATGATAACAAATAAGCATCTAGGAAGATATTGAAGTCAAATTAAAATAATTTAAAAATTGAGACACCACTACATAATTACTAGAATGGCTAACTTGGAGAATAAAAAACAAGCCCCCAAAGACATTTTATCAATTTTTGGAACAATTTTAGCTTTCAGCCTCTCCAGAAATATGTTTGGAAAATGTCTCATAAAATTAGCTTCATTTCATTTCATTTCATTTCATTTCATTTGCTTGAGAGAGAATGTGAGTGAGATTGCACAAGAGAGAAAGAGTACCTCTGTCCTTTGGTTTAATCCCCTAATGTCCACAATGGCTGGAGCTGGGCCCTGCCAAAATCAGGAAAAAGTAACTCCATCCTGGTCTCAAACATAGGTGTTAGGGACCTAAGTATTTGTTGCCTTCTAGAGTATACATCAGCAAGAAGCTGGAACCAGGAGTAGAACAGAGTTGAACACAAGCACTCTGATATTGAGTGCAGTCACTCCAGCTGGTCACTTTACTACTAGGTCATATGTCACCAAAACTAAATGTCTAAAAGGGTTTCAAGAAAGTAAAATAGGAGCTACTATTTTATCTGGAGGTTAATACACCTGCATCCCATATTGAAGTTAATCTAATACATGTCTTTTACTCCTGAATCTACCCTCCTGCTAATGTAGACCCTGTGTGGCAGCAGGTGATGGCTCAACTTATTGGGTTCCTGCCACTCAAATGGGAGATATGCATTGAGCTTATGACTCCAGGTATTGACCTTCCCTTGTCCTGGCCATTGAGGGCACTTGAGTAGTGAACCAGCAGATAGGAGGTCTTTCTTTCAAAATGTCTCTTTTTCTCCTGTCTCATAAATAAATAAAATAGTAGAGTTAATTAAAAGAATGAGAGAACATAATTCATAGACATAACATACAGATATCTTTTATGAGAAAAATCTTCTGTAAAGGAGAATGAAATTGGAAAGGGTTTCAGAGTCAAAGACATAATTTCGGTTGGTGTTTATACTGAGAATTATTATAACATGATTATCGGCTAATGACCATGATTCAAATATGTAGAAAGTAGTAATTTAAGAATGTGGGGGCTGGTGCCATGGCTCAATAGGCCAATTTTCTGCCTGCGGCGCCAGCACACTGGGTTCTAGTCCCGGTCGGGGCGCCAGATTCTGTCCCGGTTGCCCCTCTTCCAGGCCAGCTCTCTGCTATGGCCCCGGAGTGCAAGGGAGGATGGCCCAAGTGCTTGGGCCCTGCACCCGCATGGGAGACCAGGAAAAGCACCTGGCTTCTGGCTTCGGATCAGTGCGGTGCGCCGGCCATGGCAGCCATTGGAGGGTGAACCAACGGTAAAGGAAGACCTTTCTCCCTGTCTCTCTCACTATCCACTCTGCCTGTCAAAAAAAAAAAAAAAAAAAGAAAAAAAAAAAAAAGAATGTGAGAACAACTATATGAGTAGGTGAGAGAAGATGAATCTGAATGCATCAGAGTTGCAGTGGCCTGAGATAGGAGCACAAGTAATCGTTTGCTTTGACTGAAATGAAAGACTGTAAATGCTAAAGCAGTTTTATTGTAGATAATTTGGTCAAAACATATAGATTTACCTTGTGGTTGTTTCCATTTTGTAAGTGAAATGGGATCCTAAGACATCATCTGAAACTTAGGGCAGGGTGAGAGGTGTTGGAAATTCAAGAAGAGAAAAGTTGTGTTAATTGTTATCTAGTAGAAGAGGAAAGGGAGTAAATTTGTACTAGGACATCTGGGAATTGTAAGGGCTTGTGTGAAGTTAGGGTTCAAACATCTAAAAAATGTAGTTAGTTAATTTAATTTCATTTATTTGAAAGGCACAGGCCGATAGGGGGCAGGGAGAGGAATCATTCATTCACTGTTTCACTCCCCAAATGTCTGTAATGATTGGGACTGGGTCAGGCCAAAGCTATGAGCCAAGAACTTAATCCAAGTCTCCCGAATGTGGAGCAGAGATCCACCTTTTTAAGTCATCACCTGGAGGATCATCATCAGCAAGGTGAGATCAGGAGCAGCGTTGGGACTCAAACCCAGACATTCACTTGGGTGTGGGATTCCACGGGTCCCACAGCGTTTTAATCCCTATGGAAAATGCCCACACTTAGGGTTGAATATTTAAAGGGAAGACTATCTGGTAGGTTTTATGTTTTGATCACATTTTGTTTTGCAGGTGCAAGTGGGGCATAGTCAGAGAGTTGGAGTGTTGCCACACAAGGCCAAGATAGTGAGAGAGAGTAAAAAGAATTGATGGTGTATATCAGCGTTAAAATCATTGAGAGCAAGTAAGTAGAATTCTACTGAATGTTTTCTCAATATGACTTGATTCACAGTACAAAACTTCCAATAGAAAGGGCAGCAGTAGTACCAACAATGTGTATGAATGTGCATTCAAGTGTACCTACACCTATAGTTTGCAACCTAACTGCAGAAATCATTATAATGATTCCCATGATTTTCACTGAGCTACCAAATGAAGAGAGAATGATAGCCTCCCAGAGAGAATCTTGTAATCCCTTACAGTGACTAGATAGGTTCCAAACAGTTGAGACAGCAGAGGTCAGAGAGCCAAAGTGTCTTGCCTGTGGCTCAGACAGTAGCTGATCTGGGATCAGACCTATTGTATCCTTTCACATGAGTCTTGCTGTGTCTGCTACACCACACTGTATCAACCTATGCCTCGGGTCATAATTTAATTACACGTGTTGGTTTTAGTTCTGGTTTGGAACAACTGATATCTGACTTGCAATTTCCTTTGTGCCCATTAGTGAAAAGGTCAAAAGTTTTGAGTATAACTGAAACTCACCTCTAATAAGTGGCAGACCTTCTTTTATACTTTCTCAGTCCCAGACCTGTAGGATAGGAAACTGTTAAAGCTCCTGTTTATGCAACACAGATTACATATGGCATTGGAAAAGAGAAAAGTTTGGAAAGTAAATCCAAAAGGCATATCTAGGATAATTAAATAACTTACTTTAGAATCAGTGTTTATTTTGTCATAAAATGTGGATCTCTTGAGGAAATAAAAATCAAGAAAATAACTTTTATCGAAACACTAAGTGGAAATTTAATTTCAGAAGGAAAAGATTGCTCCGCTTTTCACCAGGGAGGCTAAGCTCTAGGGGTCTGCTGTGCTGTATATGTGATGTGTTCATTATACAGGTACAAACTCCTATTGAAAGAACACAAATGGAAATAGTTTTATGCACTGTGTACATGTGAAACCCTTCAGAAAGGTTCTGTTCTTTGGAACTACTGCCACTCAGTTACTAAAATGTAAAGAATATGGTATTACAGTAATGTGTTGACATGTGATTACTATGCTAGTTTCTGAGTATTCCCATTGATGTTCCCAAGGAGTGGAAATGGCAAACAGTGGTGTTTTAAATATGGTGCCCTTCCACTCCACTGCTGTCATGCAACTGCATGTCCTACAACTTATTTCAAAATTGATCTTACTTGTACTCTTATCAAACAGAACATCTATGCGTATTTGTGTCATCCACTAGAGGATCTAAGCAAGATATCTGGAATTTACTTTGGCCCCATAGCCCAGTGGATAACAATTCAATTTCTGGAGCCAGAAAAACAAGTATCTTATTCTTGACTCTGCATCTTACTAATGATTATGGATTTTATTAAGTATAATCTAGTATTCTATTTAGCTTCTGTATACCCCCTATTTTTCATCTTTAAAAATGAGAAAATAAATATGCCTAGCACACAGGATTATTTTAAAGATTAATTAAAATAATGCACTTGATGAATATTTGCTAAGAATCTACTATTAAGCATTGTGTGGATATATATGCACGACATACAAGGCTCATTTTTTAATGGACTCAACATTCTGGCTGAGAGAACAGATATTAAATCATCAAACCAATAAGCAAAGCTGATTATATCAAGTAATAAGTACCAGAACAGAAATGACAGCGGGTGACAGGACAGAGATTCGGAAATTAAATGAATAGGAGAGCAAAGATCTGTGAAGGTAGCTGAAAAATAATAATTCAGCAAATGTAGACAGCTAGAGGCAGCAAATCTCATCCCAGTTCTTTCAAAGTGCTGAAGTGGGAATGGTGTTCCTGAGACATGTAAAATAAAGGAAAATAGACCAGTGCAATCAGAAAGGAATCAAAGAAATTGAAGGGTTCAGTTGATGTCAGGGAGATTGGCAGGGAGCAGATAATACAGTATTTTTTTTTTAAATTTATGGACTTTTGATCTGACTCTTAATGTCAGAAAACCAATGGAGATTTGGCATGATACATTCTCATTTTGAAAAAAAAAAGTACTTGGTCATGGTTTATGCTATGCACTAATCTGACCGTTCTGTTTAAGTCATAAACTTACCCCTTTACTTTTTCTAGATAAGTTATATCCTGTTTACAGATAATTTATGTTCTATTTTATATCTGCTTATTGAGTTAATGTTAATTCATTACAATATAAAATGCATAAAAGAAAGGATTGCCTGGTTTGTCATGTGCTGTGTCTTAGTTGCCTAAAGTATTTTCAGCAAGACGAGACTATATAAATTTAATGAATTCACTCATAAGTGAATACATTTATCAGGGCAGAGTAAAATCCTGAAGACCCTAACCATATAGATAAATGCATAACTGAGTAGTTTTGACATTTACTGTGAGATAAGAGTGTCAAGGAACATTGAGGTTGGGAGCAGTGTGAAATTAAGATGTAGGAATAAAGTGTTACTAATATAAACCTTGAAATGGCTGTTATACAGTCAATGCAGGTAAAATGCAAGTAGTTAGATTTAGGTACTAGAATTCAGGGAAGTTGTAACAGATGGAAATTAAAAACTCCCTTTCTGTGGGTCAGTGGTTCAAGCAAGTCTTAATGTCATCCTTTATTTAGAGGGCCAGGGGTTGCAAGGAAGACTTCAGTCATGACTGGGTTTTCATCAGAGGTTCTACTGAGGAAATGTTCACTTCTACACTCTCTTAGGATGCCAGCAAAAGTCATGTCCTTCTGAAGAAAGACACATGGCAGCTTCTAAAACCAGACATTGAAAGAGAGACACCAGTAAGTTGGAAATTATCATTCCATTTAATCACAAGATTATACTCATGGGTATCTCATATCTTTTGTCATATCTTTTGGTTAGAAATCAACCTGAGGTCCTGCTCACACTCACACCTCTGGGGAGATTACATGAGGGTGTGAATTCCAGAAGGTGGTCATCACAAGGACATTAATTTATCACAAAGCTAGAACAAAGAAGTAGAAGAGCTGTAGAGGACTGAAAAGCAAAAGAAAAGGTCAAACCGGGGTACTTTATGCAGTGATATTATTTAGAAATGAAGGCATTGTTCACACCTCTCAAATAAAGGGATACCAAGAAAACGATTTCCGTTCACATTCGATGGCTTGGATAGGTCTAAGAAACAAAGGGATCACACAAACAAGACAAGTGTCTACTAATACTAACTGATAGAATCAAAAAGGGAGAGAACGATCCCACATGGGAACCGGGATACACAGCAGACTCACAGAATGGCAGATGTCCTAAACAACACTCTGGCCTCAGAATCAGCCCTTAAGGCATTCGGACCTGGCTGAAGAGCCCATGAGAGTATTGTAGGCATGGAAAGCCAAGATACCATGGAAAAGAAAAAAAAGAAGACCTAAATGAAAGATCTCTGTGAGTGAGATCCCAGTGGAAAGAACGGGGCCATCAAAAAAGGAGGTACCTTTCTCTGAAGGGAAGAGAGAACTTCCACTTTGACTGTGACCCTATCGGAATAAGATCAAAGTCAGCGAACCCTAAAGGCTTCCATAGCCCTGGCAACTCATGACTAGAGCCTAGGGAGATTACTGACGCCATGAACAGGAGTGTCAAATTGTTAAGTCAGCAACAGGAGTCACTGTGTACTTACATCCCATGTGGGATCTGTCCTTAATGTGTTGTCTAATGTGCAGTGATGCTATAACTAGTACTAAAACAGTATTTTTACACTTTGTGTTTCTGTGTGGGTACAAACTGATGAGATCTTTACTAATTATATACTGAATCGATCTTCTGTATATAAAGATAATTGGAAATGAAAAAAAAAAACCTGGTGTTAAATTGGAAACGGCATAGAAAATTAATTAATTTAAAAAAAAAAACTATTATGTAGGATCTCTGTCTTTAATGTGCTGTACACTGTTATTTAATGCTATAACTAGTACTCCAACAGTATTTTTCTTTCACTTTGTGTTGCTATATGGGGGCAAACTGTTGAAATCGTTACCTAATATATACTAAACTGATCTTTTGTATATAAAGAGAATTGAAAATGAATCATGATGTGATTGGAAGGGGAGAGGGAGCGGGAAAGGGGAGGGTTGTGGGTGGGAGGGAAGTTTTGGGAGGGGGAAGCCATTGTAACCCATAAGCTGTACTTTGGAAATTTATATTCATTAAATAAAAGTTTAATAAAAAAAAAAAAAAAGAAAACGATTTCCAGAAAATCTGTTGTAAAGCTAAACTGAAAGAAGTTTCTCAGCTTGAAAGGAAATTATGTGAGTTGGAGAGTTGGATCTTCAGGAATAAGGGAACTTTGAAGCTGTAAGTAGTTGGATATGCATAAAACATAATGCCCTTCCACCCTTTTTCAAAATATATGTGACTATGTATAGCAAACATATTAATGTTGCTTGGTGTTATCAGTGTATGTAGATGTAATAAACATAACAACAATGACATAAGGTCAGGAGAGGAGAAAGGGCACCCACAGTTGAGATTGTGTGTGAAGTGGTAACATATCAGCTCTGTAGATGGTTAATGGTTAAGTCTGTATATTTATTTTATAGAGCAAATCACAAAGTAAGATAATGCAAAGTGTCCAAACAGCCAATAGAAAAACTAAAACAATTCAAATAATCCACAATATGAAAAGGATGGAAACACAGAGGGGAAAAAAATCCAAAAAGAGAGGGCAGAGAATAGTAATAAAATGATACTCTTAAATTCAGTTACATAAATAATTACATTACATAGTACTAAAGTCAGCAATAGAGTTAAAAGTTAGAGACCAACAAAGTGAAAGAAATAGCAAACTCTTCTAGATGTTGTCTGTAAGATAAACACTTGAAATGTAAAAACAGATAGGTGAAACTAAATGGATGGAAAAAAGACATACTATGCAGGCTGTACATAGTAGAATCTGGAGATGCTATTTTAATATCAGTTAAAACAGATTACAATTGAAACAGTATTGTCAGAGCCAAGTAGGGAAATTTCAGAACAACCAAAGGATACTTCACCAGATGGCACAATGCTTACCAATGTTTGTATGTGTAGTAGCCCTCAAAATACATGGAGGAAAAATCCACAATCATACTAGTATGCTTCTAATACTGTATCTAAACAATTGGCAGAAAAATTAAACAAAAAGCCATGAAAAGCATAGAAGATTGAATAACACTAGCAACGACTTGATCTGCTTGAGTAGACTCAGTTCAACCTAAAAAATGCAGAATTCTAATCGACTTAAAATTCACATAGCTATTCACTTAGTACAGCACATATCCTAGATCATAAAATGATCTCAATAAAATTAGAAGTTTAATAATTATAAAGAAGGAATTCTCTGCCAAAAAATTAAACTAAAATTCAGTACTACCACTGTTACTATTGGACTTTTAGAAGAGTCCAAACTACTTACAAACGGTACACTTCTATATAATACAAGGGACAAAGACAAAAATCATGGGAAAAAATAGAAAGTGCTTTAAAGACAGTGTCAATGAAAAATGTAACATCAAAATTTATGTTGAAAGTAAAGCAATTCACCAGGGGATGGTGATTTATTTATTTAAAACAGAATTAGAGAGAAGGCGGGACAGAAAGAGGATGAGAGAGAGAGAGAGAGAGAGAGAGAGAACAAGTGAGTGGCTTTCATCTGCTGGTTCACTCCGCAGATCATTACAACAGCCAGATTTGGGCCAGGCTGAGGCTAGGAGCCAGGAGCTTCATTTGGGCTCGGCCTTCCATGTGGGTGGCAGAGACCCAGGCTTGGGCCATTTTTCACTGCTTTCTCAGGCCATTAGCAAGGAGATGAATTGGAAGTGGAGCAGTGGGTATCTGAACTTGTGCCCATGTGGGATTGCTGATGTTACAGTCAGTGGCTTTATCTGAAGTGCCACAACACTGTCCCTGGGACATTTATGTTTTTAAGGGCCTATATTAGTTAGCAAGAAATATAGAAACGAAGTGACACCTTACAAAACTAGAAAAAAGAGGAGCAGCATTACCTAAATTAAGTAGAAGGAAAGAAATAGTAAAGAATAAAAATAAAATTTAAATACATACACATTAAAAGTGATAGCAGATTCTATTAAAATTAAAAAATTTTTAAATAAATTTTTATTTATTTTGAAAGGCAAAATTACATAGAGATAGGGAGAGAGGGGGAGAGAGAGAGATCTTCCATCCACTGGTTCACTTCCCAAATGGCTGCAAAAGGCAGGGCTGACCAAGCTGAAGCCAGGAACCTGGAACTCCATCCAGGATTCCCACGTGGGTACAGGGGCTCAAGAACTTGGGCAGTCTTACACTGTTTATTCAAATACCTTAGCAGGAAGCTAAGTATAAAGTGAAGCATCCAGACTCAAATGAGTGCTCACACCATGATGCCGGCATTGCAAGTAGCAGCCTAACCCACTGTGCCACAACGCATTGCCAAAGTCATCTATTTCAGTTCCACACAGGGAAGCATTCTCACACTTTCACAGAAATATATAAGAATATTCTCACTGCAGCATTGTTTATAATAGGTAAAGTATTTAAGCTAGCAGGAGGATGAGTGAATAATCATATGACATAGTCATATCATGGAACTCTGACATTTTCAATGTAAATAAAATAGATCTTTAAATAGAAATATTCAAAACATCATAATTGAGTGAAAAAGGAAACATGACATAGAATGACATATTCAAACAATATGCTAAAATTCATAGAACTTTAAATATAAAACTATATTTTATATTCATCCATATGTATACATTTATTAAATTGGACATACACATGTTTAGTATATCAAAGTGTGTTAAGCTAATTACATGTTTTTTCTTTTCTTGAGAGTTCAGATAACATATGGGAAATAGAACCGGGGGGAATCTCAGTGCTAAAAAGAGGCTTTACCTAACTGAAATAAACTAAAGAGAACTTACAGGTTTTTGCTTGCTATTCATTCTAGGTCATAGTAGTATAAACATTTGCTGTGGTATTTTTGATGATTTTATAAACATATAATTTTCATACATATCAATGTATCTGTATGTTAACATGTACATGTTTGTGTGCCTGTATGTGTATGATGTAATTGACTAAAATATACATTTAAAGTATATAGATAAAATTAGAAGTTTTAACTTTAAGAGAAGGGGACTTAGGATTGGTGGTTTTCATAGGCAGAGTTAGGGTCAGTTGGCCAACAGAATCTTAGCCTGTTGTTATTGAGTGTTTAAAATAAATACTTCACAAAAGTAGATCAGTAATTAAATGGTGATACATTGGGTAAAATTCTTTTAAAAAGACAGGCATGTGCTGCCCTTAGGTTACTGAGAAGTTATGATTATAATGGCCTTAATGTGGAGAATGCTACCCAAAAGACTATTTTTATTTCCAGTTTTAAAAATTTACATAAAAGGAACAAATTTTACATGTCTCATACACAGTTTTAAGAATATAACAATATTTCTCATCCTACCCTCCCTAGCTCCTGCCCTTCCTTCTTCTTTTCTAATTTTCATTTCATTTTTGCAATGTCACAAAAAAAAGCAAAAAGAGCGAGTTTAGTGAGAATATATCAAAATACCTTCTCTTCTGAAAAGTTGACTCTTGAATATAATATACATAACATAAACTGGGTTTTAAATTTAGGAATCTATTAATTTTTATGGGAAATATAAATCTTTATTTTCACTAGAAACTAACTGAAATTTAATATTTCCAACAAATAATGAGGGCCACAGGCCTCCTTAGAGGTGACAGACCTGTGATTTTGTGGGCAATAGAAGTGATGGCATTTTTCCATCATATTAATGTCAGTGTTGATATGCAAAAAAGTCATTTAAGTCATCTTTAATTCAAAATTGTGGTAGTAATAGCTGTGCTTCAAAAATCTTACTATTTTGGGTTAGTAAAAAAGACATATTTATCATAAATGTGTTTGTAAATATTTTCAACAGCTATTTCCTTTGTAATCCTATTTATTATGGTTTAAAAATCATTCTTCTGTGATGGAGTACAAAAATTTCAATGTACTGCCAAAAGAACCCAATAGGTACACAAAAATGTTAGCAATCTCTGATCTCCAAGAATGAATCCAGCAAACCATTGTGAAGGGTAGGATGGACTTGAAGTTGGGAAAGGAAATGGAGCAGGCAAATCAGTTGTATGTGGGTCATCAGAGTGTGAGGGGACATGGCACCACCAGTTTGGCTCATAAATGATGTTTCATACCACAAATACAGTTTTTCTTCCACAGTTACCTAAGAATTTCTTTTTCTGTTCTTATCAATCTTATCAACAGGTGTTTTGGTTCAGGAAGTGAATAACTTTGAAGCATGAAAGCATATCACAAAGGAATGCTTCTCAGATTCTGTGTGCTGTTTTCCATGAGAAAGTCATTATCCTCACATTTTAAGTAGAATCCAGAGTTTACGATTAATTATTTATCAGATTCACAGTTGATGAAAGAATTCACTAGAATATCCCTGGTTCAAACTCAAACTGGTTAGCAAATTTGAGTATTTCCATGATTACCAACTTCCAAATAAGAAGTGGAAAATCCACAAAAACATTAGCATTTTTCTACATCAGGAGAATGATTGTTTTCAGATAAAATATTACTTGGACTATAATGTCTAAAAACATAATCAAAACTGCTCTCCTTGGTGTGTTTGTGGGAAAGAAAGGATTTGCTTACCTCACATCCACTTTGCTCCTCCTAAAAAAATACTTTAAGCAAAAGGCTCCACATATTTCAATACCTAGATAAAGAGGCACCATTTTATCCTGGATTTTTTTTATTTTAATTATTGGACATGTGTAGCCACAGTTCTGTGCTATTAAAATATTATTATTGGGGCGGGTGTTATGGCATAAATGTGTTATAGCAAAGTTCCACCTGTATCCCATATGGACAATGGTTTGAGTCCCAGCTTCTCCACTTGGATCCAGCTCCCTACTAATGCACCTGGGAATGCAGTAGAAGATGGCCCAAATCCCTGGGCTCCTGTCCCCACATGGGAGGTTCCAATGAAGCTCCTGGCTCCTGGCTTTGGATTGGCCCAGCCCTGGCTGTTGTGGCCATTTAGGGAGTTACCAGGGGATGGAAGACCCTATCTCTGTCTTCCTCTCCCTCTCCCTCTGTGGTCCTGACTTTCAAATGAATACATAAAGCTTTTTCAAAATAATAATAATTACTGTTATTATAGTATGAATTATAAACACATCTAAAATATGCTAGATATTTCTGCACAAGTAATTTGGTGCAGAGGTTAAGACATCACTTGGGATGTCTACATTCCTGTTGGTGTACCTGATTGGAATCCTGGCTCCGCTCTCTGTTCAAGATTCCTGTGAATGCACACCTCAGCAGAGAGCAGGTGATGGCTCAAGTACTTGGTTCCCTGCCATCCATGTGGGAGTCCTGGATTAAATTCCTAATTCCTGGCTTCAGCCAGGCTTCGCCTTGGCATACTTGCAGGCATTTGGGGCATGGAGAGGGAGTGAATCATAATATGGAAGGTTTCTGTCTTTCTATCTCTGCCTTTCAAGTAAAATAAAAATTTTAAAAAAATTAAAAAATCAATAAAGTATGAATGTAGCAGTATTATTCAGAAGAGTAGGAAAGTAAAAACCTTTTCTGGTCCCTCTCCTACTATTCATTTATCAGAAACCTTCTCTGTCATAGGTTCTGAAAATGTTCTTTAGGGCTCCTTGATGATTAAATACTTAACTTCATTTTATTTCAGTAGTACTTTTGAAAATGTTTATTTTCTTAAATTTGAAGAGCAGAGTCAGAGAAAGAGAGAGAGAGAGAGAGATCGAGAGAGAGAGAATTTTCTATCCGTGGGTTTAGTACCCTAATGCCTACAAGTGTCAGTGCTGGATCAGGCTGAAGCCGTGATTCCTGAACTTCATCCCTGTCTCCCATGTTGGTGGCAGGGACCCAAGCATTTCAGCCATAACCTGCTGCTTCCCAAATCGTGCATTAGCAAAAAGCTAGATCAAAAAGTGGCGATGGAACTTGACCCCCAGCACTGATATGGGATGAGGGAGCCCCAAGGCTGGCTTAACTGCTGTGCCACAAAATCTGCCTCTACTTTCGTTTTAACTTGAGCAGAGGGAGAGAGAGAGATAGACAAAGACAGACCCCATAAACTGGTTTACTCTACTCCCGCATATGCCCAAAACAGCCTGTGAAGGACCAGAGTGGAAAAGGAGATGGTAATCCATTTCAGGCTTCCCAGGTGAGTGGCAGGAACCCAGCCCCTGGAGTGCCTCACTGCATCCAAGATCTGCATTAGCCAGAAACTGGAGTCAGGAGCCAAATATGTGTATTGAACCTTGCTATTGGGATACACAGATATCTCTACTGTTTGCTTAACTGCTAGGCTATATAACTACCCTTTACTTAAATAATACTTTTCCTAGTTTATTAGCATGTCCTCTATGGCTGTGCTAGTTTTTCACAATTTTATTACTTTCAATTTTTGAACAACGATTCCTTTCATACATTAAAGATTGAACCTATAGTTTACCGTCATATACCGAATCCCAACCTTACTATAGCAGACAGCGAGTGAAATTTTCAAAATATTCCATAATGACATTACTATTAGTCAATAGTTCTACCTTGACAACTTAACAAATATATATTTAATTATGCCAATTTACTACTGGTTTAATTGTATTTTGTTTTATTATTTTAAAAACATGATTGGAAATAAAAACAGAGAATTTTTATTGTGTTAAAATTAAACACAGTTGTAAATCATCTGTAGATATGTCAAAGTGCCAGTTCTCATTGTTAAAGATTGGCTGGGTACTAATTGAAGATAAGCTTCTCCATTCCAAATTCAATTATGTTAGAGAAAGCACAAAGAACACTTTAAAGAAATGATTGAATTAAATTGTAAAAGATATTTAATCAGGAACACAAAACTTTTCCTTATCCCCTGCCGAATAGCTGTAATCTATTAC
Organism: Lepus europaeus; assembly: GCF_033115175.1. Lineage (NCBI taxonomy): Eukaryota > Metazoa > Chordata > Mammalia > Lagomorpha > Leporidae > Lepus > Lepus europaeus. The sequence continues at coordinate 77,494,829 of NC_084842.1, read as the reverse complement.
TTAACTTTGACAACTTCTGCTTTTTGACAAGTCTTAGTGATAGTGAAGTGAGGGAGCTTCCGGTGTAATTTCTTGCTTCCAGCAGTCTGTGTACAATGCTCCTGCTTGCTGATAGTGCTTTTTAAGCTCTGTAGCTCAGAGAAAATCACTGAAATCTTCTGAACTTGTTTCCTCATTCATGAAATGGCAAGGCTCTCATGTCTAGTTGATCTCTAAAGCCCTCTTCAGAGCCATAGTTATAAGACTTAATATTTACTGGATAGAGGCAAGATACAGTCTTGGCCCTCTATCAGCCATTACATAAACTTGGAATTAACCCACACCTCCTGCCAACTGTTTATGACATCCTGTATACCATATTTTATTGTATTGATTGGATGATAACCTTTTCTAAACAACACATCTAGTGGGATGCTCTTTTATATCACAAGTTGACTTTACTTTGATGCTTTCAAAGCCATGTATTCTCTTTAGATAAAGTATAAACTTATTTTATTAAATCAGAAAAATTCTGACATTACCGTGAAAGGATTCCAGGATAAAATCAATAGGCATCAACTTTCCTTCAAAACATCACCTTAAAATTAAATGCCAACTGATCATTTAGTCCCAGATCTGTTCATGACTTTACCTTAACAGAAAGTAGCTCCAGATGATTTTTTTTCTTCTAGGAAATTGATCTCATTTATTATAGCTAAATAGTTTAAATCTGTACACTATTAGTAAACTGGCTAAGGAAGTCCCCCGTCTGTGTAGTATTAATTCAGATAAGCTTGAGAATTGTTAGCATAATAATGAGGTAATAGTTTGTCTAATTTAATCTTGACACAGTGATATGTGACACTTCAATAATAGCTGATGTGACCTTAAAGGTTAATGATGGCATCGCTCATTTGAAGTGACAGACTACTTCAAGTTCTCCTGCAGTCGATCTTAATTCTTTCTTTTCTTTCTTTCTTTTTTTTTTTTATTAGGTTACTGGTGCAGTAATAAAGCTTCAGTTAACTATTATGTAGAATTGCAAACTCAAGCAAATTAGTTCCAGGAGTCACATGATGAGACAGTCCATTGTAATAGGAAATGGCAGGGCTGTTATGACTTTGGACCTGAGGAGCTGGAAATGTTTCTATGTTCATAACAAAAAGCAGAAATTCTTCAGAGTTGCTTCCTTGGATGGAGCTATCTCGACTATGAAGAGGAAGTTTTCTCAGCCTATAATATGATTATTTAGTTCCCCTATCAATTTGTGCAACAATTATATATGTGGCTGCTGCCCGTGTAGAACCTGGTGCTTGGCTCTGTAAAGAAAGCTGAGATGAACCAGAATATGATTCCAGCTCTAAGAGTTCATAGTCTACTGATGGAAAGAAAATAAATAGATAGACAAGTCAGTGTGATAGAAGACAGTGAGCACAAATGCCTTGCTGAAAAAAATACAGTGAGTTGGGGTTTACAGGAGGATGTGAGATTTCTTCCAAGTACAGGCATAAGGAAGGCCATTTTCTGGGTTTCCCTCAGAAGCAAAAGAATTCAGAAATGCTTCTACTGAAATACATCTTACTCTTTTGCTGTGCTCTCCACATTTTGCATCTTGTATTACTTTACTGTATGCTGAGATTTGGAGAATATGGATACATGGATCTATAGATAATAGAGATATAGGTATAGGTATAGATATAGATATAGATATAGATATAGATATAGATATAGATATAGATAGATACTTGGTGGATAGGATGGGATGGAGAGAGGTAGCCTTTGTCCATCAAAGTATAGATGGACCAACTTCAGAAACATAGTAAATGTTGGGGACTATATGGGCACCAGTTTGTGTCCTGGATGCTCCACTTCCCATCCAGCTCCCTGCTAATGGCCTCGGAAAAGCATTGGAAGATGGCCCAGGTGCTTGGGCCCCTGCAACTTACCTGGGAGACTGTGCAAATGAAACCCCTGGCTCTTGACTTCAACCTGGCCCAGCCCTGGCTGTTGCCATCATCTGGAGTATGAATCAATGGATGGAAGATCTCTCTATATCTCTCCTTTTGTCTGTATTACTCTGACATTCAATAAACAAATCTTAAAAATATATATATAGCAGACAAGAAGATGCTGTCTGAGGGTCTAAGGCAACTTGGAAAAGGGAACCAGAGTGGATGATCTAAAATGTGTAGGAGATTGCTTTGATCCACATGTGGGAGACATGACGATAAGAAAGGAGAAATAGGATCTCTTCAGTTTGGGAAGTTTACAAACTTGTATTTTCTGCTTCAGCTCCACTCAGAGGTGTTCTTTTTGAACTCTGGTTTTTGAGGATTTCAGCCAGCGTCTTCACTGTTATGAAAGTCAAGGAAGGGTTTGTTTCGGGTCAGGAAATGATAAATCACAAATCTTCCACTCTGCTTATTTGTCAAGTTTGGGAAGTCTCTGCCCTGGAAAAAGACCAGGATTTGTTCATCTCTGGGCTCTGTTCACACACATCCTCTTTCTCCTACAGTTCCTGAATAATTGAAAACATCCAATGGAGTGTTTGCAAAAGAGAAATGTATTAACTAGACTGCTGTATTCCAAGTGTCTGTCTTGTGATTCTCATGTCACTGATGAATGCATTTTTGCAGAAAACTCAATTCATTTTATAGTGTATTAACACTCCTTTGTGACTACCCAGCAGTGAATTGGATCAACAGGAAATAAAGGCATGTTTCCTTTACTTTCTTCCACTTCCTCAGTAGAGAGCTTAGGAGAGAATTGATGCTCAGGAATAACTACACAGTCATGTCATAAAAGCCCAAACTGTTAACATTAGTGATTTGAGGAGGTAGATGGAGGTAGTCAGGTTGGTTCCCATTCAGAACGAGGAAGGGGGAAATCTCTTTAAGAGGGTACAAAATGCATGCTTCTCCCCAAAAGCTGCCATTAGCAAGATAAATGTGCCAGTCTCACTCCTTTAAGTTTCTGATTTTTTATGAGAATAGCAAGGAAGAAGTGATTCCACCCTTCTGAGTTTTTAGTTTATTGTGAAAGCAGAAAGACTACCCTTCTGATGGCTTTTTGTTTTATCATGAGCAAGCTAGACAAGATTATAAGTCTGGTCTTTTGATGGGTTTTGTACCCACCTTCTGATAGATTGTTAGCTGTAGTTCTGTTTTTCTTTTCTTTTTTTTCTTTCCCCAAAAATTGTGCTTAGATTTGACCATCAGAGTTTCTCAGGTCTGCTTCTCTTAGAGACCCCTTCTTAGCTGCTGTGGCAGAGGGTTTCTGACTTAAATAAATCTTGCTTTGCTCACTTCCTTGTCTGCATGGAAATTCTTTCATGTTAGACAAGGTCCGAGATCACCTTTCTTCACAGCCGTTCCACCTGTAGTGAGGCTAGGATCCTTTATGATCTGATGCCCATGTCATGTTCTGAACCACGTGATTTCTCTTGCAAAGACTTCATGTGGAGGTCTGCACTTAGCTCAGGTTATGGCAGGTGGTATTAAAAAAAGTTTACTCAAGATAGCTAAGATGTTTCATCTATTTTTCAAAGCGCATTCAGACCATCTAGTGGCATTTTCTGTAATACTAACATTTTTAAAATTATATCACAGAGAACCGTAACTATTATCTGATTCTTTTAAATTATCCATCACATCTTAAAGTACTTTAACCCCCTTTATCTTGTTAAATAACTACAGCTAATGCTTCAGTTTGTGAATTTTTGTCTTGTTCCTTTCTTATTTGACTATTACTATGTTTAGCCTGGAAGGCAGCTGTATTTCTCCTTTGGCAGGGGCAGGGGTCTTGGAGATGCAAACCTTAGGTAAGTCCATTCTCAAGATGCAAATGTTGGAAATGAACTTGAGTCCCAGCTGTGAGCCCTCTTTCCTCACTCTAGTATTTTTTTACATAAAAATTTCTAAAAGAATTTCAAGGGCTACCTTCAAGCATACATATCAAAGTCAGCTGGATGCTGGAAAACTGCAGAAACAAGTGCCCCCATCAAACTTTTATTAAAAATACATATTTATTTTATCTATTTTTGAAAAAGAGACACAGAAAGAGGAGAGAGAGAGGGGCAGGGAAAGAGATCTCCCATTCTCTGGCTCACCCTCTAAATGCCTGTGAACAGCCAGGAGCCAGGAACTCAGATCTTCTATGTAGGTGATGATACCCCAGCTACTTAACCCTGCCCACCAGGGTTCACATGCTCAAGAAGCTGGAATCCTACTTGGAGCTGGGACTAGAATGCAAGCATCTTAATAAAGCACCATCCTTTCAAACTTACTGTCTCAAAACCTCTGGCCACTGATGTTGTTTCTAAACATTTGTTTTCTGTACACAATTGATCCACCTTTTCTTCATTCCCGTCATGTTTTTAAAGATGTAATCCTTAAGGTAAGCTTAATAGCATTACTAAATATTCATCCATAAATCCAGGTAATATTTAATGAACTCCTACTGTGTGTCACACACAGTGCCCCATGATGTGGAGACAGATAAGTAAGACCTAACAGTTGACATCCTAGCTTAACCTGTCACTGGGGAAATCAGCCATCAGACTGATTAGTCTTACTATTGAATTTGGACATGTGGGAGGCATTCAAATTGAGATTAATGACTCAATTCTCTTCAGAATAGTCTCTTAAAGTAAAAGGAACAAAAGGAAATAACTTATAAGCATAATGAAGTCAGAAGTTCAAGAGAAGACACCTCAGGTAATTCTGAGATAACAGACACTGGAGGCTTGAGCTAACAGATGAGAGGCAAAACACCCAACGAGAACCATCTCACTGTGCATCCAGCTACCCAGCCCACCTCATCAGCCTCCCCTGCTTCCCTTTGTAAAGAACTCATGGCTGTGGGCAGGTGAGGGAATTTGTAACATAGCAAGATCAAAAGCAGAATGGGAAAGCCATTGCACAGGGAGATGGTTAATTGGAGGCCTCATCTCTTCAGTGCGTCTGGAATGTGTGAGCTGCAGTGTTGTGAATCGAATTTCATGCACTCCTATTGTTTGTGAGGAGCTGGCTGTGTGTGGGAGGTGCTGAGTGGTTTGCCAAAGTGCTGTAAGAACACCAGCAATCAGAAAGTCACTGGGCTCTGAAAAGCCAGGAATTGAATGAAGGTGCAAAAGCCAGAAGGCTAAAGTGAATTGGGACTTTTCACTGAAATAGAGCGCAGCAGAAGAAGTACAATCAGTAATAAAGGGTAGTGAAGAGAAAGGCAGGGCAGAGGGGATTGGAAAAGGGCTTGCCAAGATCCATTTCATCAATCAAATTTAGACTCCAACTGGGACAAAGTCTACTTGGGCCTGGGGTAAAAGTCCCTTGATGTTCTTAAAACTTGTGAAAAAGTGCTCATTAGAAATCCAACACATACATTGAGGGGAAATGAAAAGTCATTTTATATCATTCCCATATCTAGACAGACACAGAACACACGGAAGCAGAAAACCTGGTTTCTCCTTGTATCCCTCTGATCATGCACTTACCGTCTCAGACAGCCCAGTCCTGGCCATTCTGCCACACACTCACACTCTGCCACCTCCAACTTCTAGCTCCTTTGCCTGAGGTGCCTCCTGTATTACTGTCCTGTGTAATATCATGATCCAGTTTTCACATTCTAGCTCTGAAATGATTCCCCTTTGAAAAGGTCTGGTTCAGGAGTCCTTGCTCCTGTATGGTGACAGGTAGAGTAGCTTCTGCCCAGTTCACTCTGCAGCCGGCCCCTGCCTAAGCTAAAGAGCTAAGCCTCACATTTCTCAACCTGTCCTCAATTTCCCCAGACCACGCACCTTCATACTTGTTCCTGTGTCTTTCTTGAAGCTTGTGAACTTCTCTTCATTGTTTAGAACTTCCTGTAAATGTCAGTTCCTCAAGGAGACTTTTTCTTGTCCTCAAGTTCAATAGTCTTACAGCAGCCAGCACCTTGACTTTGTAGCATTAATGATTTCTTGTGTCTTTCTCACTAAACTGGAAGCTCGGGGAGGTCAGACCTGCATCTGTTTTGGCTTTCGTTGCATTTTGCTTTCTGGTATATTGTCTGGTATTCCTGAGGCCTTGACAGTTATGTGCTGTTTTTATACCTTCTTCTGAGTGGACTGTGAAACTCTTGAGGTTAAGGACTCTGTCTTAGATTTGTGTCTTACATGGTAACAAAACACCTGGTGCAAAATAGGTCTAATACGAATGAATAAACACTGGAAGAAAATCTCTGCAGCAGAGTGTGTCAGTCCAGGCACTATTGGCATCTTGGGCCAGCTGGTTCTTTCTTTGCAGGGAGTGGCTGGGGTGGGGGGTGTCTAATCAATGCACTGCAGGATGTTTGGCAGCACATCTGGCCTCACCCACCAAACACCAATAGCATTCACGCAGTTAAGAAAATCCAAAGTGTCTCCAGATGTTGCCAAATGTTTCATGTGTGTGAGTGCGTACGTATGTGTGTGTGTGTGTGTGAGAGAGAGAGAGATAAAGAGAAAGAGAGAAGGAAATGACTCCAGGGTGAATCAATGATCTAGAGTTCACATTTCTAAATCACTCAAGTCGGTAAATATGAATTTCCAGTTTTTGAAAAAAATTATCAATGAATGATGTTTAACAGTTACAGTAATAGATTTATTTGGGATTATTTAAGGACTCAATTCATTGATAGAGGCTATCCTTCAAGGTCCTTAGAGAATCAATTTTATGTAGGCAGACAAAGGAGTTAATAAATTTTCTGGGAACATTTTTGTAACAATTTTATGGGGTAGTGTACATAGATACAGCACAGCTCAGTACCCAGCTCATGGTAGCATTTAAGTCAATACTTCTGCTTTCCCCAATCTAATCAAAGAATTTGATGTCAGATGATCACAGCTAACAATAAAAAATTGGAAAGAGTTTAATCAAATGAAAATATACACACAATCTAGTTAGTTAGATTTTTCCCCTGAAAAGTAAGACTTTTCAGCCACTTGATTGACTGAGCTCTTTGTTAGGGGCTGCTGTGTTGACACAGAGAGTTGGTTCAGTTTCTTTCCTGCTGGGGAAACACTAAATTACATCCCACCAACTTAAGCTTCCCTGGAGTGAATCACGCAGTGGTTGACTTTAGAGTTCACTGGGGGTGAGGGTTTGGGCTCTGAGAGGTCAGATTGTCTCCACGAAGCAGGACAAACAAAAATTTATAACTGTGGGCTTCTAAGTAAGTCCTCTGGTTTCCGTCCCCTGCCCCACCCCCCTTTCCTTGAAAGAAAGTGTAGGAATTCTCCCCAGGGGCTACAGGCAGATGGAGAGTTTCTGGGTAAGTAGGTTTTTAGCTTCCATAACCCAGGGGGATTCATGGATGACCAAGTAGTAAATTCACAGTGTTGTAGTTCACAAATCAAGGAGCAATGAGAGAAGCTCCTCATGTGTATTCACCAGCATGGAGGACAACAGCAATAGATTATGGAAGTAAACACATCCTATCAGAAAAATGTGACTTGTATTTTGTAATGAATTGACAAATTAGAAGGTATGGGGGAGTGTGGAGGTCATGCACTTTAAATGGAGGCAAACTTCAGATAGAACAATTTATGAAATGAGATTTGCAAGAACAAACAGTTGATTTAGATTGCAATATGGCTGGAAAGCTGACAGGAGTGTGTGGAGACTGGGGTAGGGAGGGGAGGCCTGCAGATAAATTAGCGAAATACCTGGGATTATTATTATTATTGCTGCCATTCAATGAGATTTATTCTTAATTGAGGCTTAGACAAAATTGTTTGGCCATAGCTTTCCTATTGTTAAATGCTACATATAAAACAATCAACACTTTTGCTTCCTGTGAGTTATTCATATAATTCTCCTTGTAAAATTTTATAAATATTCATTTAATTTCCCATATTAAAAATTAAACAAAGCAGCCTTATACTACTTTTTTTCCCTCCACCTTAAAATTCCTTTTGTGTAAGTATCTGTGCATAAATTCAACATCTTTGTATGACTGTTTGCCTGACAGAGTAATATAATCTGTTTGGCCTCAGTTTCCACATTTAGAAAGGAAGAATTTGGCAGCTCCAAGAAAGTTTGAATTCTTCTACCTAAGCTCTGAGATGAATTCCCATGGGGAAAAAATGGGAATTTCTTTTAGGGATCACCTTGTTCTGGTTATGACTTAAAATCTAATAAGAAAGCATAGAATCCTCACTTGTGAATGAGGAATATTTGAGAACATTGCCATCCCCAGCCAGTAGCCTATGAATCAACATCAGGGGTTTATAAATGGGATCAAACAGGATAGAAATCTAAGGGAACCAAGCAAGGAGGTATATACTGCTGATTGGCCTTGTGAAATTGGATAATGTTTTCTTCTTCTTCTTCAGCTTCTTTAACTGAAAAATGGACTTTGCTATTCTTTATATGGACATTTTCAAGGAAGTCTTAAAAACCCAAGTCAGAATGGAGAAGTAACAATTAGAATGCTCTTAGATCGAGATGAAGAACAGATCATGAGAGAGTAACAGTGGAAGACGAGGTGGCTCAGTTCCATACCTCTCCAAAATCTTAGAATCTCCTATAGATTTACTCCATCACAATTAGTCTGGTCCACTGTCCAAGAGGCTGTGTGTGTGTGTAGCAAGTGTAGCAGGAAGAGAGGGAGAGGACACATGGTAACATCATGGTCTGTTATACCAGGCCTCTGTGACTTGACTTTTGATTTATACATAAACTTCCATTCTCCTAAATTTATTGTGTTAATCTGCTTGGGCCAGCATAAAAAAATTTCACAGACTGGGTGGCTTAACAATAGAAATGTATGCTTTCAGAGTTCTGGAGGCTGGAAATCCAAGATCAGATTGCCAGCAAGGTTGGTGTTTGGTGAGGTTCCTCTCTTTGGGTTGTAGATGGTTACCTTCTGACTATATCTTTACATCTTTTTTCCTTTGGGCATGTACAGAAAGGAAGAGATCACCAGTATCTCCTTTTCTTATTAAGAACATTAGTTTTTATCAGGTTAGGGCCTCTATTTGGACCTCACTTAACCAGAATTACTTCTCTAAATATTCTGTCTCTAAATACAGTCATATTAGGGATTAGGATTTGAACATAAGAATTTTTCAGGGACACAGTTTAGTCTATAACACTGATGGTTTATCCTGTTTCATTGTTGCCTATGGACATTGTTTATATGGTTTCTTTTGTTCCCTTTGGTGAAGAAAGTCTTGAGAAAACGCAGAGCAGTGGGACTGTTTGCACAGGTTATTTATAGATCCCAGGACTGTTGTGGTGGATTTGTTCTGAGAGGAGGAGCGTGGAGGGGGCAAGAGGTGCGGAGTCACCACACAGACCCCGGGAGTCAGGTGAAAGGAGGCCAGAGGTGAGCAGCCTGCAGACTCATTTATTTCAGTTGGTACATGGGCTTAAATAGCAAAGGCAGCCAATCCAGTCAAGGAGTGGTTTATGACCTAGCCAATCACAGCCTGTTGCCAGGCAGGCTCTGTGGCCAGGTGGGTTTCAAAGCCATTTCCGAGTAACTGATGCTCGCTTGCCAGCGGCCATCTTAGCATGGCCTTCTCATTCCACTACACAGGACTATTTGGATCTATAGTTTGGAATTGCCAATTTCTGATTCTTACTTACGATTCCATCTATCCAAGATGACATATCAGAAATTCCCAACCAGCTATGTGGACATAGCACTGATTTTTGTGTTGCATGTTTTCATGTTGTTACCTGTTTAGTCAGTAGTCTTGGGAAAATCACTTTTGGCTTTTCTGACCCTAGGTTTCTCTTCTGTGATTTAGAATAAGGAGGTACTATTCCTCCTTGAAAGTAGACAAAGTGCTAAAATGAGTATTTTTCTTGTTTAAAAATTCAGTGAATGGAAGCATTATTAAATAATGGAAGCATTATTTACTCATTGTGGGATCTTTTCTTCTATTTCAAGATTAATTCATGTTTCACCCTTCTTTTATTATTAATTTTTGACAGGCAGAGTTAGACAGTGAGAGAGAGAGACAGAGAGAGAGTTATAGACAGCGAGAGAGAGACAGAGAGAAAGGTCTTCTTTCCTTTGGTTCACTCCCCTAATGGCCGCCAAGGCCAGTGTTTGCGCTGATCTGAAGCCAGGAGCTGGGTGCTTCCTCCCAATCTCCCATGTGGGTGCAGGGATCCAAGCACTTGGGCCATCCTCCACTGCCCTCCCGGGCCACAGCAGAGAGCTGGACTGGAAGAGGAGCAACCGGGACTAGAACCCGGCGCCCCAACCGGAACTAGAACCCGGGGTGCCGGCGCCGTAGGTGGAGGATTAGCCAAGTGAGCCACAGTGCCAGCCCATGTTTCACCTCTTCTATGAAGTCTTCCTTGATACACTCAAATAGTCTCTCCTATTAGTAATCCAACAAAATTCCCATGATATTTCAAAGTATTGAGTTGCACTAGAATCTTTATGGATGTTCTCACAATGTTTTTCAAAACATAGGCTTTGTATTGAGAAATGTTATTCCTATTTTTTTTTTGTACGAATGCAATCTTAAACTAATTTTGTGTGGTGAAAAGGTAAATATTGATACTAGAAAACAGGAACCATCCCTAGACAGCCTTCACAGATACTTTGGATAATATTTAATCATGGTCAGCTGACGCCGTGGCTCACTAGGCTAATCCTCTGCTTTGCGGCGCTGGCACACCGGGTTCTAGTCCCGGTCGGGGCACCAGTCCTGTCCTGGATGCCCCTCTTCCAGGCCAGCTCTCTGCTGTGGCCAGGGAGTGCAGTGGAGGATGGCCCAAGTGCTTGGGCCCTGCACCCCATGGGAGACCAGGAGAAGCACCTGACTCCTGCCATCGGATCAGCGCGGTGCACCGGCTGCAGCGTGCCAACCGCAGTGGCCATTGGAGGGTGAACCAACGGCAAAGGAAGACCTTTCTCTCTGTCTCTCTCTCACTGTCCACTCTGCCTGTCAAAAAAAAAAAAAATTTAATCATGGTCACATTGCCATAAAGTCTAACACACTTCTCTGACTTTTCATTCTGTTCCCCATCATATTCTGATATCATGGAGGGCAGGGTTTCTATATATATCTAAAGCTATTACACTCCCTGCCAGATAATGAAATGAGGAAGTAAAAAACTGAAAGAGCACCATTTAACTAAATTTTTATATTTTCCCACCAGTTAAATATTTATTCTTCAGGTACCTTTCACCAGAGGCTTATTTCTCCTCACTAGTTAAAAAAGCATTTATGGAATACCTACAGTGTGTTGGGATCTGTAATAAGCAACATAGATTTACAGGCATAAAAGATTCATCTCCAAGGTGTGCATTAAGATGGCAGAGTAGGGAGGGAGCTTGCTGCTTGAGTCTAGGAGAAGATAGTTTAAAAAAGTGGAAAGAATGCAGGCTCAGGGAAGAGTTAGGGAGAAAACAGAAGAGGAAACTTTACATAAATTGGAGGAACACAATGGATCCATGTGGAGGGCAAAGATGTGCACAGCTTAGGACCCCACCAGTCAAGAGCCTCCACATCAGCATTGGAGAGCAAAATGAGACTACACTGCAGCAGCCTAACATAAGCCTAGAGGGAATCCGACTTAGAGCCCCATGGGGGATAGTGTACCCACCAAACTAGAGTAGAAAAAACAAAGAGAGGGCATGTTTCCTCTCTCCCCAATTATCCTACAAAGAAGTCCTGTAACAAGTTGACAGAGAGCCAGTGACATTTTGGACATATGTAACAGTTAAAACAGCTCGTGTATGCATAGAACAACTAGCCAAGTGGAGATTTCTGAGTCTGATGAGGAGAATATACAGGGGGTTGGGTGCTCGTGACTGTGGGAGGTTTGTGTACCAGGACTGTGTAAACACTGATGCTGAATGGGAGGAATCAGAGTATGGCTGGAACAATTGGCTCCATAAGATCAGGGCTCCCTGGTTACCTGGAGAAAGACATTGATAGGGAATCTGAGTTTATAGTGAGGACTGCCCAGATCCTTTGTGTGGTCCTTGTGGCAGAGCAGACGAATAATATATTTACTGGGGCTAGTTCCCAGAGACTGGTCTCCTTGCAGGAGAGGAGCTCAGCTGAATCTACGCCAACAAATTGAAACTTCCCTTCTGATTAAAAAAAAAAAAAAAAAAAGGAGATTTAACACACGAAACTTGGGTGTGTCACCTCAGACACGCCCTTCCCCCTGGAGCACTGAACAGAGCTCCCTGTCCACTCCCACCACACACCTTTAGCAGACACTCCACTAATCTACTCAGACATAGTCCAAAGATAAAAGCCACCACAGTGAAAAATCAAAGAAACCGAGTATCTCCACAAATGCTGAATAACAAATCTACCAATCCAAAACAAGAACAAGGAAGACAACATGACACCCCCAAAAGAACACAACACCTCAATACCAGATTTTGAAGATGATGAACTTGAAGACATGCCAGAAATGGAATACAAAGAATTGATCACAGGATTACTTAGAAGTAATCAAAAGCAAATGCATGAACGAATGAAATCCATGACATGAAAAAATTTCTGCCCCCCAAACTGAGATCTTAAAGAGAAATCATTGTAAAATCTTGTAAATAAAGAATTCAATAGAACAAATAAAAAATACAGTGGAGAGCCTTAATAGCAGAATCGGTGACGCAGAAGAAAGAATATCCTACTTAGACAAAGCACAGGAAATTATACAGTTAGACCAAACACAATAAGAAAAAAATAGAAAAACAAAAAACACTGTTGGTAATAAAAGAAATTATTAAATGACTCAACATATGGGTTCTAGGGGTTCCTGAAGGCATGGAAAGAGGGAAAGAATTAGAAGGTCTTTTTAGTGAAATAATAACAGAAAATTTCCCCAATATGGAGAAAGAAAGGAGCATCCAAATATAGGAAGCACATAGAACTCCTAACAGACATGACCAGAAAAGATCTTCACCACAACACATTGTAGTCAAACTCTCCACAGTTAAACATAAAGAGAAGATTCTAAAATGTGCGCTAGAGAACACCAGATTACTGCCAGAGGATCTCCAAATAGACTCACAGGGGACTTTTCATCAGAAACTTTATAGGCTAGGAGAGAATGGTAAGATATAGTCCAAGTGTTAAGAGAAAAAAAAAAAAAAACAAACAAAACAACTGTCAACCCAGAATACTATACCCTGCAAAGCTATCATTTATGAACGAAGGTGAAATAACGACCTTCCATGAAAAACAGAAACTGAAAGTATTTGTAACCCTGTCCAGCCCTGCAGAAGATAGCTAATGATGTGCTGCACACAGAAACACAGAAACATCATCATCACTATGGAAGAAGGTAACGGAAGGAAAGTTCCCAGTAAAAAATCAAAGTAAAAATAGGAATAGTTATGGAAAAAAAATGGCAGGGCAAAGTCATTGTTTATCAGTAGTCACCTTGAATGTAAATGGCCTTACCTCTCCAGTTAAAAGATAGAGACTGGCTGAATGGATTAAAAAACAAAACCCATATATTTTTTGCCTACAAGAAACACATCTCACCAAGAAAGTTGCACTCAGACTGAAAGTGAAAGGATAGAAAAAGATGTCCCATGCTAACAGAACAAAAAAGAGCTGATGTAGCCATCCTAATATCAGACAAAATAAACAAACAAACAAAACCTGTTAGACAAAGAAGGACACTATGCAATGATTAAGGGATCAAAGAAATTCAAATGGGGAAAGAGGAAGTCAAACTATTCCTATTTGCAGATGGCATGATTCTATATAAAGGGGATCCAAAAGACTCCACCAAGAGACTATTGGAATGTGTAGTAGAGTTTGAAAGTGTAGCAGGATATAAAATCAAGACACAGAAATCAACAACCTTTGTATACACAGACAATGTCATGACGATCCCATTCACAATAGTTACCAAAATATCAAATATTATGGAATAAATTTAACCAAGGATGTCAAAACTCTCTACAATGAGAATTATAAAACATTGAAGAAAGAAGTAGAGGAAGATACAAAAAAATGGAATAATCTTCCATGTTCATGGATTGGAAGAATCAAATATCATCAAAATGCCCATTCTTCCAAAAGCAATTTACAGATTCAATGTAATACCAATCAAAATACCAAAGATATTCTTCTCAGATCTAGAAAAAATAATGCTGAAATTCACATAAAAACACAGGAGACCTTGAATAGCTAAAGCAATCTTATACAGCAAATCAAAGCTGGAGGCATCACAATACCAGATTTCAAGACATACTACAAAATAGTTATAATCAAAACAGCCTGGTACTGGTTCAAAAACAGATGGATAGATCAATGGAACAGAATAGAAACACTAGAAATCAATCCAAGAATCTACAACCAACTTATATTTGACCAAGGAGATAAAACCAATCCCTGGAGCAAGGACAGTTTCTTCAACAAATGGTGCTGGGAAAACTGGATTTCCATATGCAGAAGTTTGAAACAGGACCCCTATCTTACACTTTACACAACAACCTATTCAAAATGGATTGAACACCTAAATCTAAGACCTGATACCATCAAATTATTAGAGAACATTTGGGAAACCTTGCAAGTCATTGGCATAGGCAAAGAGTTCTTGGAAATGACCCCAGAGGCACAGACAATTAAAGCCAAAATCAACAGATAGGATTACATCAAACTGAGAAGCTTCTGTACTGCAAAAGAAACACTCAGGAAAGTGAAGAGGCAATGTACAGAATGGAAGAAATTATTTGCAAACAATGCAACTGAAAAAGAATTAATAACCAGAATATATAAAGACATCAAGAAACTCCACAACAACAAAACAAACAATCTAGTTAAGATATTGGCCAAGGGCTTAAACAGACATTTTTCAAAAGTGCAAATCCGTGGCCAACAGACATATGAAAACATGTTCAGGATCATTAGCCATCAGGGAAATGAAAATCGAAACCACAATGAGGTTTCACCTCACCCCATTTAGAATGTCTCTCATACAGAAATCAACAAACAACAGATGCTGGTGAGGATGTGGGGAAAAAGGTACCTTAATCCCCTGTTGATAGGAATGTAAACTGGTAAAACCACTATGCAGATCAGTTTGGAGATAATAGGAATCTGAATATAGACCTACCATATGACCCAGCCATTCCACTCCTGGAAATCTACACAAAGGAAATTAAATTGGCAAATAAAAGATCTGTCTGCCCCTCAATGTTTATTGCAGCTCAGTTCACAATAGCTAAGACATGGAATCAACCTAAATACCCATCAACAGTAGACTGAATAAATAAATTATGGGATATGTACTCTATGGAATACTACACAGCAGTAAAAAAGAAAAAGAAGTCTAGTCATTTGCAACAAAATGGATGAATCTGGAAAACATCATGATTAGTGAAAGAAGCCAGTCTCATAGGGACAAATACTATATGTTCTTGTGAACTGTGATAACTAACAGAGCACCTAAAAGGAAATTGGTAGAAGGGAAATTGGCACTTTGAGAAGCAAGGACTTGAACAGCCCTTGTCTTGACCGTGGAGGAACAAGTTTGTTTTGTTTTGTTTCTTAATGGAGAATGGGACCGGGAATGGGAAAGGGAAGATGAGGTGGAGTAGGAGTGGGGGTTGGAGGGCGGGTATTTGGGGCAGAATCACTATATTCCTAAAGTTGTACTGATTTAATTTGTCCTCATTAAATAAATTTTTTCTATAGGTGAAAAAAAAGATTGGTCTCCTGTCCAGTCCTGTAGCAGAGGTCCATCAGTAACCAGTTGCACCACAGCCTAAGGCACAGGGAATTCCTGCACACCAGCTCTGCTTTCCCATATTTTTGCCTCATACACATCAGTCTCTTTTCCACCTCAGCTCCTCCACCTGTGTTCTCTCTAATGTACAGAACATGCTTCCCTATGATTGTTTATTCCTGTTCTAAGATACAATGTCACCTCCAAACAGACATGCTTAATTGCTTAACATTAAGTTCATTTTCTATTATCTTTTGTTTCCTTATGAAATTCTCTATTGAAATAACGTTTATAATTTAAACTTCTTCAATATCCTTCCATTAGATTATACATAGAGGAACTGTGTCTCTATGGTGAAATGTTTTATTTTATTTTGTTGAGAGACTGAAACAGAGGAGAAAGGAAGCAGAGCAGAAAGGCAGAGAGAGAGAGAGAGAGAGAGAGAGAGAGAGAGAGACTCCCATCCAGACTTATTTTCCAGGTTTCTGCCATGGCTGAGGCTGGGTCAAGCCAAAGCTGTGAGCAACAACTCAATCCATTTTTCTCACATGGGTGGCAGGGATCTAACTACTTGAACCATCACTGCTGCCTCTAGTGTGCACATTTGCCAGAAGCAGGAAAGGGAATGGAATTGGGACTCAACAAGTATTCCAATATGGGATAAAGGTGTCCCAACTAGACCTAAGTTCCAGGCCCAGCAATCTCTGCCAATACTCATTGTGAAGTACAGAGAAAAGATGGAATAATAAGAATGAATCAGGAAAGACTATGCATCCCCCAAGGAGTGGATGAGAGGAGAACATAAGGACAGCCAACAAATAATACTTGTTTAGCATTACCACATGATTCAAAGTACTTTAACCTAACCTGCTGCCCCTTTGTTCCAAGCAATGCTTTAGATGTGAGAAACTGCTAAGTTTCTCTTCTGAAGATAAAATAATATACTATGGAATTAGTGCTTATATTCCAGTTTATTTTAAACCCCTTTTCCCTTCAGTGAATTTTGACTGACAGTACCTCAAGCAGCTCCAAGAATTTCTTCTATTATTCATTGTCTTGTGGGGAAACAGATACTACTCCAAAATATCTTAAAACCCAACATATCCAGGATTCAGAGGCATGGATAAAGAAAATTCTATTTTCTCTCACAAGTCCTACCAACTCCTTAATTTCTGCCTCTGAAATATTTTCTTATTTTAATGTTTATGGTCTTTTGTTTCACATTATCTTTGCTGTGTTGTTACCAGATAAAAATATTAGATTTATGATAATATCTTGCATATCTATATACTTTACATATTCTGCAGCAAATGCTTTGTTCACTATTCATTCTTTGCTTCCCCAGAGTTAATTCTTTTATTAACAATCACAGATTTGCAATGCTCTGTCTAGCAAATATCTCCTAATTTCTTCTTCCCATTCCCTTTATGTATTATAGAGTTCTCTAAGTGAATTATTTAGCTCTGCATAGCTTTTTGGGATGTGATTTGCATGAAGCACTTTGTACAAACTAAAAGCATATCATATTAAAAAGTCTATAATTACTGGGAGAAAACATCCCCAGGGAATGCACTGTGCTATATATAATGGCTGTGAGCGAGTTTTTGAGTTCTAATGTGACAGTAACATGAAACAAACAAACAAAAATTACATGAGAGATTTGACTTGCATTTAAGCAGATAAAATGTGTTTATGTCCCAACTGGGCTTTTTTTGTTTGTTTGAAGCTTTTTTCCCCTTTTGTCCTCAAAGGTAATGGAAAGAGAAGTCAGAGAATTTTCCTTTTAATTCATCAGTACAACACTTTTATGGAGTGGATATCATTATCTCCATTTTAAGGTTAAGTCAAAGATTTATCTATCACAGTAAGTCTGAGAGCTTAGTTTTGACTTAAAGTTCTTTCTGATTCTAAAGTCTCTGGCCTTTCTCTAGATATTTGTTTATTAAATGTATATCTTCATGCAGCTTAGGTTTAGTGTGGATGAGTGAACTGACTATCACCCTCGATTTTATTCTTAGAGATAAGCAAAGAATGAGTTATGGAGTTTTGAGATATGTTGATAAATCTGAATGTTTTATTATAACATTTCTCTAGACTTGAACCTGAAAATTAGGCCCTCCTAAATGATACCTAATCTCTTAAAATGGTACCAGGTGACTGTTGCCCAAATGTTTATATTCAAATTAAGTTTTTAAAAATGTTTATTCATTTTCATCTACTTGAAAGGCAGAGTAGCAGAGGGAGAGCAAGAGAGAGAAAGAGAGAGAGAGATCATACATCTGCTGGTCCATTCCTCAAATACCAGCAATAGCCAGGGCTGGACCAATCTGCAGTCAGTAGCCCAGATCTCCTTGCAGGTCTTCCATATTGTTGGCAGGGTCCCAAGCATTGCAGTCTTCATCTGGTGCCTCCCAAGTTGCATCAAGGAAACGGAATCAGAAGCAGAGAAGCTGGGACTTGATCTGGAATTTTGATATGGGATGTGGGCATTCCAGGTGGTAGTTTAAACCACTGTGACACAGTTCTTGCCCCTCAAACAGCTTTACTGACTTCGAAAGCCCTTGATTTTCTAGAGTGATCTATGGCCCAACATATTTGTGCAATAGTCTCCGTTCACTTACGCTGTAATTCTTGGTGGTCCAATGTATTTCTAGATGAGGAAATGAATTGCCAGGCATTTCACCTTACACCTTCTCAGGAGACTGTGCTGAGGAGAATAAGAATGTGTCCCAGAGAGCTGATGCTACAATTGCAGAGGAGTGAAGAAACCCACATAGGAAGTGTAGATGGTGTTTGTGAATAAGCCACAGAACATAGCTAACTGAATGAGTGTTCTTTAGTCAACAGGTTGGCTGGATTGTCTCAGAAGAAAATGCATATGTATATTAACAGATTTTGCTCACAATGTGAGACAGTTGGTAAATGGGTTTTGGGAGATCTATCATCAGGCGGGTTAATGTCGGAACATGATTCTTCTCTGGCAACTGGAATAGAAAGTACACAGGCCCAGAGTGTGGTGATTTTGAATTTGCAAACCAAGAGATGAAGTTGAATATGTGTGTGACAGGCTTGACTGAACTGAGAGACAAACTGACTTTTGAGGAGACAGCTTTATCTAGTTGGCAGGTGTGAGACACTATCATGAGAAAGAGGGATGCACAGAGGGTAGAGGTGGGAATCTGTGCATAACAGACCTTTGGAAAGACATGTAGGATGGACCCTATTCCAACATACACAGATGAACACTGATAGCACTCTGAATCTATATCACCAGGAATTTGAACATATGAATCTTAGATGGAGAGCTAGGAATGAACTCAATATAGGGAACTATAACTTTCAACCTATGTGGTACCAGGTATCATAGAGGGAGAAACTAACTTTTACCACTTTAGAGTTTCATAATGTATATTAGAGATGAAAAGTAAGAGGATTATATTAACTTTAAAAATCTGTCATATAAGTTATCAACTTTCATGTCTTATGTCAAATCTCAATTCCTCTTGAACTACTTCCAATTCTCTTCAGCTAGGAATGGGTTTATATGCCCTTATCAGCATTTTGATATTTTCTAACTTTGTTATTAATTCAACACTTGAGTACTTGAGGATGTACTGTGTGCAGAAGGCATAAGATCAGCTTTAAAGATACCAAAAGAATGGGATAGAACGAGTGCATTTGTCAAGTTTCCATACAACAATGTAAACAGTTTAAATCAAAGGTAATACATGACAAACCATATGGGAACTATTTGATATCCATTCTAGATTTTTGGCATTGGCACAGGATATGAGTTTTCCAAGTGCAATGCAAAATGATCTCCTTTTAAAAATTATACTCTTTGGGGCCTGTGCTGTGGTGTAGCAGGTAAAGCCACAGCCTGTAGTGCTGGCATCCCATATGGGCATCGGTTTGAGTCCCAGATGCTCCACTTCCGATCCAGCTCTCTGCTGTGGCCTGGGAAAGCAGTGGAAGATGGCCCAAGTCCATGTGAAAGAACTGGAGGAAGCTCCAGGCTCCTGGCTTTCGATCGGCACAGCTCTGGCCATTGTAGCCAATTGGGGAGTGAGCCAGCAGATGAGGGACCTCTCTCTCTCTCTCTCTCCTTCTCTCTGTGTGTAACTCTGACTTTCAAATAAATAAATAAACCTTAAAAAAATTACACTCATATCTAAGGCATATTTTTAAAAAATTTGTTTATTTGAAAGTCAGAGTTACAGGGAGAGACAGGGAGGGAGGGAGAAGGGAAGAAGGGAGGAAGAGAGAGAGGGAGGAGAAAGGGAGAGAGAGAGAGAGAAAGAGAGAGAGAGAGAGATTGATGCTATATGCTAGTTCAACTGCCAGATGGCCACAATGGCCAGGTCTAGGAAAGGCCAAAGCCAGGAGCCAAGAGCTTCATCCAGGTTTCCCATGTGGGTTCCTGGCCAAGCACTTAGGCCATCCTCTGTTGCTTTCCTAGGTACACTAGCAGGGAGCTGGATCAGAAGTGGAGCAGCTGGGACTCAAACCAGCACCCATATGAGATGCCAGCCCTGCAGGAGGGAGCTTTAGCCAGGAATAATTTTGAAAAGTTGAATTTGCCAACCCATGTAGCAACTGAATTTTGTGAAGAATCAATCATTTTGCAGATCTTGGTCTCCATGTTTTTATTATGATGGTTATGAATGATGAAGTTCAAATGCTGTGCTAATATAGAAATAACACTGAGGCACACATCAATTTGATATATATATATATATATATACATATATATATATTTAAATATTTATTTATTTATTTGAAAGGCAGAGCTACAGTGAGGCAGAGACAGAGAGAGAAAGACAGAGGTCTTCCTTCTACTAGTTCTCTCCCCAGATGACTGCAACTCTGAGCTGGGCTGATCCAAAGCCAGGAGCCTGGAGCTTCTTCCAGTTCTCCTACACGGGTGCAGGGGCCCAAGCACTTGGGCCATCTTCTACTGCTTTCCCAGGCCATAGCAGAGAGCTGTATCGGAAGTAGAGCAGCCAGGACTTGAACCGGCGCACATATGTGATGCTGGCTTTGCAGGTGACAGCCTTCCCCACTACACCATAGTTCTGGCCCCCAATTTGATTATTTTTAAATTAATTTACATTATGAAAACTTAAATAAACTTTTTTCAATGTGAGGATATAGTTTTTTGGGCTTAGATCTCCATTTAAAAAAAATCCAAATTTTCTGCAGAAATTCCCATGACAGTATTTAAAAATATATAAAATAAATGTTAATTGACTAAGAAAAAACAGACTTTAGCTATATCTTGCTCTTCTTTAAAAAATTATTTGAAACACAATGATACAGAGACAGCAGACAGAGATCTTCCATTGGCCGGTTCATTCCCCAAATCCCTATAACAGGCCAAAGCAGAAGCTGGGAACTCAATTTGGATATCTCAAGTGGTGGAAGGGAGTCAACTAATTAAGCCATCACCTGCTGTCTCCTAGAGTGTGTATTAGCAGGAGACTGGAATCACAAATAGAGCTGGGACTTGCACTCAAGCACTGCAATATGGGATGTGGGCATCCCAACACAGCATATTAATTGCTAGGCAAAATGCCTGCTTCTACATCTTGCTCTTGACCGATAGTCATGATTTCACAGTATTTTTAATCACCAGCACCACTATATACATTTATTTCTTAATGCAATTTTTCTATCTTCTTTCTCTTCATCTGTCTTCACTGTAACTGCCTTTCAAATAAATAGATAAATAAATCTTCAAAAATTATCATCTCTAGTGATAGAGCTAGAAATGTACCATAGGACTCCAAATCCCATTAATGTGGCATGTTACCAATGCTATCTTACTAGTTAAAAGTGATTAGTTTAAGTTCATAATTGATCATAAAGATGGGATTAAGTGTCAAAGGGATCACATAAACATGACCAGTGTCTGCTAATAATAACTAATAGAATTAAAAAGGAGAGAACAATCCAACATGGGAAGCAGGATACACAGCAGACTCATAGAATGGCAAATGCCCTAAACAGCACTCTGGCCTCAAAATCAGCCCTTAAGGCATTCTGATCCAGCTAAAAAACCCATGAGAATTTCTCAGGCCTGGAAAATTAAGACACTGTGGCAAAAAAAAAAAAAAAAAAATGACCTAAATGAAAGCTCTCTGTGAGTGAGATCCCAGTGGAAAGAATGGGCTATCAAAGAAGGAGGTACCTTTCTCTGAAGGGAGGAGAGAACTTCCACTTTGACTATGGCCTTGTCTAAATAAGGTCAGAGTTTGTGAAGTCAGGAGGCTTCCATAGCCTTGGCAGCTCATGACAAGAGCCTTGGGTGATTACTGACATCATAAATAAGAGTATCAATTATTAAATCAAGAACAGGAGTCACTGTGCACTTTATCCCCATGTAGGACCTCTGTCCTTAATGTGTTGTACTATGTGAATTAATGGTAAAACTAGTATTCAAACAGTACTCTATACTTTGTGTGTCTGTGTGGGTGCAAACTGTTGAAATCTTTGCTTAGTATGTACTAAGTTGATCTTTTGTATATAAAGATAATTAAAAATGAATCTTAATGAAGAATGGGATTACAGAAGGAGTAGGAGATGGGATGGTTTGCAGGTGGGAGGGTGGTTAAGGGGGAGAAAACCGCTATAATCCAAAATTTGTACTTTCAAAATTTATATTTATTAAATATAAGTTTTAAAAAAATAAGGTTCCAGCTCCCTAAAAAAAATTATCATCTCTATCTCCCTTTTTCATAATAAATAATGTGCAAAGTCCCTTAATCAAAGCAAGTTTTCCCTGGTAATAAGGGAAAACTTTTCCCTGATCATGTCCCAAGTAAGGTACCAAATATTTTCAGCATGATAACAACGCATATTCTCAAAAATGACAGCTAAAATTTCTTAAGTTTTTACTCTTTTTTCTAAATGTTATATAAACATTTTAGTAATATATTTAATTTGTTATTATAAAAACCCTGAGAGTTATAGGGGTAATAATCCCACATTAATAAAGATGAAGTTATTTCCATACTAGCTAATAGCTGCACAAGGATTGGAATCCCAGTACCAGTGCCCTATAGTCCATAGGCTTAACCAAGCCACCTTGACAGTGATTCTTATTAATCCACTGGCTTTATGAAAATGAGAGCTGTGGAAACACTTTATCAAGATGTTACAGGTTGTAAGAAATTAATACATTTTGCTGTGTAACAGATTTGGACATAGTCCTAGTGGAAGGAATATATGAGTGTTAATTGGGTTCTGTTATAAACTTGGAATTATTCCTTGTTTGTGTTGATAACTATTCATCATTTTGTTGTAGAAACACTTTTTTTTTTGTTAAGTGACCTACCTTTCTGTTCTCCACCGAGTTTGATGATCTAGTTTATTTCACAATTTCTGTGCTGTATTGTCTACTCCTTGCTTTGATCTATTTGTTCATCAACAGCTAAAGAAAGAAAAAGAAAGAAAGGAAGGAAGGAAGGAAGGAAGGAAGGAAGGCAGGAAGGCAGGAAGGCTACCACATTTTTTGTCCTCTAGGCCAAATGGTAATCACAAAACAATATTTCTTTATTAGTTCATATTTGTTTTTTAAGAAGCCTTTTGCTTCATAAAAATGGATCACACACCAGTCTATTGTTCAACTTATTGCACAATGGATCAAAATGATATCTGTAATATGTTGTTTCAATCCAGTTATACTCCTGTAAATATGTTTTTAAACTCTTTAATCTAAGTTTATTAGCATGCAAGATGTGACTTGGACTTAATGACAACAATGGCAAAACTTAATAAATGTTAGGTGCCCTTTACAAAATTAAGGGCATTTCCTTTTCTTGTTTGTGAGAGTTTTCATCATGAATGGATGATGAATTTTGTCAAAATCGTTTCCTGTATCAACTGATATGATCATATGGTTACTCCCTTTCTCTCCTTTGACTATTACAGTCTGAGGCCTTGTACTATCTGCTCCTCAGAGAACTCTGATACCACCCTCTACTATTTCTCTTTGTTCCTCTCTACCTCAAGCACATCACCTGTGTTCTATTTCTTGGCTACTTTGTGTTCCTTCTAGGTTTCTTCCATAAAATCCACATCACTAACATCTTAAATTCTTTCAAGTTTTCGATTAGATATTTGTCTTTTTAATAAACCATGCCCTGTCCATCCTATTCCATAATGTAACATGAATCTGGAACTTCTAATGCTCCTTAATCTGGCCCATTTAATTAAAATTATATGTATTTATATAACTTGCTTTTCATTGCTTGTATTGGACATTTTCTAGTCCTCTATTCCAACTCTCCCTCTTGGCCTCTAATGCACTCCTCCACAAAAAATAAACTCATGAGTGTAAGGATTTTCATTTTTTATGTCTTGGTGTATCCCACCTAAGAGTAGAAGTGATTATAGTAGATGTTGTATCTATATTAGTTGAATGAATGACATTAAAATAATGAATTCTTGATTGCTTTCAGCTTTCTCATTGCTTGCTTCATTCTCACCTTTGCAGGTAAATTTACCCTTGTGATTGAAAGAGTGGGGAATGGTAACAGGAAGAATCATGTTCCCTTCTAGAGAATGGAGAGATAGGCAGTGTGTGTGTGTGTGTGTGTGATACAGAAAAGAACTATTATTGACCAGGTGTTTTTAAACTGGCTGTCAGAGTAGTATGAGAAAAAGAATTTGTCTTCAGATTCAAAATTTTAGGATGGAGTAAGGCTCAGGGTTTTGTTTTTTTGTTTTTGTTTTTGTTTTTTTTTTTCCACAAAGAAAGTAACGTGCTTTACTGGAAGAAAGGGTTGAAGATATATTGGATAAACTAAATTTTCAGATGTTTGCTGTTGCCTTTATTTCAATATGACATTTCTAAGATGCATTCTTATTTGACTAAGGGGCTCAAATGACCAGATATATGAGTCCATTTGAAATCTCCTTGTAGGAGGAATTATTCTAAAGTCTGACACAAGCTAGCACTTCCAAGCTACTTTCTTAACTATCCCAAATTCAGAACATCTTGTTTACATTGTCTTTTGCTCCAAAAGCTTTTTAAGTAACCAGACCCTGTGTAACTTCTCTAAATATATACAAAAAAGGCTTTTGAGTATCACAGTTTCTGTTTATTTTAATGAAAATTCTTTTAGTCAGCAAAGATAACATTTTATATGGTAAGCCTACCAGAACTTATAGCAATTATAGAGAGATGCAGGGTTGAGAAAAGACCACAATGCAAACAAATATACAATATTTTATAATGGATGGAAACATTTAAAAATGGAAAGTTATTCAAAATATTAACTTTCCTACATCTGATATTTCTGAGTTAAATAAAATGCTCTTATATTTATATTAGATCATTCAATTAATATCTAATATTTGTTTTATTTAATAGGTAAATAGCATTCATATTATTTAATACAAAGTATATTACTTAATACTCATACCAATGGGAAAGAGATAGGAGATTTTACCCCATTTTACAGAAGAGGAAACTCAATTCTCAATGATTTAAGGGGCTTTATTCAATGTCATTCGGCCACTACATGATGACTTGGGGAATCAGACTAACCTAGGAGCATCTAATTCTAATTTTCTATTCTCTACAGTATGAAAATGAAAAAGTCTTGCAAGGTACTTGAGACAATTGTCTTCTAAGTCACAATATCACACAATCTGTGTGATATTAAATTGTTAAAGGGTGACTATTGCAAGTTTGATCAAGGCTCATTAGTATAAAAAGCTCTTTGTGTGGTCTTGTGGTCTTTGTGTAAATCCAAGATCCAAAACAGTAAAATGAAGGGGAAATCATGTGCTGATTAGCTTGCTTATTATTTATAAAGACCTGAGGTTAATAATGGAAGTCAATAAAATACACATATGAAATGAATATTTAAGTCAATCTTTATTATTGAGATGTTAATTTCTACAGCAAAAATGATTAAATTTGGGAACAGGCACTGAGATGCAGTGAGTTTAGCTCTTGCTTACAAAGTCATTACCCCATATCAGAGTGCTGGTTTTGGCCCTGACTGTTCTGCTTCCTCTCCAGCTCCCTGCTAATGTGCCTAGGAAAGCAGTAGATAGTAGCCCAAGTACATGGGCCTCTGTCACCCATGTAGGAGAGACGGATGAAGTTTTGGTGTCTGGCTTCAGCCTGACCCAGCAGATGAAAGATCACTCTCTTTCTTTCTCCTTTTCTGTAATTCAGCCTTTCAAATAAATGAATGTATAAATGAATTGCTATCCCCAATAGTATTCCAGTTAAAAAACATTTTATTTATTATTCTGTAATTACAAAATCACACAATTAATATGGAGATTTATATTATACTGTCATTTGTAGCAAAGATTTCAAGTAATTAAAAATGAAGTTAAATTTTTCTAACAATAAAACATTCCAGAAGAAGGTCATTATTTTCCAAAATTTGAACTGAAAATAACATCACAAATAATGAGCCCCCAATAAAGTAAAGGAAAGCAAGTACTTTACTATTTTTGAAGAGTGGAAAATTAATCAACTAAAGGGAAACATTCCTATTGTATCCATCTATAAAATAACCTCCGCTTATGGAGGTTATTTTCTGCTGCTTTTCCCAGGCCATTAGCAAGGAGCTGAATTGGAAGCGAAGCATCCATGACTCAAACCAGGGCTCATATGGGATGCTGGCATTACAGGTGGCAGCTTAACCCTCTATGCAACAGCACCAGCTACTGTATCATCATTTTTCGATATGGATGCTATTGTCAGTGGCACAATTTTTTTTTAATACAGTAGACTAAACCCATACAATTACGCAGTAAACTGAAAAGTCCTACATTGTTCTTAATTGCTTTATAAATCATTCTTAAAGATTTTCTTTCCAAGTTTGTCATTGCTGTCATCGGTCTAAAGTTCTTGGAACTAAAATTTGTTTTGCTAGACAGTACAGTAAACCAAGGGGTTGTTGGACATTTCTAGTATGACTTCCTTGAGATGTTTTTGCTGTTTAAACACCTAAGCATTTATTTTTATAGCTGTACCAGATAATAAGAACATTATATAGGTCAGCATGTATGAATGTGAATAATGATAAAAGTCCTGCAGCTGGAACATTAAAAATTTTACTATAAATTTACTAACCAGAAAATATTCAATAGTATTTATTTGCTATGTAAATTTTGAATAGCACATTTAATATTTATTTAATGAAATGATTGCTATGGAATTCTTGATGAAAAACACCAATACCTGAAAACAAAAATATCAATTTTAATGCTGTTATTCAGTCTGAAAAATATACAGGTACAGAAAGAGTATTTGTGGTTAATATTATGAAAGCAAAATCATGTAAGGCTTAAAATATATTTTGCAACTGGGAGTTTTTTTCAGGAAAAAATGAGTTAAATCAGTTCAAGGATCTATCATTTTTATTTATATAGCTAGGTAATAATTTTTAAGTAAATTAGCATTAGAAAATTTTTAAAAAGCAAAAAATTACATGTACCTCAATGAACTTCCTGCAGTTACCTTAAGTCACGTGACCTTCCTATAGGCATTGAGTCTCAAAAGTAAACACATTGCTGTATTTCTCAGAATGAGTTCCTTGCACAAGCAAAATCTTTCATGGATTTTGGTTTCGCAGGTTGACTCCATTTGACTTTATGTACTTTGTATATCCTATGACATCTCTTCTTCATACATTTGCCTTCATTCTTAAGATTAGCTGAAAAGTTTTCATATTGATATTTTCCATTACTATTTGTTGTTAGAAACTTCTTTGTGATATATATTCATTTTTTATTTACTTCTGTGGAAATGTAATGCAACTATATCTTATGCGTCAGACCCATCAACATGATTTCCTGTAAGAGAAAACATTAATAGACTTAGGTTTACTTTTCATTCACTATTTGAAAAATATTTTGAACACTTATCATATGTCAAACAGGTAAAGTCAATAAAAATTCAATTTTTGACAAGCTTTCTTTTCCAGTAGGAGCTTATATAAACATAGTTATGCTATTTGAACAGATTAATAAATACTGTTTTTCATTGTGAAGATAAGTACTTTGTCATAAAATATTGAGTCAGGTTCAAGACACATGTTTGAGTATTTACTGGAGCAATGAATTTGCTAGTGAGTAAATAGGAACATGAAAATTAATGACTAATCTCTCCCCTCAAGGACTTCAGCTGAGCATTAGTTATCTGGGAACATCTGAAGATTTAATCAAATGCCAAGCTGTTTGAGGGCAGGAAAATGCAGCCTATGCCAGGGCTATGCTGATATTGATAGTTAAAATATTGTCTGAATTGATAGATTTTTTTTCTTTCAGCTAATAAATAACAGAAATATTTTAATGAATCTCTATATAAATACAATGTTATGGACTTAATATGTTTTTACTTACTTAATTTCACTTAACTGTTTTATATTCCAAGATGGGATTTTATCATTTTTTAGCCTACCTTAAAATATAGATCATTTATTAATTTATAGCTAAATATATTCAGCATCTTCTATGATTCTACATGACAACAATATAGCCTAGGCAGTGGAGGCTAGAGGGGAAGTGTTAGTTGATGTTGGAGATGAGTTGAAAGTAGGAATAAATCTTGCTCTAGAATCAGAAAGGCTACACAATATCACAGAGGTGAGAAAGAAAATGGAGTTGAAGAGATTTTGAGCAACTATATGACAGAACTTTTGTAAGTCCCTGCATAAAGTTTTCATTTAATGTGCACTGCATACTAGTCACATGGCAAAATTTGAATGCAGAGACTACAGAGAAACTCACTGAACCATGCACCCAGGCAAAAAAAAAGAGGACTAGGTTCTGGATCTCTCTTCCTCAGAGACTTGAAGAATTCCAGCATGTGGTTATGAATGAGTATTGGCATCCCTCCCTGATAAAAACAACAAAAAAATGAATAATATTAGGATGTTCTGAACATGTGTAATGTGAAGTTTTATAGAACTTCCAGATAAAAGCTTTGAGTTGTCCTTTTAATATAGGAGACCACTTATAGGCTAAGATGACCATTGTAGGTGTTATCCCATCAATAAAAGTATGTTGGTGCTAGAAATAAGATTATGGATGCAATAAAAATGTTACTTTATCTTTAGTGAAAGAGAAGAAAAAGTTTGATAAAATGAGGGAATTATGAAGTATAAAGAGAACGTTTAGATCAACCCTGAGAAAGTGATCTAACAAGACTGTATGATAATAGTTAGGTTCCATATCTGTATTAGTCTGCATTTTGTCAAAACACCAATATGACTGAGAAAACTACTTTTAAAAAGAGGAAAGATTTGTTTAGCTTTGGAGGTTCAAGCCCAAGGTTAGGTGGCCCCATTGTTTTGGCCTCTGATGAGGCCAGCGGTGGAGCTTGGAACATAGGCAGAGGGAGTTACCAATGATGTCAGGAAGCAGACAGGCTAGACTCCACTCAGGAGGTAATAACCAAGCCTCTCTAGAGAAATGCTGTGTGAAGGCATACTTGCAATAATCTAAGGACCTTCCCCAGCCTCACCACCTCAACAACCTAACTGAATTAAGATTCTACTCTCGTATTAACAAAAGATTTTGGAGTTTTGTGTTTTGACTCTCAGCATGAGTTTGGGAGGCATATTCTATTCAAACTATAGGATTATTTATTCTTTTTATTTTTTTTTAGTCCTTAAGAAATTTTAGTTTAGTCTTTTTTTCTTTTTTTTTTTTTGCATCTGTATGTATCTCATAAATGCAACATAAAAAAATAGTAATTCTTCCCACTGCACCTGTGGTACCCCACGCATTCCACCCCCTCCTTTCTCCTTCCTCTCCTGTTTGGTTCGAAAAAGAAAAATAAACATAAAGAAAAAAAAAGAAAGAGTGGAATAAATTAGTCTAGAGAACTTTTCCTCAACAGTCTAAACAAGAGCTGTTATTTGTTATTGCTTCTTGAGGGTGATTTTGCTTTCTTTTTCTTCCCTTCCTCTTTTCCCTTCCTTCTTCCCTCTTCTTTCCTTTTTGAAACTTAATTGTCGGGGCCAGCATTGTGATGTGTTGGGTAAAGCCACCACCTGCAGTGCTGGCATCCCATATGGGTGCCTGTTCCAGTCTCAGCTGCTCTACTTCCCATCCAGCTCTCTGCTATGGCCTGGGAAAACAGTTGAAGATGTACCGGATCCTTGGGCCCCTGCACCCACTTTGGAGACTCAGAAGAAGCTCCTGGCTCCTAGCTTCAGATCAGTGCAGCTCTGGCCATTGTGGCCAATTGGGGAGTGAACCAGCAGATGGAAGACCTCTCTCTCTCTCTCTCTCTCTCTCTCTCTCTCTCTGCCTCTCCTTCTCTCTGTGTGTAACTCTTTGAAATAAATAAATCTTACAAAAGAAAGAAACTTAATTTCCTTAAAGAAGAACCCAAAGATAGTGCAGCTTTTGTGAACTCTTAGACTTAACTATAACTTATGAGACATCATAATATCCTCCATTTAATACACCAGAAGGAAGTGATTCTTAAGAACAAATTTTACTGTGAAGTCTCGTTATACAACTCTTTGTGGACAGAGGTCTTGCATGGGAAGTTAGTGCACAGTGACTCTTATTGTTTATTTAACAAATAACACTCTTATGTATGAAATCAGTGATTACCCAAGGCTCTTGACATGAGCTTTGGAAGCCTTTTGGATCCACTAGCTTGACAAGGCCGAAAGAAAAGTGGAAATTCTCTCCTCTCTTCAGAGAAAAATACCTCCTTCTTTGGTGGCCACTTCTTTCCACTAGGGTCTCATCCACAGGGTCTTTTATGTAGGTCATTTTTTTTTTTCTAGAGTGTCTTGGCTTTCCATGTCTGAAGATAGGATTATTTATTCTGTTAAATAAGGTTGAAATGTGGACAATGTAACTGAGTAACTAAATTTTTAAATTTTACTCTATTTTAGTAAATTTGAACTTAAATCTAAGTAAGTTTAAGCTCCTTATGACAAGAGCTAGGTTTTACTTATTTAAGCAATGATAATCAACAGCAATGATGACAAATATCTCTGGAGGCCTTACCATATGCTATGCCTGGTTCAAAGCATTTCCAGTGTACCCTTCAGAACAACTCTGCAAGGCTAGAAATATTGCTATATTTTTCTATCATTTTCTGATAAAAGGATGGAGGCAAAGAGCTGTGAGATGAGTTCCTGTCCCTTAGGAAACATACAGTCCAGATAGAAAGTAGACAAATAGATAATTCTAATGAGATGATGGTGAGAGCTATGAGAGCTATTCTAAGCAATGGTAATAAAGGAGGAAGGAAAAAATAGAGGTCCACCTGGTGAAGGATTTGGGGAAGTTAAAATGGAAAAAAATGGGATATTTTGCATCACAGCTTATAAAGCCATTAACAAAATGGAAAATCCAACTGAAGAGCTCTTTCTCCTCCCCTCCCCTCTGCCTCAGGAGGATCTGACTCTGATTTGCACAAAGCTGGGGAGCGGCTGCCATGGCCGGACTGCCCTTTCTTCAGACTGGGTCAGCCTGCCTGCAGCTGAGCTCAGCCCTTTTCCATGCATCATTAAGGCTGGATAATGATTAACTAAATTATTTCTTCTCTAAACCTAATGAGCTGTGAGGTGATAAGTTTGTAGTTTAGTCTAAAAGATGTAAAAGTAGGCAAAGGTTTTGCCTAGAATTCTTTTTCTAGAAACTACCCATTCAACTCAATATGGCTCCTCCTTTGTTGGCTTGGAGAAATGTGGTCCACATGGTAACACAAATCATTTATGAACTGTTAACAGCTTTGAGATGATAGTAGGGAATTGTTCTTATGTTACACTATGTTATGTGCATGAGTTTGTTTTGTGAAAGTGTAACAATGCAGAATCCTGGAGAATGTTCCAGTTGGTGTAACAATAAATAACTTTTGGCTTTCAGTCACTTTTCACTTTCACTTTGAATTTGTTCCTTGTTTATCCCTTGCTGCTATGCTTAACGCCGGGATTTCTTTAATCTCAGTTTATGCAATATGATGTTTCCAAAAAGTGAGATTCTCATCTTGCCTTTGCAAAGGTAGACATTTTGTATGTAAAGGAGCGGCATGCACATAGCTATGTATGACTGCATGTGTTTAAATCTGCATAGATGTAGTTCTAGATTACTTCAAGTTATAACTCTACTTTGTACATCATTTGGGACAGGCTCAGCTATAGAAGTGTCAGTGGCTTGACAAAACAGAAGCTAGTTTTTCCTTCATGTAACTATCTTGGGGAGAGTGTCAGATAGGCAGAAAAATGTCTCTTCTCTTTGGTCATTATAGAATCTGGTCTACTGTTAACCTGGATTCTTTTATCCCTTATGGCAGAAAAGCAAAGGAGATATAGAGGCTGGAGTTGTGATATAGCAGGTAAAGCCACCTGGCATCCCATATGGGTGCTGGTTAGCGTCCCAGCTGCTCTACTTACGATCCAGCTCCCTGCTAATGGTCTGAGAAAAGCAGCAGAAGATGCTCAGTGTTTGGTCCCCTGCTACCCACTCCTGGATGAAGTTCATGGCTTCAGCCTGGCCCAGCCCTGGCCATTGCAGCCATTTGGGGACTGAACCAGTGAATGGAAGATCTCTCTCTGTCTCTCCCTCTATCTCTGTAACTCTCCCTTTCAAATAAATAAATGAATAAGTCTTTAAAAAAGAAAGGGAAGAAATGATATATGAACCCTTTTAAGAATTGTAACTAGAAGTTTTGCAACATCATTTCTGTCCACATTCCATTGAGGAGAGCCTAGTAACATCACCTAGGTGTAAAGGAGTCTGAAATATACAGTCTAAATTTATATCAAACTGGGAGCCTTATTTTGGTAAAGGAGAGAACCGATTTGGGTGAGCAGTTCCTGCCTCATTCTGCTTATAGAAAATATTGTATAGATCTAATTAACATTATCTTATGTATTTTCTAATATGATAAGTAGACTTAATTTTCAGATGTAAAAATTCATACTGTTTACTATCCTTATCATTTCACCACCTTATTTTTTAAATAAAGCTTTATTTATTTAGTTTGAAAGAGTTAGAGAGAGAGAGGGAGAGGAAAAGAGATTTTCCATCTACTGGTTCACTTCCCACGGCCCCAACTGTCTCCACCAGGCCAAGTGGAATCCAGAAGCCAAGAGTTTCATCCAAATCTCCTACATGGGTGGCAGGGTTTTCCAGGCCATTTAGTAGGAAGCTGCCTCCTGTCTTTTTGTCCTTCAGTTTATCAAAAATACCAATTCTAGACTAAACTCGAACAATTATTCCAGTCCACCCCCAAAATTCTGAGAACAAAACTTATGGTGATTTCTCACTACATTTTTGAATTCAGATTTGCTTCAGTGTGGCTTCAAGGTGCTTCTCACAAAGGCACCCATCTGTCTTCTATGATCTTAAATCATATAGAACACTCTGTGGTTCAGTTATTTCTCTGAATCCATGCTTATTACTTTCCTATCACGGCACTACTAAGTTACCACAAATCTCAAGTCTTAACACTACTTAGTGTATGATCTTATAATTCTGGTAGTCTGAAGTTTAAATGGGCCTGGGTGGACTAAATCAAGATGCCAATCTGTGTTTCTTCCTGAAGACTCACTCTCAGGGACCTATAGGTACAAAAGGCTACATTTTGGGGCTGTTCCAGCTCACCTGCCTCCTTTGGCCCTTGGCTCCCTTCATCTGTCTTGAAAGTCTGCAAGTGCATCCATCTGAACTTGCTTCTGTCCTCACATCTCTTTAACTTTGTCCTGTGATTACATTGTATCCATCTCAATAATCCTGGAATGTCTCCCTATTGTATGTTGGGTGATTAGTAGCATTATTTTCATCTGCAACCTAATTTCCCCTTTAGCTTATATATTTACATTCTGGGGAATAGGGTGTAGAGGGTTATTGTACCAACTGCAGAATGTTTCCTTCTTTCTTCTCTGACTCCACCCTCAGACTGTTCACTGTATGCCACTTTACTCTTTGGTAATCCATCCATTCTCCATTATCTAAGTCCATCTGATATTCAACTTTGTCTCCTGCTTCTTCTAACTGGAAAAAAACACATATTTCCCTTGCATTTCTTTTTACGTTTTAAATGCATTGCCTGATTTACACAGGGTCTGAACTTAAAAACAAATCATTGTATTTGAGTTATCGCTGTGTTGAAGATAATCTTTTTGAAGGGAAGCACAATGCTTTCTTCAATTTTTATAGACTTGGTAGATTTTAAAGAATGTTCTCACACATAATAATCATATGTAAAACTTTTTTTTGCATTGAATAGAACTTACCTATTTACCACCAGGAGCAATCCAGGGAAACAGTAGCTTAAGTAATACTTCAAAAGCAGACAACCTAAAACTAACTTCCATGTATTTTAGGAACACATACTATGTGTCTTTTGCAATGATGGCTGCTTAAAATTTCCTCCTTATATTAATTTTATTTTGTGGAGCTTCTCTCCTGTACAGAGTCATGTGTAAACACAGATAAGGTTTTGACAGCATGCTTGCCCAAACTGATCACATTTATTGGTCTTATCCTCAAAGTGGATTCCCTAGAGAAATGAGATTTAGACATTTTTTCTGAAGATTTTCGTGAAACAGGATTGCATATAGAGTTTCCCCTGTGTGAGCTCTCTGATAAATGACAAAACTGATTTCCAAACTCATTTTTTTCTATAAGTACCCAAAGTATAGATTTTCTTCCCAGGAGGACCCTTAGGTTGGTTTTTAGCAAAATAATTTCCTCTAACTTCCACATCAACAACATTTTGTCTACAGTTTGATCAAACATTGACTTATGAATTTATGTGTATCACAATTTCAGACATAGTCTTTAATTATTATTATTATTATTATTATTATTGCTTTAGGGCTTATTTTTGTAAAAATTAAAACATATACACTTTCAAAATTTGCAGCTCTATATTTTTCACTGGTTTTATTGAAACTTCTTAGAGATTGATTTTCTGTAAATCTCACTTTTACGTCATACTCATAATCTTGTTACAGCACGCAATTTGTTAACTCAAGGACTTGTTTTTTTCGAATAAGCTCTCTGGGATGCATAGTCTAAGAAATGTAAATTGGGGTTGTGTAATTAATTTTTCCAGTGAGCTTGTGCTATATGTATCAGAATCACTTGGACTATTTGCTAAGTCAGATTTTGAAGCTTGCTCCTCTAGTTTTTGGAATAGAATGGGAATTTACACTTCTACCAAATTCTGAGGAGGTATTGATAATGGTGTTTGGGGAATCACACTTTGAGAAGCAACAACATGAATAATACTCCAAAGAAAGAGGCCACCAAAAAAGAATAAGAAATTCCATCCATAATTCATTACTTTATTCATTCATTTAATAAATAATTATTGTGTTCCTACTATATCTGGTTCCTAAGTTTATATATTTTTATATTTATTTAACCTATAGAAGAAAGTATGGAAGTGGCCCAAGTTTTATATAAATTAATATTTAGGATAACTTCTGCAAATATAGCTGCATATGAAGGTACCCTGAAAAGCTCATGAAATATGAAATAAAAGATCAATTTATTTTGGTGCAAAAATTTTGAAATCCATGTATACAAAGAATTTTTAAAATGTTGACAGAAATGTATATTTTGAAAAAATTGTATGGGTTTCAAACTTTTTTGCACCAGAATAAACTTATCTTTTAATTATATTTTCCATAACAATTTTGAAGTGCCATTAACTAACATCTAATTTATATTATATGTATAATACAAAATATAACAATTCAGTGATTAACTATTGAGTGCTTATATTATACAAGACTTTGTACTAGAAACAGAGAACAATCTAAGAATTAGACACTTAAAAATGTATTAAATGTATGAAAACACATCTCTACTTCTTTGTGTTCTTCTATACATAGTATGTGGATTTCTAAATGTTGTTATGGGCTTTAATATAATAAAATCTGACAAAGTATGAATATTGCTGACATATGGCTATGTTTCTTTCTCAGATTTTCTTGTATGTTTGAATTACATTGGGGAAAATTGTTCAATACAGAAATATGAAGCATAAGAAACTCCCATGTTATACATTCATGTTTATTTCAGCTATACTTCTTTTATGGATTTTTAATTATTATTAAGAAATTATCATAAAATTAAAAAGAAGAATCTTTGAAAAGAACACAGATGATTCAAAATCCTGAACTCAAACTCAATGAAAGTTTTGTGCATGTGTGTTTTGTGTCTGTGCATACGTGCATGTTGCCTGAAAGCTCTTGTCTATATGGATATTTTTCAAATTGTCCATTCATATTTTTTCACTTGGTAGATTATAAACATATTTCCATTTTCTATAATTTTCATAACTAACTTTTTCGATTAATTCACAGGCTTTTATTGGGGTTCCGCTCCTGGGCGAGGTTCCCCGTTCCCAACAGAGAAACAGAGCAGGGCCTGGGGAAGTCATGCGTCAGAGATTGGGAGAGCTCCTTTTATAGATTTAGGGCATGGGAGTTAAAGGTTGAGGCGGGTCTGATCCTCATTGGTTGACCTTTAGGCACCCTCAGGGACCTTGACAAGGACTTTCTTCCCCGGAAGTAGGCCTCTCCATTCCCGGAAGTGTAGGCCTTCCTTCCATGCAGGTCCCAAAGCTATCATCCCAACATTTTGATGACAGGAAAGGGGGTGACGATGAGTCTCTCTAGCTACTTCCTGCTGACTGGGGACATCGTCTACAGGGGCCCGCTAGGGGTATCTTGGGGCTCCGCAGGGACAGGCATGTATGGATGGAGAAGCATCTGGTTGACTGCCTGGTTGCTGAAGGCCTTGGTTCATTCCATTATCACCTGCTGTAACCACTTAAACAAACACTGTAGTATATAAGTCAGGATGAGAATAGCAACCGATGATCCTAATAGTGGCATTAACCAGGTAATGAAAGGATTTCATAGAGGAGAGGAAATGAGGGGGGTCTCTGGACCCTTGTGAGGATTGTTTGATGGGTGTGTTTTAAATCTGATCCCAGCCAAGACTAGGAGAAAGGCCACTCAACTTTTGCAGGTAGTGGGAGTAGAGCCATGTTACAATAGAGGTTATTATTACAAAGGAATGAGACCCAAGTGGGCTAGACATGGTCTAGAACAAAAGACAGAGTCATTATTAGGGGACCCAAAAAGGTGCTGTCTCAGCCACAACTAAGTTTGTTGATTGAGAGACAAATAGAACCTGACAGAAGGGACTTGATAATAATCTGGTGGGCTTTTGGCCTTGTAAGTTAAAGAAGCCCAGACTTAGCTATCTCTTCACATGGGGTACATCCTAAGGGAGGTGTGACCCTCCTTGGGGAAGGCACCCTGTTGACTTCCATTACTTAGCTGGCCTGGGAGGAGAGCTGGCCAGGTGAAGGCACGTGGCATCTCTAACATGAAATTTACAGTTCTGCCTGCAGAACTTGGCCGTCCCCTCAGCAGTGGTGGTCACCTTGGAAGCTGGGCTGAGTGAAGGGCTTTTCAGCTTAGAGCCAATAAGATCTGTGGCTCTGACCTGAAGTCCTTCGACTCCAGGGCAGGTCCATTTTCAGTGATCCAATTCTTGGCTGGCAGAGCTGCCAGGGCTCTTCACAAGCTGATTTCTGCTGAATCCCAGGCTTACCACACTGAAAGCCACTGCAGTGGACTGGCCTGTTGTGTCCTTGAGGGCAGATCACTGTACAGAATAGCCATTAATAGGCTGCCACCTATCTTTCCATTTCTGATGCCCAGCTTTCTCTTACTCCTGGTTTTTGTTAAAGCAGACCAGAGGATGCAAGTCAAGGGGGTGCCAGTCCCAGATCACTTACTGACAAATTTCATAATTTTCATAACTATTTAAATGCTTCCATAATTTTTTAAAAGATTCATTTATTTTAAAAGTCAGAGTTACAGAGAGACAGGGAGAGACAGAAAGAGGGAGATCTTCCACTGCTGGGTTGCTTCCCAAATGGCTGTATTGGCACCAGCACTGGGTCAGGCTAAGCAAAGAGCCAGGAGAGTCATCTGGTCTCCCATGTGGGTGGCAGAGGCTTGGATTGTCTTCCACTACTTTTTCCAGGCCATTAACAGAGAGCTGGATAAGAAGCGAGCAGCCTAAGAATGAACCAGTGCCCACACTGGATGCCTTGTGTTGAAAGCAATGGGTTTACCCACAATACCACAAATAAATTTTTATTTAGACAAAATTGCATACCATTTCTCTGCATTTTAAGGATGTAAATTCTTCTATTTGTTTAATTTGGAAAATGTTGAATAATATTTTTATAAAATATTCCTAGTAGAGACATTATATGGTTAGGGTTATGAATATTTTATGGATATTTGTGAGTCTAATTAATTTATAATATAAACAGTAGTGTAGAAAAAGATAATGATTTTTAAAAGTATGTCATCACTGGAAATTTATTATTTTCAGTCATCTGATAGATATAAAAGTACTTTTTATTTTTTTAAAGAAAATTTTAACTTTTATTTAATAAATATAAATTTCCAAAGTACAGCTTTTTGATTACAGTGGCTTCCCCCCCTCCCCCATAACTTCCCTCCCACTTGCAACCCTCCAATCTCCCACTCTTCTCCCATTTCATTTACATCAAGGTTCATTTTCAATTCTCTTTATATACAGAAGATCAATTTAGTATATATTGAGGAAAGATTTCAACAGTTTGCATTTTTAATTTTAACTCACATGTGCTTTAATACCAGTGAATTTAACAATTTTGCTAGGTTGACGTGATTTTTCCTTTTGTTGAATAAAGAAGTTATATGAGTCAATATATGCTTTATTTATGTTTTTAGTGTGTAAGACTGTTTTATTTATTATTTATTTGAGTGGTAGAGTTACAGACAGTGAGAGGAAGAGACAGAGAGAAAAGTCTTCCATCCATTGGTTTACTACCCAAATGACTGCAATGGCCAGATACGGGCCAATCCAAAGCCAGGAGCCTGGAGCTTCTACTTGGTCTCCCCACGTGGGTGCAGGGGTCCAAGGACTTGAACCATCTTCTGCTCTTCTAGGCCATAGCAGAGAGCTGGATTGGAAGAGAAGCAGCCAGGATTAGAACCGGCACCCATATGGGATGCCAGCACTGCAGGTGGAGGATTAATTTACTGTGCCACAGCACAGGCCCCAAGACTACTTCCTATAACTGTACAAAGTGAGCATAAAATATGACTTCTCAAAAACTAAGTAGAAAGTCTAGATATTTAATTAATATAAATAGAAACCATACTCGAAATGAAAATGACTTTTTCTCAATTTTTAGACTTTAAAAAGCAAAAATTTCTATAATTTAAACACTCCAAGAAAGATTTCACCTTTGTAATAATACAAGTGTTTATAAAGAACATTTATAAGGTAAGGATATACAAAATAACATTCTCATTAAGTATTTAAGAAAACTACAGTGAAAATGCATAAAAAATAAATTCTTTTGCATTAATGCTATGAATGGCATTTAGTCACCACCAAATTCATAAATTGAAGTCCAGATATGATTATCTTTAGAAATATAGCCTTTAGGAGGTAATTAAGGTTAGCTGAGACCCTAAGGATGGGATTCTAACCTGATACAGATTGAACAGGAGTTGGCTCTCCAAATCCATGCAGATGTTTAAACTCAGAAGTCTTCTGTTAACAGTTAAGGGATTGGATGGATTAGGGTGGGGACTTGATCTAATTATGGCAGCTAGAAGGTGGGCCCAGTGGGAAGTTTTGGGTCACTGGGGCTTGCCCTTGAAATGCAGTTTTCCTGAGACATTTGCCAGTTAAACTAGGTTTGACTAGGTTGTTTCTCTGCTTCCTGCCTCACCATGGGATTGTTCCTCTGCACATCTTCTGCCATTTCCAGTCCTCACCAGATGCGTGACTAATGGGGCCACCTAATCTCAAATGGTGAACAATTATACTATACTGTAAGCCAAAATAAACCTTTTCTTTCCCTAGACATTCCCGTCGGGTGTTTTAGTTAAAGTGATGATAGATAGGGTTGGTAGCTTTATCAAAAGAGAGAAGAAGAGAGAGAGAGAGAGAGAGAGAGAGAGAGAGAGAGAGAGAGAGAGAGAGAGAGAAATCTCCACAGCATACATATCCATGGAAAGCCATGTGAATAGATAACAAGATAGCAGCCAGCTGCATGCCAGGAAGAGAGGCCTCCCTGGAACCTGACTGTATTGGCACCTGATCTCAGATTTCCAGGCCCCAGGACTGTAAGAAAACACATTCATGCTATCGAAGCCACACAATCAATGATATTTTGTTAAGACAACCCTAGCAGATTAAGGAAGTTGAAAATTATATGTGTGTGTGTATACATATGTGTGTATATATGTATATATATATACTTTTATATGG
This sequence comes from Lepus europaeus, assembly GCF_033115175.1. Lineage (NCBI taxonomy): Eukaryota > Metazoa > Chordata > Mammalia > Lagomorpha > Leporidae > Lepus > Lepus europaeus. The sequence goes on along the minus strand of NC_084842.1, from coordinate 77,454,849 downwards.
ATGTATCCTTTCCTATTACCCAGGAAAAATACTTTTGCTGGACACTAACGTAGAACTTTGGGAACATCCCAGAAAATTTAATTTCTGGTCCTGCACAGTTTTCCCAATTGTGTAATAGAAATTATATTATCTACCCTATTTTTCATTTTTTATCCCAAGTAGAAGTGACTTATAAGTGAAAATATATTATAGAAATGAAAACAATTATTGGGTGGTAAAACTCAAGTATTTATTGAACATCTACTATATTGCATGGGTATAGTTTTTTTTTTTTAATCATCATCTGCATAATTAGAATCATTGGCTTCAATTCAAAAACAAAAGTAAACTAAATAGATTTTGGATACAGCCATGAGGAGAAATTTTAGTGTCAGAAGTGAGCAGAATTTCTGATTTGTTTCTTAAATTAAGGAATCTGGTATTCTTAGCATGACAGTTTCAGATTATACTTACAGTCCCCCTATTGCCCTCACACTGCAGTGTAGAGGATTACTTTCCAAAGGCTCATTCTGGAAAATGATGACTTGTTTGTAACTTGTTCTATTTATAGGCTGAAAGGGGAGGTGGCTAGTTAATCCGAATCATCACTCTGCTTTATACCTGTCATGGAACTACCAGGACCTCACAATGTATCTCAGCACATGCTGTCAATTTTGTTATATAAATAAACATAGCAACATATGTAATTGCTGGAGAAGGTTGTTATTTAGGAGAAAGACAAAATTGTTAGCTAACTAGAGCAAAAAACACACAGCTTCTAGTTCTAGATTTATTGCCCGGAATCACCACTGAAGTCTATTTCATTCCCATTAGCAAGATTTCACACTCCTGGAGGTAAAAGGCTACAATGAATGTTTATTATGGCCAAGAGCCTTGTTCACATTTTTTCTCCCACTTGTTGGTTTTGTTCCTCTTATGTGACTGGGAAAGTTTACTATGATGAACAGAGCCAGGTCACCACATCAGCACATGGTGTGCTCTTAAGACATATTTGTTAAACTAAATGTATATACTTGTTATCAAAACCCCAGATAAAATTTCAGACTTACTTATTTAATAGCAATTCTGGACTTGTGTCAATTGCTTGTTAAATCATCTCATTGGAGAAGCCCTTAAGAGTCAAAGATAAATTTCCATAAAATTAAAGCAACATAGAATGTTTTTTTCTTTTTAAGATTTATTTTATTTATTTGAAAGACAGAGTTACAGAGAGAAGTAGAGACAAAGAGAGAAGTATTCCATCCATTGGTTCACTCCCCAGATGGCCGCAATGGCCAGAGCTGCGCTGATCTGAAACCAGGAGCCAGGAGCTTCTTCCAGGTCTCCCACGCGGGTGCAGGAGCCCAAGGACTTGGGCCATCTTCTACTGTTTCCCCAGGCCATAGCAGAGAGCTAGATCAGAAGAGGATCAGCTGGGACTAAAACCGGAGTCCATATGGGATGCCGGCACTTCAGGCCAGGGTGTTAACTTGGTATACCACAGCGCCAGCCCTGACAGAGAAGTTTTTGATGTCTAATATGGTCTATATATTTTTACTCTGCAGAATTTCCAAAGTGATAGCATTAGAGGGTGGACATGAACTCTCCTGAGTGGAGCTAAGCCTTAATTGTAAAAGAGCTCATAGGGTCAGCGCTGCAGCATAGCGCCTTTCATGCCGGCATCCCATATGGTGCCAGCTCTAGTCCCTGCTGCTCCACTCCTGATCCAGCTCTCTGCCATGGCCTGGGAAAGCAGTGGAAGACGGCCCAAGACCTTGGGCTCCTGCATTTGCGTGGGAGAGCAGGATGAAACTCTTGGCTCCTGGCTTTGGATCAGTGCAGCTCTGGCTGTTGCAGCCATCTAGGGGAGTGAACCAGCGGATGGAAGACCTCTATTTCTTCCTCTCTCCCTCTCTCTCTCTCTGCCTCTTCCTATCTGTAACTCTGCCTTTCAAATAAATAAATAAATCTTTAAAAATGAAGTGGCTAGAAAGCTCGTTGCCTAAACCCTTGGTAATAAAGTCACATGCAGACAAGAACAACATATTTAGAAACCAGTTTGAAAGCCTGGCTTTCACTCCCTTTGAAAAAGAAGAAAAAAGAGAGAGAGAGAGAGAGCTCAGAAATCTCCTTTGCCCTTGCCCATGTGAGGACACAGCAAACAGGTGACCACCTATGAACAGGAAATGGGTTGGCACTGGACACTAAACATGACTTAAACAGGATCTTGGATACTTATCCTCCAGAATGAGACAAATAAATTTCTGTGGCTTATAAGGTATTGTATCTGCAGTATTCTATTACAGAGACCCAATCACACTAAAAAAAAATGATTGATATCTAGATATAGTTCAAAACAAGACAGAGTTCTTTCTTTCTTTCTAAATATTTTACCTGGGTAATTGCCTTATTTAAGAATTTGCACTTTCAGAATGATTTACATTTCAGAAATACTTTTCCATAAAATATCTTATTTGTATATCAAGGCAGTATCTAGAGAATAGTGTAATAATCTTTGTTGTTTTACACATTCAAAGATGTAATAAAAAATCTTACATGAATTTAAGCAGGCTCTTTCTTACCCATCAAAACCTATCCCTCCAGTCTTTACAATCTCAATTATTGATAATTATGTAAATAATCAAGGCTACAGCCTAGTAGGATCTTTAATGTTTTCCTTCAATTTCATATCAAATGTATCTGCCAGTTCCATTTTCTCTATTTCTAGGATATATTCTGTATCCAACAGTTTTTTGCCATTGCTCTTTCACTCCCCTAATCATTGCCATGATTCCATGTTATCTAGTGCTGTTGTGAGGGAATATGAAGAGAGAAAAAAAAACTGACTGGAAAGTTCAAAGCAAATGTCAATTATATTTCTAGTACTGGAATTTTAGGGGCCCAGTAAAGAGTATCCATTTTCTGCACCTGAATTTGTAATCATAGGAGGAGCTAGTTGTGAGGATCAGCTGGATAGAGATAAAAATATTATTGTCATCACTTACTTGCATGAAAGTAGACATTTTCATTTCATTTATTCACCAATAAAACCTTTCTTTTGATGAATTCGTAATTTGAATTTATAAAAGTTATTTTATTGTAGCCATATATGTGGTGTTCCCAGTGTTTCTCACCATTAACTCTCCCTTAAGTCGTTAGAATGATTTTTACTTTATAATAATTGGAGTGATGATAACAAAATTAACTGCCAAACCAAGGTGGTACCTACCATGCACAGGCTTCTGGGAAGTTTGTTTTTTTCCAGACATGATCAGCAGTACAGCATCCCTGAACTTTCAAAGGAAGCTGTCTTTCTTCCCTGTCTGCTTTGCTGGCTAGTCCGTCAGACCTCTTGGAGATCTTTTCAGTTTTGCGCTCTTTCATGCTAGTATCATCTTACACATATCCAATCTCTGCCTCCCTGGCTTCTGCAAAGTCAAACCACACTTTTGTAGCTCAAGATCAAGCACTAGGTTTACATAGTTCAAGCCCACCACAGACTGCTCAATAAGGGAGAGCTGTATGGTTTACCAAGGCACTTGCAAGGCTTGTTTTCTAAGAATCAAGAGATTTATATTTTCTAGGAGCTAAGCTGGTTAAAAATAGCCTTCTGGATATCAATGAAGCCACTTGCCTGTGAACAAAGCTGTCATAAACCATAAAGATCCAAAGATAAAATCCCACTTAGGCCACACTTACTAAAACCTTATGAATAAAGTTATCAGATAATTTCTCTCCCTCTCTCTGTCTCTCTCTCCCCCACAAACTGCCCCTTGACTTTTTTCACAATTCCCAGCCAATACACCCAGATACTGTGGTTTGGGTGGGGGAGTCTTTTTTTAAATTTCTTGTTTTAAAGATATATTTATTCATTTGAAAGGCAGAGTTGCAGAGGTAGAGGCAGGGAGAGAGAGGGAAAGATAGAAAGTTCTTCCATCCACTGTTTTACCCCTAAATGACCACAACAGCAGGAGCTAGGCTGATCCGAAACCAGGAGCCTAGAGCTTCTTCCAGGTGTACCACATGAGTGCAGGGCCCCAAGGACTTAGACCATCTTCCACTACTTTTCCAGGTCATAGCATTGAGTTGTATTGGAAGTGGAACAGCTGGGACTCAAATTGCTGCCCATATAGAATGCTAGCATTGCAGGCTGCAGCTTTACCCACTATACCACAGTACCTGTCTAATAAATAACTATTAGCTAATAACAAAATGAAATCCAGGAGACAGAAACAGGGAAAGCCAGAATATTCATTTTATTTCTATTAAAGTCACTGGAGACCCTGGTTATAGATTTCTGGGCAGGTGAGTTTGCTAATACTTTACACCTGAATTGAGCAGACATATCCACCTTGTAACAAAGCAGTGGAAACATACTGTTATGCTACTCACATATATCATTAGGATTTTGAACTTCATTTCCTAAATGAAGAAGCAAGAACTTAAATGGTCTGAGAAAATAATGTTCATTGATTGTACACGTTGATGCTCTTATGAGTATGCAAGTGGTGAGATTTTTCTCAATCTACTTATTTTGATGGTGATGATGACAATAGGAATATGGTAGTTGCTTAGGACAATAAATAGAATATTCCCCATAAAGCACCTTAAAATCATTTTTGCTCTTTTGAGCCTTTGTGTTTAATGGAGTTGTAGTAGGGAGTGGGATCATATAACAGAATAGCAGAAGGAAAAGGACTCTTGTCAGTTACTTGCTCATACAGAGAATCTGATACATGCCTTCACCCTCTCTAGTTGAGCATCCTTTCTTAATCGAGCTATAGAAATAGAGATCAATATGTTACATTCATTGGGTCATCGGTCCTTAAAAGACATGGAAACTATTACTTTCAAAGTCATGTGTATTCCCCATCGTCATGGCCATTTGTGGGAACCTCAGGCCCTTCACTGGCCCGATATTGGACCTCTTAGCTCAACACCTTGTCAACATCCTCCAGCTATGTAAGGCCTTTTGCCTTTTGTGAAACTTACCTTCCCCACTCCTCTTCTTCCTATTCCTTATAAGAGAATACTCTACTTAACCAATTAGAAATATAATATGCTGGGGCCAGCTCTGTGGCATAGTAGATAAAGCCTCTTCCTGTAGTGCTGGCATCCCAAGTGGGCACTAGTTTGAGTCTCAGCTGTTCCACTTCCAATCCAGCTCTCTGCTATGGCCTGGGAAAGCAGTAGAAGATGGCCCAAGTGCTTGGGCCCCTGTACCTGTGTGGGAGACCTAGAAGAATCTCCAGGCTCCTGGCTTCAGATCTGCACAGCTCCGGCCATTATGGCCATCTGGGGAGTGAACCAGCAGATGGAAGACCTCTCTCTCTCTCTCTCTTTCTGCCTCTGCCTCTCTGTAACTCTGCTTTTCAAATAAATAAATATTTTTAAAAATGAAATAAAATATGCTTTACATGTAAGTCATTTCACTCCTCAAGACTTGCAAGTTATCTGTTCTTTCATACACTCATTTAATCCTAAAACTATTATGGATTATCTCCATGTGCCAGACCCTGCAGGAGCCCTAAGAACATGAATGTGGGGAATAAACAGGAAAGGCAAGAATGGACTTAAATTCAGCCATAGCTGTTTTCCACAAAGTGCCATTTTTAAAAGCTTATTATACAACTATGTTTCTGTGGCATTGTGTGTGGGGTTTGAGGATAGTGAAGCTAACTCTAAGATATTTACTGAAAGGAGAACAGAGGGGAAAGATAGAGAGTGAGAAAGCAACAGGCAGAGGATGAATAGGAGATCACTCTTGTCTTGATGGCACAATAACATTATATGAGCACCTAGATAGAGCTATGCTTGAACATTGCACTGTGGGCTGCCACCACTTTAAAAGTTATTAAGTCAAGTGTCTTGTTTTTAACAGTAAGAGCCAAATCTGATGCACCTAGTTCATTTGATACCTAGTTCATGATACACATTGGGCTTTTTGTGAAGGTTAAGTTGTGCTATAGATGGCAGATAGAGAAGATATGTGGGGCAGGCTGTCCAGTGAGCCAGTGTTCTTCAGATGACCGTTGAGGATGGTGGGATTATGCCACGCTCTGAGAACAAGAGCTTGGTAATTGTTACTCCTGGTGATGATCATTACTGTGCTATGGCTGCTCCTCCTGAATCACTGAGGAATCCTCTTAAGCACGTAGACTTGGGGACTAGTTCGGATGCACACGTCAGGTTCTTAGGGTAAGACTTAGGTAAGTTGTGTCTACAGCAGCTTCCCATTTGGCATTTCCTAGTGCAGTTGACCTGGCATTGAGTGATGCCAGGACATCCCTGCCCTGAAGGACTTTGACTCCGCCCTCGTCTTGAGAATTCTCTAGCTGACTTTCGATTCTCCAAAGTAGCCAAAATGCAGTCTCCACTCACGTGGGAACAAATATTTGGGAAGCAGTTATCACTAAGCTCTGTATTAAATCCTTCTTGAGTTTTTTCTTTTCCTATTTCAGGATGATCAGTCATGTTTAAATCTTAATATTTTGTGTCAGAATTTCAAATCTTTAACTACATTTTCGCATTCAGTCTTCATGTAGGCTTCTCAGTAAAATACATAATATCCAGTTAAATTTAAACTTCATACAAATCATCCCTATGTTTTAGTATAAGGGTACTTTAAAAATTTCTTGAAAATAGTTTTGAATGGTATACTTATTTTAGTGCAAAAACACTTTGAAATCTTGGCACAGTACACATTTTTGCAGTATACATTTTCTGTAACTGTTTGAAGACTTCTCATATGCACAGGTTTCAAAATATTTTTGCATCAAAATAAACGTATCTTTTAATTGATTTTCCATGAACTTCCTGAGGTACTCTCTTATGTACGAAATATGGAATGGAACCACTTATACTAAAAAAAAGTATTTATTTATTATTATCTAAAATTCATATTGAGCTGAATAGACTATTTTAATTTGCTAAATCTGGTATCCCTAATATGTTGTGTAACAACCTGAGAAGAAGATACAGGAAGTGTTAGTCTCACCCGGTTCAACATATGAGCAAACATATTCTACAAGTGCATGGCTTTTCTATGGCACACTGTTAGAGAGCTGTGGAGTAGAAACCAGATCTGGGTTTTCTCACCTTTGATCCAGGACTTTGTTTCACCCTTCTGCTTCAGGGATGAATGAAGGATGATTACACTGTGTTCTTAACTGCTTCATTTCAGCTTATATGTTATTTTAGCATGTATTAGGGTTCCAAGGATAATTCAGACTTGTCCCCTGACTTTGAATTATTAAAAATAATTTGAGAGATAAAACTATGCTTTTCAGTAAACTAATGGATTCTACATAACTTGTGAATGTATAACTATTTGGGGCTGGCACTGTGGCATAGCGGGTAAAGCTGCCTCCTGCAGTGCCAGCATCCCATATGGGTGCCGGTTCAAACCCTGGCAGTGGAAGATGGCCCACATTCTTAGACCTCTGCAGGCACGTGGGAGACCTGGAGGAAGCTCCAGGCTCCTGGCTTTAGATCAGCCCAGCTCTGGCCATTGTGGCCATTTGGGGAGTGAACCAGTGGATGGAAAACCTCTCTCTCTCACTCTCTCTTTGCCTCTGCCTCTATACCTCAGTCTTTCAAGTACATCAGTACATATTTTTAAAAAAGAGAAAGTAAATCTATTCAAGTATTCATTAAGTAGAATCTGTTACAAGCTTGACATATGTTGACGAAAGTCCAGGGACTAGAAACAACATGAATCAGACATAAATATGAGTATTTACTTGATTAGGAACTAAGAGACTATCTTTCCTGATTGAACAGGAGAACTAGGAATTAAAATCATGTTCCAGGAGTTCAGACCTTGAACTCTGAAGTCCAATGACCTAAGTGCAATCTTCATGCTATCTGCCCTACGTTTGTGCCCTTGGATGCAAACTGTTTGATTTTAGTAACTCAGTTTCTCACCTGTAAAATGAAGCTAATTATTATAAACATCTCAAAAAAAAAAAAAAAAAAAAAAAAAAGGCCAGCACCGCGGCTCACTAGGCTAATCCTCCGCCTGCAGCTCCAGTATCCTGGGTTCTAGTCCCGATTGGGGTGCCGGATTCTGTTCCAGTTACTCCTCTTCCAGTCCAGCTCTCTGCTGTGGCCCGGGAGTGCAGTGGAGGATGGCCCAAGTGCTTGGGCACCTGCACCTGTATGGGAGACCAGGAGGAAACACCTGGCTCCTGGCTTAGGATCGGTGCAGTGCGCTGGCCGTAGTGGCCATTTGGGGGGTGAACCAACGGAAGGAAGACCTTTCTCTCTTTCTCTTTGTCTCATTGTCTAGCTCTGCCTGTCAAAAATAAATAAATAAATAAATAAATAAACATCTCACAGAATTTTATGAGTATTAATTAATTTAATACATACAAAGGATTTAACATTTCCTGGCATGCAGTAAACACTCAATAAATATGAGGTTTTATAATGATTCATGCTTAACTTCTGCAGCTGCTGCTACCATCCCATACCATAATTGTTCTAAGTTTCCTCAACCCCAAATTGCCTCTTACTAGTTGTATTAACTGCAATAATGACTCCAATAACTTCAAACAGAGGTGTGCATCAAATGCTCCATTCACTAATACCCCACAGTGGCGATAAATGGTGGAGGCTTGGAGTCATACCTAAATTATCAAATACTACCCTAAATTTAAGAATTGGGATAAGTGCTCTGCTAATGCTCACCTACAGTGCAATCATGCATGATCACCTTCTAAGTTTCAAGCTAGAAATAGTTTAGACCAAGGATTACTTTGAAAATACAAATTTGTCATAAAATTCAAGCTTTACGTCTTATCTTCATTTAATTCATTGGGGGAAGAATGTTGGAAATTGGAAGCAATGAGATATACAGGGAATTTAGAGTGTGTAAGCCTGAGCACATCAAATTAAGGTTTAAGTCATTTGGACATGTACTCCTAAAATGAGTCTGGTGATCCTAGCCAACTTCTGCAACCCAATGTATTTTCTCCATCTGCCAAGTGTTTGAGCATTTGATGGGTTCTGTGCCCTTTCTTCAGCTGATTGCTTTGCCCCATTACTGCTGACTTTAAAATATTCAAACCACTAATGTAATATGCAGCACCTGCAAATACTGTGAAATATTAGCAGAGTTGTAATGAAAATTGACTGCAAGTGTAATGACAACAGGTGAAATTATTCACAGCCTGGTCATGTAGCAAACTTAAGATATAAACTCAACAAGCATAAGTGGAGTAAGTTCATGACAAATATGAAAATATCCCAAACTGCTAAAGTAATAAAAGTAAATATAATAAATCTTTCCTGCAAATATAATAAGGTTCCTAACTGCAAATGTAATAAAACCTATCAACAGCTGCAATATATTTGGAACATATTATATAGCTTTACAAAGAATTATACCCCCTGCTGGTATGGCCTCAACAATGTCATGCTTTGTCTTTTTCCACTGAGTCCAACTCTAGCAGACTACGTGTTGCCCAGTATATATTAAATATGACAGAGCGTTAATACAACCAGGTTTGGATTGAAAATGAAATGCTCAATCCAGATGTGCTCTTTGGCCATTCTGCAAACAGAGCCAAAGTCTGGGGATCTCCCACCAGGGGCTGAAATGCTGCCAGGAAAGCTAAGCAGGGAGGTGAGGAATTGATGAATTGTTGGATAACCTTTTCGTTACTTGAATATGGTATCTGAATCAGGAAAGTGAGCAGTATGTAGAACTACGGGAGTGGGGAACAGGAGATGGGAGTGAGAAGGAAGTGAGGATGATGGTATTCTGTAAAGAACATGTATGCACCAGGCATTGCAGTGCATATTTTACACCTTCCCTCCCTTTCTTTTTTTTTTCTTTTTCCCATAATTCAGCAATTATCTGTTGGATGTCTACTAGCTTACAACTAATAATTACATTCCAGGAAGAAATGAGTGAATAATAAAGTCATTGTCTTTGGACCATAAGACCTTTAAATGCTATGGGAGAATCAGAAATTGATTAGGTAGTTTTAATACAATGCACTTAAAATCACCATCAGGCAGGGCTGGCACTGTGGCATAGCAGGTAAAGCCACCACCTGCAGTGCTGGCATCCCATATGGGTGCCAGTTTGAGTTCTGGCTGCTCCACTTCCAATCCAGCTTTTGTGCAGCTCTGGCTATGAATGAACTGACGAATGCAAGTCCTCTCTCTCTCTTTCTCTCTCTCTCATTCTGCCTCTCTGTAACTCTGCCTTTCACATAAATAAATAAACCATTCAAAAAAAAATTACCACCAGGAAAGAAGAGAGAGCCTGGACCAGAAAACTGACAAATATCAACATTGAAGGGTTGGGCAGAGCTAGCTCCATCTCTCACAAGGCCTCATATTCAGCCAGGTTCCTTTTACCTTTCAAGTTATTTATTAAATATAATACCAATAATGGAACAAAAATAGATTACCTGTGGTAGCAATAGGACATTGAAGCTATAGTTTCAAACCTTGCAATTCCACAGACCCTATAGCCACTTCTAAACTAAATGTACATTTTCTAGTGAATTATTATGTTACAGATTTTTAAAAATATTAGATAAAAACACAGGAGTTCATTATAACTTTTGAGGCACACCCATGCCTTGCAATTTTCCGTAGATTAACCAATGTTAGCCCCTGGTTATATAGTACCAGGCCTTTTTTCTTCATCATGAGTGTTTAGATACACGTGTATGAAGTTGTTGCAGCTTTTTGTATGTCTATTCCTTTGTCTCTTGCTTCACTCAATAATATATGGCATGGATATCTCTTTAGGTCAATAGATTTAAAGCTAACTATTTTTAAATGCTGCAGGATATAGCATGTGCTAATATTCATCAATAGCCAATAATAGGGGTGTTTTCAGATTTCTTTTTCATTTAGTCTTTATTGTTTATGCTCTTCTTGCAGAAAAAATAGATAAAAATTGTTAGTAGATGTCTTTATACATATTGCTTTGCATACTTGATCACTATTCTTCAATACTGAAGAGCAAAACTCAATTTTAGACTAAGAGATTTATTTTACTATATATTTCCACATTTCTTTTCAAAATAACAGAAGAACTCAGAAATTATATCAGAGATCAGTGAGGTTGTGCCTTACTCTCATCTGGCCCCTAGCACTGGGCTGTATTTAATTTTCTGTCTTTTGTAATTAGAGATGTAAAACATGGTTTCCCAAATGTCTTCAACTTCTAACTACCAATGAATCTGCCGGTGTCTGTGTTTACTGATCATTTAGATGTCTTATTTTACAAATAGTCTCTGCATATAATTTCCTTGATTTCTAGAGGTTTTTTGTTTGTTTTTGTTTTCATTAGAGTTTTATGTGTCTCTGAGATGATAATCATTTGCCATAATATGAACATTGCAAGCATTTCATTGTTTTTTTATTTTTGCTCATGGAATTCTTTTCATCACTACTTCCTTTTGAGACGTATGGATTTCTTCTAACTTTGATAGGTCCACTGCTACCCAAAAAGCTGTAAAAGTGCTTGTAAACTTTTCTAATATATTATTTTATTTTTAATTTATTGTAAATGTATTTGCAAAGGGGCCAGCACTGTGATATGGTAGTTTAAGCCTCCTCTTGAAGTGATGGCAATCCCTTTGGGTGCCAGTTCTAGTCCCAGATGCTCAACTTCTGATTCCACCTGCCTGTGAACACACCTGGAAAGGCAGCAGGAAGTACCTGGACACTTGAACCCACGTGGGAAGAAGCCCCTGGATCTTGGCTTCAGTCTGGCCCAGCCCAGGCCTTGTGGTCATTTGGGGGTTGAACCAGCAGATAGAACACATCTCTCTCTGCCTTCAAATAAACATATACATTCTAAAAGTGTGTGGAGAAAGTTATAAAATATATTTGCAAATGCTATTATCATACTTTCATGTTTTTATACATATTTATGTAATTTGTAATTATCTACATCAACTATCCATTATGGAATTATTTTGTAAGAAATTTGTTTTTTACGTGCTTTGTTTTTTTATAGACGGTTGAATGTTTAAGCTGGCTTTTAAGTAAATGACACTTTGGGTGCCCAATTGGACTATAAGTTGTCATATGTTCTATCATACTTTCAGTCGGATCAATTTTGAAGTCACTATTCTGTTTGCTTAATATACACCTATATAATTGCAATACTTTATATTACAATGGATCTAATGTGTGTTTTTATTAATGTAAATTTCCCGCTACTATTCCTTTTCTTTTCTTTTTAAAGATTCTCTAGTTATTTGAAAGGTAATGAGAGAGAGAGAGAGAGAGAAAGAGAGAGAGTGAGAGAGAATCTTCCATCTGCTGAATCACTTCTCAAAAGCCGGGTCTGGGCCCTTATGAAACCAGCAGCCAGGAACTACATCTGAGTCTCCCACATGGGTGGCAGTAGCCCAAGTACTTGAGACATCTTCCACTTCACTCCTAGGAGCATAAGCAGGAAGCTGGATGGGAAGCCAAGTAGCAGGGACTTGAACTGATACCGACATGGGATGCTGGCATCACAAGTGGCTGCTTGATGGGTTGCACCACAAAACCCATCTGTATTCCTTTTCTTTTTCCTTTTTACCCCGCCCCTGTTCAGATACTTATCTCTCAATGAACTTCAGTATTCATATACAGTTCTAGGATAATTAAGTGATAATTCCAATGTGATTTCTATTACACTTATCTTGTAATTACTAGAGGATTTACAATTCTGAGATTACATTGTTCTTATTGAAATACATGGTTCCTCTGTTTGGGATTTAGATTATACACTCATATTTCAAGAAGTGTTATTTTCTTCATCTGATTTTCCGTATATTTCATTCTATAGTGTGATAGCAGAAATACTGTTGTTGTTGGAGTATTTATCATTTTCTAATTTTAATTATTCATTTTTCTTTGTGTATTTTATAGGTTTCTATATGTGTATATTATCTTGTTTAAATTAGCTTTTTGATGATTCTTGATGTATAAACATCGATAAAGAGAGGATTTCTTGCCAACAATCATGTAGATTTATATACTCAATTTCATTTTTCCTTATTATACAAGCCAGCATTTTCATATCAACACAAAAACTACATCTTGTTACTAATTTTAATGGAAAGACAATGCATTTAATCCTTTAGAATGATCTTTCCTGCTTGTTTGGATATTATTTTCCCATTATCTTTATTAGAATTTGTAATTAAAAATGTCTGATGAATTGTAGCAAATGGATTTTTGTATATACTAACATAAAATACATTTTTCTCTTAATTGTATTACCTAATGTATACAACCATTCTTTTGTTTTTCATGCTATGTTATTACTATTTATAATATAGGATTTAATTTCTAACTTTCACATGTATTAATTTATATGTTTGTTTGAGAAAGACAGACAGAAAGAGAGAGAGGGATCCCATTTGCTGACTCACTCCCTAAATGTATGGAAGAGCCAGAGATAAACTGAGACTGGATTGGGACTAAACTGTCAATCAGGAACTCAAAAAATGAAAGCCTTCCACAGGGTGGCAGGAACCCAGTTACTTGACTGACTCATCCTTATTACCTCCTGGAGCCTGCATCATCAGGATGTTGCAATCAGGAGCCAAAGCTGGGCATCAAAGCTAGATACTCTGATGTGGGGTGCAAGCATCTTAATTGACATATCACTCACTAAGCTAATTGCTTCTGATCAACTTCTAATTTTTATTTTTACAGTTGTGCATTATTATTCAAAAGAGGATATATGCCTTTTTTTTACTTTTTTATACTTTAATATCAAAATGGTTTTGAATTTGCAAAAAAGAGAAAAAAAAAACGCCCACATCCAGTTTCTCCTGTTAAAAAATCTTTTTTTTTCAATCTCAATCTCAATAAATTCGTATATTAGGGCTTTCTCAGTTTATTAAAGTAAAATGAGAAGTGTCCTGTTTTGTGATCTTTACATTTTTTTCATAGTATTTGATTTTTGTCTTATTTAAATATAATATAGAGCTGATTTATAATGAAATCTTAGCTACTCTCTTTTTTTTTTTAACTTTTATTTAGTAAATATAAGTTTCCAAAGTACAGTTTATGGATTACAATGGCTTTTCCCCCCCATAACTTCCCTCCCACCCACAACCCTCCTAAGCTACTCTTTCTAAATGACAAAATATTCAGTTACTTGCATCATCTTTTCTGTTGTTTTTGTCTGAGTTCTTCACTTTCATATTAATTTTGATAATTTATACTTTGTCATGTAGTCATTTATTTTGCCTCAAAAATTCAAAATTGGTTTTTGTAGTTCTGCATATAAAACTTACATATAAGGAAATGTTTTAAAATACAACAATATATTTCCTTTCTTGTTCCTAATGATATGTACTTCTGTTTAACTAGAATGATATAAGTTTTGTGAGCCTTTACAAAAGAACTTAATTTTGCTCTTTGTATTCTAATCATTTCAGGATTTAGTAGATTGCTTTCTACTGATTTTCACAAACAACAAACATCTGCAACATAGTAATAACCAAAAATTATTCACAAATATTGTAGTCTCTCCTAATCCAAATATGTGTTCAGATAACTTCTTATCTATTATCATATGTTCATTTCCATATACATATCCCCCTTATTGTTAGTGCTTTTTAAAAATTATATGTGTATTTAAAACTCTTAGTTTTCATGTCTAATGAACTGTAAAATAAACTAAGTTCATTTGTCAAAATCTACTCATTATATCCTCCCCTCTTCTAATCTTCATTATTTGTGAATTGAAACTGCTCCTGGTTATCATAAATAATATGTAGTATACCAACAGGCAGTATTTTCTAAATCTTTCTTTTTTATGTTCAATTCCCCCTTTGGATTGTTTTCCTACTGTGGTTGTAGCAGACACAACATAGTCCTTTTTTTGTTTTTGTTTTTGTTTTATGCACAGCAATGTATAATTAGCTTCTTTACATGTGGTAGTGAACTGTCACTGGCTTTTGAACAGCAAACTATGGCAAAGGTGATGAAATATGAGTACTATATGTATATGATTACATTTTATAAGACTGTAACACACTTCTTATTAAAGTATCTCTCTCCTTGCTGACTTGGAGGAAGCAGATATGCTGGGGACTTTCATGTGGCAAGGGATGGTGGGTACCTTGGATGAGGCAAGGAAGGTCTACAGTCCATAGCCAGGAAGAAACTGATATCCCCATTATTACAGCTGCATTGAGGTCAAAACTACTAACAATTCAAGCGAACCTGGAAGAGAAACATTCCCCAGTGGAACCTCAGAGAGAGCCTTCTCCCTGCTAACACATACAGCCTGTGAGCCCCCAAGGAAGTATTCAGCTAAGCCATGCCCAGATTCCTGACCCATAGAAACTGTGATGGGATGCAGAAATATTGCCACATTGCTTCTCGGCCTTTGCGCTAGGATTCAGTGTAGTGTCTGTGCTTATGAGAAATATTGACACATAGCAATAGAGAAACAGTCTTATTATCGGGCCATTTGATAGCACCCTTCTAATACAGGAACCCGTTTTAAAGTTTCTAAAATCAGTAAACGCTTTAAGTTCAATCAAAATATTTGATAACTATCAAAAAGTGTATTTCAACCACACCTTTTAGGATGCTAAGTATGCACATTTGCTCACTTATTTCCTATTGTTAATTTGTATTTTTAGACACAAATATTTTACATATATATGTTCATATACATATATGACTGACATATAATAGTTGTTTATTAAATTATTTTTAGATTTAAAATAATATTTAATTGAATAACTAACGAGTCTTGTAAAAGACAATTTGGATATCAATGAAGAGAAGTTGTATAGCAACTTCCAAGTACATGGTTCACCAAAATGCTTGTTTGCATGGAAGGCTTACACAATTCCTCTGTGTATAACCTGATAGTCTTCAAAGCCATTTCAAGTGCACCGTGAAGGTGGTATAACAGGTATACCTATCTGAAATCAAATGCAGAGAGTTTAAATAACCTGGTCTCTGTCACGGAAGCATAGTATGTTAGAAGTTGGATAAGAATTCAGACTTCTTCCTGCAGAGTTTCTGCCTTTTCCATTATTCAAAAGTCCATGCAAGCTGCTTATTTAAATATCTTTTCATGTTAAGTGAAGTATTTTGTATTGATGTTTCACACTGCATTGTTATTTATATTCTGTGTATTATATTTTATCTCTCAAGTAATCATGAGTTTAATTAGAATGAGTGCTTAGTCTGTGTCTTTATTCAAGGTAACGCAAAACTTTGTAGTTCCTCAATTAATGTCTATTCAAGTATAGATTAAGTGTCATTACACCTGTGATTCATTTGTCCATGAACATCTTTGAACATCTTCTGAACATCTTTGAACTCCCTGTGCACCTTCAGGCATAGAAATTATGCAGCTAAATATGATGTTAAATTATACTAATGATGTGGAACATGAAAAATACACCATTTTACATCTGCAAATGGCAGTGCAAAAATGGATGGGCCATGCTTTGATTTGTACAGTGCCATTGGCTAGACTACACAGGCTATCTTTCTAAGTATATAGATTATAAAGCTCAGGAATAAAAGATTCAGAGACAGCCATATATAAGTGGGGATAACTTTATTCCCTCAATGAACCAGTTAAAGGAAAAGATATCTGTCTATTATAACCCTTATGTAATTACTGTGTGACTTTATGGGAGGTTGTTTCTTTCATGATCTTTGGTTAATTTCAATGCCTTCATAGTCATTCCACACATTATGTCCGTGAATACTCATTTTTGCAGACATATCTTTGTGAAGTAAATTAACATGGGTGATGGGGAATATATATGTGTATTCCAGGAATCAAGGAAGACCTTTACCTCTCATGATTTCTTCCCCGAGATGTATTCTTTGGTATCATTATACATGGATTTTTGTGTCTTACATCCACTCTTTACTCATTGTGTCATTTTCTCTGAGATATTTTCTCTGGGGTGTTTCCTTTTGATTTTTAAAGACTTGCTACAGAATTTTAATTCACTTGGAAGACTTTCCTGGCCTTCACTCTGTTCCTAATATGTATTTTATGTGCATCTGTAACATCCTTTGTATTAAAATAATGTCTTTCTGTCTCTACTAGAGGTGGTGACACAGTACTCAATGTTGTATCCCCAGCATTGAGTACATTCCTTACCATAGCTGCCAACAGGTGCTGAATTTGAAAGGAACTAAATTATTAAATAAAAGCTAGCGATAGCAGTTGGCCAGATTAAAGAGGGAACAAACTCAAATAAATAAACCTTACTGGAAAAGAAGAAGAAATAAAAACTTAAATGAGTATTTAGCGGATGAAATGGAGTAGATTTGAGACTTTCTTTAATAATGTATTTAGAGAAGAGGGAGGAGTCAGGTGTAACTGCGTGCTTCCTGGTTTGGAAGAATAGTTCCTGTGATCCCATTGCAGAGCATCCAAGTGGAGCCATGCACATACAGGGCTGCAGATCAGGGATGCTCGTGCGACATCTGAGAAGCACGGGTTTAGAGGGAAATGCATCAAGATCAGCCTTCAGTAATATGATTTGCATTCACTTTTCATTCTGCCTGCAAAGTTCTTCCTCCCATTCTTCATTTTGGTAATTGCTGCCTGTTTTCCAAATTTGACCCAGTCCTGGTTCTCTGGGGGAGCCTTGCCTAAAGTATGGGTTGGATAAGAGTTCACTCATGCAAGCACTTCTAGCTTCTCTCTGGCATGGGACTTATCATATCACACTGTCTCAGAGGAGACGTTCAACATTTATTCATTTATATTTTAATGAAGACTTATGGAATCAATAAGGTTGATCTCTATAAAAGGAAAATAAGATGTGTAGTTCCAAAACACAAAAAATTAGCCCTCACTCTTAAAATGGAAAGGAAACAATATACTCCAACAACCCAGGAAGCACAAATCTTTATTAAGGCCAGATGGAATTTATTTTTTTCTTTCTCAAATCAAGGCCTGCCACAGCACAACATTAGAGAACATATCATTTTACTTTTAATTTGTGTTCTTCATTTCAAAATTACAAGAGTTAAATGTTCAGATATGTTAAACTGAATTTGTTCTTCATTAATTTTTAAGTAAAAGTGTTTGCTTAAGGATTTTAATCAGATGGTTACAAGAAGATTCACAACTCTAAACCCACACAGACAATCCAACAGTGAAGAGAGGGTGTGTCCAGTGGACTTTTTTGGGAAACAATTTTACTAGAAAGACAGTGTGAGAACACTCAGTGAAAGGTTTTGCCCACTTTGGGCATGAAAATTTCACTGTCACTGTCTTGGGTGTATCTGGTTTCAGTGACTTTCTATAACAGGCAGGGAGTCATTGTTCAGGGAATTTTAGGAAGAAAAAGAGATTGTTAAGAAAACTGAATACTCGGCCTGCGCCGCGGCTCACTAGGCTAATCCTCCGCCTTGCGGCTCCAGCACACCGGGTTCTAGTCCCGGTCGGGGCACCGATCCTGTCCCGGTTGCCCCTCTTCCAGGCCAGCTCTCTGCTGTGGCCAGGGAGTGCAGTGGAGGATGGCCCAAAGTCCTTGGGCCCTGCACCCCATGGGAGACCAGGATAAGCACCTGGCTCCTGCCATCGGATCAGCGCGGTGCGCCAGCCGCAGCACGCCTACCGCGGCAGCCATTGGAGGGTGAACCAATGACAAGAGGAAGACCTTTCTCTCTGTCTCTCTCTCACTGTCCACTCTGCCTGTCAAAAAAAAAAAAAAAGAAAGAAAGAAAGAAAAAGAAAACAAAAGAAAACTGAATACTCATTCCAACCACAGTCTATTGCACATCTAGAGAGATATTTATATATACCAACTGTAAGTAATGCAATATAAGGATTTGAGATAAACATCCAGTTTTTTTAAACTTGTACTAAATAGAACTGGGTAATTGTTCTGCAATGATTTGTAATTTTTCTCTTTGCTTTTGGATTTATGCACCCTGTGGAAGGTGATTCAGGCGTTTTTACACTCCATACCTACATGGTTGCAATGAAATTGCATAATTCAAATCATATATATAATCCAGATGCATTACACATTGCAGTGCCTGGTCCAAAGTAGATGTTTGACAAATATTCTTTCCTATACTTTTCCAACTAATACCCCTGTGACACAGTAGTGACTGCTTTGTGAACATGATGAAGTACTAATTTAGTTTTTATTAAGCATGCTTTCACATAGTGGTTTTTCTTTCACTGTAGTATCACTACAGAGTGTCACTGAGAGGATTTAAGCTGGAGCCATCATGAAGATCTGTATATCTGCCAGCTATCGATCCAACTTACAAAAAGGCAGAAAGAGCCTAAATTGTGCTGAGCAAGTAGATTTTTTAAACACAATTGCGTTTCCTTGACGGGCTCTGGTACAGTAATTACTTTTCTTCAAAAGAAACTTCTTAGCCTATCACAATGGCGACAGACCTAATAAAGCCAAATGGACCCCCAAAGTTATTTGAGCTGATCTTCTGGCTGATAGAGCTTATTTTTTTTTTTTTTACAGTAAAAAGGAACATATCTCTCGCCTTTATTTCCTTGTTACAAAATTCAAGCGAAGTTCCAATTTGCTACCAAATCGTGCATGCTCTGTCTCTTTCTCGCTCTTCTAAGTGTACTTACAAGTTCTTTGATTTTGGAGGAAATGGCCCATTAAACTTTAATTTGTTATTGTTGTTTATGGATTAAAAATGACTTAGATTACCCATTAAATTGAATAGAATTAAATATAAAACATAGGAGAATCTTCTCACTACATCAGTAGTAGAGGCAAAGTTGGGACTAGTGGCTTCGAGATGCCCATACTCCTGAGGAGGGCCGTGGGCTCTGGAATTTCGTGTGCTGTGGAAGCTAACATTGAAGAAGCTTGGCCTATTCGAGGCCCAATGTTCGAAAGACTTATCAAGGCCAATATGAGAGTGAAGTCAAATAAAGCAAGTAAGAGCCAGTATGCAAGGACGCTTCCTTCCCAAAGTCAAATCCTCAGTCCTGAACAAGTCACATAGATTTTTTTCTGCTTGGGTTAATCAGTGGTAACAGGCATTCCAATCTAAAGATTATTACAGTAAAAGTTAAGTCGATATTCATCAAGGTGTTCGTTGTAAATAAAGCTTTATCCTAAGTGCTTTTCTTTGGTCTCCTTTTATCCTTTTTACACCACAATGAGTTAAGTACTAACAGCAATCAGAGGCAGAGAGAAATAAAGTAGCTTGCCCAAGTTTTTGCAACATATTAAAAAAAGAGTTAGGATTTAAATACCAGGGCCATAACTTAGAAGGCTGGGATTCAAAGCCCAGTTAGAGGACTCACTATCTACAGCATTTTTGGATACAAGCTGCAAGCCCAGAGTGACATTCTGGGACCCTAGATTTGCTGCATTATCAGCATAGGGCTGGTCTGTGGCTGATAACGTAACTAAAAGAAACTGAAACAGCTATTTTTAAAAAGTCAGAACTAGGACTGTATTAGTCTGTCAGGGATCCCATAGGAAAATACCATAGGCAGAGTGGCTTAAATGGCAGAAACATATTCCTCATAGTTGTAGGAGCTAGAAATCAATCAAGGTGCTGTAAGGCTTGGTTTCTCTCGAGGCTTCTCTCTGACTCACAGGAGCCACGTTCTCTCTGTACTTCACACGGCCTTTCCGTTGTGTGTACACACCTCTGGTGTCTTTCCTTTTCACACAATGACATCAGTGCTATTGAATAAAAGCCCCTCCCTTACAACGCTGCTTCACTTTCTCTTTAAAAAACCTATGTTCAACTGTAGTCACATTGGAGTTAGAGGTTTGCCCTATGGATTGTGGAGGGACACAGTTCAGTCCATAATAGGTACATAGAGAAAATCTGACTTACGTGGCCCAATGGGGAAATGACAGTCAAGATAACCTAAAATCTGATGTAGTAACAAATAACCATAGCATCCTAATTGACAAAGTATCTATTGATTTATTTTTTAAAAAACATTTATTTATGTATTTATTTGAAAGTCAGAGTTACACAGAGAGAGGAGAGGCAGAGAGAGAGAGGTCTTTCATCCGCTGGTTCATGCCCCAATTAGACGCAAAGGCTGGAGCTGTGCTGATCCGAAGCCAGGAGCCAGGAGCTTCTTCTGGGTACAGGGACCCAAGGATTTGGGCTATCTTCTACTGCTTTCCCAGGTCATAGCAGAGAGCTGGATCGGAAGTGGAGCAGTCTGGACTTGAACCAGCACCCAAATGAGATTCTGGCACCACAGGGGCAGCTTTGCCTTCTATGCCATATCACTGGCCCTTCTATTGCTTTGTTGCTCAAGCTGCAGGTACATTGTAGTTAGCAGATTGTTTGTTTGTTTTGTTTTGTTTCATGTGCCCTCGGGGATGCAGGATGTCAGAGACATCTCCACACATAATTCCATTAGTGTAGAGAATGGAAAAAGGACACTTGGAGAATTGGACACTGGTTTTTAAAATTTTCTCATTCTGTTGTCATTTCAATGGCCAAAACAAATCACAAAGCTATGCTTAAGCTGAAAACAAGTAAATACCACCAGTGCTACTTCTGTAGGCCTGGAAGAACCAAAGGATGTTGGCAGAAGAGCAAGAATCATACTATAAGTGAAGTATCCGTTAGTGCCTTAAGGTAGTTTTAAGGGTATAGGCTGCTTTGTGTATTTTTTATTTGTTCGTTTGGTTTTAGTTGTGGGTTATGGGGGCAACTTGATTCTTTATTTTGTGTTGTAAGATGATAGCTTTTTTGATCATTCCCAATAAATGACAATAGCTCCTTCCCATTTCATTTAATTAAAAAGACCTTTAATTCCACAAACTTTTCAAACCTGCTGAGGAGAGAGTTATAGATTAGGAATGTTCATTGAATCCAGGCCTCAATCCTCAATCCCAATCCTTAAATATGTTAATCAAAGCAACATAAAAGGAAGTGGAGCAAGATGGTAGCTGAGTAACATCATTGTCACCAGCTACCCACAGAAATATCAACTTGAACAGCTATTTACAGAAAGCTAAGGAAGCCAAGTGATTTACTACAATGCCTGGTTTTTAAAATAATAAAAGTCATGGGGCTGGTGCTGTGGCATAGTGGTAAAGCTGCCACCCACAGCGCCAGCACCCCATGTGGGCACCGGTTTGAGTCCTGGCTGCTCTGCCTCCTATCCACTCTCTGATATGGCCTGGGAAAGCAGTGGAAGAAGGCCTGAGTCCTCGGGCCCCTGCACCCACGTAGGAGACCCAGAGGAAGCTCCCGGCTCCTGGCTTCCGATTGGTGCAGCTCTGGTCATTGTGGCCAATTGGGGAGTGAACCAGAGGATGGAAGACCTACCTCTTTCTCTCTGACTCTCCTTCTCTCTCTGTGTAACTCTGACTTTCAAATAAATAAATCTTAAAAAAAAAAATAATAAAAGTCACATTGAAGATGGCAAGTGGGAAAGACTTTCCTAGATCACTCCTCCCAGAGTTGCAGGAAGTACAACATGAAGAAAGGCATGCTCTACTTGCAGAAGAGAGCGGGAATTAAGACAACCCTTAGACTTAAATCTTAGTATCAGGCCGACTGCGATCAAATTCAGTTGGTCAGAGCTCCACAGCCCCTGCTAGCAGGGCTGAACCTGCAGACTGATTATATGGACACTTCATAGCCAGGTGACAGGAGACAGCCTCTGCCACACCGCCCCCAACCTCTGCAGACAGCAGAGCAAGACTCCAGCCACTGCTGAGTAGGGCAAAAGAGGAAGATAAGGGCCTTGACTTGAAGCTCAGAGCCAGGCACACCACCATGAGACCCAGCACCTGACACAGCCCAAAGGGCTCTGCCCCCCCAGACAGTACTCACACGTGGGTCTTCTAGAGTTGCATCAGCATCAGGTAGAGTACAGAATGAGGCATAGACTCACTTTAGACTGTGTCATCGCTGCCCACAAATGAGCCTGGTGTATATTCCTAAGACTTCATAGAGGCCAGTGACTGTGAGACCCAGCTGTGACCCAAGCTATTACCAGTATAGGAGGCCGAGGCTGTATTTATCACCCATTCTCCAATCTTGAACAAAGAGCCACAGGACTGTGGTACAGGACTGTGGTATGGGATTCAGTACTAGTTGGTAAACCCCAACACTTAGAGTCCTAATTGTCCCTGTCCTTAACATGATTATGTGTATGTAGTCTGTACACTTGTCCCAGTGTCAGGGAGAGACATGCAAGCTGGTGACTGACTATTTCCAGCATGTATCACTGCTAGCCACCCATGGCCCATACACACCCCGAAGATGGCACATTTCCTGACTATGAGACCCATGTATGATTTACTTAGTGCCCGTCTGTGAAGCTGGAAGACTGCCTCTATTACCCTTTCTACAATCTTGGGCAGACAACAAGGAAGCACTAGTCTTTTTTTTTTTTTTTTTTTTTTTTTTTAGATTTATTTATTTGAAACAGAGTTACAGAGAAAGAAAAGAAGGAAAGGTGTGTGTTGGGGGGAGAGAGATAGATAATGATTTTCCATCTTTTGGTTCACTTCCCAAAAGGCCACAACATATGGCGTTGGGCCAAGCCAAAACCAGAAGCCTGGAGCTTCTTCCAGGTCTCCCATGTGGGGATAGGCACCCAAGGACTTGGGTCATCCTCCATTGTGAATTAGCAGGGAGCTGGGTCAGAAGTGTAGCTGGTCTCCAACTGGAGTTCACATGTCAGCCCCATACAAGGTTGTTTAGACATATGCTAGTAAAACACACTGTTCAGATCCTAATGACTCCTGTCCCCAGACCAGTACCTGCTGAAGAAGATCCTGGACTTGCTTAAATGCCAAATGATATTCCATGGCTCCGGTTTATCTGTAATGCTCAAACCAGCATCTCCAGTGGCTGTTAGGAGTGGCATCTGGCAGTGAGTCTACTACTATGCAACACATCGTAGCACAGTATGTTTTGGCCTACTCCCTGGCTGCACTAGTCTCACTGGACCTGGAGCTCTGAACATGAGCCAACATCATGGCTGATGGTCGCACACTAGGCATCTTGGCCTGCTCCAGCCTCAAGAAGCAACTCATAGAGGTGGACTGCTTTTTGTATACCTCCACAGCTCATTCTGAACAACACATCAATTGCACATTTGGGACAAATGAAAGACATTACTTTCGTAAAGTCTTTTATAGATTTTTGCTCCTAGTTCCTATGAAGCTTACAAAACAATACTTACTTTGTTTATAGTAAGTTATTTTGAAATGATAACAACTTAACATTGATTATAAATACATAGGGGAAAACAAAAACATTAAAATACTAATAAAGAGCTCTACAATTTCTCCCAAATTGGTAATTAGTGTATTGTTAAAAAATTCAAAATTACTGTACTTTTCTCTCGAAGGGAGGAGAGAACTTCCACTTTGCTTATGGCAATATCTAAATACTAACAGAGTTTGTGTACTCCAAAGGTTTCCATAGTGTTGACAGCTCATAGCAAGAGCCTCAGGTGATCACTGATGTCATACATAAGAGTGTTAATTCTTAAATTAACAACAGAAGTCACTGTGCACTTACTCCCCATGTAGGACCTCTGTCTTTAATGAGTTGTACTATGAGAATTAGCTGCAAAACTTGTTCTCAAACAGTACTTTATACATTGTGTGTGGGGGGGTACAAATTGTTGAAATCTTTACTTAGTATAGAGTTGGTCTTCTGTATATAAAGTTAATCAAAAATGAATCCTAATGAAGAATGGGATGGCAGGGAGAGTAGGAGGTGGGACGGGTGTGGCAGTGAGGGCTGGTATGGGGAGAAGAACCACTTTACTCCTAAAGTTGTACCTGTGAAATTTGCATTCATTAAATAAATGCTTTACAAAAATAAAATAAAATAATAAATATAAAAAAAAAACAAATAACTCATTTCACCTCTACTGCCATGCATGGACTGAAAGTGAAACAATGGAATAAGATATTCTATGCAAATGGAACCAAAAATAAAGCAGAAGTAGCTAATACTCTATAAAACAAAATAGAATTTAAATAAAAATAGCAAAAGTGACAAAGAAGGTCTTTATATAATGACAAAGGGTTCAATCAGCAAGAGGAAGTAACAATTGTAGGTATATATGCATCCCATATCAATGCACCCAAACACATAAAGCAGACTGAAGGCAGAGATAGACTCCAATATAATAATAGTAGGGCACTTTAGCACTCCACTTTTAACAATGGACAGATCATCCAGACAGAAAATCAACAAAGAAACAGCAGAGTAAAATTGCACCCTAGATCAACTAGACCTAACAGGCATCTATAGAATATTACATCCAATAGCTGCACAATACACATTCTTTACAATGGCACATGCAACATTCTCCATCATATGTCATAACACAAGTCTTCACAAAATAAAAACAAATAGGAAGTATATCGAGTATCAATGATGAAATAAAACTAGAAATAAATAACAAGAAAACTTGGTGATTATATAACTACTGACCAAACAATGGATCAAGGAAGAAAGTAAGAAAATTGTTGAAATAAGTGAAAATGGGAATGCAACTTAACAGCAGTAAGGGGGAATTTTATAGTCATCAATCTATAGAATTGCAAAACAGAAAGATCTCAAATTAACAACTTAGTGCACCTCAGGGAACCAGAAAAACAAGAACAAATCACCTTCAAAATTAGTAGAAAGAAAGAATGATAAAACTCAGAGCTCAAATAAGTGATATAGAAACTAAAAAAAAAAAAAAATCAATTAAGTGCAGAGTTGTTTATTTGAAAAGGTAAACAAAATTTAGAAGCCCTTAAGAGACTATCAGAAAAGAAGAGATTCAAATACCTAAAATCAGAGATGAGAATGAAGACAATATGATTGACACCAAAGAAATACAAAGGATTATTAGAGATTATTGTGAATGATATGAAAACAAATTTGATTACTTAGAAAAATATAAATATTCCTGTAAATATATATCTTAACAAAATTGAGTTCTGAGGAAAGAGAATACTTGAGACTCGCATTGTGTCGCAACAAGTTGAACTGAGCGCTAATTGAAGTCCTGGCTGCTCTGCTTCTGATCCACCTCCCTGCCTGGGAAGACAGCGGAAAATGGCCCAAGTACTTGGATCCTTGGCAACCAGAAATGAGACCTGGATGGAGCTCCAGGATCCTGGCTTCAGCCTAGACATGTCCTGGGCTTTGTGACCATTTGGGAAGTGAACCAAATGAAAGTCTCTGTCTCTGTCTCTGTCTCTGTCTCTGTCTCTCTCTCTCTCTCTCCATCTCCCTCTCCTTCCTTCTCTCTGTCACTCTGGCTTTCAAATAAATAAATAAATTTCTATGTGAAAAAAGAAGTAGATAGTCAGACCAACAAAAAGTAGAAGATTGAATTAGTAATAAAAATTCTGCTTCCAAAGAAACGCTAAGTATCAGAAAGGTTGACTGCTGAATTCGACCAAATATTTACAGAAGAATTAACACCAATCTTCCTGAAATTAGTTAAAAAACATAGATGAGGAGGAATTCTGCCAAACTAATTCTATGATGTCAATAGGAGGTATTATGCTACCTGATTTTAATGTATATTATAGAGCATGGATTTCTTATAAAACGTAGACACACAGACCAACGGAATATTATAAGGACCTTAGAAACAAACCTTTGTGTCTACAGAAAATTGATCTTTGACAAATATATTAAGAATATGCATTGGAAAAACAATAGTGTTTTCAATAAATGGTGCTGGGAAAATTGTATATACATATGCAGAAGACACCCAGGCCCTTGCCTGTCATTGTGTACAAAAATCAACCCAAAATGCATTAAAGACTTAAATGGAAGACGTTAAACTTTGAAATTACTGGATAAAAGTGTTGAGAAATGCCTCAGGACATGGTAATAAACAAGGATTTTTTGGATCAGACCCCACAATCACAAGAAACAAATACAAGAATAGAAAAAATATGAGTTTTTTACTAAGCTAAAGAACATCTGCACAGCCAGAGAAGCCATCAAGAATGAAGAAACAACCTAAAATGGTAGAATATAATTTCAAGCTACTGGGGCCGGCGGCGTGCCATAGTGGGTAAAGCTGCTGCCTGTAGTGCCAGAATCCCATATGGGTGCTGGTTCAAGTCCCAGCTGCTCCACTTCCAACACAACTCTCTGCTATGGCCTGGGAAAGCAGTAGAAGATGGCCCAAGTGGTTGGGCCCCTGTACCTGCATGGGAGACCTGGAAGAAGCTCCTGCCTCCTGACTTTAGATCGGCACATTGGGGAGTAAACCAGTGGATGGAAGACATCTCTCTCTGCCTCTCCTCCCTCTATGTAACTCTGACTTTCAAATAAATAAATCTTTAAAAAAAAAATTTAAAGCGACGTATCCGGCTAGGGGTTAATAGACTGACTATGTAAGAAACCCAGACAGCTCAAAAACAACAACAGCAATAGCAACTTATAGTTCAAATAAAAAATAGCCAGGAGTTCTAATTGGATATCCTCAAAGGAAGATAACAAAATTTTCCACAGGTATACGAAAAAGTGCTCAACCTCATTAATCTGGAAAATGCAAATCAAAACCAAAAAGAGTTATCAGTTCACCCTAGTTTGTCAATTTTCAAAAAGACAAAGGTCAACAAATGCAGGCAAATATGTGGATAAATGGGAACATTTGCAAACTGTGGGCAGGACAATAAATCAGTATTCTAAATAAAACTAAAAATAGAACTATCATATTATCTCACAATCCCACTACTGTGTGTATATCCAAGGGGAATGAAATCACTTGGTAGAAGAGACATCTGTATTCCCATGTTTATTGTGGTACTATTCAAGCAACGGGAATGCCAGGAGCATCTGGGTACTGTTGAATAAAGAAAACATGGTAGATATGCACAGTGAAATACTATTCGGTCATCAAAAGGTGATGAGATATTGTCATTTTCAACATTGTGGAAAGACCTGGAGGTCTTATGCTAAGTGTATTAAGTTAAGCACAGAAAGACAAGAACTGCCTGATCTCATTCTCATGTGTGGTTTAATAAAAGGTACCTCATAGAAGTTAAAGATATAATAGTGATTACCAGATGTTGAGGAAGGAAAAGGAAAGAGAAGGATGGAAAAAGTTTTTATTAAGTTACAGATATATAGGAATGAGAAGTTCTGGAGCTCTATTCCACAGTGTGGTGACTGTAGATAATATTAATATATTTTATATTTCTCTGTAAAAATAGAAGATAATATTTTGAATTTTTACACCATAAAGAAATGTTAAATGTTTGAGGAGATAGGTGTATTCTCCCTGATTTTATATTACACAATGTATATGTATAGAAACAGCATATGGTACCCTATAGATGCATATAATTTTTATAAAACTGTTAAAATTTTTAAAGAAAAAAAATAGATGGGAAGATTTTAAAAAAGTAAAGCAAATTTAGTCATTTATAAAACTCACTCATTTTCTCATCTTAAAAAATGAAAATGAAATGAATACATACTCATACTTTTCACCAAAGTTCAGACACTACATGTAAGTAATTCTGAAAGAGATGATGACAAGGAAACCAAGGGGAAGAAAAGAAGGAGTACAGAGAGAAGGTAACACAGCAAGGTTGAAACAGCTCTAACATCTGCTGAATTTGCAGGGAGAATGTTGCCAAAATGCCCATAACATTTTTACTTAAGAAGCAGATCAAAATATTAATTGCAACAAATCATAAATACCACCACTTACAGAAAGCATGTGGAACCACTCAGCTGGGTTTGTTATGGTCTTCACAGAGAAGTCGTGAAACATATTGGTCTTGCTGACCATGGCTAACATTAAAAATGGTGAAATGTACTGATTTTAATACCTCATTTCACTATTGTTTTGCAGCTGTAAAATACTTTTGCAATTATGTAGGTTCAAGCATTTCTTATGGAAAATTACTTTTTTTCTTAATATAGTGACCTTTTAAGTTGTGGCAATACTTTATCTTAATTTTAAAACCATTTATACCACTACACTTAGTGCCATGTGAGTTAGAACATTTATTTTAATGGTCCCTTGTTAACTATTTTTTTGCTATATAAATATTTCTTAGTTAATATTATTCTTAGAAAATGATGCTGGTATAAAGATGTGAAAAATTAGGTTATTAAGGTTTTTTGTGTTTCTACAAATTTAAAAAAACAAGAAAATGAACAGAAATACAGGAAATTATTTTTAAAAGTTAAAGTAATTTAGATAGTTTAAAATTAAAATATAGAACACTACATTTTTCTGCATAAAAGTAATAATCATATAACTATAACAGATGAAAAAGTCTCATATGCTATAATAATAGAAAAGACGAACTTAAGAAGTATGCATGATTTACATGAAGGCAATTTTTAAAAAATTCTCTTGGATTACATGAATGAAATTTACATAATTGAGAATTCTTGGAATTAAATATTGTAAAAAGTTAAATCCTCATAAAATCCATGTAAACATTCATGAGAATCCTAATTAAAACAAATAGGCCTCATTGAAAATAGATAGGAAGTGATACCTAGGATGATAATGGTAATTAAAATAAAAATGTTACAAGGAGTATGCATCACACGAGATTTTGAAGTTTGCTATAAAACTCTATTAATATGGTTTCCTACTGGATGAGGTCCCACTCAAGATGAACTGGGTTAAGCCATGGTAACAGCCTCCATATTTGAGTGGCCTACAATGAAGGTTTATTTTTGATCCTTTCTACAATAACTTGGAATAGTATAATTCCTAAATCTAGCATTCATGCTGTTAAAACAGTACTATCTTGAGTATTACAGGTTACCTTAGCAGACTGATAAAAGCGAATGAAGTTATCTTGTATTAAAAATAGAATGCTTCATTACCTATCAATTCTGTTCTTGTCATTGATCAGAAATGCACCCATTTAATTACAAAGTAGATCTGAGAAATTAAATCCTGTGATGTATCTGTAAGATATGAGAAGCAGTAATATGTGTAGTTAGTAGTAATGACAAACACAATTAGAAATAAGCAGAGTGCTATGGTGAAGCAGGTAAAGCTGCCACCTTCAGTGCTGGCATCCCATACGGGCACTGGTTCTAGTCCCAGCTGCTCCATTTCCATTCCAGCCCTCTGCTATGGCTTGGGAAAGCAGTGGAAGATGCCCCAAGTCCTTGGGCCCCTGCACCCACATGGGAGACCTGGAAGAGGCTCCTGGCTTCTGGCTTTGGATTGATGCAGCTCCGGCCATTATGGCCATTTGGGGAGTGACCAGTGGATGGAAGACCTCTCTTTCTCTCTCTATTTCTCTCTCTCTCTCTCTGTAACTCTGCCTTTCAAATAAAATAAAATAAATCTTAGAAAAGAGATTTACTTATTTTATTTGAAAGGAAGAATTACAGAGAGAGAGAGAGAGAGAAATGGAGAAAGAGAGGGAGAAATCTCCTGCCTGCTGATTCACTCCCGTGATGGTTGCAACAGCCAGGGCTGGGCCATGGTGAAACTAGGAGCCAGGAATTTCATCTGGATTTCTTATGTGCATGTCAGGGACTCAAATATATAGGCCATCTCCCACTGCTTTCTCTAGGCCATTATCAGGGAGCTGGATCAGAAATGAGTAGTAGGGACACAAACCAGTGCCCAGGTGGTGACTTCACTCACTATGCTACAATACCAGACCTTGGGAAAGTGTTTTTGTTTTTAAAGAGTATTGTAAACCTTACTATATTGTTTAAAATATAGTGTACAATCATTATATTAATTACTTACAAGCTTTTTTTTATTTTTTAATTAACTCACTGCTAAGAAAAAGTTTATGCAATCATTCATTCCATGTTCTTTTTTAAGTATGAGAAACTAGTTGCAGATAAAATGATATCCAGACACACAGTTGCTACTTGATAAATATTTGTCATATCAATGACTACATGAATAAAATATGACAGTCTCATTACAAGCCTGCTGGGTCAAGGAGATATTTGAACGAATGAAACTGATTGAAGGATTTTACTGTTACAAGTTAAAATCAGCCAACAATCCCTTCAGTTCTCTAGGGGACTTTCACAATGTCATTGACCCTGGGACATGTGTTTCCATGAAATTTCTTGGCAGCATTACCTTAGCCTGGTGACATGAAATAATGTATATAAATGTGCTTTGAAAAGAACAAAGCTTTGTGTCAGTAATTGTAAGAAATGCTGTTATTTATTTTTTGACCCCTGGGTGGCAGGTCCCATGCTAGGCATTTTCATATACCTTATCTTGTTTAATTAAAGGGGGCTGGGCTGTGGGAGATGTTATCCTTTGTTTTAAAATAGAAGGAACTCTTACTCAGAAATGCAGGCTAACATGTGGAGGAAGATGTAGCTTTCAATCAAGAGGGACAACTATTATCTTGGTTTGGAAATAAATAGGAGCACCCAAAGAGCAAACTGCTGATTTACTTAAAGAAAATCTTAGAAATCATGTGATATATGTTCCTTCAATCATCCAAAAACTGCAGATTTCAGAGATTTAAGATAATCCATAAGTAACTAGATACTTCTTCATGTGTAATTCCTCGCCTGACTTTCACACGCTCAAGGTCATCAGAAAGCAAAGCAGGGATTCAAATCCAATTTGGTGCTCTTCAGACCATAGCATTCTGACTCAGAATTGGACATTTTGCTCATCTCTATGTTTATAAGAAGACTAAGATAAAAGACCCAGAGAATCTATGAAAGGCCTTATTTTGCCTTTGGTTAAAGGAATTTGTGGTTTACTTGAAAGAAAAGAAGACATGATAAAACTAACAAATAGTTTTGGCTTTAAAAAATAGTATGCCCTGAAAAATGCCTAAAAATAACAAAATGGGAGTGTTTAGTATTAACATGAACTTGCACTGCTCTGATGGAAAGAAATACAGAGATTAAATAGGAGCTGTGGGATGTCAAAGGTAAACTGTGATATTTTCAGCATGTCAGTAGCAGAAGCCTAAAGTCCTTAACAGGGAGGGTGTGGTAAAAATAGGGAGGATCATTGCATTGTGCCTTTTGCAGATTTCTCAATGGAGAACATTTTCCTGTCTCTAATCCCTGCAGCACATAGTCCCTGAACAACAGATACTCAGGATGCTTCTTCTCCTTCACCCCCAGTAGTGAATTTTGAGTAGAAAGAAACAGGCGCAGAGAAACAAAAGCCTGGGAGGTCAGCCCTTCCACTAAGGGTGATTTCTCTTGCATAAACACTCAAAATGTTTTCTGTGAATAGACTCAGAACTTCAGTCTCAGAAAGTCCACTACTTGCACCAAATGCTTCCTACTATGTGAAAAAGACAACCTATTTTGCAGGAATGTGGCTTCCTTGAGCACATAAACTGGTTTTCTTTAAAAGAGGGTTGGTTCAGGGGCCGGCACTGCAGCACAATAGGTTAAAAAAGGATTGGTTCATATTTCTGTTGCATAATAAGAACCCGTTATGTTATGGGTTTCAGATGGATCCAGAGTACTCACTGAGATCACCAGAGGCTCTGGATATGAATCATGGTGTACAAGAGTGGGGTAGGAGAAGAAAAAAAATCAAATAATTTAGATAGGCTGTAATGTAGTATGGTCCACCACATTGGAAGTAAGCTAGAACCCTAAATTCAAATACATGTTTTGGGTTTTCATTTAATATTGTTCTACAATGAAAGTTAAAAGCCAATTGCAGTTCCCAGGCTGGAATTGGAAATGGATGCCGTTTGAGTTGTACAGATTGATGTTGGAGAGATTCAGTTTCAGTGATCATGGCAGTTTACATGTTTATAATCCCTTAGATGCTTCCCCATTGTATTGAGATCCAATCACAGTTCAGTGTTTACCTTGTCCTCCAATTTACAGGTTTTTAAGGGCCTTAACTCTCCTGGGAGAAATAAAAAAAGCCTTCCCAAATAAATAAATTTCTATGTTTGTGTGGCGGGGGGTACATGGAAATCAGAGCTGGAAGAAAAGAACAGTCCAACATAGTGGTCTTCAATGAAAGATGTACTGCCTCCCAACTGCTCTATGATCCCTTCCTCTCCAAGAGAGCATTCCCTGCTGCTGTGCTAGGTAGCATCCATCACATTGTAATTAAGTAGCTTGGTATGTGATTTCTTTGCTTCATACTACACCTAATTCTAGACTACAAAAAGCTTTAGGGAGTAAGTCCTGTCAGTATTTTTTCTTTTGAATCTATCACCTAGATAAGCCTTTCAAACACAGGAGGTATTTAGTACATATTTGTTGAATGAATTCATGTATATCCCTACAACTTTGCTCTCCAAATCATATTTTCTAATATATTGTTGGCATGGATTAAATCACATTTTCTTTCTTTCTTTCTTTCTTTCTTTCTTTCTTTCTTTCTTTCTTTCTTTCTTTCTTTCTTTCTTTCTTTCTTTTCTTCCTTCCTTCCTTCCTTCCTTCCTTCCTTCCTTCCTTCCTTCCTTCCTTCCTTCCTTCCTTTCTCTCTCTCTCTCTCTCTTTCCTTTTATCATGTGTCTCCTATCTATATATTTTCAAGTTCCTTGGGTGATTCTGCAAAGAATTACTGACCTTAAGTTTCTCCACTTTATCCTGGTCTTCATGCTCGGAATTCTCCAAGCTTTAAAACTTTAAAAAAATTACTGGTATTTGTTCTAATATCATGCTTGGTGGGGTGGTATTTGGCATAGCAGCAAAAATGCAGGTGGGAACACTAGCAACACACATCAGAGTGCCTGAGCTTGGGGCTCAGCTCCAGGTCCTGACAGCAGGGTTCTGCTAATGGGGCCCCTCCAGGTATTGGTTTTCTGCCATTCATGGGGGTACTTGAGTTGAGTACCTGCTTTCTGCCTTTTTCCCCATTATGTCCTAGGCTGTGGCAGGAATGAACCAGTGGATAAGAGGAAAGGATCTATCATCTACTATCTATCTATCTATCTATCTATCTCTTATCCATATCTATTATGGATATCAATCTATTATCCCTATCTATTATCTATATTATCTATTTAATATTCATATCTATTATCTTTTATATCCACATATCTATCTATAATCCATATCTATCTATCAATCTATCATCTACCTTTCTCTGTGTGTGTATGTGTCTGTCTCTCAGACTGGAAAAGAAGGACTAATGCTATGCTTTCCAGCATTAACACAAGATCAGTGATCTGGCACTGTTAAGCAAGGAGTGTCAGTCTTGTCTGTTGGAGGAGATGATAAACAAATAGTGTGCATATTGCAGTCTGAAAATCCCCTGAAGTTCATTGTTGAAAAACTTAGTCTACCTTGTGATGGCTAGGAGGTGTGTCCTTTTGGAAGCAAACAGTGGGAATGGATTAGTGCTTTGTAAAAATACTGAAGGGAAATTGTTCAGACTTCTTTTTCCTCTTCAACTCTTCTGCCATCTGAGGACACAGCATTCCTCCCCTTAAAGGATGCAGTAACAGATGCTGTTTTGGAAGGGAAAGCAGCCCTCACCAAACACCAAACCTGCTAGCCATTTCGTCTTACGTCCCAGCACTCAGAATTGAAAGGCATCAACTTCTATTATTTATAAGTTATTCAGTCTGTGACATTTCGTTATGGCAGCACAAAAAGACACGGTAGTTAACACTATAGCCCCTAGAGAAGGACACAGACACGTATGGAATCACAGAGTGAATTACCTGGTCTTGCCTTGGAGATGGTTCACCCTTCCTCTGCCTCCCACCATATCTTTGTGGTAGCGCTTTGGATAAGTCATACTCCCTTGTGGTACTTTTTTTGCCCACTCCTCAGTCTCAGGTCCCAGTACTCTTGCTCTTCCTACCCCACCCCACTTCTAGATACAAAACATGTTATGTATCCCTTTTAATAGGATTTTTGTTTTCATGTGATTATTTTTTACTTAAACTACTTAAATTTAATACTTTGAATAATACTAATATTTCTCTTAAAATAAACTGTGTGGAAAAAGCAAAATGTAAGTTTCCCCATAAATCTTTCTAATAATTTCCTACAAAGGCAAAGCAAGTGTTGTCAGGGTTTCTAGGTGCTCTGCAAATAGAACTTCACTGTGAACAACCAAGAAGATAACTTGCAGGACATGAACCTTCTCTTAGTTTCTAGCCATGAAGACTGCTGAATCTAATTTCTCACTTGGAAATTAGCTGTTAAGGTTATCCCTACAGATTATGAGATTCAGTCGAACAGAATTTCCATGACTTGTCCAAGGTCATATGGGGAATATGACTGTAGTTCTGTCTCTCTCAAGCCTTCAGCTTGGAAAGGAATAAAATCAAGGGAAGAACAACATACAGGATTTGAAACCACCCTGGCTGGAGTTCCTTCCAGTCCCATTTTTACTCCCAACACCAAGAGGATATGCAGTTTCCCTGAGTACCAGTTTCATTGTCAACAAAATGGGAATAAAGTTGACTACATTTGTTGAATAATTCATATAAGCACTAATGTTTATCCAAAAGCCCTCATGTTAAGGGCACTTTTTGAAGCACTTGACATATATTAACTCACTTAATAATGATCATATGGCTTAGATGCTGATGCTATGAGTATTTTACAGTGACAGAAAAGAAGGCAAAGGATGTTTAGGAGATTAATCTACTATTTATGTATCTTACAATAAAAAGTGGGAGGACAGAGATTTGATCCCAGGCATGCTGGTTCCATATTTTTTTTTTAGAATTATTTTATTTATTTGAAAGACAGAGTTTCAGAGGGAGATAGAGCCACAGAGAGAGAGGTCTTCCATTCTGCTGGTTCACTCCCCAAATGACCACACCTATCAGAGCTGAGCTGATCCAAAGCCAGGAGCCAAGGAGCTTCTTCTAGTTCTTCCACATGGGTGCAGGGGCCCAAGGAATGGGCCATCTTCCACTGCTTTCCCAGGCCATAGCAGGGAGCTGGATCGGAAGAGGAGCAGCTAGTACTCAAACCCGCTCTCATATGGGATGACAGCACTGCAGGCTGGGGCTTTAACCCACTATGCCACCCCACCAGCCCCTGGCTCCATATTCTTATTAAACTGTATACTAAACAGTTATGTGTGACACAACACATCCTCAAAAATTGAGTCTCCTTTATTGTATTTATTAGAGTATATTTTAAGCAATAAAAATGTTACTTTCACACCAATTTACTGTGGATTAATATAATGGCATCTTAAATACTACAGATTTTGGCCGGTGCAACGGCTCAATAGGCTAATCCTCCGCCTGTGGTGCCGGCACCGGTTCTAGTCCAGGTTGGGGCGCCAGATTCTGTCCTGGTTGCTCCTCTTCCAGTCCAGTTCTCTGCTGTGGCCTGGGAGTACAGAGGAGGATGGCCCAGATCCTTGGGCCCTGCACCCGCATGGGAGACCAGGAGAAGCACCTGGCTCCTGGCTTCGGATCGGCACAGTGCGCTGGCTGCAGCGCGCCAGCCACAGCGGCCACTGGAGGGTGAACCAAAGGAAAAGGAAGACCTTTCTCTCTGTGTCTCTCTCTCACTGTCTAACTCTGCCTGTCCAAAAAAAAAAAAAAAAAAAAGACTACAGATTTTGATAGATCAAATATAAATAAATTGTTATAATTCCTGGATATATGGGCATTCATTATTTTATTTCTTTGACAGATTTTTTTCAGCGATGTATTCCATGGTGTGTAAAAGTAATAATAATCATGGTTTGCCTAAGTAAATTCCTTGCATCATAATGTTTGACTCCACCACCACCACCCCTACTCCTATCTATGATGAGGAAACTTGTGTTTTTATTACCTTTCTCCTACTCCTCAGTTCATTTACTTGAGAAGGTAATGGTGAGTTCTAATCCCAATGAAGTTAGTCGGAGCGTCCTAAGGAGCCAGTACTAAGGAGCCAGCATGGTGAACAAGATGACCTGGTGACCCATTTGATGGTGGGTCTCCAAAGAGTGACAGCTTGAGATATAGCATAAATACTTAGAGAGCTTTTGAGGGGTAGCAGACTGCATTTTTCGCCTTTCTGTTTCAGAATGGTGAGGCATTATGGCGACAAGACTATTAACCATAGAGCTTGCCATTGTTTTGCTGTTATTGTTTCTCAAGGCTTTCTGAGTGACAGTCCCTGGGGAGAGTGAATTATCATTCTTAACTTGTAACTTAACTGCTTCTTTTGTCATTCTGCATAATTGCTGTCACCCAGGTAAAACTAAATTGTTTTTCTCCCTGGTAAATTCTCTCACACTGGGCTTGGAGCCCTTCAGGCAAGACAGGCAGTAGGGAACCTGGGCAGATAATGTGGCTACCTAAAATGACTCAAGAAGGGGAGAGTCTTTCAAAGGCTTTGTTTCTGAAGACAAATATCCAACACTGTAAAGACACTTGCCAATTACAAAAAATGTCACTTATAAGGCCCATAGATAAAATATCCTGAATTTACTGGATATAGTTCAATGTGTGGCACAAAATAAGGTCTCAGTAAATGTATACTTTTATTACTTTATGACATTATGTCTTTAAGCATCACAGCCATTTTCAAGGTAGTTAATATTAATCTCATTTTCTAGATGAAAAAACTGAACTTTATTGGCGTTAGAATGGAGAAGTCAGTGGGTTTAGCTCTAAAGCACATAGGTTTAGCATCCAAAATGACTCTCAAGATTCACCCAGTGATTTTGTGAAGTCAAATATGGAGAGAGCTGATCATCCATTAAGGGTTTGCCATTGATATTGATAATAATATTTATGACAATAGTAATAGTAATCAAATTCACAACAGTGATAATCATAATCTTAATTTCTACCACTTGTCTAACTCTTAATATGTGCTGGATTTTGATCTACAGGCTTACCACAATTGTCTCATTAAATCATATTTAGAAAAGTGTTATTATTATCATCCTTAATTTATGTATCAGGAAGCTGTAAGTCAGAGCAAGAAAGTAAGTTTAGTGATAAAATATAGCTTAGTGAAACCCACAGTTATCAAACAGATGGCACGGGATTTGAATCCAGGCCATCAGACACCTGAGTTGTAATGAATGCTACTTTAGACTTCAAACCTCATGCTTCCTGTCTTCTATGCTCATACCTTTTCCTCCTTGTTCAAACAGGTGGTGGGCACAGATACTTCTAGAATCCAGCTTCTGCTCTACTCGCATTTGATTCAATTTTCTACAAAATTAAGGAACACATATCAATTAGATTTTAGGAAGCAAAACTTCCTTAGACTTTATATGGTGCATATCAATGATGCCCAAATAAACAAATTGCTGTAACTGCAACATATGAACTGAGTTCACTGACTACGTGGATGATTTTCTGTCTGGTGCAGCTTTATGGTAGGAATGGGGGATGGAGTCTGGGAAGTAAAAGAAGTCTCTTGAAATGATGTTAATCTTTCTGGAAATGGATATGTACATTGAAAAAACATTCATTTGACTATTGTTTTTATAATATCTCATATATTAAAATGATAGTGAAAGTCATCAAAATCTTTGCTGATTGATATGGGCCATGGCTCAAAAAACAGATACTGAATAGCTCCTGAAGATATGTCTAGTTCTTACTAACACACACTTTATGTTCAAACCCATCTGTGCATAAAGATTGATTAGACTTTTGGGCATTAAATCAACAGCCTCAGCTTGATAACTTGGTAGGAACTCTATAAGTAGAATACATTATTATTATCATGATCTTCTATTTTAATAAAAAGTATGAAGTCATATTCTTTACACAGAAGAAAGATCAGTGTTTTGATAAATTCATATCCATGTTAATTTTATTCTTCATATCCCATAATCTACTCAATATATCTTTCTGTAAGTGATGATAATTGAAAATGCACACCAGTTCTATTTTCCTTCCATTTCTCTCTCCCTCCCTCTTTTTCTTCCTCATTGTCTCCCCCCTGCTCCTCCTTTTTTAAAACCCACTATTTCTTCTTTAGTTAATGCTTCATGATTTATCTCTTTAAGTTACTTAAAACATGAATTTCCAATTTACATAGCATATATAATTTTTTAAACAAACCAAAACAAAATTTTCACTACTTACCATGATCCTTGGGAGAAAGCAAATATTTGTCCATTTCTTGATGAAATTCCTCAAAAATGGCTTTAAGATCTGCAAAGGCTTGGTTCTATACTGAGAGGATTTTTAAGGTGAAAACTAGCCAGTCTGCATCCCCAGATTCACAGAATTGCAAATTCCAGCTACATTCTTTCAAGGGTTAAAGTCAAGTGAATAGCTCTGAGAACAATGAATCCCAGTGATGACACCTCCACTTTCTCATGGTCTGGACCTTAGATGCCAGGGTCAGATAATTTTGCAACTGCCTTGGCAGTCGTCAAAAGGAGTTAATGATATTTAACCTAGGACGCCAGCCAAGAATTATTTATCTGTCAAAACGTTTCAAATATAAGGCAGTGTTATTAGGCCCTGCTGAGCCCAAGACTGCCAGCCTGTCTGCTTTCCATGATGAAGACCTTTGGATCATTTCTGTAAAGGCAGAAAGGGACAGCCCTGTCGCCCAAATCCAGAAGAAAGAGATGAGGGGTGCTATTTTTAACCTCTTCTGTCTTCCATCAATGGCAAACACATGTAATTGACTTTTGAATGTGTGGTCTCCACAAACATCAGGACTGAACTTTGGGTCAGAAACAGCTCCTCTTCCCTCTCTGGCTCCTCTCACAGAAACTCTGGGTTGTGAAAGTTGGCTTTGAAGCATTTGATTTTCTAGGCTTTGGGAAATTTCAAATTGGCTTCACTCAAAGCAGTTTGAGCATTGCTTTTTAAGTTCTGGAACAGTTACTGCTTCCAGGCCACCTTCTATGTTCCTGGTCCTGCTCTGACCACCTGATCTGTTGCCCTGACAGGACTTGCTGCTCTTCTCCCAATCTCTGAGCCCCTAGGCTGAAACAGCCCAAGGAGGTGACAAGATATCAGTACAACCCTTGGCTTTCATTTAGTTCTCTTAAAATGTTCTCTGAGAACTTTCTGTAAGTTTGTTTGGGGCAGGAAGAAGAAAGAAAAAGAAACTGTGTGTGTGTGTGCATGCAGTTTGAGGAGATACCCTAACAGCTCTACTGATAAAAATCAGCTGAGAGTGGGAAGCGCATTAAGGTTTTATTTTCCAACCAAACCATGGTGCTGAGGGATTTGACTGTTAGGAGAAAGGGGGCACATTTATCAGGTTTTTCACATTAGCATGGAGCTGGGGAAGAAAATACCTGAGAGGACATGCACTTCTCTAGCATCTGGTGGCTTTAGAACTAAGGTCTACCTTATGGTTTTTCCAGTCCTCCTCTGGCTTATAATAGATTTGTATTGAATGGAGGTACGTGAAGCATGTTATCCTATAGAAAAGCAGGTGACAAATCAATTAACCTACAAAGAAGTCAGCTCATAGGTATCAAGAGAAATGACATAAATGTGCTATAAATGTCAAAAAAGGTATTTTAGGGAAAATGGGTTTTCCTGATGACTGTGTGATTTCCATGTACACTCTAGCACAGAGTA
This sequence comes from Lepus europaeus, assembly GCF_033115175.1. Classification (NCBI taxonomy): domain Eukaryota; kingdom Metazoa; phylum Chordata; class Mammalia; order Lagomorpha; family Leporidae; genus Lepus; species Lepus europaeus. Next base: position 77,414,485 of record NC_084842.1, on the reverse strand, counting down.
TGTGCTTGATAAATAACTTTTGGTTGCCTGCATGTACATTTACCTAAAAGATATTACATAACTTTTAACTACCCTGCTGTTCATCTGGGTAATATTTCAATAATGAATCCATATCTTGCTGAGAAGTAAAAGCTAGTTAGAGAAGAGGTTAGAGGTAAAGTCAGTTAAATTTAGGTGTGAATACATGCTAGTGGAATAAATTAAAAAATCTCTACCAAGTGATATTGGTGGGGGAAGCTATTTTAAAATTAATATTTTTGGGGATCTTGTCTCAATCTTAGACATATATGACAGGCAACATGGTAAAACTCAGAATTTATTTGGGGAAGTGATAGAAATACACAGGAATGTTAGGGCTTTATTTAAAGGCAGAAAGCAGATCAGGGTCCACATGCGAGAGTTCACAGGCCAGAGCCTCTCAGAGAAAACCCTACAGGCAGGAATGACCCCAGAGTAGGGCTAACAGGTGCAGGGAATGGCCAAATGACCGTGCACCTGAGAGACTCGGGATAGTGGTCTAATTGGGAGGTGGGATCACATAGAAGTGTGAAGTCACTCAGAGGATGGGCAAAGGCATGATCTCCAGATCACAAATCTAATTAATTCAATCTTATCCACCTGCCCATATCTCAAGGACCTGGCATTTTGACTAAATGAAGACATTAGTTAAGATGCCTGTGCCTAAGATACTGCAGAGTATCTAGGTATGATGCCTGTCTACGTCTTGACACCAATCTCTTGTTTGTGCAGAACTTGGGAAGCAGCGATGGTTGCTCCAAAAATTGGTCCATGCCACTCAAGTAGGAGACTAGGTTTCAATTCTTGAGGCCGATGTTGTGGCACAGCACAGGTAAACGCACCACCTGGCATGCCAGCATTCCGTACGTGTGCAGGTTTGTGTCCAAGCTGCCCCATTTCCAATCCAGTTCCCTGCTAAAAGCCTGGGAAAAGCTGCAAAACATGGCCCACCACCGCTTATGTGAGAAACACGGATGAAACTCTTGGATCCTGATTTTGGCCTGGCATTGTGGCCATCTGGGGGAGTGAACCAGTGGGCAGAGGATCTCTCTCTGCTGTCTCTCTCTCTCTCTCTCTAAGTCTTTAAAATAAATAAATAAATCTTAACCAAAAAAAAAAAATTCTCCTTGATTTGGAAAAAGGAATTGGACCCATAGCTGTCTAGATAAAAGGAAATGGCACCTAGGGTTGATTGCTAAGGATTAAGCCACTGGTTTATGAACAGAAAAAAATGAACCCTAATCATTGCCACAAGTTTCCTAGCTGAGATAAACCAATATAGCACACATATAAAAAAGTATTGCATCTATTACTAATGATAATTAAGAATTAATATTAATTATGATGCTAGCATCATATCCAATTTACAGCTTGGGAAACTGAGGAACTAGATGTTCAGAGCTGAGGAAATTGTGGATCTTAAAAGCCAAGGGTATTCATTTAAAAACTCCTGTATATAGTTCATTACTGTGCCTTTTGCCTCCATTATACAAAAATTCAAAGTTCAAACTGTGTAATACTTCTGCAAATATTCTTCTTCCCTCTAGCAAAGTTATGCACATCATTCTAAGAACTTCTGTGTCATTAAGTTTCGCTTCCTTCACAATCAAGCATCTTTAAGTTCTGCAAAAATCATGTCTGATTTACTGACACAAGGAATATTCACTTGCTGTACTTTAAGATGTCACATGGAGTGTTAGAATCATTACAGAATTAGTAGAACATTCCATTCTTCCAAATGACATCCCCAGGATCCTTTAAATGATTGCCCTTTGGTCTGCCAATGATCACTATGAGAGCAGATAATTGTAGAACTACTGTTATGACTCAGAGTTACAGCAGTCAGGAAGAATATTAAATTATTTAGGGATTTAGACATGTATAATATTACAAATAAAATGGGGCCATAGCTGAATGATACTATCAAAATAAGTCTTACAAGCAAAAAGATATTCTTCATCTAAATTTTATGTGATGTGTGGAACGCCCAAAGGCCTTTTTGCTTCCTCTAAATATCTATGTACTCAAGGTCTACAATGTCTTAAATTCCAACCTTAATGAATGACTGCTTTTACTTACTATGTTCTTTTAAAATCCAATAGCCCTGGGAAGGAAGTGCTAATTAAAATTAATTCACACCTAGGCATTAACAGCAGGGCATAGAGTGGAAAATTTCTAGTGACAGAGTTAAAAGACTTACTAACTTTCGATATTACTTTGAAAAAGTCTCTTAACCTCTCAGTTTGTGTTTCTTTATCTGTAAAAGAAATATGAAATTGATCTGTAGACTCCTATTGTGAGTATTAAATAATGTAACATAAATGAAAACATTTTTAAAGACTAATATTGCTGTTTTAGCTAACTTTTGTGACATTCTTCCTATAAAAGCTCAGGGCATAAGACCACTGAATGCCCAGTATGGAGATATTTAAAATAAATTTATTTAACTTCAAAGATTAAACCAAAGTAATCCTTGCATGTACTTTTTAAAAATAATGAACTTTCAGTATCTGTGGAGTATTTGGGAGAAAATTGAAGGCCAACTGACTAATAATAGAACTGTAAAATGATTTCTCAAATGGCCAGCTGCCTTCCAGCGATTATACTCCCTACCAATTATCCATGACATTTCCAGATTTCTGTTTGTTCCCTTTGCATTTTAGAAAATAAGGAGACACTATTTAGTTTCTGATGTGATTTTTTTTTCAATCCAAAATATAAGTTATTTTACTATATCAATTTCCAGAAGTGCTACTGGAAACCAATAGTACATAACTAATACCAATGTATAATATCAACTGGAATAAGTAGAGAGATTGGAGTCCATGCATCTGGAAACCAATATATGGGTATCTTGGTGGCTGCCAATCTAAATTGTAACAGTAGAGAAAAATGACTTATTACATTCAGAGGTGTTCACTCAAACTCTGTGCTTGTGAAAGGCTTGGGAAACTCCTGGCTGCTCGTCTTCCCTAAAATCCTGTTAATTACAGAGCTCCTGTTCTGGCCAGATGTTATCAAAGTGCAAATCTTACCTTGTAGAGACGGTAGATCGCTTAAATGATTATATATCTACTCCAGAAATAGTTAATTAGCAATCACTTTCCTATTTCTGTATTCATAGTCACCTGCCACTAGAAACCACTCTGCTCTGCCAGGCATTTTTATAACCTTTGTGTAATTTAATTTTCCCAGAGAATCAGTGAGTGAGTTAAGTAATTGTGTCCTCTCTGTATTACAGATGAAGTTACTGATGGTATAGAAGTTAAGTGTATGGAAGTCAGGTGTGAAACTGACATTCAGACTTTGATATTTTTTCTTCAAATATTTATCTGGACCACACATGACTAAGGGAATGAATGAAGCTTAAAACATCATGTGGTCAAATCCTAACAATACTTTAAATCTTGATGCAAATGGTAGGTTTATATCTAACCTTGGATTAAAATCTCAATCCTCTGAACTCCTATGTTTATTTAAACTTCTCACTTCCTGCATTTATATATTAGAACAATTCATGAGTATCCTGTCTATTAGAATGCTAACTTGTGATATTTCCTATAATTCTAAGCATTTCATCTTTCTATCATATTCATTCATTTATTCTTATCTCCTATGTCGTAGGCTCCAGGGCTATAAAAATAAATGCAATGTGGATGGCCCAGTGGTTCTCACTTCAATTCTGTTCAGTGAATAAAATGTAGCCTTTCCCTGGAGATATAAATTATCCTTTCATAGCTCTTCACTCACATGTGGTTTTTATTTTCATATATTTTTTTCACCACAACAAGTATGTAATTCCAGCAAGTGATACTCAAGGTCTGGGAAATAAGTTTTCACATGGTAGAAACTTTTGTCACCTATTTCAAAGACAAAATCTATGTTTCACCTTCGTCTCACTTTTGCTTTTATTGCCATAAACTTGTCTGTCTTAGTTACAATTGTGGTTGCTGACAGATAATCAGCCCAGTATGTGAAGGTGTTTTCAGGATTTTCCCAGTACTGGAGAGGAGTTCCCTGAATGCAATGTACTCAGGTTCACATAAAACTCTTGCACTTGCGTGTAAGACATTTTCAAACTTTCATTATTATTATATAAGATGTTGACTCCTTTGAAGAGCACCCCCACAATCTGTCCTTTTTTTACCTTATGTGCTCAGTTAGTATCAATATTTTTGTTAGTTCTAGTATTACTATGTAAGTGATGGTAATGGTAATGATGGCAGAGAGCAAAAGATTAGAAAGACTCTCCCAAATACCCACTCTTTCAACTTTGTATACAGCTTATTCTCTAGACTTTCACAAACAATCTGCATTTGTTTGATAATTTCCATTCTCCACTTTTTTTGGCAAAGTGATTCACACTGAAATTGTTCTTTGCAGGATGTCTAGATGGAACTTGTGGTACAGAAATAAAAAAAGTACCAGCAAAAATAAAAAGGACTTTAGTGGAAGCTCCCTGAGTTTCAGAATTAAGAGTTTGAGTGTTGACTGTTTTCCATCTTTGCCATTATTATGACCCTACTCACATCTGTTAGTCTTTTTGCTTAAAAGTCAGTGACACCAGGAACAGGATAGAGAGATAGTCATACAGAGATCTTTCATCCACTGGTTAACTTCCCAATTGCCTAAATAGCCAGGACTTGGGAGGCAAGAACTTAATCGGAGGTGGCAGGGATCTAAGTAATGCAACTATTATTCACTGCCTCCCAGGAAGCGAAGTAGCAGGAGCTAGTGTCACAATTGGAGGCAGACATGATTCTAGATGCTCTGTTGTGGAATGTGGGTGTCTCAAGCAGCATTTTAACCACCAGGCTAAATGCCCACCGGTATTAGTCTCTTACTCTCCAGATTCTTATCTGTAAAGGAAGAAAAGTAACACAAAGGTTCAATGTCCCACGGTTGATACAGAAGTTCAGCAAGATACAGTAACCACAATATTCAAAAAAATGAAAGACAAAGATTTAAATAGAAAAATGAACTGAAGACTTGAGCAGCCATTTCACACAAAAAGAAACAAATGACTGTTAAATATCTAGCAGTATTTCCAACTTCATTAGTAATCTGGAAAATGTAATTAGAACTCTAATGAGATACTAAAACATTGGTGAGGATATGAAGCAGGGGGCACTCTCATTTGTGCAGATGAAAGAAAAGATTGATACAATTATTTGGCGAAACCACCTGCCATATAAACTGAGAATTGAAGGGTTGCATGTGTTGGAACCTCACTTTCCTATTTAGTGTTTAAGTAGAACTATTTTAGAAAAGAATGGAAGATAGAAGGATAGATTTTCTCCCTGACCCTCGCACTGTCATCAAGGACTTTACAATGTTTTGAATTCTCTCGGAGATTTCGTAAATGTGGTTCTAAACTCCAGATAAAATATTCATGTGGTCCAATACTTGCAGATCAGACTCTGGAGTACTATTTGTGACTTCTTAGTTTAACTAAGACTTATTTTATTTAAGTACTGACTCCTCTACAGATGTACCGTGTCAGTTGCTCACTCAGGTGACTAATTGCATGTCAGCATAAAAAGGATGAAGGGGAGATAAATATCTGCTTTACATACTATTGCAGATTTATTGAAATTCTAGTTTTTGCCTTTTGTGACTTAGCCTAGGTTTGACCTTTCCAGAAAAGTTCATAAATTGCTCTTCAAATAAACTTTATTACAAATTATTTGTTTCTAATTATATATTTTGAGAATTTGACTCCAGATCCCAGACTTTTTTTCTGGCTCTGCAAGATGTCATTTTAATTGGCAGCATAAGATGGATACATGCAAAATTCTGAATAATATACTATGATATATTTCCTCTGTAAAATATTTCAAACACTTTGTCTTGGTCAAGCTTCATGTAATAGATCTACTAGACAAGCAGAGCTCCCTCTTCATTATGTGAAACATATTGAAAGGTATTGACACCCACCCATCACATTTTCAGTCTCCTTTCTGGTTCATGGGTGATCAGCCCCATTCCAACTAGTTGAAATTTATATTTACCCAGAGCCAGTTTTCTTTGGTTCCCAGCATAAGTGTATAAGTATTCTTTCTTATTGTGCTTATATAATATTGTTCAATATCATATAAAGTAACAAAATAATAGTGGAGTTATAATATTTCATATAACAATTGAAAACTCAATGAAGAGAATCCCTTAAATACTTTGTCATTAGATGAAACAACTGACAAGATAAATAAAACACACATAAAGTTCTAAGGTAAATATAACTAACATGATTTATAAGTGACTTAATTCTTTCTTCAGCTTGAACTGGAAACTGTATACAGAATTATGAATAAAATGTATGTAAGAAATCTATAGGAGATGTAAAGACAGACACCATATCATCTTTATGGTTTTTAAGTTAAAATATTATGCTTCCCTGCTGTATCCAACATTTTCAATTATTGATCAATTACCCATCCTGATCAGTTTCGACAAAAATGACTCTACAGTGGCAAAAATGCTTCCGTATCTCAAATAATTTAAAATAAGCCAACATTAAGCTATATTGTATATACAGAAAATATAAAGAGATATTTTCTCAGCTCATTATAAACCAATGGACACCTATGGTAGCACAGAGCTGCGTTGCTGGAGGTGTTTTAAACTAGGTATCCTCCACCCAGGTTGTTGGAGATGTTATTCCTACTTTTGTTTGGGGTTCAAGCTTGTAGTATAAGATCCTTAAGCATTGGATTAACATAAAAGTGTGGGTGTGCTATTTCCCAGAGTCCTCTGTGCTTTAGTGTATCCAGAAGTAGGTTGAAGAAAGGTCATTTATTCCCTCTTTCTAATTACAAAAGATGAAACACTCATGGGCTACTTAATCGAGATAATATTGTAGACATAACTCATCATTGTAAAATTGCATATGGTCCCCAGAGACATTCTTGTACCTTCTTGGAATTTGCTTTCCTGGGGCCATGGTAGAACGATTAGCAACTTTACCATCTCAAAAGAACATCATTCACGTGTCCTGTCTCTCTCCAACCACTCTTACAAGCATGATTCATATTGCCACATAGGTGGAGATTTTCATTGCAAAACAGCTATGTTTTCCATGATATAAATTGATCAGCAGTGTCTAAGGAGGTTCAGGATATTTATGATTTATAGTCAAATGAATTATAGCACAAGAAATAAAATGCTTTAGAAATGCAATGGAGATCTTGGTAGATGAAAAGGTAGGATGACAGATCTATAATTCTTTTTTTTTTAAAGATTCATTTATTTATTTATTTGAAAGTCAGAGTTACACAGAAAGAGAGAGACAGAAAGAGAGAGAGGTCTTCCATTTGCTGATTCACTCCCCATTTGGCTGCAATGGCTGGAGCTGCGCTGACCCAAAGCCAGGAGCCAGGAGCCAGGAGCCAGGAGCCTTTTCTGGGTCTCCCACGTGGGTGCAGGGGTCCAAGGACTTGGGCCATCTTCTACTGCTTTCCCAGGTCATAGCAGAAAGCTGGATCATAAGTAGAGCATCCAGGTCTCAAACCAGCGCCCATATGGGATGCCAGCACTACAGCACTACAGGTGGCAGCTTTACTCGCTGTGCCACAGGCACTGGCCCCTGTAATTCTTTTCTAATTAGCTTGCAACTTGCTGGTGTCTTTATTAGTAGTTCATTGGAATCCTCTGAGCTCCTGAATTATTGATGGAAGTCGAACCTTACCTCTCCTCTTCCACTCTAATAAAAATATAAATAATTGTTGCCAATATTAATACTGTGTTTTTTTAACCAGGGCTTCATGTTTTATTGAATGCTTTAAATCAATACTTTTCAAACATTAGTTGGCATAAAACTCTCCCTGAGAGCTGTTAAAATACATATATCCACTTAATGTCCTCACCCCACCTACAATTCTGATTCAGTGTTCTGATATAACACCCAAGACTTCTGCCTTTCTAGTAGGCTTTGAGGTGACACTATGCTGTTGGTCCACTAACCACATGTTGAGTCGATCTGTAGATGATTCTCTGTGTCAGCAACTACTATAATTATCCCTGTTTCATTCATGAGAAAACCAAGACTGAGAAAAAGAGAACATGTATTTTCCTGAAATGAAAGCATAGGAAAAGGTAGACCCAACACTTCAATTTGACAACAAAATCCACTATCTTTACAAATATTACACGCTGACCTTGGATTCTACTTCCTTAATTTGATTTGTGAATTAGGTCCTTGTTGTGCCTGAGTGGGCTTGATCTACAAATCAGACTCCTATGGCTAGTAGAGCTGGAAGGAAATATTGTTAGTGGTTTATATTTCACCAAAAGAAGCAGGGTAGCTGTAAAGACTGATGGAATGAAACCTTGGTAACATCTTTTGGTGATTGGAAAGTGTAGAATTTCAGGCTCAGACTGCCAGAGATTGTGAATAGGAGCTGAGCCATTGGCAGCCTCCCAAGACCTCAGCAGGGCTGAGGATTCTGAATAGACGACATTTCTTTGTTGAATTTCTCAAACTAAAATTAATCATGACTGAGTATTGTTTAGAAATAGTTGGGGTGTATGCTTTCTAGTAATTGATTTCTTTCCACATGGACATCTTATTTTCAATGCAGTTGTCCTTAATGGATGGTTTTATTCCTCTTTGAGTGTGCCAGGGGGCAGTGTGGTTTAATCTCAGTGGTCCTGCATTTCTTGATTTTACTTTCTGGAATCTGCTTGGAACCTATGGGAGGATGGGGTATGCAGTGTCCTGTGTAACTCTTTTTTAAGTTTAGCTTCTAAACCCAGTTCGTCTAGTATCTGTTTTAACTTCTCAGAAATGTTTTCCAGACCAGGAACTCTTAAACAAACTTGACTTTGGCAATAAGTTTTATTTAAATTTTTAAAGATATATTTATTTATTTGAAAAGTAGAGTGACAGGGAAGTGGAGAGAAAGAGAGAGAGGTGTTATGTCACTTGGTTCATTCCCCCAGATATATGCAATAGCCAGGTGAAACCAGGAGCTATGAACTTAATCTGAGTCTCCCATGTGGGTGTCAGGCACCCAAGCTGTTAGACCATTACTCATTGTCTCTCAGCAGCGTTAGCAGGAAGTTGTATTAAAAGTGATGAGGCTTTTTTTTTTTTAAATAAGTACATACTTATTTATTTAAAAGGGAGAGATACAGAGGGATGGAGAGCTATAGAGAGACACAGAGAGATCTTCCATCTGCTGATTCACTTCCCAGATGGCATCAATGGCTGAGGCTGGGCCAGACCAAAGCTTTTTCTGAGTCTTCCACTAGGGAGCCAGGGCCCAAACACTTGTACCATTTTCTGTTGCTTTCCCAGGGGCATTAGCAGGGAACTGCTTTGGAAGTGGAGCAGCCTGGAGTTGAATCAGTTACCACATAGGATAGGCACTGCATGTGTAGGAACACAGTACCAGTCCTAAAGAGCTGAGTATTGAACCAGGCATTGGGATGCAGGAGTCTCAGAAGGTTGCTTAACCTGCTGTACCACAATGACCATCCTGGAATGCAGCTTTATTAACAAGAAGTTACCTCCATGATTTAGAAGTAAAATTGCACAAATTAGTCCTGAATACCTATTTAACATTTAGAATCATGTGAAGGCAAAGGAAAGAGAAATACATCATTAATATAAGTCAATTTCATTAGGAGAGTGCTTAGCCAAGAAATGTCATAGGGTAGATAAAGAGGGAATTTAGTGAGCTTTCAGGACTTGATGATAGCCACTTATGACAATAAGTATTTCCTTTTTCAGGCAGTCTAGGGATCTAATCCTTGAAATCCAGGGATACTCTGGGGGCTGGGGGCAGAAAAAGCATTTTCTTTTTTTTCCTTTTTTTTTTTTTTTTAGATTTTTTTTTCTTTTTTTCTTTTTTTTTTTTATTTTTGACAGGCAGAGTGGACAGTGAGAGAGAGACAGAGAGAAAGGTCTTCCTTTTGCCGTTGGTTCACCCTCCAATGGCCGCCGCAGCTGGCGCGCTGTGGCCGGCGCACCGCGCTGATCCGATGGCAGGAGCCAGGTGCTTATCCTGGTCTCCCATGGGGTGCAGGGCCCAAGCACTTGGGCCATCCATCCTCCACTGCACTCCCTGGCCACAGCAGAGAGCTGGCCTGGAAGAGGGGCAACCGGGACAGGATCAGTGCCCCGACTGGGACTAGAACCCTGTGTGCCGGCGCCGCAAGGCGGAGGATTAGCCTAGTGAGCCGCGGCGCCGGCCAGAAAAAGCATTTTCTTACATTTTCTGAGCTCCATATGTAGCTTAAATGTTTTAGCACTATTGTAATCATCTTTTTGTGAGCCTCCCTTCCCCCCTCCCAGGTTCATAGACAAGTTAAGTATTTGCCGTTATCTATCTAAGTAGCACACATCTAGATTCCAGGAATTTTTCTTTCAACCTTAAGAAAAGTTTGGTTAAATCCGATGTCTAAGGGCATGAAGGAGGCATACTTGTCCTACACTTTCATGGCCTTTGAAGTCCGCTAATATGTGACCTGAAATTCATGTGAGCAGGGTGTGCTTCTTTTCTAATCACCACAAGTGTGCTGGTTGAGTGTTCAGACTTCTGGAGTTAGCATGCCTGAATTTGAACATCCCCACCTCTTAACTGGTTTTGTGACTTTGGGGACTATTTTATGCCACCTTCAATATAAGTGCCAACTATTGCAACTGGTGATCACAAAATCAAGATGAATATAAGTTCATGAGCCACTATGGCCTCCTTAACTCATGCTATCCATTGCAATCTTCTCGTTCTGAGGAAGGAAGGGCCATGAATGAAAGGCAGCAGCTCATATAAGCACTCTGTTCTAGGCTCCTTTCCTCTGGACTCCAGGTTGGGGATCCCTTGCAAAGAAAGTGTTCTCTTTGCTATAAAAATCAACTCCTGGATGGTCCCACAGCATCAGTTCTAAACAGAAGCATTGCAGAGGAAAGGGTTCAGAAGAATCTATTCAATGTAAGGAAGATGTTTTGAAAACTTCTTTATTCTTCTTACTAAAGGATTTTTCCTTCATGGTGTGTGGCCCACCTTTTTTTCCTAGAAATGAATGGTTTTTTGTAATTGATACCTCTTCCTCATCTCCTTCTTGAATGTTGGGTAAGACATAGCGGAATCTCCATTTGAAGTCACTTTCGTGTTAAAGTATGTTCAATACAGAGCTTGGTTCCAGAGTATGATTTGGACAGCCCTATGTTGCTATGGCAGCTTTATCATCATCTCTATGGCCACCCTACTCTGAATTATGCAGGATCAACACCCTTTGCCAGTCACTTTTAGGTTCCAGAAGTCTATATTTCTTTCAATGGTGGGAGAAGCTTAACTAAATCAGAGGTCTGATGAAGTAGGTATGAGATTCTACTATATTCCCATGCACATAAGACACAGAAACAGTGGACTGCAAAGATAGTAAGAGAGAAGCCACTTGCTATATGTGATATGCAAGTCTTGCAGTTTGGCTCTCCTTTATCATGCTTAACTAAAACCTCACTTGAATTTGGAAAAACCAAAATTATTCCCAAATGCAACTGATTAATTAAATGCAGTCAGATCAGTCATAAGTTCTGTACAATCATGGTGTCTTTATTCTCTCCTGAAGTTAGCTGCTGAACATTGAGAAGTAGTAAAAATGGCTGGCTAGAAATTGTGCCGCATTGAGTGTACAATCTATCAAAACTGATTTTCTTTTTTCAGCCCTGTGTGTGTGTGTGTGTGTGTAGGTGGGGAGGTTGTACATAGAATCAGATCAAGGGTGTTTCATTTAAGCCAATACATTGAATGGGTTCAAAGTGACCTCTCCATCCTACATGGGGATAGAAACTCTCTTGTCACTGCACTGCTTTGTTTTTCTTGCCAAAGCTTTTAGGTACATCAATGAGTCAGAAAATAAAAGTTGGTAGAATGAAGGGGATTTAATAATGATTTAGAGCAACCATTCAAAGACACTGTTATATAAGTATTTGATGTTTACCATGCCATATTTACCTCTCTCTAGCTCAAAAACTGTGACTCAGAAGATTTTACAAATATTCAGCAATGATTTTTCCAACTATAAGTTTTTGTTCACAGCGCTGGAGTCAGTGTCCAAATAAATACATTATCTCACATGACACAGATAATAGTGTAGTAATATGTTTTCTGCCAAACTGCTTTGCTAACCGGAGCCACTGGTTCTTCCAAAGCAGTGAATCTGCTAAAACTTTAATATGAAGGCATTATTAATGATGAACTCTTCTGTTATCTTTAATGCTTTGCCAAACACAAGCTTGATTGAAAAGCTGATATTCAACAGAAAGAAGAAAGGGTGTATCTTGAGGAAGAATCAAGCACAAGGGTAACAGAGTAGAGCGTTGCTGTGTCAAATTCCATCTGAACAATCCTGTTTTTTAAAGGTCGGAAGCTCATACATACTTGGAATTTTTGCTCTCTGCCTTTGATTTAAAGCGCAAAATCAAAAGCCTGTTCTATGAAAAGAATTGCACTTCAGCAACCCAGGAATGTGCTGAAGGCTTTCTACAAATTAATCTCTTCTTTAGTGAAGTGAAACATCGGGACCATTCAGGGACAGTGGGAGGGGCATGGGGGCTTGAATTTGAGCCAAGCTTAATGAGAAGGAGTTGGAGGCAAAATGGAATTGAACTGTACCTTGTTAACTGGTGAAAGCTGTGAATGAAGTGGACTTACTAGCCAAGAATTCTTTCCTTTTCTTGCAACTAACTAAAGGGGATAATTTTGGGGGTGCTTTGCATTATCTTTAAAGATCCTGATATATTTTCTCTAATTCTATGCATATTTAGAATGTTGAGATAATTTCCTAATTCTGTTTTCCCGGTTTGCTGCTGCCTTGACAACACACAAGTTTGTGGTTCAGTGGAGTAAACATTTATTCATTTGACCATTTTGTGGGAGATCTATATTGCTAGCTACTCTGTCAGGTGTGGGGAAAAGGCAACAGTAATTATAGCCACTAGCTCAGAGGGGCTCATATTCCATGGAGCATTGCCAGATTCCCTAAGCCCCAGGAAGAAAACAAACACAAAGAGGCCAAGTATGGAGCAGGCCATGAGTTGAGGTTTTCCCCATAAATCATTCCTTTTAGAGGTGGTGGCAAAGCTTTCCCAGAGAGAACATTTTTTGGGTGTAAACACTGGTTTACTCCATCAAGGTCTTCTACATAAAAGTTGTTAAGTGGGAAACTGGTAAACTTAAGATTGTCTGCTCAACCAGGACTCAGTTTCAATGATAAAGCAAAATCATCCTAATCAAATTACTGTGACTCAGTTTTTTATTTTATAAAATGGAGAAGTGACCCATTCTGTAGGGTTACCGTGGAGCATGTGCTGATGACCCTTTACAATGGCTTAATGAGTTTCTCAAATGAAAGTTACCCATGCAACTGCTACATTATTGAATGGATAGAAAATTCTATGCTTAGAAAGGCCATTGGAGTATAGAAATCAAGGTGATTTCTAGAAGTAACAGATTTAGTGGGTAAGATGTGCACTGCAGCATAGGAAGCAATTATTAAACTGTTAGCTTGGCCTCATGTGTTGATAGTTTCTCTTTTGATATATCTGATAGTTTAGATAATATATGAGGATAGCAGAAACAAATTTTAATTTATTAATAAGCACACATATATTGGGAGCATATGATTTTTTTTAATTGGCAGAATTTATAGTCAAGAGTTAGGAAAATCAGCAATTCAACTAGTGAGATTTTTCCTTTAGTGAAAAGTAATACAGAATCCCAAACCATGTAAAAGGGCAATAGTCCAGTTAAATTCAAATTCTCTTTAGTGTGGATCTAGAAGCACCCTCTGAAGTACAGAAAGTAACTAGTTTCTTTTGTCATTCGTCAGTTGGAATGTACACACAGTCTGGACCTCTGATTTGGTAGGAGTTCTTAGAAAGCTGGAAGACTGCTTTTAGTTTGGATTTTCAGACTTCTTTCACCACATGAGTAAGGCTACAAAAATGAAATGTATCAGTGAATTCTCAGGAACAATTCTGGACTTCCCAGCATTTTGGCACCTTTGGATCTGCTTTCTTCCCTTTCTTCCTGACCATGACCTCTGGGGAAGGTGGCCTCTGGGGCTGTGTCTTGATTTCTGATGTTTGCTTACATTTGACCAATGAATAATGCTGTAAGTGCAAGAAGAGCAAAGCAGAGGAAGCTCAGGCTATTGGTCATTTCTGTTCCTGTATGGTCAAGGTGGCTGAGGCTGAGGGCTGTTGTCTCTGTCTAGAATATTTCTACAAGCATTCTTCTGATATAAAACAAACCCTAAAACTGGTTGGAGGGTTTGCTATGTATCTCCCTAAACTGTGTCTGCTCATACAGCACACAGAAAGCCCAGTGACTTGGGGGTGCTGGGAGATAGGAGGGATTCATTGCAAGGTGAAGCACAAGAAGTAGGTCCAGCTGCTGAGCCAGTGCTGTAGTGTAGCAGGTTAAGCCTCTGCGTGTGGCACTAGCATCCCATATGGGTATTGGTTCAAGTTCCGTCTACTGCACTTCCAATGCAGCTCCTTGCTGATGGCCTGGGAAAGCAGTGGAAGATGGCCCAAGTGTCTGCACCCTTGCACCCATGTGGGAGACCCAAAAGAAGATTTGATCTGTATGCTTCAGATTTGCCCAGCTCCAGCTGTTGTGGCCATTTGGGGAGTCGGATGGAAGACCTCTCAGACTTTCCCTCTCTCTATAACTCTGACTCTCAAATAAAGAAATAAATCTTAAAAAGAAGTCAAGCTGCTATATCTTAATTCCCAGGTTCCCCAAAGAATTTATGGTAAAGATTCTTAGAGATTAAAGTTGGGGCTAAGAGGTACTTGTTCAACTCATATCTGCAAGGTGTCCGGTGCGTAGCAAATCTTCCCAGGCAGATGAATCAATTTACAGGCTTTTATTGGGATTCCACTCCTGGCTGGGGAAGTCGTGCAACAGAGGTTGGGAGGGCTCCTTTTATAGATACAGGGCATGGGGGTTAAAGGTTGAGGCATGTTGATCCTCATTGGTTGACCTTTGGGTGCACATGGGATCTTGGCAAGGACTTTTCATTCCCCAAAGTGAGGGTAGGGACTCTCCATTCCCGGAGGTGTGGGCCTTCTCTCCTGCGGATCTCAAAGCTACCAATGTCCAAGGTAGTGGTTGGTTTACAGTGCTTGTGACCCTCTTTCAATTGGGTAGTGATATTTTGTCCTTTATGGAATTTTGATGATAGCAAGGTAGGTTTCAGTTAGTTTGGGAGCTACACATAGGTGGTAGTTACTTTTAGCTCTGGGCATGGAGTTCATGGGAAAGAATTCTCTTGAGACAGGACTGTACATTGAGATGCTATTTAGTGGAGAGACAAAATAAATTCATGAGTCCAGTGATCAGAACCTTGTAGGGCATGCTACCCCAACCCTTAGTTCAGTGAGTTAATTTTAGTAAAGCTTTGGTTTGCTCTCAAAAATGCAAGGCTAACAAAGGGAGGCTGAGAGCCTTTGGGAGACAAGGGCCTGAGGGCATCTGGCATCTGCATTCAGACGTTGTGTAGGGTTGCAGTTTCAGTTCCGTATGGATTCCTGATGTCAATTCCTTCTCTTCCTCGCTTGGTGATGGAAGCAGAGCAATCTTGCCATCTTGTATCACCTCCGGCTGATTTTCTGAACTGTGCCTGATCGGTTTCAGTAGAGCTATCATTAAACTCTCTTAACTGCCCCTTTCAGTTTACAAACCTCTCTTGTCAGGATCCTGATTGTGCCTCCAATTCCCCTGCATTTATTATTAAATGATAAAATATAGGCAAATATTATGCAGATCCAAAACTGCTATGATCCAAGCTTAAGGGTTTCTAAAGAGTTTCTTAATATTATTCTTGTCTAAACTAGTTGTGTGTGTGTGTGTGTGTGTGTTTTGTTGGTTGTTTATTTGTTTTACAAGATGAGGTGGCTTCAAAAATTCACGGAAAGTATAGTCTCTTAATTTCATTTTTCCATAAACTTTTTGAAGGCTCCCCCTATATTAAGAGCAGTCTTTTAGCAGAAAATGTGATGCAAACTAACAGAAAACCTCATGTCTATGATTTTTCTTTCCTGATGCAGACATGCTTGGAAAAGGTAGTAAATGATTTTTCAGAAAATGTCCTCCTTGGGGAACACATATCATTCAATGATATTATGGTATAAACAAAAAGGACAACTTACAGGAAGAATTTCCTTAATATGGTAAAAAAAAAAAAAAAAAGAAAGAAAACTGAGATTAATTTGAAGCTATGTGCTAGACCTTTCTTGATGCAGTGAGTTGAATTTAACTTTTTGAAAGAGCTCAATAGCGCTACTACTGTTAATGACAACTTCTAACATTTATTGGCTGTTCTGTGCTTTGCATATGTTAGCATATCTAATTGTTATAACATCCCCTAAAGCAGATACTGCTATTGTTATTTTGTTGACAAAAAAAACTGAGGA
Source organism: Lepus europaeus (assembly GCF_033115175.1). Classification (NCBI taxonomy): domain Eukaryota; kingdom Metazoa; phylum Chordata; class Mammalia; order Lagomorpha; family Leporidae; genus Lepus; species Lepus europaeus. The sequence continues at coordinate 77,398,041 of NC_084842.1, read as the reverse complement.
ACAAAAGAAGAAATTCACTCAAGAGAGGAACCTATCCAATCTGGCTCTACAAATGGCTGTAAACTGGTTATTTTGAAGTCAGCAGGAAAAAATAGTGTTTACTTAATAAAAACTAGTTTATGCATGAATATGATTTATTTTTTCTCCTTCCTGCCCTGTAATGTGTTTGTCTCACTATTAGAATAGCTGAACAAGAGTTTTATGGCTAGACTTTCTCTTTCATTCTAGAAGTCCTTCTTCACAGCAGTTACAATCAGATTATTCCAGGAGGGGAGAAAAAGGAAGTTTTGGATTCCTGTGATATATATCAAAATGTTATGAGAAAGAAAGAGAAGGAGAGGTTCGGCTTTTCAGTAATTAAAACAAGAGTATGAAGCAAATACAGGACTGTTTGGGAGAAGAAACCTGATTTTCTAGGAACTGTCCTAGGCTGGTCCATATCAACCAATAGTTTGGAATGCTTAAGAGGCAAAGACAAATATTTCAACCTACGTTTACAGTTAGAAATCAACTTGAAAATCTACTCCCTTGGAGAAACCGTGAAATCTGGTTGTTTAAAATACATCACACTGACTGTTATTTATCGCATTCAACTGTGACTTTTTCCTAGGAGGAAACAGAGATAGCTGGCAAACTGTGGCCCTGACTGTGGTTGGATATAGGTGATTTATTCTGTACAGAGTCAATGGAAGGGGTCACCATGCCCTGAGTTCTGCTCTGCTCTGATGCTGAGCAGGCCCTGGCCTTGCTCCCCAAATCTGGCTGTGGATGTTTTTCAGCCAGGCAATATTGTAGATCAAATACATTCCATCAGACGATCTCTTCCTAACCTTCTCAGGATTACCCTGCATTTCCGAGACTGATGTCGAGGCTCTGTAGAGATAGTATTTGTCATAGAATGGAAGTATACAGTGTATCAAAAGACTAAAAGAAAAAAAAAAGCTACACAAGAATGCATGTTATGTGAGATCATTATTAAGAACAAATACAATTTCTGATGGAAAATTCCAAATTCCCTTTGAACAACTAACTGCCTTTGGGCAACTTCTATAGGAAACACAGGGCTTACATATACTATGTCATTAACTCTGCTTATGATTTCCTTTTAGTGTTTATAGGTGGGAGTTAGGGTGTGGAATGTACAAATATTATGCAAAAATTACAGTACAGTGATTGCGTCCTTTGCCAATTCACTCTCCGGAAAGTCATGAAACTTCAGTGGCATCTCTGGAATGTATGGAAATTTAAGCTTTTACCTTTGTGTAACCTCAGAAGCTAGGTCTGACCCAGAGTTTCATATGCCTATTATGACCACAATTTTGAGTGAATTTGAAAAAGACACTCCTATTATGGACAAGTTTGAAGTCTCTCTGTGGAAGATACATCTTTCTCAGCTTTACTTGTTATTGACAGCAAGGAAGAAATATTGTCTCTGGAAAAAAATTTTCAAATGATGTCTAATTGGTCTCCTGGGCTGTTCTCCCCTATTAGTCGTTGGTGATTTGTCATAGTTGAGGACTGTAGCTGTGGAGAAATTCTGGGCTGAAGTGGTGAACATACAGTGCTAATGGGGTCAAAGTTTATCAGGATGGTGTGTCTCTGGGTGGTTGTCATAACTCTAACTCCATCTGGCACAGCTATGCCCTTTCCCATCGAGGTTATGGGGTTCTCAGAACCCGCATGGGACCTGGAGGAGTAAGAATGGTATTCAAATCAGGACCGAATTCTGGTGCCAACTCAGCTGCTCTTTGTTCTGAAATTGAACAACATGGTTTGTTTCTGTCTGGAACTCAATCTCCTTTATCAAAGGGCGTTGAGAAACATCTAACCTTATACCATTAGCTAAATGTTTAGCCCACACAGAGTAAGGAGCAGCGTTTTCACTTCTTTCCCATGTAGGACCTTACCTGCTACTAGATAGAACATTACTTATTGGTTTCTACTGAACCACCATAATAGACCCAGTGATGGCCAAATCCCTGTGTAGTATTAAATAGTAATGGTACTAGTAGTATTGGTGTGAGAAGCAGCCTCACCAGTCCACCCAAATGATGGGCTCAGAATTAGAAAATATAGCAAAAGCAAGAATTTATTAACGATCATCAAAGATTGGTTGCCTGGTGGTTCAGCTGGGCCAGCACATCCAGGGTGGTTTGTAGCAAGCTATTTATTTCCTAGCATGCAGGTCCTTCCTTAAATTTCTCATTGGCTGAGTACTGTAGGGTTACAATCTTCCTGGCATTTTTGCTTCAGTTGTTTTGGCCACTAACATCCTGTTTGCCTAAGAATTTTCAGGTTCATGTAATGTAAACGTTATGCTAACTAGCTGGTTTTCTGCAAGCTGTTATGCTAGCTAGTTGTCTACTCATAGCTAAACCCTTTACTTTGAAGATGAATCAAATAATTACTTCTCACAGTGGCAGTCACAGTAGTAAACAGATTAGTAGTTAGAGTAGTAATTCTAGGGCAACTGACATTTGCTGACTGAATGGCATTTCTTGAAAGGTTAGCATCTAATTTAAACCCCTTAATGAATCTCTGAATCATAGCATCACTAAATCCAGTTTATGATCAAGGAAATGGAGAAGAAAAACTCTCTCAAGTTATTTGACTGAGCTCAATAGCAAATGAACAATAGAACTCGGAATCCTAAAAGTTGGTTCCAATGTTAACATCACTTAGTCACTACATGAAATGAATTGTATAGATTTGGATATTGGGGCATTTCTAATAAATACTACCATTTCTTCACATAACCTGTTTGATCATTGTAGAATATTTGACACAGGCAAATTTCTCTAAATTAGAAGATCAGGGGTTAAATATTTGATAAGAGGAGGAAGTGGAAATGTTGTATGATTCTGCTTGACTATTTTCCTTATCACTGGCCACCAATCATAACAGAATTTCTGAAATTGAGAAAGCATAATGTTTCCCACCAACTATTTTCCTTGGTATCTTGTATAAACAAAGTAAAATAGATTACCCTGGGTTTATTTATGTATTTATTTATTTATTTTGACAGGCAGAGTTAGACAGTGAGAGAGAGAGAGAGAGAGAGAGAGAGAGAAACGTCTTCCTTCCATTGGTTCACCCCCCGAAATGGCCACTATGGCTGGCGTGATGCAGCCTGCGTGCTGCACTGATCCGAAGCCAGGAGCCAGGTGCTTCTCCTGGTCTCCCATGGGGTGCAGGGCCCAAGCACTTGGGCCATCCTCCACTGCACTCCCGGGCCATAGCAGAGAGCTGGACTGGAAGAGGAGCAACCGGGACAGAATCTGGTGCCTCGACCAGGACTAGAACCCGGGGTGCCAGCGCCACAGGCGGAGGATTAGCCTAGTGAGCCGTGGCGCTGGCCACCTGGGTTTATTTATACTTGTGAAAAGATCTAATTTGCTCCTGTTCAGATTTTCAGGTTAAAACTAGTTTCCGTCTAAAGGTAGATTGGTAAATTAACAAACTGAAACTGCAAGCAATCTTCAGTGTAAGTGCATTGTTGAGCAAAACAAGACGCTTGTAATGAGTTGCTAAGAATCCTTTTCTCTGCCGTTTCTTCATACCTTCAGGGCAGTATTGCTCCATCTTGCTGTTCCATCAGTCTTTACTCAAAGTGTCCGAAAAACTTTTCGAGTTGCCTCTACTGGAAAAAATTGGTAATTTTTTAGACACTTTTTAAATACACAATTTGGCACTAGGTTTTGAATTGTTTTCATCCAAATGACATAAAATTGATGCCCTAACCCTCGATGTGACCATGCCTGAAGATAGAATCTTTCAGAAATAATGAAGTTAAATCAGGTAATAAAGGTGAGTTCATAATCCTAAAGGATTCATAGCTTTATAAGATGAAAAAAAGGGAAAGGAGATTTCATTTTTCTTAGTGCACTAGGACAGGCCATGTCAGCACACAGTGAGGGAGTGGGAAGGCAGCCTCTGGGAAGCCAAGAAGAAAGCCCTCAACCAAATCTAACCATGGTGGCACCAAATCTCAGATGTCTAGTATTTAGACTTTGGGATAATAGTTTTCTGTTGTTTAATATAGCCAATCTATGCTATTTTATTTATTTAATTTTTTAAGGATTTTTTGTATTTATTTGAGAGACATAGTTATAGACAGAGAGAGGGAGAGACAGAGAGAGAGAGATCTTTCCTCTGCTGGCTCACCCCTCAAATGGTGGTGACAGCTGGAGCTGGGCCGATCTGAAGCCAAGTGCCAGGAGTTTCTTCCAGGTCTCTCACGTGGGTGCTGGGACCCAGGCACCTGAGTTATCTTCCACTGTTTTCCCAGGCACATTGGAAGGGAGCTGGATGGAAAATGGATCAGATGGGACTAGAACCAGTGACCATATGGGATGCTAGTGCCAGAGGCAGAGGCTTATTATGGCACAGGATCAGCCCTAATTTTAATATTTATTTGAAGGACAGAGAAACAAACTGACACTGATAGCTCCCATCTGCTAATCCGTGCTTCATATGCCCTTGGCAGCCAATGCTGGTCCAGGGTCAAAGCTGGGAGTCAGGAACTCAATCTAAGTCTCCCATACGGGTGGCAGGATTTAATCCACTTGACTATCACCTGCTGTCTCCCAGGGTCTACATTAATGAAAAGCTGGAGTCAGGAGCTAGAACAGGGAATTCAATCCAGGCACTCTGACATGAGATGCAAGCATCTGTCCTATTCCTGGGGTTGTATGAATGACATCCTAGTAAGACTAAGGCAACTGGAGAGCTAGTTTGCTTTGTCAGTCTGACATTTATTGTTTTTTCTTTTGTTTCCTTTCCTTTTCTTTTGTTTTTACATTTTTTTCTTGCTGTTCTTTGTTTCTGTCTGGTTTCAGTAACTAAAATTTGACACAACAATCTGTCCTTAAGTTAGCCAAATGGGCCTTATTTGGAGATAGAGTTCTCATGACTTCCAGTCTTTTCTTCAGTGGCTATCTCTGAAGAATGTAGCATGTAACCTTTTTCCAGTTTTTCTGTCATTTTCCCTAGGCTTCTTCAGCATCACACTTTCAATACCTCAAGACTCTTATTATCCCTTGCATAAAATGTTTAAAATCTGTGCTAAAGAAAGACTTATTTCTATCTGTATTCATTTTTCTGACCACTGCTTTAAATCTATCAAATACATACATAAGAGAATGATAATTTCCCCACTGCCAATCAAAAACAACACTACCAACATCATAATTCTTTGTCCTTTGTGTGAGTTAATTGTTACCATGCCAAAAAATGTGTATATTGAAACATTGATCCTCAGTGTCTTAAGAATGTGACTATATTTGGAGATAGGACTTATAAGAGGTAATAATGTTAAAGTGAAGCCATTAGGGTAAGCCCTAATCATGTTTGATTGATGTCCGTATAACAGAGATGTTAGGGATGTACGTGAACCTACTAAAAAAGGCCAAGTGAGGATACAGTGAGAGGGTAGGTTTCCATTTGCAAGTGTAAGCAAGACACATTGGTAGAAAAACCAACCCTGATGACTCCTTGATCTTGGACTCCAACCTACAGAATCTCTGACAGAATCTCTACAGAATCTCTGCTGTAAAAGCCACCTAGCCTGTGATCATTTTGTGATGATAGCCCTTGACAAATAATACATCCTCTTCAAGACATTTGGAACTCAGCAGGGGGTGGCTGTAATTTATGAGGAAAGAATGCCTACTCGGCAACTTTGATATCATGATGGTCAACAACAAGCTGCTTGCTAGTTTTGATGGGCAAGAAGTATTTTATTCCAGTTTTATTTAGAGTCACAAAATAATATTGGAAGCTATTATTAATTATTAATATTACCTATTATCTGTTTCAATTTTCTCACTTTAGAATTTGGAACTAGCTTGGCACAGGCGCCACACTGGTTTGTAACAAAGCCTGAACTCCTGGATCTCAGTTCCCATTGCCCTATAAAATATTTTATCTCCTTTTTATATAATTTTAAAGATTTGTTTGTTTGTTTTAAAGTTAGAGTTACACAGAGAGAAGAGAGTCAGAAAGAGAGAGAGGTCTTCCATCCGCTGGTTCACTCCCCAACTGACCGCAACAGCCGGAGCTGAGTCAATCCGAAGCCAGGAGCCAGGAGCCAGGAGCTTCTTCCAGGTCCCCCACATGGGTGAAGGATCCCAAGGACCCGGGCCATCTTCCACTGCTTTCCCAGGCCATAGCAGAGAGCTGGATTGGAAGTGGAGCAGCCAAGCCTCGAGCTGGTGCCCACGTGGGATACCAGCGCCTCAGGCCAGGGCGTTAACCCGCTGAGCCATATTGCCGGCCCCTCTTTTTAAATTTTTTTACCATCAATTTTGTTCAACTCCACATGTTTACCTTTTCAAAATAGTTTTATTTTCTTTTAAAAATTTATTTTGGAATATGTTTTCTTTATCTGGAATTATTCTCTTACCAACTAAACAATTTTGGGGAATATACTAATACTTTTTCCATTTATTGGATTCTTTTACTGAGTTAACAAATTATGGTAGTTTTCCCTATGCTTTCAGTTTTGTTAAAAGGTTAATTTTGCTGAAATAAACATGAACATTTCTGTTTAGTGAATGGACTCCATTTGTTATTTTAGGTCTAAATTAGATTATGGTTACTGTCCTTGGGTTTTCTTCACTCCTGTATTACTACATTTCCCCCTCCCCCAACACATAAGTGAAGGTTTCTTACTGTTTCTCTTTTAAATTCTCCTTTCTTGAGCTACAAAAGAGCTTTTGTTACACCCTCACAGGGAATACTGATGTCTTGTGAAGTCCAAGAATGGCTTTGTCAGGATACAGTCTTGGCATAGCCTCAACTAAGTACTCAATCTTCATACACTGATTCCCTGTGCAGACGTGTGTGGTACTTTTTAGGCCTTTTGAGAACCATTACTAATATTTTTCAAATAATAAACTTTAATCTCAACATCAGGTTGAAGTGGTACAGAATCTCCTTTAGAATGGTGAGAAGTGGATCTTAATCACTGAGTTATCATTATGATGAAAATAAATGTTTCTAAGTGACCTAATAGTTTATAAAACCATTCCACACATGATTCCACTTGCAAACATGTATATGCTTATAATATAAATAATATCACATTCATTGTGCAGATCATCAAATAGGTAAGAAGAAATCTTAAATCATTGGCTGAGAGACAAATCACTCAAGAATGGAATAATTTTGTCTCTAATCCCTTCCATTCACCCTCTTCTGTGTCATTGCATGTTGTATTGCTCTATAATTTAGATATTATTATATTTTTATTTTATAAAATGTTTTGCTGAATTCCTTCTATGGCACAAAGATAGAAAAATAAACTTAAATTATATAAGACTAGCTATGTTCCAATTACTAAAACTCAATTCCATCTTTAAACTAAGTTATGTTATGTTAGCAATGACCTAGAGTTTCTCAAGCTGAATTCTGACAGACAGTACTCTACTGCATAAGAAAAATGGCACCCTCAGCATATCTGAGCCCTTCTCATTGGTCTTTAGCATCCATTTGACAACGTAATCCAGCTTAGAAATGTAGAAATGGACCGATAGTGTAGAGGTTAATAGCTTTTTAGACCTGGCTTTGGAGCTTGTCTTCATGAATGAAGCAAGATACTTGACCTCTGGAAGACTAATTTTCTACTGTATTAAAAACAAAAATTGAAATAATTTTAGCATCTCTATTGTGGGTTTATTTAGAAACATCTGACAAAATAATATATGGATGTTGCTTAGCACAATGTTACCTTTGCTCCCAGAAGTTTACCTTCCTAAATCAAAACTAACCCAAATTGAACTTTAACTGTTTCTTGCCTCCATTAAGAAGTGCATTTTTTTTTTATTTGAAATGGAGGGAGGGAGAGAGGAAAGGAGAGAGAGGGAGTGAGAGGGAAGATGAGAGAGGGAGGGAGCGGGGAGGGAAGGAGAGAGAGAGAGAGAGAGAGAGAGAGAGAGAGAGAGAGAGAGAGAGAATGAGAATCTCTCATTCATTGATTCACTCCCCAAATGCCTGCAACAGCCAGTGCTGGGCAAGCTGAAGCCAGAGTCAGGAAGTCTACCCAAGTTTCCCATGTGTGTGGCAGGGACCCAACTAAAGTAATCCTGCTACCTCTCAGGGTACCCATTAGCAGGGATTTGACTGCGAACAGAACAGAGACCCTAATCCAGATACTTTTATATGGAATGTGGGTGTCCCAAGCAGGATCTTAAATGCTATATCCCAACTGCCTACCCATAAAGTCCAAATTCTTGAGCTTAATAGTCAAAATCTTTAACAATCTTACTATTCCTGGATCATTCTCTTCAACGTCCATCCGATTTTTATTCCAGCTGTAGTAAAATGATCAATATCCTTTGTCATGTACTTTGCCCTGATCTCCTTCACTAAACATTTGTTAGAAGGCCTACTCCTTCTTCTGTTATAAAGTCCTAAAATCTTTCAAAACAAAGTACAACAGGAGTTTATTGTCTTGACTTCTTTTCCTTTATCTATACCACTTTCTGTATTTAATTTTACCTTATTTCACACACTTGATTCTTTCACCAGACTGCAAGGTGGTCTGAGTATGTATCCTATTTGATTTCTCTTTGCATTCCCAGTGTCAGGTACCATTCTAGGCATGGAGTAGATATTCAAAACTCCTTGACTGACCAATAGTGTGTAAGTCATTATGGAGTATCTTCTTAACTATATGCCTGAGGAATCCCTTACACAACCAATCTTTTTATAAAATATTTAAAGTTCACTGAGAAAAAAATTGAAAGATAAAGCACTTGTGGAGGTTCTGTCTCATTGATTAACATGATGCCTGTGAAGTATTCAACATGGTACCTTAAATAGCACAGAAGCTTAGAGACTTTTCACTCTACAGGAGAAATGCATTCAAAAATGAAATTATCTGAACAGTGCTTTCCTTTTGTATGAATTGTTCCAACACTGTTGAAAATATGTTTGCATAAGCCATTTAAAATTATGTTTAGATAAAAACTTGCTCAACTAGTTTCTATCTGGGGATTTTAATGTCCTCAGAAAAATATATGAAAATGCACCCTGAGTTAGGAAATTTAGAGTATCCAAGCAATCCATATCCTGACTAGCTTTCAGTCAATTGATAATAATGCAGGCATCTTTCATTTTGTTTTCATTTTGAGCTAGTTCAACAAACTAATAAATATTGGAAGAGCAATTGGGATAGAAAAACTAAAAGTACATTTTTGTAGATAGAACCACTTATTTGCACATTTTACCTTATCTCTGGGGAGTACAATTTGAAACTTACCAAACAAAATGCATGGAATTAAGTCCAGCATTCAAGCGTAGTGGGTTAAGCCACCTTGTGTGATGCCATCATTCCATATGAACACAAGTTAGAGTCCTGGATGTTCCACTCTCAATCCAGCTCTCTAATATGGCCTGGGAAAGCAGTGGAAGATGGCCCAAGTAGTTGGGCCACTGCACCTACGTGGGAGAATTGAATTGAAGAACCTGAGTTCTAGTTTTGGCATGGCTGAGTCCTGGCCGTGGTGGCCAATTGGGGAGTGAACAGAGGAGGCTCTCTATCTGTCTCTCCTTCTTTCTCTGTAACTCTGCCTTTCCAACAAATAAATAAACCTTTTTAAAAAATGCATGAAATTAAATAGTTCTTTGGAGACTATTTGTCCACTTTTAAGTGACCAAAGCAATGAACTGGTTATATGTCTTTATTATTCAGGATTCTCTGAAGAAATAAAACCAATGAAATATTTATTTATTTAGTTATTCATTTATTTATTGTTTAAATTTAGATGAATCTACTTGAACACACCACTCTCTTAATCAGAAGGAATTTATTTGTTGTGTGCTTAGGAGCTCTTTTACTTTATCTAAACTCTATAAATTTGTTTCTCTCTTCCAGATATTGTAACTCTTAAAATAGATGATCAGTTTTTGACCAGCTTTGAATCTCATGATCATTTAATTGGCTGTTTTTTGTCCACCAACCCTTAAATTATGTCTTGCTTGATTACCCACTTGCTTCAAAGTATATCTTTCTCTCTCTCTCTCTCTCTCTCTTTCTATATATATATATATATATTGCAACATTAAACTACTTTTTTGGGGGTAGGGTACAAATAATAAATGAAAACTAAAGTAAAATATTTTCTTCATTTCACTACCTGTGTTAGTAAAAAAAAATTTATAAATATAAATTGCGTTTTAATTATTAAAGATAAATTAGAAAATTCCAATTATTTTTACCAACATGCTGTTATAAACTTTCAAGTATAAACTTAAACTAATGATGTAAAACTAATATTACATCATACTCAAGAATATACAGGCGTTTGAAATTGTGATACTCAACTAATTCTGAATTTTTTATTCATTTTTAATTAATCTATCATTCCTTCAATTTTTATTTCTTAATTGTATTATCTAACAGTGATAAAGAACAATAGAGACTGGAATTAAATTTTTTCTGTACATAGGCAATAGGAAAATAAGAAAATGACACAATACATTTTGTGTTATATATTATGCTACAGAGAAGTACAGAGTACATGAAATGAAGTCAATCTTTTCTCAACCGAGGATGGGGTAAAATTAGATCAGAATACTATTAAACTAATTCTGGAAGAAAGAGAGAACTAGTAAGAAATGATAACAAGATATTGCAGAAACACATAAAGAAGCATGAAACTGCATTTTGAGGTTTACAAATAGATATCAGAATAGCTGAATGTTAAAAATGTGTAAGTGAATGAAAAAGAAATGTGTCTTGGCAACAAGTTTGCACTTTACCAGATAGGCAAGTACAGTTCCTTAAGGATTTTTGATTGGGAGAATAATAATATCATATTTAAGCTCGACATCTTCACATGTAAATCTTGTAATCATCTAATGGTTAACATGAGTTAAAAGAGACCCCTCATATCTTCCTGAAAATCTCTTTACATCAGGTTCTTCTGTCTCAATAAACGGAGATACCCTGTATCGAGAGCTCAAATCAAAAATTTCGGCATCTTCCTTATTTTTCTGTTTTCTTCAAAATTCACATTAAATTCATCAGCTAATCCAATGACTCTGGCTCCTAAACATATTCTGAATCCACCCACTGCTCTCCATACCCGCTACTAGGAGACTAAACTAAGCAATTTTTGCTTTTCTTTCTTCTCTGCAACAGCCTTCTAAGCCATTTACAGCAGCTGTCCAGTCTCCTTATTTCACATATGTATTTTAATTCCCTGAATACGATTTATCACCCTGTGATGCTATATTTTTCCTTGCTTTCTTGCTGTCTCCTTGTAGAATGCAAATTACTTGACACTAAGAACTGATCTCATTAAGCAACAAATAGAGGAAGAACACTGGCTGGCAAATAGAATGCACTTAAGAAATTTGTGTTGTATTAGTGGATAAAAAAAAAACAAAAACAAGAATCATTATTCTGGAGATTGTACAAGGAATGCTTTAGACAGGAGCAAACCTAGATGCAAAGCAGGAAGAGGTTTTTTAGCAAACTCTGCTTCTTTTGCTAGCTACACTGGTTTCATCCACTGCTCTGAAGCATAGCTCTTGCACACCAGCAGCAAGCAACCTCAAGAGTCTTGTTTCCTTTAGCTTTTTTTTTTGCCTCACTGCCCAGTTGTAGATTAGCCCAGAGTTCCAAGAGAGTGATTAATCCTGGGGTCACCATTTCAACCGATTGTGGGAAACATGGGGTAAAGACCTACTTCCCATCTTTCAGGAGGACAAGTATGAGATGCATGGCTCTGCAGAACTTCCAAAGCACCATGGGCTCCCTTGCTCACAGTGGTAGCCAGCACAGTACACCTGTGATTTATTTTTGTTCCTTCTTTGTCTCATTCTTTCAGCTCCTTTATCCCAGGGCTCAAACTTGGGTTACTTACCCAAGTCTGAAAACTCAAATTAATAAAATACCTTTTGGACTAATCAACACAAAGGCAGATGAAGATTTTCAAGATCATCAGAGGTGAAATTGATGGGATTTTGAAATGACCTCAATGTGACAATGGAGAGAAAATATACGAGGAAAATTTCAAAGATGATACATTAATTTTAGTGAGACAGGGGGTTAAGGAATAACAATCTAGGCAACCTGTACCACAGTCAAATGCAAAAGCCAAAAAATATAGTCAAATTTGAAAGTATAGGGCTCAGAAAAAATCTGAAAAACCACTAAAGTTCCTTGATGTTAATACCAGGCTTGGTGTAAGAAATATTTGAAGCAAAGAAGAAAAGATTCCACAGAGAAAATAGGTAGAATGAGAAAACAAGAAGAAATAGTATAGATTTTTGTGCTAATCATCCTTCCAAGTCATGGGAGAAAGAAAATAAATCCATTGCTAAGTGGTTTTATCCATTCATGAGTACAGTAGTACCATTAGCTATTGATTGATATTTTTCTCATAAAATAATCTACAATCAAATATATTGAAAGCTGGTTTAATCATACATAAGCAAAGTTCTCAGAAGAGTTTTAGCATGAACATACTGACACACTTTGAGAATTTTCAAAAAGTGAGGTGTCATGTGTGACATTTACCCATAATTATTTGATGTTTTCCTTGGTTGAAGAACCACAGCAAATACTCTTTGGCAAACATTAGCTTAGCTGCACTTGAAGGATCTTAATAGATAAGGTATCCATTGATTGCATTATCTAAACATTGAAATAGTCTCTAGGAATAGTTTGTTTCCTTATGCTAAAGGCAATGTACCCTGTAGATCTCAGAGATTGTATACATTACAGTGAGTGTACAAGAAGTAGAAATCCATTTTGTCAGATTAAACCATGGCATTAAAACCTTCTTTGTGAAGTTTAAAGCATGATAAGAAACATGGGAAAATATTCAGAGTTCCAAAGATTTAGGAGATAAGTTCCTAAATAAACTATCATGTCCCAGATGGATATCCCTGCCAGATTATACAGCAAATTTATGACTGTGGTCTTATCCAGGACTTCTCATGGATAAGAGTATCCATCTTTGCATATCTAAGCCCCTCTGATACTATACATCTCCAGGTCTGTGGACTTATCCATTCATTGCTTCAACTCTTTCTTCAAAGAGTCCTGCAAGTGATGATTTCACTCCAGCAGTTAGCCCCCCATGAAGATGTGCTTGACCAAGATGTGGCCTGTTTCTCTTGTCCTGGATTACTCTGGATAACTGTATCTTTCTATGATTGATATTTCTATTTTTATCCTCCTGTCAGTGTTGGGGTATGAAATCCAATCTCATAATTTAGTTTCTGGTTCACTTAAACCAGGTGGATTCAATGACAAGCAAACTCTAGTTTTTTTTTTTTTTTCTTTTAAGATTTGTTTATTTATTTGAAAGGCAGAGTTATAGAGAGGCAGATGCAGAGACAGAGAGGTCTGTTGGTTCACTCCCCAGATGGCTGCAACAACTGGAGCTGAGCTAATCCAAAGCCAGGAGCCAGGAGCTTCTTCTGGGTCTCCCACGTGGGTGTAGAGGCCCAAGAAGTTTCCCAAGCCATAGCAGAGAGCTGGATCAGACGTGGAGCAGCCAGGGCTCAAACCAGTGCTGGCACTGCAGACCATGGCTTTACCTGCACCAGCCCCAAATTCTAGTATTTCACCAAGTGGGAACTACTTGAGGCTTCCAATGATATTTTCATACATTTTAATAGTTACTTTAAAAGAATCATAAAACCAGAGTGAGGGGTTATCATTGGCAGTGAGTTAAAGAGCTGCTTGGAAGGGCCTGGGTTTGTCTTACTTCTCTTTCAATACAGCTTCTGGCTAATATGCAGCCTAGTGTGTAGCAAATGATGGTTCAAGTTCTTGGGTTCCTGCCACCCATATGAGAGACCAGATGGAGTTCCAGGCTCCTGGTTTCTGTTTGGCTCAGTCCAGTGATTTCTTGCTTTGAAGGAATGAACCAGAGGATAAGCCATCTCTCTCTCTCTCTCTCTCTCTCTCTTTCTCTCTATCTCCTCCTCTCTATGTTGTTCTGCCTTGCAAATGAAAATAAATAAATAAGAAAATAAATTTTAAATAAACAAGACCGAATGCAATGCTATCAAGGGCATTATGATGTGGATGCTACTGCTGAACAGATAAAATAAGTACACAAATATACAAACACAAATATATAAACATGAATACCATTATAATATGTTCTCATCATGGAGATATGCATATCTTATCCAGATTTTGCTAATTGACACAGAAAGAAAAAGGCAAAGAGACAAACTTAAGAGCATATTTCCCCAGACCTTAGACTTAGGACAAAGATCATATGGCTTCAGATCAGCGAGGTGCGCCGGCCGCAGTGTGCCGGCTGCAGCGGCCATTGGAGGGTGAACCAACGGCAAAGGAAGACCTTTCTCTCTGTCTGTCTCTCTCTCTCTCACTGTCCACTCTGCCTGTAAAAAAAAAAAGAAAAAAAAAATCATAACTCTCTCTTATTCATTCAACACATATTCACTGAGAAATACATGTTTGTTCTACATGAGGGCTGTATAATTACAGAAAGTCATAAAAATGATCTTTATAAATTCAGCTTTTCTGGAATGATTCAATTAAGGCAGTCCATTTGTTCAAGGACAGATTTGAAACTTGCTTTCCCATAGGAGATAAAATTCCTAATTAAACCAGAATGATTTCTGTTAGTTAAGATAACTATGCTAAATTTTATTTACCCATATTGCTTTTAATAAGAATCAAGTAGAGTTTTTAATGTTAGGATTTTAGAACCAAAGGGTAATAATAGGAGTTTTTTTGGAATTCTATGTTTCCTAAAGATAATTTTAATGTAATAACTGAAAATAGATTTTATTTAATCACCAATCAATTCACATGAAGTTGGAATGTCAACTCCGGTGTATTTAGGAAACATTTAAGCACCACCTGGAGAGTCATCTCTAGTTTTCTCTCCTTGACTATTTTTCACTATCTTGAAGATGTTTTGTTTCTCTGCAAGTTTGTTTTCTATAGAGACTTCTAAACTGCCTTAGCGCAAAGTCACTGCTATTGCTTATGGGAAGATTCACTCACAACGTGATTCTGCTAATGGATATATGAGTTATTTGATATCTTTTTGGTTTTTGAGGCTGTTTACCACTTTTTCTTTCATAAGTTCTCATTTTATTTTAATAACACCATTATTTCCTGTTATCTTTATATTCATATCCTCTCTCAATCTATTCCTTATTTATTCATATCTTAAATATTTATGTTACTGATGTTTCTTAATTCATTTCCTTTGTTACTCATCAATGAAACATGGTTAGCTGGCATAAGAAATATATAGTCTTTTGATGTTGAGTCCATTTCATCATTAATTGATTAATTCACTAAATCTTCAATGAAATGGCTCTTTTTATACATGATAATTCCTGGTCCAACATTTGGCCTCATTATTCTACCACTGTATTTGGAAAGATAATTAAGATGAAAAGTATCTCAGCAGAGCTATAATTCTGTATAAGTAAAATTCAGTTGGTAACAAAGAATAGAAACCACTCTATTCAGCTTAAGAAAACAAAAGGAAAAAGATTAATTGGACTATTACTGTTGCAGCTCAGAGAATCTTAGCATAGGGAGGTAGATTGGTCTGGGGAAGAATTAGAACCAGATATTCAAATGTCACTGTTTCTGTCTCATTGTGTAATGGCACTATTGTCACAACAATGCTGCACTGAAAATTTTTCAATAATGCATACAACAGCAAGAATTTATCTTTATTGCTTGTAAATGTTCAAGTTAGCTCAGGAAATTTACTTCACACTGGGCTTGGCTGGGATGGGCTGGGCTGTTCTCCAGGTTGAGTGCTACATTTACACATGCCCCATGAGCTTTTTTCATTCTTCTTGGCCCCAAAGATACCTGGAGCATACACTTCTCATGGTGAATCCCTAGAGAACATGAGTCTGAGCACAAACAAGGGATGCCTATTGGCTCTCAGCCTACAGTGGGCATAACAACCCTCTGATCTGCATTCCCCGGACCAAAACAAGACACATGGCCAGGCCTGACATTAACATGAGATACTCAAGTGGGAGACAAGACCATCTGGCAAAGGAGACAACTATAAAGAACTAATGAATGACGATTCAATCCAACGTTCTCTCATTCTGTCTATTCACATTGAATGTAAGAGCATCACAGTGTAGTCAGTCTACCCAGGTTAAAAGCTTCAGAAATGTCTTTGACATAGCCACACCTATAATTCCCTATGTATGGTCAACCACAAAGCTTTGTGTATCCTTTTCTCTCACTTCTATCCCTTGTTTCATTTATATTATTGCTTGGCTTTAGATTTGATAGCCTTTATCTTGCTTATGTTAATTTATATTATCATATAATAATATAAACATGACATATATATATATATATACATATATATATATGGTACAAATTCGAATGCCAGTGATAGATAATCGCTATATCCTCTGAACTGGTGTTCCTGCCCCCAGCTTCTCTACTTTTATCCCCAGTATATGAAGCACCAGAGTTCCATACTTCACTCACCTTTGAAAGAGAAATTCTGGGATTTCATTATTCTTCTGAAAGATCTTTAATTATTTCTCATTTTCAGAGATTAAAATTCCTTATGGTGAAATGGGAGTCCTTTCATGTTTTTCTCCCAATTCATTTTTCATTTTTCATTTTCTTCAATCATCCAGCATGAACCCAAATTCTGAACATAAATAACTACTTGTCATTCCTGTATAATTCTGTTACCTATCAGCTACATCTCTGCCTGTAATTTCTCCTTTAGACTCTATCTCAAATTTCACATCTCCTGGGAAGCCTGAGCTGAGATGTTAGTCCTTTCTTCCTCTATTTCATCCAAATACTTCATCTATCTGACATGCTATTTCCCACAGTACTTGGATGCTAATAATTAAACATTGTATATATCTTTTTACTTTGATGTCTTGCTTTGGATTCTAAGGAGAATTCAAAATTAAGAATTTTATATGTCACATAAAATCTGTATCCCTTCTTTGGTCTCTAAGAGGTGTGCATTATTATTACCATTTTACTGATAAAGAAATCAAGTATCAGAAAACTGAAATAATTTATGAACACACTTAGTAAGTGAAAAAGAAAGTGTTCAAACCCAGGCATATCTGATCCCATAAAATGAATTTTCAAATACTATGTTGTAATGCTTCACAATGTATAATTACAGATTTATCTGTCGATCTGTTTATCAACTGGTATAATTTAATCAAAACACCAACTTTTAAAATGAATTCTCACTTTACTACTAACCAGAGATCTGGTGTTCAAATTATGGCATGAATAAATCAAAATAAAACTGAAATATAGCAGGGCAGCTGAGTGTCCACTAACAAGTACCTGGAGGCTTGAATTAAAACAAACAAAAGCAAAACAAAACAACAACAATAAAAAAACCCAGAGAGAGGAATAAAAAAAAAATTCAAAATTCATTAGAAGAGCAGAATTGTGAGAGTACTTAGAACAAGAAAAATTGTAGATTTTTCCCTAATGGATCAAAATAAATTGCCTTATGGATCCAAACATGTGCCCTCCAGGATTTTCCACTGACTAAAAACAGGCAATCTTATTATATTATAGTGCATGCTTTATTTCATTTTCTTCCTGTTATAAAAATATTCTGCTTTGAGAGAGAAAGTGCTTACTTTTGCTTTTTGAATAACTTCCTGGGGAAAACTGTTATGCTTATGGAACTGTGTGTATGTGTGCTGTGTATGTGTGTGTTTTTGTGTTTGTATCTATGCGTGTTTCTGTGTGTATATATGTGTATTTTGTGTCTATGTGTGCAAGTATGTGTTTTTGTGTCTCTGTGTGCTGTGTGTTTATGTGTATGTGTTATGGGGGTGATGGAAAACTTCCAAACCATCCTTACAATGCAGACCATTTTGCAATGCTGTAAATACATCAAAGTGTCTTTCTTTTCAGAGGTCTAATTCCTATGCTTCACACTGTAATTATTAACATAAACCCTTTAAGGCACTTTCTTGTCATCTGCACCTGAATGTCCTATCTTGTTGTATCTGTGATCTTTCTCCTGCTTTATTAATTTAAAGAGCCCTTGGCTACTCTCTAATGAGAGAAAGTTGGGTTTTGGTAGCCTAAGTCACCCTCCATTGCTTGAAGGTAGAAAAAAAAAAAAATTCACTGGGAGGTTAAAAAAAAAAAAAAAAACTGACCTAATCTTCCTAACAATCTTTTATAGCCACCAAGAACAACCCACCTGATACTGCATCTTATTTTTACTAGAACCCTATGGGGGAAAAAAAAAATCGTGAAGTCACAACTTTACATTTCTCCTTGGGGAATTAGCCTTATCTCAGCTCTCTGTCTCTCCTGTGATCGCTAAATGCTGACAAATCTGCTAGACAACAAGCCCTGGTGTTTCCTTCTGAACCCCCAAATTCTCTCCTAGCAGCAGTTGGCCTGGGGAGAGGTTTTTCAATCAATGTCCGCTCCAAGCCAGCAGCTTGCATCCTACTGCAAAATTTATGGAGCATGCTGATGAGAGCAATGTGGCTCCCTGGGAGGATGCCTGGGAATTGGCAGAGCAGTTTTGTAGGTCTCAGCTCTGCAGCTGGGCCATTGATTGTTCCTTCATCTGGTTGGACTTCAAAAGCTTGCATGCCTTGTTATCTGTTTTGCACCCCTAACCAAAAGCTACTTTGGAAGCTGGAGACACATTTCGGAATATATTATCTTCCTCAGCCCATCTTCCCTTTTCAGAGATCATTCCTTATCTAAGCTTCAAGTTTCCAGGATGGTGGGGGAGAGAAGGGAGTGATGTGTTTGAATGGTGAGTTAGCTGATCTGTCTCAAATGCAAGTGGCCAGGAGGTAAAAGGAAGAATCGGTCACATTTAATGGCAGTGAAAGCATCTGGCAAGGTGCCTACCACGTAGTATGCACCAAATGAGCACTTTGAGAGGAAATTGAGTGTAGACTCTGAGGATAGACTGCCTGAATTTAAATCCTGGGTCTATTTCTTATCAGCTGCACAAATGCTATAGCAGTGACTTAACCTGATTGTGTGTTAGTTTTTCTCATCCACAGCATAAGGAAAATGGAAAATAGCAATGCTTTCTGGAAATGGTGTAACTGTGTGAAAAAGGGCATGTATTTTCTCATAAGCATATGTGGTAACATATAGCCAATGTTCAGAGTATGAACAATAAATAGACAAGGTAGAGAGTAGTTACTTTCAGGTTTGTTTTCTCTGATTCTTCAAGTAATACCTTGACGAGATACCTTGAAGAGATATGGATGAAAATAGCCACACTATTGACCTAGGAAGATCTATATACCATATTACATATTTATGCACTCTCATGTAAATCTTTATTTCTTGTAAACAGTACATATAAACTGACTTTTATATGTCTAGGTACATGAGAGTACTTCAAATATTCACAAAAAATTGGAATTCAAAGATATTAGTTTTGTTGCAAACATTTTTGAAGCACATACATAATTTTTTCATTAGTATAATTTTCCAAGAACTTTTTGAAGATCCCTCACATTCATAGATTTCCAAAAAACATTGCACCAAAGTAAATTTACTTTTTAATTTAGTTTTTCACAAACTTTTTGAAGTGCTGTCATATAACCTTATGTTATATATAATCTTATTTTTAAGCAGATTTCTGATACTATTGCTACACTTGAGATCAATATGTTTATAAAGGGAAAAATGACTGTTTTGAAAACTAAAGATCTAGATTATGGTTATGTTTGTGTTGTATTTATTCTAGCTACCTGAAAACTGATGTTTTCATACTACTAGTTTTGAAACTATTTGTTTTATCAGTTTTTTAAGAACTATTTCATTAGGGCAAAATAATCTCCTGCAAGCAGCACATTGAAACTTATTGATCCAGCATGAAGGTGAAAAGCCCTGAAGTTGAAAGGTGACACAGATGGGAACGATAGAGAATGATTTTACTTGTAATTTTCCTGGCTCATATTGTCTCTTAGTGTGAGTGTGCATCTCAATTTCTGGTTGGTTTATTTAACTGCTGTTCTTCGCCAAAATAAGCTGATGTAAAAACCACAGTTATTGGTCAAATTCAGTGGCATATACACAAAAGATGTCCAAGCGCTCCTTAGATATGTCCAGAAGAATTAGTTTCAATTACGGAATAGGCTTTGGCCAAATGATACATTAAAGTGGCATCCAGGGGTGGGCGGTTGGTGGAGTGGTGAAGCTACTATCTTGGATACCCTAATTCCACATCAGAGGGTCTGGGTTTGAGTCCCAGCTAGTTTCCAATTTCACTGTTCTGATAGTGTGCTCTATGGGAGGCAGTAGATGACGGCTCCTTCATTTGGGTCTGAGCCACCCATGTGTGAGACCCACATTGCGCTCAAAGCTCCTAACTTTAGCCTGGCCTAGCTCTGGTTGTTGTGGAGTGAGCCAGCAAGTAAAAATTTGGTTCTGATTATCTCTGCATCTGCCTTTCAAGCAAATAAAAAGAAATACTTTTCTAAAGTATCAACCTGATACAGTGGAAAAATGGAGAATTGGAATCATAGCAGTGTTTGGTACTTGCTATAGACTAAATGTTTGTATTTCACCCAAATTCACATTTTGAAATCTTAATTCCTAATGGAATGGTATTAGAAATTGGAGCCTTTGAGAAGTCATTAGGTCATGAGGGCAGAACTCTTCTGAATGGGGTTAGCGCCCTTATAAAAGCCACCTGCAAGCCAGCGCCGCGGCTCACTAGGCTAATCCTCTGCTTTGCGGCGCCGGCACACCGGGTTCTAGTCCCGGTCAGGGCGTCAGATTCTGTCCCAGTTGCCCCTCTTCCAGTCCAGCTCTCTGCTATGGCCCGGGAGTGCAGTGGAGGATGGCCCAAGTGCTTGGGCCCTGCACCCCATGGGAGACCAGGAGAAGCACCTGGCTCCTGCCTTCGGATCAGCGCAATGTGCGCGCCGGCCGTGGTGGCCATTGGAGGGTGAACCAACGGCAAAGGAAGACCTTTCTCTCTGTCTCTCTCTCTCTCACTATCCACTCTGCCTGTCAAAAAATAAAAAATAAAAAATAATAAATTAAAAAAAAGCCACCTGCAGAGAGCTTCATCACCCTTTATAACATGTGAGGACACAACCACAAGACATTACCTATGAACCAGGAGACAAACCTTCACCTGATAACAAATCTGCCAACTCCTTGATTTTGGACTTTTTGTTCTACAGAACTGTAAAAATATCAACATAGTCTGTGATATTTTTGTTATAGCAGACACATAGACTAAGACAATTCCTAACTTTACTCTTTGCCAGCTGGTCATACCAAAGTTACAAACTTTTGAGTTTCTTAAGGAGTTATCTCTCTAAGCCTCATTTGCTCTATGGGGATAATTACACCTCCATGTTGTTGTATATTAAATTAAATACTGCTGGAGAATTCAGTCACACAATGAACTTGAAAGTTTGTGTAGTGCTGTCATATATTTTAGTGATATGATTCTGCCCCTAATACAGTATCAGAATAATCTAAGCATAACCCATGTTTTGGTGAGGTAGAAAATAGCTTGGGCTTTAGAGATAAGATTAAATGGACCCAAATTTTAGGTTTTACTTATTAGTCTGATAATTTAAAGAAGATTAATAAACATTAGTTTCAGTTCACTTATTAGTGAAACAGAACATACTGGCATTGACGCTTTACCAAGTTACCTAGCATTCAGTATGTATTAGTTTTTTTTTTTTTTTCCTTTTTAAAATAGAAATTTACTCTTTTTTGTTTTTTGCTTGAAGCAAGTGAAATGGAATCCTAAGTCACTGACCTATGTGTTTTCATAGTTGGGTGCTTCTGAATCTTTTTTTCTGCTTATAATATTCTTCTTTTTTTCCTTCTCTACCTCGTAAAACTGTATTTTTATTCAAGACCCACCCTAAGTATCACATGTCTGAACCATTGCCCATCTCCTCTAATAATATAATAAAGAACTAACCTTTTTGAGTGTATACTGTTTCAGAGCTCAATTTATACATTTGCAAGGATAAATCTGTTTAAGCCTCACAGCATCATATATTTTGAGTATTCTGTGAGATTGAAGGAGTAAAGTGATAGATTTAAGATCATATTACTCATGTGAGGGAGAAGTAGTGAGGCTGGGATTATAGCCCACATTTGTGTATTCCTAAAGTCCCAAGCAAATTTGTTTACTTTTTCTTCTTTTCCTCTTCTTCTAAGAGGCTATGGACTCACTTTTAGCACTTATCAAATTCAGGGGATTTATTTTCACATAGTCTTTCTCACTAAACTATGAGTATCTCAAAGGTAGGAGACTTACTTTGTTCCTCATCACTCTCTAACCCCTGCGGCACACTCTCTTGGATAGTAGATAATCATTCAGTTCTCAGATCAACATGTGCACCAAACATTGACATCTGGTTTCCAAGTAATAAATTTATCACAACAATGGAGTTATTAGCAAAACAATTTTTAGTATTTTGCCTTCTTTCCTCTACCATTCAGAGGATTCTCTAGGACAAAAAAAGCACATTAGGAGAAACAGCATTATGAATATCATAATGGTTATCAATAACCAATAAGCAATAAAGCATGTTTTGCTTAAAGTAATCTTCATTCTAATTGTCTAAATTTCCAAGTAACGCAATGTCATATAAATAAATAAATGCAAATACAGATTCCACAGTGGTCTCTACGTCCAGAGTCATGTAATCATATAGCACAGTAGTGATGGAATGTTCTCCAAATCTTCCTTTTAAAATTTTATTTAAATCAGTAATATCCATTTTTCAAAAAATATTTTAGAGCTGAAGAGACAGAGACAGATAGGCAGATGGACCGAGTTCCCATCCACTGGTTCGCTTCCTAAATGTCTTGACAGCTGTCAGTATTTAAAATCTCAGTCTAGGCCATGCAGACTTATGCACATTATTCATGAGCCTCCACTGTTCAGTATTTGCAGAGAGATCAACAAAAAGATCCTTTGTGGGATTTACATAGATAACCTGAAGTTAAAAAGAAATCTACATAGTCTAGTATCCCAGTATTCTGCAAAAAATTAATTGAGTCAAATTAATAAGGGAGCCAGATTTTCCCATTAATTTTAGTAATTTAAAACTTTAAAAATAACACCCTCTCCAACCATATACAGAAGAAACAAAAATTTACTGACCTCATTTGATTGGTTATCTATTTTTGTAAGTCCCTGAAGTAGCAAACAATTACTCTTGTCAGTTTTTGTTACAGTCTTGGAAAGATCTAGGGCAATCTTTTTTCATTTCTCCCTTTCTTCATCATGTTTAAATGCAGACAACAAGGACACTGCACAGGCTGATGCCAAAGACATCAATTGTTTTTTAATGAGGCCATAACCCTGAGTAGGTCATGGAATATTAAAAATAAATGAACATATTGCTGTCACTGGGGATTGCACCCTCTCGGCTGAAGGGTATCGATGAGGAAACACAATACCAGGACACAATACACCGAACTGCCTACATTTCAAAAGGCAGTTAATTAGCAGATGCCATACGGATGGCCCTTGTCCATGCCCTTGCTGCACTCAAGCTATATCTGTGTCAGTGAGAGAACCATGCACTGCTTTTCTCAGTAGAGGGCCAATTGACAAGACACATGACTAGTCTTTATCTGCACAGTCAATTGGGAGAATTAAAAGGTCATTCATTAAATAAGAAAGAGTTCTTTTTGGTGGCTTTGGTTAGCATGGAGATTATCCTCATGAATGAACAAAAATGAGAATAGTAGTTTATGAAGACCTAGGCCCAATCAGTGAGAACACTGAAAGGAAGGAGAAACCGAAAGAGAAGAGAAGATAGGGTGTTACTACAATGACATTTAGGCCCTTCATCTGTAGCTACTCCTCTACCCCTCTACCCTCATCTTCCACTACTCACTACCACATGATCTGCATACATGCAAAATGGAACTTGATTATTTTTCTGTTTACACCTGCTCTGTCTGACCTGCAGGCCATTGTACAAGTTGTTCTTGCTTCTGCTGGATATTGCCTTGTCATTGTGCAAATTTCAGTTCATGTTCTATCACCTCTGTGAAGCCCTCCTGACTCAGGCAGGCAGAGCTCGTCCATTAGGGAGATGGATGGCAAAACAGGTAAGAACTATCAATACTTCCATTACCAAGCAGCTTTGTAGGGAAGACTTACGTTTCCAGGCTCCTTGTCTTCTTGATGGAATCTGTTAACCAGTGTTAGTGGTCCAAAGACAGAAACTATGCACATTTCTTTTATTTTGGGGGACTTAAGAACTAGTTGTGTATTTTTCCTGTTTTCTTCCCATATCCTCCCACTAAATACAGAGACTGAAGGAACATACAGGATGACTGAAGAAGAAGGTGGCTGAGTAACGACTGTTCTGCCATCTAGGAATACTTGTATTCAAACAACTGACAGGTGGAATTTATTAGTTTTACCAGCTAGGATGTCCCCTAACAGTGTAACATACAAGATCTCTTTTACTGCATTGAATCTACCAAAGAACTTGCATTTTAAGATAAACTAATTATAAACTAATTATGAGTTAATTTCTGTTTCTTTCACATCTGCCTTCCTAGTAGACTGAAGAAAAACACCTTGCCACTTTTGTAGCTCAGCTGCTTAGCAAAGTGGTCACACCATAATAGGGACACACATGAATAGGATAAAGTAATGATGATACATAGACTCTCTTTAATGAGCACCTTCCCCACACAGTAACATGTGACGTTTATCTCCTTTAATCTGCATCATATGTGTAGCAAGGGCTAATATCTATGATTTGCAGAGATAATAATTCATTCTTTCACATGCACGTTGACTTCTGATTCTGTACTATACATTCTGCTAGGAACTAGAGACAAATTTGTGAAAAGAGGTACTTTGTTTTCTCAAAGCTTATAGTGAATACACTGGATTCATTTCCAAATTTTATCTTCACTGTCACTAGGGAAGCTTTTTAAAACACAGATCCCAGTGCAGGCATTTGGCCTGGTGGTTAAAATGCCAATTAAGACACCTCATGTTCCACATGGGAGTACTTGGTTGTGAGTCCCAGCATTGGCACCTGACTAGTTTCCTCATAATGGAGGCCCTGGGAGCCATTGGTGATTACTTAAATAAGTGAGTTCCCACCACCAACATGGAGACATGTTGTAGACATGAGTAGTGGATGGCTTTCAGTTTTGGATGCCCCTAACCCTTAGCTGTTGTAGGCATTAAGGAAGTGAACCATTGGGTAGGAACCCTCTCCATCTATCTATCTTCCTCTGTCTACTTAGCTCTAAAATAAATAAATGTATTTTTAAAGAATATTACTGATTTCAATGTAAATAAGTAAATACAAATACAGATTCTGCAGTGATATGTAAGTCAAGAATCATTTAGTTACCTAGCACAGTAGTGCTGAAATGGTATCCAAATTTTCCTTTTACATTTTTAAAATTTATTTCTTTTCATTTTTTTCTATTTGAAAGGGGGAGGGAGACAAAGAGAGAGTGAGAGAGAGAGCGAGCGAGCAAGCGAGAGAGAGAGAGAGCCACTGGTTCATTCTCTACTACATTTTCGGCTGGGCCAGGCTGAAGTTTCCTACGTAAGTAGAAGGGATCCAAATACCTAAACCATCATCTGCTGCCTTCCCAAGATGCACACTAGCAGGAAGTTGGATTGGAAACAGAGCCACACCTTGAATTAGGAAGTCTAATATGAAATGTGGGTATCCAAACTGTTTCTTATCTGCTGTGCCATACATCCGCCCCTCAAATATTTCCTCCTCAGAGCCAGTGATTTTTCTGACTTAAATAATCATCCATTTATCATATGTCCTATGAAGAAAATTGATAGTAAATGAACTTTCATAATTTGGTTTTAAATTATGCATTGTTTCAGAAATGTATGACATAATTCCATATATTTGTCTCTGGGTCTAATGAATTAACCTATTGTCTGAATTCTAACAGCATTTTTTTCATGAATTTTTACAAATGAACTTCATGTCTACAAAACCATTTTACAAATGACCTTCATGTCTACAAAACCAATGAATGGTGTAGTACCTGATTTTTCCTACCTAGATCTGTGCAAGCTTATACTGTTCCTACACCCAAGTAATAATCTTCCTTTTGATGGGATATTGAAGTTCAGTTGTTGCTCAATAGTTACATTTTATAATATAAGGTAAATAATTATGAATAGTACTGCTTCAATCTAGGCTTTCTCCTTTTCTTGTTTGCATGTCAGCTGAATTTCTGTGTAACTGTAAATCTCTTCAATTCCCTTCCAAGGAAACTAACTTGAAGAATAATCAAGAGTACATTTGAGCACTGAACAAGCAAAGCTTTTTGTTCTTACAGAATGCAGTTCAAGGAGTGCACAGTAAATATCTCAGTCGTAATTGCAAGCATTTATAATGTAGGGTAGGCTACATATATATATATATATAATTTCATCAAATGACAGAAGAAGATAAAAATGGCTTAAGTTGCTGCTATTCCCCCAGAAGAAGCAATGTAGACTACTTGTTACAGGCACAGGTGGCTCAGTGACTTATCTCACTTTGCAAATGAATTAATGCAAGTGGTGAAAATCATACTTGATCCTTATGAGACTTAATTACATAATGGGTGCATCATTGTTAGTCACAGTGACTGATGCATATTGAATTCTCAGAAAATGTTCATTTTAAATTATTCTAGAAGGTAGTATAGAAATATAAATGCTTAAGCTAACTATATATGTATATATACATATATATATATATATATATATATATATTACAATGAGGTTGAGCAATACAGACTCCTTCTATCAAACACTAACACCCAAAATGACCAGTGTTCCTGAGTCATACTCATCTCATACAAAATAAGCATGAACATTTTCTGAATGGTGTAAAGGGTAGGCATAGCAAAGCAGTGGAGAAATCTTCTCTAGAGATTCCATCCCATTGATAATTCTTGGTTCACTATTTTTATTCATATTATCTTGGTTCACTATTATAGCAATGCTTCCATTAATCATTTTTATCAACTTGCAAGAAAAATCTTATGGCATATTTTCTTTTTGCCTCCCTTTTTTATTTAACCAATTTCAAGCATCATTTATTTATTGAAAAGAAAAAAACACAATAAATTCTGTTATTTGTTAAATTATTCATAGAGCTGGTCTGTAGTCTCCAAAAGATCTTAACAATGTCTTAATGACAGGTACTTTTCACTTCAAAAAGTGCCACTTATTCACTTAAAATAATAATGAGGGTCAGAGAAGAAGGAGGAGGAAGAAGAATTAGAGGGAAGGAGGGAAGAAGGAAGGAAGTGAGAGAGGGAAGCAGGAAAGAAAGATGACAAAGGAGAAAAGGAAGAAAGGGTAAGAAACACAAGTGAATATAAGGAGGGAAGAATGGAGGAAAAAAATGAAAGATAATCAATATATTTTAATTGGAGATTACAAGTAAAACCATCTTATAATATAAAAAAAATTTGTTTAAGATTTAGTTAATTCATTTGAAAGGCAGAATTAGAGAAGGCAAGATTTTCCATACACTAGTTCCCTCCCCAAAGAGTTGGGCCAGGCTGAAGCCAGGAGCCAGGAGCTTCTCCCAGACCTCCCATGTGGGTGCAGAGGCCCAAGCACTTGGTCCTCTTCTGTTGCTTTTCCCAGGCCATTAGTAGAGAGTTGGATTGAAGGTGGAGCATCCAGGACAGGAGCCAGTGCCCAAATGTGTTGTAGGCATTGCAGGTGGCAGCTTACTCGCTAAACCACAACAATGACCCCAAGTAAAAACATCTTTAATCCTTTTTTTTTTCCTATCAAAACTTTAATTTGGTAAAAGTAAATCACCATTTTACTCAGGAAGCAGGAATGCTGATATAGGTAGGAAATGTTAGTTAGATCCTATAAAAATTAACCCATACTGTATGCATTCAATTTTCTGTGGAGTATAAAAAATATATTTTTGTGTAGCACATAATGTCTTAAGGAAAACAGGGTGGGTTTTGTAGTATATTTAGTTTCAAATCTCAGCTCTTATGTATGTGACTCTCCATCAGGATATGTGACCCTACTTCTTTCCTTTACAACTTAATGGGAGTAAAATTGACTCATTATAATATTTATGGGACTCAATTTCCTTCTTTGTAAAATAGGGATAATATTGTCTACCTCACAAGTTTCCTGATAAGATGAAGAAAGTAATGCCTGCAAAGTTCATTGTAAAGTGTTTAGCTCATAGTTCTAAAAATGTTAGCTATCCTTTGTTCGTATATACTTGAAAATAACAAAAATAATCTACCATCAAATCTTTGAACACATTTTTCATATGTGTATGCATATATGGAATTCACATTTAAGTTGGATTTCCAATGTCATATGAGGCCCATAAGTCTTAAAAATTAATTGTATGTTAAGACACCATGCTGGTCAGGAAAAGGGAGTTCGGGAAAAGCAATCAATGTCACCTATGTCTGTCAGCAAACTAACAATAAAATGTGAATTGTGGTTTCTTGGTAAATTAGGAATTACCCTACTAATTTCAATTGAACTTTGAGCAGCAATGGAGATGTGCTGACCTTTGTTGTAGTTTGACAAAATGGGATTGATTCCACTTGCACTTCGTATATTACCTTCTAACATTTCTTTCTCAAAGGAGATAGCAAACAGACAAGATTATAAAAGCAAAGAAAGACATCCTCTCTTTTCCCCATTCTTTATTTAAAAACTAGTTTTGTTTTGTTTTGTCATTGATTTTTTTAGAAATATTTATATTTGCTCTTGTCCTTATCTAGAAGGGCAAAGGTGGGCTTGGGACTTTGTGCAGAGAGAGTATTAACTTTTTGATATTTAACCAAAGCTTAAGCAAATCTATTTGAATCACTTATGCATTGTGATTATACCGAAAATCTGTTAAGACAGGATTTTCCTTGCATGTTCAAGTGCCTCTGGTTTACAAATAAAGCCACATTTAATCTGAACACTTTGGAATAAGATAGAAAATGACAAATTTACTCTCTTCCCAAAACAAACAAGATCAAAGCTCTCTTCTGTCATTTCCACAAAGAAAGAAAATAAATACAGACAGAAAGAAAGTACACTGACACACATGTACAGCACAAAAATCATAATTCCCAATGGTTCTTTTCCACAAAGAAAAATGTGCACATGCTCCTTTCTTTTTTATCCATTTATTAACTCAGGATTTTTACTTTCATAAATTTCTCGTTTCTTCTGGAGCCTCCATTTATCTAAGTTGGACTACAGAAATCTTGACTTGTCTCTATGTCTATCTGTATAAACTATGACCATATTCTCCAAATTATGACTCTTTGACATTTGAAATTATCATATTCATCTTTTGACATTTTCTTTGACTTGCATATTTTGCACAATTTCTTCTTTTTTAGCCATCCCTTCTGTACCTATTCCTAAGAAGGCCAGATTTTCCTTGTTATTGGTTTGAAATAAGTCTTTCACTCATCTTCCTGTCTTAATGTCTTCCTTTTTGTACACACATGTAGCAAATAAAGTCCTAAATCCTTTCTCTTTTCTCTGTTCAAAAATCTATTTCTTCCTCCATTATTGTTCCATCTGAATCCTTCCTACAGTTCCTTTGATGACAATCCTTACCTCTCAATTATTCCAATAAATTATTTTTAGTCTTCTTTAATTCTTGCCTGCTCTTCATGTGTACTTACATTTCAATCAATTAATGATTTATTTATTTATTTATTTATTTTTGGTTTACATCAGTGGTGGATTCAGCAGCAGTCTATCTTTCATTTGCTGATGGCTGTAAAAATTACTCAAAATCTCGTGATTTTAAGCAACAATTTACTTTTCTTTATTATAATTTTCATTGAGATGTCCACTAGAGAAGTAAAAGGTTTGTGTTTAAGTTTTTTATGCATTCACATTCACATGGCATGTGACAGACTGGTAGAGGATTCTGGCCGTTGATTGGAGTTCATCTGGGCCTGTCAACTGTGGAGATTTTGAGAGTGAGCTTCTAGAGACTTCATTCAGAGCTGCAGGACTTCTTACAAAGTACATGTACTTCCAACTCATCTTATTAGTTAAAGAGTTCATTAAGGTCATCTCATATTCAAGGAAAGGGGAATAATATTGGAAGGCATTGGCCGGCGCCGTGGCTTAACAGGCTAATCCTCCGCCTTGTGGCGCCGGCACACCGGGTTCTAGTCCCGGTTGAACCAACGGCAAAAGGAAGACCTTCTCTCTGTCTCTCTCTCTCTCACTGTCCACTCTGCCTGTCAAAAAAAAAAAAAAAAAAAAAAAGAAAGAAAGAAAAGGGATAATACAGAGATAGAAGGAACTGACAGAGCCCACCTTGGAGATTCTTGGCCATAACTTTTCTCTTGTCCCTTTGTTTCCAAGTTTGTCCTCCTCCATTCTATTATCAAAGGCACAATAGCTCCCTCTTCTCCCTGATTTCATTTTCAGTTGTTTCAGTTACTTGTAGCCAGCCATGGTTTAAAATATTAATAAGAAAATTCTGAATTATATAAATAAATCATTCTTAATTTTAAATCATTTGTCATTCTGAGTAGCAAGATGCAATCTTGAGCTGTCCCATGTCAGCCTACCTGTGATGTATATCATCTCTTTATCCAGCATATCCATGCTATACATACTGCCTGTCTTCACTGAAATGATATCACAGTGCTTATGATTAAGTAACCCTTGTTTTACTTAATATTGCTCCTGAAATACAAGAGTAGTGATGGAAAAGATGCACAGGGCATAAAACATGGAAGGGAAGATTAGGTTTGGTACTCTGTGACAATGTTGCCCAATATGTAGGAGAAGAACAGCAGATATAAGATTCAGGACCATCTTGTGGTTTCAAGCATCTGCTGGGGTCTTAGAGTGCATTTCCCAGGGATAAGGGAGGTAGTGTTGCATAAAAGTCAGATTATGTTAATCCTCTGCTGAAACTCTGCTGTGGCACTTTATCTGACTTAGGGTAAAAGTTAAAGTCCTTATAGTGGCTATAAAACCATCCACCATTCACCACTTGGTTTCCTGTTACCTCTCTACTTTGGTTTTCTATAACCATATCCAGTGTTACTCTCCTCATTTTTCTTAAAATCTACAGTCATTATTCTGACCTATGGCATTTGTACTGGCTAATCTCATGGCCCCAGATTCACTTCATTCAGAAATCTACATGATTCCTTCCCTCAACTCTTTCAAGTCTTTGTTTAAATGTCAGTTTTTTTTTTTTAATAAGGTCTGATCTGAACATAAATTTAGAATTAACAGCTCCTCCTAGTTTAGGGTTTCCCAGTCTAACATAATGTAATTTTTTTTAGCTTTTGCTTTGATAGGGATCTTGATTTATAGAATGGTTTGGGATATTCTTGCTCCTCATCAGTACACCGAAAGTGAGTGTCGGAGACAATAATTTTGACTTAGCTTTAGGGAGCGTTTAAAAAAAACTTTTTATTTATAAAAGGGAACAAATTTCATGTAGTTCATATTTTACAGTTTTAAGAGCATAATGATACTTCCTACCCTACCCTCCCTGCATCCCTCACTCCCATCATCCCTCCTTCTTTTCTTATTTTTCTTTTTTCAATGATATGCTTTCTTTTTTTTTTTAAAGATTTATTTATTTATTTGAAAGTCAGAGTTACAAGAGAGAGAAAGAAAGGCAGAGAGAGGTCTTCCATCCGCTGGTTTATTCCCCAATTGGCCTCAATGGCCAGAGCTGTGCCAATCCGAAGCTAGGAGCCAGGAGCTTCTTCAAGGTCTCCCATGCAGGTGCAGGGGCCCAAGAACTTGGGCCCTCTTCTACTGCTTTCTCAGGCCATAGCAGAGAGCTGGATTGGAAGTAGAGCAGCCGGGACTCGAACTGGTGCCCATATGGGATGCTGGCATTGCAGGTGGCAGCTTTACCGGTTAGGCCATAGCATCAGCCCCACAATGATATACTTTCAATTTTCTTTATAGTCATAAGATTAACCTTCCACTAAGTTAAGAATTCAACAAGTAGTAAATAGAAAAACTATTGTTCCTCAAGAGTATTTGGAAGTGTGCATACCTGGAATATATCCTGAATCATTTATACCCATGATAGGCTGTTCCCTCCTCGAAGAGCTGCACTAGCATCTCCACAGCGAGGTATATTTAGCTGTCTTAATGTAGTCTACATTAGTCATGTAGTTTATATTTTCTTTCTTCACTGATTTTTTTCTCTCTCTTCCAAGTGTAAGAAATATCCTCTTCCATTTTCAATATTTTACTTATTTTGCATTAAATTATTTGTTTCTATTCTTGCTTCATATTTCAAATTCTTATTGTGGTCCAAGATAGTTTGAATCTTTCAGTAGGCCTCTGGCTCAAAAAAAGTTTTAAAATAGTTCTGAAAATTTATTTGGGTCTTTCAGTCTTGACCACAAAAAGACATTGCATTCAAACCTGTTGATAAATTAGTTCCTTCAATGAAGCTCAAAATACCATACCCTGTGGTTTCTTACTAGAGTAGAAAAAATAAAAACAAAACACACTCATATTTTCTAAATAGGATGAACTAGTGATGAGAAAATGTAATTACAAAATTGGGTTTAAAAGAAAGTATGATGGCAAAGTTAGGTAAAAAGGTCTTGTGTGAAACTGGAGGAAACAGACTACCAAAATGTTTTCTTCAGTCAAAGGAATTCTTGCTCTAATTATTAGCACCTAATCATGATACCTCAGTTGCTGAGTGTGGATCCTGATTGGCTCATTGTCAAGGATATATGAGGTGTTAGACTGAGAACAAAGTTAAGGCAAGGTGTCAACGACCACATCTGGAATGGATTGAACCCTCCTCCCCAGTTCTATTGTTAACAGCCTCTTAACACTTCTCTTTTATACTGCCCTGGTCAGGGAGGGGGCAAATCCATGACCAGGTAGGACAGCAAGAGTGGCTGGAACTACTTTGTCTACTGCATATATAGCCTCTTGATGGGAAAAGTTATCTCATACACTGAAAAGACTTCAGTTCCTCTGTTGTAGACAGTTTTACCTGTTTACTTATAGCTCATGCTCTTTTACATAGTTTAAGAAAATGGATCAATCGTAAGACATATTCTTTGAGAGCATATTTGATAGATACACTGTTGTAAGATCCAGTATCAACAAATATACTGAGAAACCAAACATAAATAGGACGTAGGCTTTGAATGAATTCTGCCCAAAAATATAATGCAATGATGTTGAAGAAACTGTTTTTCATTTAAATTTAATTAGACTAAACTTAAACTTGTAAAATTAACTCTTCATATTTGCAAAGTAACTTCAGTGTAAGAAAGAGGCTATAATTTAAAAGAGAAGAAAACTCTACTTATATCAAGAATGCACTCAACAATTCCAGCTATCCTTGTCTAAAGCTATAAAAATGGGACAAAAGGAAATATAGGAACAGCTTTATTTATAAGGAGACTGAGAGCATGCAGACAGAATTTCAGATGTTCCACCTTACACTTAGCGATCAAGAGTGCCCCTTCATTATGCAGTTGCCATTTTCTTCAGCTGTAAGATTAGGAGAACTCCATTTCCATGTCCATCTGAAAATCCTATGGCTTTAAGGAAATGTCCATAGATGGCATGGAAATGCCTGCGGCTGGCACCTGTCCTCTACAGCACATCAGTCTGAGATGTGGGGGCCTATTTTGAGCCAAATTGTCACTCTCATATTTGACTGTCTCCCAGACCCTGTCCCACAGTCACTCCAAGGAATCACTCAGCTGTGCAGCAAGGAGCAAAGAGAAGTGACAGGCATGCAGAGGTTTCAGGCACCAACATGTGTTCTCGCAGGGCACTCCCTTAAGCATTCCACTCTAGGAGCCACAAGGGCAACAGGCTAAGTAACAAGAGGTCCATGCATCTATTTAATAAAAAATATGACTGGCTGACATTTTTATAGGGGATTGTGAAGGGAATGGGGAAATTTGATGACCTAAAATATTGGCAAAATGTATAACCAAAGGAGTATATATTATAAGAATACATTTGCTTCCAAGATAGGACACTAATCTTTCAAGATAAGTAAAAAATAATTGGGATTATCTTCCTTTGTTATTCTATGAATTCATATTTATCAAAAGAATTCTTCAAAGTGTATTTTGATGTAGCCTGACCCCATAGAAACTTTATTGCAAGTTAGCCTGAGTTTAAATGTTTGCATGCAATATGTGACTGATATTTTTAATCAGAACCACATTCCTTTGTGTTTATATCCCCTACAGCTCTCATTAAAAATGAAGTCTTCTGTCTAATAACTCCTGAGGTTGTTGAATTTCGCAAACTCACCATTACCTCTTCCTGAATTTTATTTTATTACTTGATCACAAGGAAGTGTTTGCTATGTTTGGAGATTTCAGGTTCTCAAATATGTCTAGTGTTAAAGTCAGCACTGAATTTTAAGCTAGATTTGCCACTTGAGCTTTATGCTGGAGAACCTGGGTGTAATGAAGTACTCTGTTAGATAAAAATACCTTTATAATCTTCACTTATTAAATTGTCAACTACAGTGATATTTTTAGTAACATTTACTCTTTATAACTTCTTTGCTAACAGCTCTAAAGCTTTCCTCCTGCCGTCAATAAACATATGTAAGTTTATCATTATTTCTATTTTTAATGGGGAGGGGTTTGTATTGCTAACATGTATCCAAACATTTTTGCAAAGTATACCTACAAGGTATATGGATTGATTTTTTTTCCTCTGTGTTGAAAGAGTAAATTAGTTGACTCCTTTCCTTAAAATCTCTTATATTTTTCAAAATATATTTGTTAATGTGCATTATAACAAAGTTTTTTATGGAATAACTTTTCCCAGAAATCTTACATATTTATTTATGTTCATTGTTGAAAAACTCTCAAACAGCAATGGATGATATTAAGATATTTTGATAATCTTCATGTGAAGCTGAGAATGGTGGCCCTTATTATTCAGGGTGGAAAACTTGGCAAGACTTGGTGGAAGACTGAGAATGGTTTTTGGATTTCCATGAACAGGGATATTCATCCCTCTTCCTTTGCCTTCTAATTGATAACAGGTTAATATCATTGATCCCATAGGAAAGCATGGGCTTGCCATCTCAACAGTTGGAAGAGTTAGCTGGACTTCCAAGGGTAGCTGAATAGGAGTACCAAGCCACAAATAGCCTGGGAGCAGGGAATGAGAAACAATTAAATAACACTTCATTAACGCTTAATGATGCAGAGCAGGCACACAGCAAAGCTGATGATGTGTTCCGTCTTAGCCAATGACGCTCACACAATGCCAGAATAATGTTATAAATGCCTCTGTTCTGTAGGCTGTGGAGCAAAGGAGGCAGGAGATGAAATTATCTGGGGAAACGTAGCATGACAGATTGAAGAGAAACCAGAAAATGACCACTGTGGATCCCAATGCCCATTTCAGGGCAGATTGGGAAAATGTTATGTACTTTTCATATTGTGTTCCCTAAGTCTAATTCCTAATAGGCATGGCTAAGACCCACTGAGGACTTTTGTTCCTAATAATGTATTAAGCATCTCTATTGGAAGGTCCCATAAAGCATTTTCCCCTGCTTTTTTCTCTATCACGATGCAGTGGAAAAGGATTTTAAAAAATACTGCACAGGTGCAAGTTGCAGCTGTTGAGGGTAAACTCTGTTCTACTATATTAATTCATATCCCACCAGGGGAATTGGAGAATAGTTTAGTTCCCATAAAAAGAAAAAAAAAGACTTCATCAAAGAAGAAATTTCCAATCCAACATACAACAGTTTTTCTGGCCAAAGGGGCTTTTACAAATGCAATTTCCTTACCTAGTTAACCACAAAAAAATAAAGAGGGAACTCCCTGGTTTTGGTTCAAAATTATTCAATTAAATTATGTGTATGTGTGTGTACATATTTGCATATACAGTAATTACATACAATCCAATATACTTACACATACATACAAAACCCCAAGAAGTCACATTTTAGTAAAAGTTCAAATAATCAAAGTTAAATATGTCACACCTATATCAGTAAAAGCTGAGACAAAAACTCACTGATGAAATTTTTGTGTATTTATTTTTTTACTTATTTAAACAAGTAAATCACATATAACGATGCTCTTGCTATAAAATTAGGGATTCATCTTCTTTACTTTGTATGGCTTCATACACAGCAGATGCATTTGTTTATCACTGGTATTCAAATCCATGACTGCTGGGACCAGGCTTTTGGCACAGCAGGTAAGATATCGCTTGGGACACCTGCGTCCCCTATCTGAGTGCCTGGGTTTGAGTTCCAGCTCTGCTTCCAATCCTGGCTTCTTGTTAATGCAAATTCTGGAATAAAACAGGTGATGGCTCAAGTACTTGGGTACCTGCTAGACAAGTGAGAGACCTGGATTGAGTTCAGACTCCAGGTTTGGCCTGGCCCAGTTGAATTTCAACTTCCTTGCTTCAGCCTGACTCAGCATTAGTCATTGAGGACATCTGGGAATTAACCCAGTAGATGGTAGTGCTATCCCTATCTATCTATCTATCTATCATCTATATTTTTATCTTTCTACCTTTAAAGTAAATTATAAAAATAAATAATTAAAAAAGAGACTTGAAACAAAAACTTGTAATTATTAAATGAAGAGTCACGTGTGATCAGTAGACAAGAACTTCATACAGAATACAAGAGGAAGGGAAGGGAAGGACAGGAAAGAGGAGAAGAAAGGATGAAGGCATGGTCACCTGATGGCACATTGTCTTTTCCCTACTCACTGGCTCCAGGGAGAGTTTTTATTTATTTATTTATTTATTTATTCATTCATTCATTCATTTGAGAGACACAGATGAGCACACACACACACAAAATATACATACACACACAGAGAGAGCACTTCTACCCACAGGTTCGCTCCTCACATGCCTTCAATGTACAAAGCTGGGCCATAGTCAAAGCCAGGAGATGGAACTTGAACCAGGTACTCTACATAGGTGGCAGGCAAAGTTATTCGAGCCACCACCACCACCGCTGCCTTCCAGAATCTGCTTTAGTAGAAGCTTAAGCCAAGATTTGAACCCACATACTCCAACATGGAATGAGGGCATCTTACGCATTAGGATGCACATGTGCCCCAACCCTGCCCCAGCCCATGTGATTTCAAACTGCTGGAACCTCAGTTCCTCCAAACATAACAGTTCATGACCTCGTCATCTTCCAGAATCATGGTCGGAATTCAACAGAATAACCATCAAAGATCCATTGTAATCTAGAAAGGACTGTATCATCATACTCTATACTTTGTAACCCAGAACACCCCAATATTTGGTATTTTCATAAAATCATATTGGGTTTCCTATCATGTCTCATGAACATCTATTGTTGCTTGAAGGTTGGTGTAGCTTCTACATATTTCTGTTCATTACAGCCCTTCATGGTTACACAAAACTAACCTCTGTGTGAATCTATCTTGTGGCCAACATGACTCAAAGTATAGGTGAAATTCCTCAGTGTTCCTAAGCACTAGTCATACTGGGCATGGTTTTATCACAGGCTGTAAGCAGTGCCTGTGCATCCTTTGGCCTTTCCTGTCAGGGAGAATTCTCACATCACATATTTCTTTGTCCAGCCTGCACTAAGTTATCTCATTCTATTTCCTTTTTCTCTCTGCTCCACTCTCAACCACTCCCAATTTAATGTTCATTTTTAATAGAGCCATATATCTGCCACTGATTTCTTTTCTATATAAGGACATGTGTGAAGGTGAAGGGCATCTCGATTTTAGCCTCCAAAGTAGCAAACAGAAAAATATCATGCATTTTTGGAAACAAAATGGTGGTGTTTTATTTTGGGTAGGAAAACTGATTGAACATATTTTATATAATGCTTTAATTCCATATTCATAAATCTAGAAGTCATAAGTATATAGGCTTATGTCCCTATTTCTTGCTAATCAATTGATGAAGACATTACTAAACAAAATGATTTCTTGTCCTGTGGAACTAAAAAATAGAGCTCTAGACAATATAGTGCTGCTGGCCAACCCCAACAGTCTAGAGTTGGCACAGCAGTTTGTACCTCTTTACTATCCAACTCTCAGAATGAATGATCTAAGGCAAGAATGAAAATCATTGTATTATTTATCTCCATGTGTATGTTTCAATACATTGTGGACATTGATTATAGTTCAAAATAGACAAATACTGACTTTCATAAATATGACACTCTAGTGGAAGAGAATTACATGACAATAAATAAATGCAAAAAATTAAGATCTTATGTGATTGAAATATAGCTGAACTTTCTTAAGGCCACACAAAGTTCTTAGTATACAGCTGAGCTTAGGAAACAGTTCAGGAAGGAACTCTGGATTTGTCTTGACAATAAATAGATTTTGAAAAGGTAAATAAGTGGCCAGGAAAGGTATTCTAGGAAGAGGAAATTACATACATTTTTAAAATATGAATTCATACAGGAGAACTTCAAAAAGTTCATAGAAAATGGAAATAAATTTAAATTTATTTTACTGCAAAAACCTGAAATGTATGTATACATATACATACAAACACACACACAATTTCAATGAATAATTTCATAAATAAACTTTATTTTATAAATTTGCAACTTTAGTTTTTCTACTTAACATATAATTACATGGTTTTTATATAATTCCATATGCATCTCAAGGAAAGTGATTTTTCAGTATTGTTTACTAATATATCTTTAAGGTTAATAGCATTATTTGTCACATAGAAGGCACTCAAAAAATGCCTGATTTATTTAATTGAGATGGATGTGAAAAACAAAAAGCCCCTTTCCTGTCTGGTCTCCTTTCACTCAGTTCTTATTCCACTTCAATGGGAAACTATTATTTTGAATTCTATGACTATTCTCACTTAATTTACTTAGGTAGTACAATGCAATGTATAACACATTTTATCCTGTTTTCATTTTTGACAACTTTATTAAAGTATAGTTTGCATAAGACAAATGATACATGTCTAACATGCATACTTTCATAACTTCTGACTTATAAACACATGGATGACCACACCCACAATTAGGAGAGTGAATGTCAGTCTCCCTCAAAAGATATCTTGTATCCCTTACTAATCTCTCTAGCCTGCTCTGGCTGCCACTCTACCTCCAACTTCATATAATCACAGATTAGTTTGTAATTCTTAGAATTTTAGATAGATGGACTAGTATAAAATATGCTCCCATTTTTCCTAAGTTCTTATACAGCATTATTGTTTTGAGCTTCACTCATGGAGATATGTGTTCATTCCTTTTAATTGCTGTGTAGTTTTTGTGGTAATAGGGATTCATTTGTAGGCTTTAAACAATTGGCTGAAATTGTCATCTTGTATGTATTCAGCCCTAAATGAACTGAGCCTAATTCAATCTCTAGGCTATTCTCCTATCACTCTCTCTTCTCCCTTTTGGATTTTTTTTTCCTTTGATCCATGAACTGACTAAATGCTATAAAGCCCTCTATGCTTTCTAAATGATATTCATGATTAGGAAAAAAATTAAGTTCACTTGATGAACGTTTGTCCATCTTTCAGAGCTGAGCATTTGCATGTCTTCTAAAATGCTTTCTCTGTCTTTGATTAGGGTATTCAGTGTTCTCCTGTGTGTTGTCTCAGGATTGTGCTGCCAGCTCATTTAGCACTTATCACTTCTACTCTGAATGTTTATTAGTCTCATGTACTTATCCCCTCCTGGAAAATTGTTTCTTTTTTTTTTTAAAGATTTATTTATTTATTTCAAAAGCAGAGTTAACATAGGAGGAAGAGAGAGAGAGAGAGAGAGAGAGAGAGAGGGAGAACAAGGGAGAGGGAGGAGAGAAAGAAACATACACAGAGAGAGAATCTTCTGTTCACTGGTTCACTCCCCAATGACCACAATAGCTAAAGCTGGGTCAGGCTGAATCCAAGAGACATGGACTTCTTCTGAGTCTCCCATGTAGATGGCAGGAGTTCAAGTACCGGAGTTATGATCTGCTGCCTCCCAGGGTATGCATTAGCAGAAAGCTGGGTGGGAAGTGGAAGTGGAGCTTGATTCTAGGCACTCTAATATGTGATGTTGGGATCCACAACACCTACACTGGAATATCAGTTCATTTTTTTAAAGATTTTATTTTACTTATTTGAAAGGCAGAGTTACAGAGAGGAAGTTACAGAGAAAGAGAGAATGAGAGAGAGCAGGAGAGAGAGAGATGTGCCATCCGCTGGTTTATTCCCTAAATGTCCACAATGGCTGGGGCTGGGCTGACCTGAAACCAGGAGCCTGGAGCTCTTTTCAGGTTCCCCACATGACTGCAGAAGCCCAAGCTCTTGTATCATCTTCCACTGCTTTCCCAGGCCATAGCAGAGAGCTGGATTGTAAGTGGAGCAGCTGGGACTGGAATCGGTGCCCATATGAGATGCTGGGACTGCAGATGGTGGCTTTACCTGCTACGCCACAGCAGTGTCCCCTGGAATATCAGTTCTTGAGTGCTGCTATCCCCAAAGATATAGGTGACATCAATCCAAGGAGTCAAACAACATCCAGATTATACATGTTAGTTTGAAAATAATGCAGCTTTTCTCAGCTGGGTTCAGTTTTGTTCCCTAAGGACCATTTGACAGTGTGTGGAAATACTTGTGTGTGTGTGTATGCTTCTTCCATTGAGAGAATAGTACTGCTGGTCTCTACTTGTTGGAAAAGGAAGAGGTCCTGTTCCAAACATCCTTTAATGCCCTGAAATGCCTCCAAACTGCAGAATTATCTAGCCCCAAATGTCAAATGCTTAGGAAAGCATACTTTAACATTTTCTTTCAAGATTAGAATGCCCTCGAAGACCAAAGGGTCTGCCTTGGCTTGCAGTTCTGCTTCTATGTGACAGCACAGAAAATTACCCTGGTTGTGGGACGTTGGAACTTAAGGGAGATTCAGGATTGCACGGTACTTTTAGTGGTGCTTCGTGACATACAACCTATAAACCAAACTCCTTAGCCTTATAGTTTGCAAGTATTAGAATCTGCCAGTGTTGACTGTAGAAATAGGTAAAGCACAGATACCTGGACCACGTTGTAGTTTTCCAACCTCCATTGGATTGAGGTGTTGCCAAGAATGAGCACTTTCTACAAATTCTTGGAGGTCTTGATGCTTCTGACCTAAGAACCTCACTATAGCATCAGTTCCCTTAACCTGTTCCTCAATGTAGTCCCAACAAATCCTTAATTGGCATCAACAATCTATAGCAAAGTCCAATGGAATTTGAAACCTGTTTGTTGCTATCATTTATTTCCTTGCTTATTATCATATCTTAATTCTATTATTTACCCTTATTCTATTTCTTTTGCTCACAATAGTCACTTTTTACAATATCTCTTTTTAAAAGTTACCTTTAAGTGTACTTACACCCCATGTGGATCTGTCCTTAATGTGTTGTCTAATGTGAAGTGATGCTATAACTAGTACTGAAACAGTATTTTTATACTTTGTGTTTCTGTGTGGGTACAAACTGATGAGGTCTTCACTAATTATATACTGAATTGATCTTCTGTATATAAAGAGAATTGGAAATGAAAAAAAAAAAAACAACCCGGTGTTAAATTGGAAATGGCATAGAAAATTAATTAATTTTTTAAAAAAACTATTATGTAGGATCTCTGTCTTTAATGTGCTGTACATTGTTATTTAATGCTATAATTAGTACTCCAATGGTAGTTTTTTCACTTTATGTTGCTATATGGGCAAACTGTTGAAATCTTTACCTAATATGTACTAAACTGATCTTCTGTATATAAAGAGAATTGAAAATGAATCTTTATGTGAATGGAAGGGGAAAGGGAGCGGGAAAGGGGAGGGTTGCGGGTGGGAGGGAAGTTATGGGAGGGGGGAAGCCATTGTAACCCATAAGCTGTACTTTGGAAATTTATATTCATTAAATAAAAGTTTAAAAAAAAGAAAAGAACAGAATTCCTCATAAGTGTAGAATACAATTTAAATTCTGTATTATATTTTTTAATATATAGAATCAACATTCTTTCTAGGCCTAGAGATATTTGTATCCAGACCAATAAAAGGTAAAATTAAATGAAAAAAAAAAGTTACCTTTAAGAAGGTAGTGCCAGAAAAAAAAAAAAAAAAAAAAACTAATAAGCAACAACAACAATAAAAAATCCCTGGCCTTCCCCTTTAACTTATTTCTTATGGTAGGTGTAATATCTGACAGTATTTTTATCTTCATTTGGTTAGGGGAAAATTGGCATCCTAACAGCTAAATAAAAATTAATTGAATGCCATGAATTCCAGTTTGATAATAATATGTCTTTCTTGCTTTTGTTTTTTCACTCATTATTCTTTTAAACTCTCATTTCTGCACCTTGTTATTTTTAAATTTTATTTCATTAGAATTTTATTAGCAATTTTAAATACTTTGAAAAACAGGAGCAGGTATAAATAATGAATAGTACTTCCTTATCTGTACCCCCATGATCATTGCAGCTCAATCACAATAGCTAAGATATGGAATCAAACCAAATGTCCGTCAGCTGAAGACTGGATAAAGAAATAATGGGATATGTACACCATGGAATACTACATGGTGGTTTAAAAAAAGAAATCCTGTCATTTGCAAAAAAATGGATGCAATTGAAATACATTATACTTAGTGAAAT
Organism: Lepus europaeus; assembly: GCF_033115175.1. NCBI lineage: Eukaryota > Metazoa > Chordata > Mammalia > Lagomorpha > Leporidae > Lepus > Lepus europaeus. Next base: position 77,355,430 of record NC_084842.1, on the reverse strand, counting down.
AAGCCAATCCCAAAGGGATAAATACCTATATTCTCCCTAACCTGTGATAACTAATAGAGTACCTAAAAGTTAATCTATAGAAGTGAAGTTGACGCTTTGACACGTGATAACTTTGAACAGCCCTTGTCTCAACAGTTGAGGAACAGATTTTCTTTTTTCATAATATTTATTGAACTCTTTACTTAGTATAGAGTTAATCTTATGTCTGTAAAGTTAACTGAAAATAGATCTTAGTAAAAATGCTGCCACACATACAGGAACTTCCCTTCTGTCAAAATCTTATAATAATTTTTATAATTATGCTGTCTCCTGAATTTCTTTAGAATGTTATTTATGTCCCTTCACATGTCAATTTTTTTTTACCATTTTAAATGTAATATTTAATAGTTTAATAAAAATATGTAATATAAACAACAACATAGCAACAGAACTGGCATCCTGAGGCTACTTTTTTTTTAAGATTTATTTATTTATTTGAAAGACAAGAGTTACAGAGAGAGGTAGAGACACAGAGAGAGAGAGGTCTTCTACCCGCTGGTTCACTCCTCAAATGACCACAATGGCCAGAGCTGAGCTGATCCGAAGCCAAAAGCCAAGAGCTTCTTTTGGGTCTCCCAGGCAGGTGCAGGGTCCCAAGGACTTGAGCCATTTTCTACTGCTTTCCCAGGCCATTGCAGAGAGCTGGATCGGAAGTGGAGCATCCTGGACTCAAACCGGCATCCATTTGGGATGCTGGTACTGCAGGCCAGGGCTTTAACCCACTGTGCCACAGCGCTGGCCCACTGAGGGCACTTTCTATTTAAGTCATTCTGTGTTACAAACCTTGCTAGGCAACTCCTCAACAAGTGCCCTTGTCTGGGTAGCAGAATTTCCCTAGGGCTGATATGGCATTTAACAGCTGGATAGAATGTCTGATAGTAGGGTGTCTATGGTCCTGTTCATGAGATACCCTTGCTTGTTTTTCAAAGCTAATGAACCACCTGATAGTTCTCTCAGCACCCAAGGGTTATTCTTTCATTAAAGCTACACTAGCACTTTGGTAGGATCATATTTCTTACTTTTTTCAATCTATCCAAAGTTGTAAACTGAAAGTTCATCATGGTCTTCATTTGTCTTTCCTTTTTTTTTTTTTTTAAGGTTTATTTTATTTGAAAATCATAGTGATAGAGAGAAAGAGACAGAGAGAGAGAGAGAGAGAGAGAGAAAAGAGATCAATCTTCCATCTGCTGGGTCACTTCCTAAATAGTCATTGTAGCCAGGCCATCCTGAAGTCAGGAGCCAGGAGCTTCTTCCTGGTGTCCCACATGGGTGCAACCCAAAGATTGGGCCATCTTTCCTTGCTTTCCCAGGAGCATTAGCAGGAAGCTGTATAGGAAGTAGATTAGCCCAGTCTTGAACCAGTGCCCACATGGGATTCCAGTGTCACAGGCAGAGGCCTAACCTGCTACACTACAACGCTGGCCCCAAATTTGTCTTTCTGTGACTTTCTTCTGGTTTCCCTTCCCTTCCCTTTCCTTCGCTTCCCTTCCCTTCTCTTCTCTTTTTTCTTTTCTTTCTTCTCTCTCTCTCTGCCTATCATGTTTCCAATAGTGTGATTCTTGCCTTACAAATGTTTCAACTGGTTCATATAGCATTTTCATCATTTTTTATGTATGTTGTGTGTTGGAAAAACTTGTAAAGTGTTATGAATTGCAATTACTTAATGTCATTTTTGATGACAGAAGTTAATTATAATATACTTGAAGTTAATAATCTTTATTTTAATGCGCAACAGGCTTTGCTCTTTTTGGGGAAAACTTACTCATAAATATAGTTTTCTATATTTTTTAACATTTTTGAGTTACATATTTCTCATGTAATTCTTACCCACTTGAATCTGGTACACATGGCCAATGATAGAGATCTATCTCTACTCGTACCTGTTGATCCTAAAGAACAGGATTCTGTCATCATCATATGTTGACTGTTTCCTCCTTTCTCCCTGACCTGCAATATCATCTCTCGTATGGCCATTTCAGTTATTAGGAGTTTTGTTTCTGGAATCTCCTTTTTTATTCCAATGATTAATTTGTGCCTGTTTGTATTAATATCAAATATTTTTATTTAAGAAAACTTTATAATTTTAAGGGTATTCTAAACATTCATGGAAATTGTATATTATGAGAAATTATATGGGGATTTCAAAAACTTTTTGGTACCAATCAATTGCTTTTTGGTTCCATTTTCCATGAACTTTTTAAAAAATTTATTTATTTATTCAAAAGTCAGAGTTACACAGAGAGAGGAGAGGCAGAGAGAGAGAGAGTGGTCTTCCATCCGATGGTTCACTCCCCAGATGGCTGCAATGGCCAGAGCTGCGCCGATCCGAAGCCAGGAGACAGGAGCTTCTTCCAGGTCTCCCACTCGGGTGCAGGGACCCAAGGACTTGGGCCATCCTCCACTGCTTTCCCAGGCCATAGCAGAGAGCTGGATCAGAAGAGGAGCAGCCAGGACTAGAACCGGCGCCCATATGGGATGCCGGCGCTTCAGGCCAGGGCGTTAACACGCTGCTACACAGCGCCAACCCCATTCCATGAACTTTTTGAAGTATTGTTTGTTTATCTTAACATCTGACAGAGCAGGTTTTATCCATATATGCTATTTCTCTTACTTCTTATTAGCCCTCCTGTCTTTCACTTTTATGTGAGTCAGTTGTTAAATTCCTGCAGGAAAGGACTGAGGGGCTTGCATGAAAATTACCCTGAGCCTGTGCATCACTTTAGGGAGAAATAATGCCCTGATGACATTGGCTATTCCTGACTGTGCGCACAGTGTTTCTCTCCATTTGTTTTGCTGTGCCTTCATTTTTGTTATCAACACATATATTTTCCCTGAAATATATTGTGCATATTTTATGAAATCTATTTTTGAACATTTTAGTTTCTGCTTTTAGCATGCTCTGTTTCTATAACATATAATCTGCCACCGACATGCTGATTCAAGACCCGGCTGCTCCACTACTGATCCAGCTCCCTGTTAAGGTACCTGGGAAAGCAGCAGAAGATGGCCCAAGTGTTTGGGCTCCTGCACATATGTAGGAGACCTGGAAGAAGCTCTGGGATCCTGGCTTTGGCCTGGCAGAACTCTGGCCACTGCAGCCATCTGGGGAGTGAGCCAGCAGAGGAGGATCTCTTTCTGTCTTTCCCTTTCTCTTTCTTTCTCTGAGACTTTCAAGTAAATGAAAAATGTTTATATATATATGTATATATATATATATATATGTTTGATTTTACATTGATTTTTTAACAGTCACTTTACCAAGCCATTTAAAAATGCTAAATTCATTTTTTCTTTATAGGTGTTAAAGTGTTTAATGTGGACAACTATAATAATGACTCCTCTGTTTTCTTCTCTTATACTAGCTTGTGTCTTAGGATAATGTTAAGCAGATGCGGTGCCAGTGGCATCTTTTTCTTGTTTCCAATACTGGGACAAGGGAGAAGGCTTCTAAATTGTTTACCACTAATAATGATGTTTTCTGCACTTTTAAAAAATAGCTTATTTTCAATTGACAAACAAAATTTCATATTCTAATGTTTCTTGACCTTTATTTTTTAATGTATTGATTTAGTTGAAAGTCAGAGTTACAGAGAGATAGGGGAGAAACACTGAGAGAGAGAGAGAGAGAGAGAGAGAGAGAGAGAGAGAGAGAGAATCTTCCATCTGCTGATTTACTCACTAAATAGCCTCAGGGTTGCTCCAGGCCACAGCCAGGAGCCAGGAGATTCTTTTGGGTCTCCCACGTGGGTGCAGAGGTCCAAGCACTTGGGCCATCATCTGCTGATTTCCCAAGCACATTAACAAGAACTCGATGAGAAGCAGAGCAGCCAGGATTCAAACTGGCACCCACATGGGATGCTGGCACTACAGATTGCAGCTTAACCTGCTGTACCATAGTGCGAGCTACTTGTTTTTTTTTTTTTTTTTTCTAAATTTCTATGATTTTTTTTTTTTAATTTAAAAGGCAGAGAGACAGAAGGACAGAGAACTTCCAACTGTTAGTTTACTCTCTAAATGGTTGCAACCATCAGGGGTGTGCCAGCCCCAAACCATGAAGCTGGAGCTCTATTCAGGTCTCCTACATGGGTAGCAGAGACCCAAACACTTGAGGCATCATCCGCTGCCACCAGGGTGTACACTGGCAGGATGATGGATGGGAAGCAGAAACTGGGAATTAAGATCTGCACATAGATATGGGTCACAGGCCTCCCAACTGTCTTAATCATTACATCCAACACTCACTACAAACTTACTTTAGGGAGAGGCAAAGTACATGTACCTGTTGTAAGATTACAGATCCTCTTGAAGAGCCAAAGTGACTCCATTTTAAAACAATAAAAAAAGCATCCTCCATTTCCCATAGCAGACCTGGGTCCTTGTAAAAGCAGCCATTCAGGCATTCTGGAGATATCAAAGCTTACCAGGGACAGCTAGCTGGGTAGACCAAGGACAGCACAGTAGAGATTGCTGAACAAAGTAGCTCCCTGTGCCCAAAGCTTCCGTGCTCTAAGCCCTCGCTGTAACTCCCTGTGCCCAAAGCTTCCGTGCTCTAAGCCCTCGCTGTAACAAAGCTTCTGTGCTGTATGTAACTTTTGTCCTGCTGATGTAGCCCATTTTTCCTTTAAAAACTCCCAAAGACCGGGGCCTCACTCCTTCCTCCGCTGTGCTGGTTGGTTGGATGGGGTCCCTGTTGCGGCTTGTATTCCCAAATAAAACTTGCTTTTGCAAGGTGTGATCGACTCTCTGGGGGTCTCCTTGGGGATCTAGCGATCTGGGCACAACACTCTGTTCCAGTCTTAATTTGATAAGAGATGTTTATTGTCAGGATCTCCCCCTCCAGGAACTGGCTGGGTTGCCATGAAGAAAGAGTCGAGTAGACTGAGGAAAGTCAAGCTAAACACATTTTATTGGTACTCTAGGTGACTAGGAGGAGAGATCGCTCAAGCCTACTCCTGCAGGCACAAGGTGCCACTGACCAGGAGCTTCTCCCCGCGGGCACAAGGCACTACAGACCAGGGAGAGAGGCTGAGCAACCTCTGCTTTAAAGTGTCTGAGGGTCCCCTTATATACGGGTCTCTAGAGGTCAGCCCCACCCTCGCGCCAACCTCCCAGGGTCCCATAGTCATGTCAACGATGGTTATGACGGTTGATTTGTGGTTTGCGGTTAGGCCATTATAATGGTTTTGCGGTTAGGCCATTATAATGGTTTTGCGGTTAGGCCATTTCCTCTTTCAAATTGCACTATAGCGCGGTTACTTTCTCCGCGAACATTTCTCCCTAACATTTATTTTCTCTCCTAATCTCTAAATCTGAACTATAGAATATGTGTTTCTTATGTTCAATCATCCTAATATTCCTGGAATGTAAGATAATTATGACAAATTATCTCATTTATTGTAACTATTTTTCAAAATAATTGCATTTTGTTTCAAAATATTTCATCTAGATTTGTGCACCTATGATAGTGATTGACATTGATTTGTAATTTTCCCTTGTTTGTACCACTTTTGTTTGCTTTTGATATTAAAGCCATACTGGTCTCTCACAGAGTAGTTTTCCTTATGGAAAGCATAGGAGAGAAATGTCAGGATGGAATATTTTCCTAACATAGGACTTTATGTAGATCTCTGGATTTAGAAACTTTTTGCAGACAAGAAAATCTATCATGAAAATTCTAAGGTGCATTTGGATAATTAAGGTCTGAGATAAAGCAAATAATGAGATCTCTACAATAAACATGTTAAGGAAATGACTCTTATCATTAAAGTATATAGAGGATTTTCCCAAGGAAAAAATGAGAGTTAACAAATTGAAACACTTTTCCTGGATGGTTTATCAGGCAAGCAATCATCAATTAGGAAGTGCATGATAAATGGGAGGGATTACTAGTTATGATAATGCATGCTGTGTATGAGATTTTGCTTATGAAAATGTGCCTGGTAGAGAAAACCTCAGGCAGAGAGCATTAAAAGGTATATTTGGCTGAATGTTAGTCTGAGCAAAACCACTCAACAAAGTTTTTTTATTTAGCTCAAGGTCTATTCAATTCCCTGTGTAGTTGAGAATGAGTAGAATCTGCATAATCTTTTCTAAGGATTGTGGTATAGTAATAACAGTAAGAAAAAAGGCTAAACATTGTCCTTCTCCTAAAAAAGAGAAAAATTTGACATCTTTCACCGAGGTCAATGTCTTTGGCCTTGTACATGAAATGTGTCAATGTCAGATGCTGAAGAGTGGCTAAAGAAACTAAATAAAAGCACCACTTTCTTTTAGGGATGAGGAATTTTGTATTAAAATCCTGGTGTCCAGGGCCTAACTTTGGTGTTTTTAATTAATTGGAAATTTGCTTATCTTCTTTGAGCATCAGTTACCCAGCTGTGAAACAGACATATTTGGTTGTCTACAGCTCACTATGGCTTTATATAACATATATTATCCAGATGAATTGTTAATAACAGGGCACCAAAAATTTGACCCTTCTATCGTAAAATTCAATGCCCTTTGCTAACTAATGAAAAAGGTTTTTTGGTTTCAATTTTGTTTATGTCTTCTCTAAATCTAATTATTTTTTTCACATAGTTTTGAGTTTGGTTTCTGTTGTTTTTCTAGATCCTTGAGATGCATTGAGAACTCATTTATTTGGTGCCTTTCAAATTTCGTGATATAAGCACCAATTGCTATAAAGTTTCATTTTAATACTGCTTTTGCTGTATCCCGTAAATTTTGATATGTTATGTTTTCGTCTTCATTCGTTTCTAAAAATTTTTTGATTTCTCTCTTGATTTCTTCAGTGACCCACTGTGCACTCAGGAGCGTGTTTTTCAGTCTCCATGTGTTTGCGTATTCTAGAGATTCCGAGTTGTCGATGTCCAGCTTCATTACATTGTGATCTGAGAAGATACATAGTATGATTTTGATTTTTTTGAATTTCCTGAGACTAACTGAGATGTTGTCTAACCTAGAGAAAGTTCCATGCACTAGTGGGAAGGACGTGTATTCTGCAACCGTAAGATGAAAAGTTTTATAGATATCCATTAGGTCCATTTGATCTATAATGTTGATTATCTCTGTTGTTTCCTTGCTGATTTTCTGTCTGGCAGTTCTGTCCATTGTTAAAAGTGGGGCATTGAAGACCCCATTACTATTGTATGACAGTCTGTCTCCCTTTAGATCCATTAACATTTCTTTTAAACAGCCAGGTGCCCTGTAATTAGGTGCATATGCATTTATTAGTTGCATCTTCCTGTTGAATTGATCCCTTAATCATTACATAGTGCCCTTTTTTCTCTTTTTAAAGAGTTTTTGTGTTAAAGTCTATCTTGTCTGATATTAGGATGGCTACACCAGCTCTTTTTGGTTTCTATTCAAATGGAATATCTTTTTCCATTCTTTCACTTTTCTGTCTGCGTGTGTCTCTGTTGGTGAGATGTGTTTTTTGTAAGTGGCAAATAGATGGGTTTTGTTTTATAATCCACTCAGCCAGTCTGTATCTGTAACTAGAGAGGTGAGGCCATTTACATTAGCCCATCTAAACTTGTGATTCTTTACAATATTCCTATAGGAAAATGTTGCCAATTCTTCTTTTTCCTCTATTCTTCAAGAAACTTAGACCAGAGAGGTTAAGTGACTTAATCAATTTCACCCCACAAGTTAATGATAAAGGACTGGATTTGTGTCCTTTATGAGTTATGAGCTTGCGGTATTGTTGCTATAGCACAAACTGTTTTACTGGTCCCCTGTGAGATGTTATCCCAAGTAAAAAAGGCATCTTTCTACTGTAGCCATCAGAGCATTCTGTTTGATCAGACAAGTAAAAATCATGGGAACACAAAGAGTAAGAGAATATTTTGATGACATTTATGAGTAAAATCAGAATCACTGACCCCTGAAGATCATTTGTTTTGAGTTTTATGGTAAAAATAAATTTCCAATAATTTAATGTGCCTCATAACCTCAAAACTGGCAAAAATATTCAGAGGTCAATTGCTATAATCTCTTGTTTCTCAGTAAGACTCAATATACTTCAAAACAGCAACAATGGACTTTCCTCTAATTGCTGGCAGGATGTTCTCTTAGTTGTGTTACCTAAGTAGACACCAAATCTTACATGCAGAAAGCCCTTCCTTAGGCCTCTGCTCAAATTTCTTCTTCTCAATATGGTGAGACACTAACTCGGAATCTGGGCCAGGGCTATTTTCCGGTGCCACCTGTGTTACTATGCAGTGCTTTTGGACTGCACTATGGACATCAGCCACTTCCTAGCATCTTCAATTTATATTAATAATATGAATTTAAATTGTGTATTATCCATAATGTCTTTGCATTTCATAAGCACAGGGATCACCTTCTTTTCATGGGTTTGGTAAATAGAAAACATTTGAAATGTGCATGCTGAATGAAAGAATGGAAGAATGAATGAAATAATAACCTAAACCTTACCACAGGTGGATAAGGCAACGATTCTAATTGTACAACTCTCACTTTCAAATCTTAAGCCATATTTTGAGGAAAATACAGATTTTATTAGAAAGATAAAAATACCTGGCTAAGTAGATTATCACTATTAACAAATCTCTCTTTTTATTCACTTTTTTGTGTGTGTGTGTGTGTGTATCACAACTTCCTACTCTCTTCCAGAATTCTACTCATGGGTGCCATTGACTGTGTGTTCAATATACTCCTGAAGCTGTGCCAAAAACCTTACATGCTACTTAATTTATTTCTTGCAACTACTATATTGAATAGAATCTCAGAATTCAATTTTAGTTACTTGTCTAATAAGGCATAAAAGTTAATAATAGGATTAAAATTGATCCTGCTTTCTGACTTCAAAGTCCATGTCCTTAAACATGATACTCTCTGTCACAAGATAATTATATACTAAAAAAAAATTCCTTCTTTTATTTTATGTTACACACAAGCATTTTGTAGAGCACATCCTTTAAAATATTATGAATCAAGTGTTACCTAAAAATATTTTCTCCATTTTAAACTAGATTTATCTCTACTGTCTTAACAACTCTTCCAAAAAGGAGGTAATATTAATGAACTGGTAGATCAGAATCTGAGATACTTGCTTGGATTTAGATATTGGATAAATGGGCTTGTTTGCAATAGTGAAGTGAGTCTTTTCCACCCCTCCTTACATAGTCAGGATCAGTGAAAGGGCTAGACTCTACCCATCTTAACCAATGCTTTGTCCTGGAGGCCTGCTCTGGGCTTAGGTAGATCAAGGGTAAGATTGTTTCATCTTCCTCTATTCCTCTCGTACTAGAGGGTAAGTTCTTGTCGAATTACAATGGTGAGATTACACCCTGCGGTCAGAGAAGGCAGTGAGAGCAAGATTTAAAATCGCAAAGGAAAAACTTTTTCTAGTCATTCTGACCTGAGCCATTGAGAAAGTGAAAAGCAGCCCTGTTAACAACCAGAGTGCAGTGGTACCAACAGAACATAAAAAATGCTCAAGCAAGGCAAAGACTATGGTCACTCTCAACACATGTGGATAAGATACAGACAAGGCTCTTCATGACTACAAAAATGACAGGGACTAGTGTGAAACACTGGAACTAAAAGTCTCCATCTCTTGGTGTACTTTAAGTTGTTACTGCTCTTTCAGTAAAGGAATTCTATCTTCACTTTACTTCTCCTACAGCCTAGATAAAATATATGTGCATATGAATCCAGTCATTAAATTGCCTTTACTTTTTGATATCTAAACTCAGTCTGGTCCACTTTCCCTCAACCCAGCACGGTGCAACTCTTACAAGAAGCTTCTCCCAATTCTCCCCTCCTTCCTTTCTACAGCAGTCTACATAATCTTAACGTTCATTGGACTGCAGGTATGTTCCTGGTGGCATTTAGAGATTTGCTTCCACACTGGTTTATAATAGAACACCCCCAAAGCCAGCTGGCAATCACTATAGAAACCCCAAACTGGTTTGCCTCACCCATCACACAGCAGTTACTGACACCCAAGTGGTGCCCAAAGCAGGAATTTACTGCAAAGTGCACTGCAACCAGGAGGAGGGCTGCTATCGCTTAATTCCAGGCTCTTTGAGAGTTTAGGGTAAATATTCTTTAAAATTGAAGTTGGGACTGAGAGGTGCATGTTCAACTCATTCCTGGTTGGTCTGCAGAGCTTGTTGTCCTCTGGTTGGTGTTGTACCCTTTAGGGAATTCTGATGATGGCAAAGTGAGCTCCAGTCAGTCTGGGAGTTCCGTTCAGGTAATAGTTCCTTTTCACTCAGAACCTGGGGTTCCTGGGAAAGAAATCCCTTAATGTTTTGACATCAAGTTGTTATCTATAGAAGAAATAAATGTTGTCATGTGTCTTGTGTTCTGGACCCTGATCTAGTGAGTTAATTATAAGTAAATGGTTGATTCGCAATCATAAAAGCAGAGCAAACAAACATTTTTTTAAGATTTATTTATTTTACTTGAAAGTCAGAGTTATACACAGAGAGAGAAGGAGAGGCAGAGAGACAGAGAGAGAGGTCTTCCATCTGCTGGTTCACTCCCCAGATGGCCACAACGACCGGAGCTGCGCTGACCCAAAGCCAGGAGCCAGGAGCTTCTTCTGGGTCTTCCACGCAGGTGCAAGGGCCAAGGACCTGGACCAACCTCCACTGCTTTCCCAGGCCACAGCAGAGAGCTGGATCAGAAGAGGAGCAGCTGGGACTAGAACCAGTGCCCATATGGGATGCCAGCACCACAGGCGGTAGCTTTACCCATTACACCACAGCGCTGACCTCAGAGCAAAGAAACTTTAAGCTAAAGGTGGAAGGCTGTGAGACTTTGGCAATCTAGGACATGACTGTGGCTAGCATCCACATCCAAGGTGCGGTAGAGTAACTTGGTCTCAATATTCTACAACCCATTTGACATTCTCCAACTGTTGCTATGGCACTTCCATATTATGGGGTTCTGGATGGTTGTTTAGCTATTTATTGAATGTAAATAAATATTTCTATGGGGTTACTGTTTTCAGTAGTCTAGGTTGCTATAACAAAGTGTTCTAGAGTGAGTAGCTTAGATGCAACAAAAATTAATTTCATTTTGGAGGTTGCAAATCCAAGATCAGTGTGCTAGCATGTTCTGATGGGCTCTCTAGGTTAAGAAATTGATAAGGAAAAATATAAAATGGATAATGTTCCAAACAAGACAGCATCCTGACTCATTAGAGTCAGTAGTTTCTTTCTATCTTTTTCTTCTGAAATGGAAAGTAAAATTTAGATATTTAGAGGAAGAAAGTTCTAAGAATATTCCTATATTTCTGTTTCCTTTATTTATTTTTCCCATACGCAGTTCTTTCCATAAGTGATTGCTTAGCTTGAATATTGGTTATGCAACCTATGCTGCTACATATAATGGAAAAGACTTTTTGTGAGTTCTGCTTTTGGAAGGTCATATCCTGTCTGGGGGATAAAACAGGAGGAGAGAGCAAGTCTTGAGCCTAGACTACTGTTTGGAATGAAACTTCGCTGTGTGTTTTGTGTGTGTGTGTGTGTGTGTGCATGTTTAGAGACAGAGTGGAGGGTGATTATTGAATACACCGTTAGACACTAATCAATTAGATTGTAAATAGAAGAGACAGGGTGTGAATATGAAGTACTGATACTGTCACCTGTGATCCTGAAACCAGATGCTAGAAAATACAACCTTGGAGGACGTTTTGTGTATAAGAAAATGTAAACATTAACAAACTATTCACAGTAATATATCATTGTTTTAATGCGGGAGCAGAAAGAAGCTGTCTATAGTCAGAACGTTTATGTCCCCCTACCATAAATACATTGAAATCCTCACTAAGGTCATCGCATTGGGAGGTATGTTTTGGAGGAGTGATTAGGTCATCAGATGAGTCCCTCCTAAGTGGGATTAGTGCTCTTATAAAAAGAGGCAAAAGCAGCCCAAAGTACACCTCTCCTTCCACCATTCAAGCAGATACCACATGTGAGCTAGAAAGCAGACTCTCACTACATCTCAAATTTGCATTAATCTTGGACTTCTCAAATTCCAAAACTGTGAGAAGTTTCTCTATTTTATTCACTACCCAGTTTATGACTTTTTGTTAAAACATTCTAAATGGACTAAGGCAAAGCCCAACTCAACAAAAATTTCCAAGGATTGCCATGGAAGGTGGCTGAATCATGTTAATAGGCATAGATTCATTGAACTGTTTAAATGGCATAGAGAAATAAGACTGTCTTGGCAGGAGAAAAATACCTCATGATCATCCTTATTTTGTACTTATCAAAAAAAAAAGCATTTCATATCTCTCTCTCTCTCTCTCTTTCTCTCTCTCTCCTGATACTAGCCAGCTTTCAGATGTATGCTTTTTTAAACTGCAATATTCTTCTCTCCTCATTCCCAGACTGGCCTGGCATCTGCTCAACAACTAGTGTATTCTCTGTAAAACAGATTGAGTATAACAGGTAAGTACCAGTAACTTCTTTTTGGTCTCTCCTTGCTGGGTCATAGGTATGCTCAGATGTTCATAATACATGAACTTCTTGGGAAGTTCAAGATTAAGGCAGCATTCCACATATGACTGCTCTATGTCCTATAAATGGCTATAATAATCAGGTTGTTACAATGATTGATAGACTTATTTTATGAAAAGCAGTTATAATAATAAAAGCTAGCACATAGTAAGCACACTGTAATTACCTATCTATGAATCATATCTATTGTTTTGTGCCTGCTGAACATCTATTCCTTCTTCTAATTATGATTCTAAAATATATTTTGGAGCATCACATTTCCCTACTATAAGTCCTTAGCCAGGCCCTGTCCCCTGGTTCCAAGTTTAGACAATGCCCTAGACTTGGCAAATCAGAATCACAGTGATTCAGTCATGAATGGTGATTGTAGTGGCTATAAGTCACTGAAATTCTATCTCATGACTTCTCATCAAAACTTCTGGGAAAGAGAATCTCTTTTTACATTCGTGTTGCTATATGAAATGGAACTTAAACTCACCAGGAAAGGATTATTTTCTCTAAGAATAAAGCCAACTCACAGCAAAGCTGACTTGAAAATATAGACCAACAGATCCTGACAGTCTTTTTTAGAGCAATTGCAAAGACTTAAGCAAATATCAAATTTTCATGTTTGTTAAATTAGCAACACCCTGTTTCTGAGTTTCTTATCAGTTTAAGAAAATTACCTTATTTCCAAAAGGGCCCTAACTTCCTAACTTTATGCAACAGCTTTCAGATTTGCAAGCTACTCAAGGAGAGTTGGGTGTAAGCATAAAATGTTATTCTAGGCGAACACTGCTAATATCGCTATTTCTAGTGCATTCTTCTGATATTCCTCCGTAGAGGAAATTTCTGTCTGCCCTTTAATAGGCTTTGGTCTATGGTTCCAATAAATGAGAACATTTTCAATCCACCAAGCACCTCTGATCCTGATTTTTCCACATTTGGGGGTCTTTTGTTCTACTGGGATGCATCAGCCCAAGTTTGTTTAATTTTCCACTCCAAGTAAGAAATCCATATTGTTTGTATATGTTTTAATTTTATTTTTGAAGATTATTTATTTGAAATACAGAGTGACAGAGAAGAAGGACGGGGAGACACACACACACACATACACACACACACACTGTGTGAGAGAGAGAGAAACAGCTATCATCCATCTGCTAGTCCAGTTCTTAAATGGCCACAACAAGCTGCACCAGGTTGAAGCCAGTGGGCCAGAACTCCATCTGGGGTCTTCAACTTAAGTGACAGTGACTCAAGTACTTGAGTCATCATTTGCTTCTTCCCAGGCATATTAGCAGGGATACGAGTTGGAAGCAGAGTAGCTGGGAATAGAACCTGTGTTCCTATATTGGTTGAGGGCATACCAAGTGGTGAACTAACTCACTGAACCTACACCTGTGTCGAATTATCCTTGTTCCTTCTTGCACACATATTCCCACCAGCCCCAATCCAATTTTTCTCAACTCAAAAGAGGGAAATATGTTATCCGACCTTCCAGTTAGTTATTAATAGGATGTTATCTGGCCACCACAGGGACTTAAATGGACTCGAAGGCAAAAGAGGTCGAGAAGAAATACTAAGAATTCAACCAGAAGAAACCACCATCTGTAAAATATAAGTGAAATGAAGAGTAAGATGAGCATGGAGGTCTTAGTCTCAATGAAAATTAGATAAGAAAATCCATTCCATAGTTTGTTGCTATAGCAAAAATAGAAGAAAATTCATGCAGTATTTGCATTATAGAGGTAGGTGTACTTGAAAATGAGAAGACAACTCTAGAGACTAGGATCACTGAAATAGGAATCAGACAAGTTAATAGTTATGCTTGGATTAGCTCTGTTCATAAACTAGTAGAAAGAAAAGTCTTGCTTTGTTCACATAACTTCTTTTTTATGTATTTATTTGACAGATAGAGTTAGATAGTGAGAGAGAGACAGAGAGAAAGGTCTTCCTTCCGTTCACATAACTTCTAAGAGAAAACACAAGGACTACCTGATTTTGACTTCATTAAGTTCTCTGAGTGATTGTGATATGGATTTAATTCCCAATTCTTCTACTTACTACCTGAGTTACCTGGGAGAATGTTCTAGGCATCTCAGACTATGTATAAGTATTATATAAAAATTATTATCAACACCATTCTGATTCAGAGAACTAACAGAACTAAACAAGACCCTGAATATAAAGATATTTCTCAATAATGAAGTTACACAAAAATAATACTTTCACATATTAGTATTATCATCATCATTGGTATCCTTTGGTGAAATAAAAATGGAAGTAGAGACTCAACAGAGTACAATGCATTTCTGTCATACATATTGTGTCTTAACTCCACATTTGGAACAGTATCAGTAGGCACATTCTTGTCTAAATGACAACAGCAATACATCAGGGATTTGAATCGTTCTTCTTCCAAGGGGAAGATAGTGAGTTTATGATGATTGATTGTGACCTTGAAAATATAATTATTTTCTTGGTACTGAAAATGCAATTTATTCTTTTCTGTATTTAGAACAGGTAGAGAAATTTCACATTGACCTGCAGAGGTGGTGGCAGGACACTTGCGGTTCAAAACACAAATGAGATCATAATGGGTCCATAAAGCAAATTCTCCTCATACTGTGCTTTTTATACAGAGTCAAGTGTACATCTGTAAAGTGACATACTTTAATCATTTATATTGCTTATTATTGAATTTTTTAATCAACAATGTAAGAGAAAAATTTAAAGGATCAGTCATGTGTATGGTATTTCTGGCTAGGTAAGACATGATCCCATGAGATCTTCTGTATTTCACACTTTAAGAGACTGATAAGACACATGAAAGTTCCTAGTATTGATGGTGAATGTATAGTAAAAATTTATAATTTCAAGCATTTTTTGGTAGGAAGAGTAAATCTAGTATCTATTAGCTTTGTTTCATCAAATTTAAGAACAGTTATTTTGAGTCTCACTTTTGTATCTACAATTTGGGAGCGCTAATAATTTCTTTGCAGACTGATGTCTGTAATGAGCTCTGAATTAAATGCATGTTCAATATATGATAGCAATTACTACTAATGGCACTTTTAAGTTTGAAAACCCAAAAGGCAAATTATTTTGCAATGCATATCCTTCCTAGTTTACGGAAAGGAATCCTGGTACTAGAGGCATTTGAGTTTATCAAGCTTGTATATATTTTCTGAAAATAGGATGTCATAAAGATTAGATGACAAATGCAGAAGTAATTTTGTTACAGTATTAAAAACCTTATCAAGAAAGTTGACAGAGACAATAAAGGCATGTGACTGATGCTTAGAAAAAGGAACTGCTAAAGGTGATGGTCAATTGTTATGAAAGCAAAGAGTAACTGGCATCAAAGGTATCTAAGGAAACCAGAGCTTGGGAAATGGAGGAATGACAGCCCTGGAAATTGAAAAGCAAATGGATGCTCAAATGTGTAGTGTATAAGGAATAAAAACCAAGGCTATGGATTTGTCTACTGTCTGCAGGAATGGATGTTAATGCTATGGGCTTGATCAATCCAGAAAGAAGGAAAAAACTTTCTTGAGTCTGTTGACATTATTGGCATGGTGGGTTCTTTACTTTCAAACTGTGACAGTTCAATAAATATTGTTAGTGATGATCTATTGCTTTCCTGGTGCCAGGATGGCTTAGTGTCTGATAATATAAAGCTAACATGAAACAGTGATTTATATTTTCATGATTGTTTGATGGATAACTAAACATAATGTTTAACTATATATGCAAATGGATTGATTAGCCAGTCTTAGTTTTCAAATGACCTCTGTTTTGTATTTGGCTTTGACATAGACTCTTTTGATTTATCAGGAGATTTAGCTGTGTATAGTATTTGGATTTACGTAGAGTGGGGTGAATTTTAATGAAAATCATTTATCATCTTCAAGACTTAGCTAGTATATGCACAAGTCAACCCTGTTACTCTCTTGCCAAGTTCAGAATGTTGCAATGGGATTATATCAACTATCAGAATGAAGACTTTTAACTAAGGATTAAGAAAATATCAGTAGCAATTTTATTGATAATGATAATGATGACAAATATTAAAAATAATTACTATGTCATTTTTAAGTCAAATTTAAAGACAAGAACACTAATAAAAATAATTTATGGAGCATGTTATGCATACCAGGTTCTATGTTAGGAGTTTTTATACATTCAATTTAATTATTTTCTAAGACTCTTCAAGGTTTCTCTTCTTTACGGATAAGAAAACTGAAGTTCGAGGACTACATAAAAGTGATTATATGAAAGCATGGTTATATGATTGGTATACACAGGAGCATAAACCTCTAACCTAGGTTTTCTACCTCAGCTTATTATTTCTTTCCATCGATTTCATGCCTGTCTTTAAAGCTCAATTTATCATTGCAAAAGATATCACAAAAGAATTAAACAAATATGACAACATTGTTCAGATACTGTATCAAACTTTCATCTTGTTAAATAATTGAAAAATGAATGAATGACAGTGGCATGTACTAAAACCTCACCACTCATTAATGCACAGATAAGACCTAAACATAATAGTTATCTGTCCATTACTAAATGTAATTTTGCACAAAATGAAACATAGGAAAGGAGAAATTAAACATACAGGTCTAAGTCATTTGGAGGATAGGAGAATGCAGGGAGGTGAGACCCAGTATAGCAAATTTCAAATCTTATTTAAAAAATATGTCAGGCTGACTCAAAAAATACAATTTAGCATTCCTTGTCAAATTGCAGAGGCAAGACTAGCATCCCACTGTAAACTAATAATGTAAGGTACAGAATAGAGTGATGGAGAACTTAAAAAATAAGGATCCATGTCACAACAATGTGTTGTGTACTATCTCATTTGTTTGATTTAGGATTTCACATAGTATTTCATTTAGTTTTTACTACAACTATAAATGTGGACTGTTACTTAGAGTATACTGTTTTACAAATAGACTTGAGAAGTTATAATGTCTCAAAAGATTGAATGTTTATTTCTTGCTCATATTGTATTATTTGATCAGTAAACAGCCAAGACACTTGTTTTCCATGTTGTTGTTCAGGGAACCAAGAACCTAGGATTTGCTTTTCAAAATGTGATATTCAAGAACATTCTTGTGGTCACTTCCATTATAGCCAGAGGGGGAATACACCCTGGAGAAGAATTATATGAGAAGTTTATATATACTAACACGAAATGTTCATCATCACGTGGGGGCTTATAGTCTCTTTGCTACAAGGTCATGATTGTTCCCAACAATAAGGAATTCAGGAAAAGCATTATTGGCCTGACAACCCCTTCTCAGGTACAACATTTATTATGGGAAGTGGAGATAGTTTTTTTATTATTTTTATTTTTGGAGACAACTGGCAGTTCCCGTGACACCTGGCTATGGACATCTTAATTGTACATGTAAGGAAACTAAGGTTCAAAGGTGATAAATAACTTACTCAAGGATTCAAGATTCTAGAAGTGTTCATTCACAAATTAACCTCACTGGCACTCAGGATACTATGGTCCTAGAGCCAAATTTGACCTGCAGCTTGTTTCTAGGGATAAAGTTGCCTTGGAAGACAACATGCCCCTTTATTTTTATGTCTATGACTTGCCCACAACTATGACAATGTTAAGTAGTAGTGACAAAAAATAGTACAGCCTGCAAAGTCTCAAATATTTCTTTGTGATCCTTTACAACAAGGTTGCTATCTAGTTCTGTTTCCTATTGTGTTTATAAAAAACTTAATGACTAAACTTGGTGACTTAAAAAAGCACACATTTATTGCCATACAATTCTGTGAATTAGCAGTCAGAAGCAGATCTTAGTGGGATAAAGCCGAGGTGTCAGAAAGGCAGCTTTCTTTTTATTTTTTATTTTTTTCTTTTCAACTTGTATTTAATAAATATAAATTTCCAAAGTACAACTTTTGAATTATAGCAGCTTTTCCCCACATAAATTCCCTCCCACCCACAACCATGCCATCTCCTACTCCCTCTCCCATTCCATTCTTCATCATGATTCATTTTTAATTATCTTTATATACAGAAGATCGACTTAATATATACTAAGTAAAGATCTCAACAGACTGCACCCACAAAGACCCACAAAGTATATCCTTGGCTCATGGTGCCTTTCCTTGTACAAGGCAGCAATGCTGGTCAAGTCTTTCTCAAGAAACATCATTCTGACACTTACTCATCTGATTTCTTCTTATTTTTTTTAAAGGAATGATGTATTTTTAAGGATCCTTGTGATCATCATGTTTGACGGTTAGTCTTCTGCTTTCTTCTTTTTAATCATTCTTAGTGATTATGTTGGGGATGCCGAGATAATCCAGGATAATCCCCCTTCTATAAAGTCAGTTGATAGATAACTGTTTCATCTGCAAGCTTAATTCCTTTTTGCCCTGTAAGCTAAAGTATCCACAGGTTCCATGGTTTAAGATAGAAAGATCCCCAAAAGGCCACTCTGTGTCTACCATTCTGACTCCTATAGTACATACAGTTCATTATTTTCATTTCACCACTTTCTATTCCTAAAGGAAAGATATAAAGCTTTACTACAGTCAGAAACAATGAATTTATGCTTCAAATGATATGCAAGGTACAAATGGATAGACAGGATGGAGAAGAGTACTTGAGAGAAGAAAATATTTAAGGAAATATTTTCAAGGTAAACGTCATTGAGTCAGGAATGTGCAGAGCATGGAATTGATGGGTGTTTGAGGGTGTGTACAAAAGGAAGTCTTGTACTTTGAAGAGAATGGACTGGATGAAAATACTCGAACACCTGGACATTGATTCTATTGAGTAGAATCAGATTCTGTACATTAAGACAAAGAAACATACCATTCTTTATTGTAAGTGTATATGTGAGTCACTTTCTAGTTTATGGAAGATATATGCAAGATTAACAAACTCAAATGCCTCTAGTACCAGGCAGATGATCCAAAGATTTAAGCAGTTATGGAAGCACGCATATTTTGCCCATTATACTAGAGGATACTATTGATTTCCTCTATGTATACACATCATCTGTTCCATATATTTATTGAAAAATCTATGTTTTTAAAAATTTTCGTCACTTGACTTTTGTTTTTATTATTGTACATTTACACGTTTTACATATGAAACAGTACTAAAGCATCATTAAAAATTGTAGCCCCCTTTCCCGCCTTTTTTCCCTCCTAATTCATGTTCCCCCAAAGAAGGCATTGGTTAGTAAACTTACCTGTTCCATTCGGGATATTTATTTATTTATTTATTAACACATTCTTTGGCTGTCTGTTGTAGTGCAGTGATTAGGCAGCTACTCGCGATGCACATAGCATGTATCATTGTGCCTAGTTCAAGTCCTGGCTGCTCTGCTTCCCAGTCAGCTTTCTGCTTTCCGTTTTCTGCTAATGTGCATCCTGGAGGCATCATGCGATAGTTCAAGTAGTTAGATCTTTGTCATCCATGCGGGGGACCTGAATAGAGGTCCTGGATCATGGCTTTTGTGAGCATTTGGGGAGTGAACCAATAGGCCCAATAGGCCAAAGATCCATCTCCCTCTCGCTATGTGTGTGTCATTCTGTCTTTCAAGTAAATAAATAATTTTAAAGATAATATCTTTATATATTCTGTTTTCTATTGGTATTCTGGAAGAGGAGAATTTGCTTTTCTTACTTTGCTCCAATATCTATATTCACATTCTTCTAATACAATTAGAGTAGTGGTTTCAAGTGTTGGTATGCATAAGAATGAGCTGGAGGGCTTAATGAAACTCGGATTGTTAGCTTCATTCTTAGAATTTCTGATACAGTAGTTCTGAATGTGGAAAAATTAATTTGTATTCAAATCAAAGCACTGTTGTGATCACAATTTCTCATGTGGTCTCAATATGGCTGTTCCAGGACATGTTTTGAGGAATCACTGAATTCTATTAGAATTGTTATTCATAAATGCAACATTTACTGCTATTAATTTAATTACCCCAACATTATTCAGAACTGTGCCACATAGTATACCATAATTACATTTCCATAAGTATACAATATTTTCTTATTTCTGGAGTTGATACTTTTTCTATAGTCTCAGTATTCAAAGACATTCAATAATGTATCAGTTCTTATTTTTGGACGGATTTCTTCTGGATATCCCAATTACTTTTTAGACTTCATTTTTAAGGCGTATTTTAAAATTTGCTTTGCTTTGCTTTTGGTTTGGAGCTTTTGTTTCTTAGATCTTATTTTTGTTCATGGCTTCCACTTTTTTTCTTTTTTGGCTGAACCACACCCTCCAAAAGCTTTCTTTGAAAGTGAGTTCATGTATGGATTTGCCCTTATTATATCTACAGATTTGATTACTATTTTGACTAGTAGTACATTTATAAGTAGAAAAGTATTTTCCCTCAGAATTTTTGAATCATTGCTTTTCCTCTTTTGGTGATACTCTTGAGGGATCTGATATCATTATTGTTTGAGAACCTCTCTATGTGATGTGTGTGTGTGTGTGTGTTGTGTGTTAAGTGCATGCATGTAAATGGAAGAAGTATCATTGAAAAGCTGTGATACTGTAAACCCAAGAAGGTTGTGTGAGAGACTTATTAGGGGCTGATGCTGTGGCCTAGCAGGTAAAGCCACTGCCTGCAATGCCAGTATCACATATGGGTGCCGGAACACATCCCGGCTGCTTCCTCTTCCAATCCAGCTCTCTGCTGTGGCCTGGGAAAGCAGTAGAAGATGGCCAACTCCTTGAACCCACGTGGGAGACCTGGAAGTAGCTCCTGGCTCCTGGCTTCAGATCCGTGCAGCTCCAGCTGTTGCGGCCAATGGGGGAGTGAACCAGTAGATTGAAGACCTCTCTCTCTCTCTCTCTCTCTCTCTGCCTCTCCTTCTCTGTGTAACTTTGACTCTTTCAAATAAATAAATAAATCTTAAAAAAATACACTTGATGATTACAGCTTATTGAAAAGTAAAAAAAAATACACAATATTATAAGAGGTGGGAGGCAGAAAATGGGGTACTTTGTTACAAGGTGTTCGTACTACCTGTGCCATGTTACAGTGTTATTTGAGAAAGGACTTGGATTAGTTGTAAATATGTATTGTGGCATAAAGGGTGGTTATAAAATAAAGTTTAAAGAGAGACGTAATAGAACTGTTAGATAAAAATACACAAAATGGCAAAATTTTAAGTAGCATAAAACAAAATATATTTCCTGAGAGTTTTGTCTAGAATATAGTTGTCAATGTGTGTATGTCTGTGTGTGTTTGTGTTTGTGTGTGTTCTCATGCTTTTGAGTCCTCCCCATTCATATTCATTCAAGAAATGTGTCCCTTACTTCTGTGTGACCTTAGTGAAACCATTGATGACAAATCCTGCCACCACCTTTAAGATGATAAAGCAAGGTTCCTGTCTATGTACCTAATCTAGAAATGGGCACATAGCTTTACATGACCAGTTTTGTTGATGCATGGAAATTAGGTGGAATTCCCATTTCTAATGTGTTTGCAAAAATGAGAGAATATTAAGTTCTTGCTAGGGGTGGTCAACATGCTTACCAAGTTGTAAGAGCTTTTCTTAGAAGAAAACCAAATAATCTCAGAGAAAGTCTCTGATGCTAAATTTGGATCCTGGAATCCACTCCTGTGCTTTCCTAATGTAGGAGACAATAGCATTTTCTTTCTTTCTTTCTTTCTTTTTTTTTTCTGAAATATACAGTTAGGTGTGTAGTGGCGGGGCTCTTCCGAGTCCAGTGCTGCTGGAGCTTTGCCGGAGCACCCTTTGGAAAACAAGCGCCACAGTCAGTGGCTTCAGATCAGGGTGCCCCGGCTGTGTGTCTGCTGCCAGCCGGAGCCCCGCCGGGCCAGTTCCTGTCCAATTCCAGCACTGCTTTTATGCCTAAACCTGACAGTCAGGGTTCCCAAGTCATTAGCCCCGTCCACCACTCTTTTGCTTGAGCTTCTTCCTTAGAGTCTCCAGTGTGGGAACTCTGTGGGGAGGCAGCGCACAACTCCAAAGATACAGAGGCAAGAGAACGAGACGGCATCCACTGTTGGAAAATGAGTTCTGAGCAACTTGCAATTCTCCTGGGCAACAAACTCAGCGGTCTAGAAAAAAAGAAAGAAGAGCAAAGAAAAGTCTTAGAAATTTGAAGGAGGGAGGAAGCTGGGGCAATATCGTGGCACAGCGGTTGGAGCTGCCACTGTGAGGCCGGGATCCCACATGCAGAGCGCATGATGCCCAGCTTCCCACGCATCCAGCTTCCCGGAATGGCAGCCGAGGATGCGCCGAGTACTCGGGACCCTGGCATGCAGGAGGGAGGCACGGGCCATGATTGGCTGCTGCGGACATCCAGGGAGTGAACCAGTGGATGGGAGATGTTTTTTCTCTCTCTTTCTCTCTCTACCCCCTTCCCTCTCAGCCTCCCTCAATGCATACATAAATTATATATACATATATAGTTAATTTTATGACATTTAGAATAGATAAGACCTCTAAAATACACTTTCTATTCATACACAAGTCATTTATGCTATTAAAATGTTAAATTTTAATAAAATTTTAAAAAGATCGAAATGTCTCTTCATGGCATATTGTTAAATGAAAATTTACATTTCAGAAAAGCTTTTTATATACAAGTATGCACTCAATCTTGAAATATTAATAAGATGATACACTATATGTATTGGGTAAATTATAAAGGCTATTATTATTATATTTTTATTTTAGCATTTATTAAATCATTAATATTGTAGCACCACAGATTTATTATCCTTTGTGCAGAGGTTAGAGTTTATGATATATTGATCAGAGTGTCTACAGTCAAAATACTTTTATCATACTATCATTTATTAATGTGAGTAATATTGCCATATAGGACAAATTATGTGACAGACCATCATGTTTCTGGAAAGTCTTATCGTGACCAATCACAATGCCACATGCTTCCTCTCCCTGTTATTGCTCTGTGCCATTTTAGCGCTGCTACTTTGTATGCCTTGCCTCTTATCCCCTTCAATCATAATCTCACTTTAATTGCCTCTTCTCTGGCAAATACAAACATTATCTTCCTTGCTCCTGGAATTAATAACTTCTTTGATGGCTTATCATCTTTTCTGTTCTCCAGTGCACCTTTTCCAATTAAAATGGAAATTAAATGGAACTGAATACGACAACTCAAAATCATATATATAGCATTTGGTAAATTTGGATTCCATTGAGTGCTAAGCAGTGTTTTATATGTGTGTATCTTTTCTTATTTTTTCCCACAAATGTATAACCACGTAATAATTTTATAGGCCTATATCCATGCAGAGAGAGTGAGAGAGCGATAGATAGATAGATAGATAGATAGACAGATAGATAGATAGTCTTGCTGTTCACTGGCATTTTCATCTTCTAAAAACCTGGAATTTCCAGGTCAATTTCAATCAACAATTTCACTTTTCTCTTTTTTTTACTTTGATAGTTTTCATTTGTCTCAATCTCTTACTTGTTTGAATATAACTCGTTGTCCTATTGCTTTTATGTTTATTTGGCTTCATTTGTGTGGACTCAGAGGCTGTTTGAAGAAGTGTGCTTTTGCTTCCTTTGGTCTGTCAATGTGCTTCACATCATCTCAGCCATCCCCTCCTGTGCACCATCTACTTATGTTTGCATCTGCAGGTTCAATAGTACTTGGCCCCTGAGTTAATCTTGACCAAGGCAGAGTTGACATAGCTGCTTCAGCATGGGATTGTTTTCCTCAAGACTGAAGAGAGCCCTGGTAGTTGGTCACCCTACGCTCCCTTTCTCTGAACTCATTGTCTGTTTCCCTAAAATTAATTGACAAAAAGTAATGTATGGTCATTACTAATAAAATTAAAATATGGAAATTGGAAATGAAGAAAAAACCTGCAATCACCAATGATTTCAACATATGAGAAAAGCATTGCTTATTTTGGAATATATTCTCTCTCATAAGAATTTTATGAAACAACTTGAATTTAGAATTTCAGCTTATATTACAAATAATTTTTAGTTAAATGCTTTTGCTCTTTTAACAATGCATCATTAATGTCTTATTGAAAGAAAGAAGGACCTTTGTATCAGGCTACCATAACAAAATAGCCCATAATAAGTGGTTTAAACAACCAAAGTATATTTCCTTACAATTAGCAAGGATAGAAGTTCAAAATCAATTAGGGTTGATTTCTAGTGAGGCCTCTCTTCCTGGGTTGTTCATGGCCTCCTTCTCACTAAGCCCTACCCCCTTCTGCAGAGAAAGGAGAGAGAGAGTGAGGAAGAAATCTGCTGTTTCCCATCCTATAGCAACACCTCCAACTCTTAGGATTAGGAAACTACACTTATGACTTCATTTAACCTCAGGTACCCTCCTAAAGGCCCTATCTTACAATAGTCATAGGTTAGCATTTCATCCTAAATTTTGGGGACTGACAATTCAGTCCACAATGGTCTCTTCAATGTAAATTTTAATAGCTATAAAATGTCAAATGATGGAAGTGTACCACAATTTATATAACATTATATATTTTTACATTTGGGCCATGTTCAATTTTCCTTTTCTATTATTTTTTAAATTATACTGAAAGGCATAGTGACAGAGAAAGGGAGAGAGGGAGAGAGATTTTCCATCCTCTGGTCCACTCCTCCAAATGGTTGCAATGGGTGGGGCTTAGGCAGATCAGAGCCAGGAGCCTGAAATTCAGTCTGGGTCTTCCAGGTGGGTGGCAGAAACACAAGCACTTGGGCCGTTTTTGGCTGCTTTCTGAGGCATGTTAGTCAGCAGTTGATTGGAAGCAAAGCAGCTAGGACTTGAACAGGCACTCTTATATGGAATGCCAGTATTGAGGGGGTGGCTTAGCCTACTGGACCATAATGTTGGCACACAAACTAG
The DNA here is from genome assembly GCF_033115175.1 of Lepus europaeus. Taxonomy (NCBI): domain Eukaryota; kingdom Metazoa; phylum Chordata; class Mammalia; order Lagomorpha; family Leporidae; genus Lepus; species Lepus europaeus. Next base: position 77,330,020 of record NC_084842.1, on the reverse strand, counting down.
CTTTGTGCTCCACACTGAAATATTATCCAAAAAGGTAATATAATTTATTCTTATAGCAGCTTTTAATAGAATGGTCTTTCCCTTCTAGGTATTAGCATTAAATGTTAACGTGTGTTCTTTGAATTCTACACTATTTTGATACAAGTAAAGTCTTATTTTATATTACATTTTTTTCTCATTATTTATTTGACTAGTAAAAGAGGTCATTATGCTTCAACTTCTGTCCCTCTCTCAAGTGACTGGAAAAATTTGCCCACTATGATTTGGAAATAGCTTGGTTTATCCTTGAAAGGCTCTTGTTTTGGAAGGTTGGTCTCAAAACCCATTGTAAAGTAATGACATTCCTGATGAGGAGATTAATGCTCTTTCTCAGGACTTGTTACTGGCTTTGGACACATTTTTTATTTTTTTTTTTCTGTGTGCCCACACGGCAGAATGGTCATGGAGGATTTATGGAGCCTCTGTTGTATGAGCACCAACCACATTCAGAGACTCCTCCTCTATCATAACCTGGTCACCTCCTAGTACTGACACCACAGGGTTTAGGGTTTCAACATACAAATTTAGGAAGGGATAGGAACTTCCACACTAACTGAGTGGGTTTGTGGGTTTAGAAGAGGAAAATCAAGGAGGCAAAGTGTCATTCTCCATGTGACATGTATATGAAGAATACAAACCATCAACTCCTGGCTTGAACTCTTGGTTAAGGTTTTTTGTATCTGTAGAATTCCTCTGCTGCAAAGCCACTATTAACTTCTTCATTGCATCATGGACATTACTTTGGATTATAATCCAACCCTTTTTTTGTTCAAATTTTCAGCTACGAACACTTATTAGGTTTGTTCTCATGTCCATGTGAAATTCTCTCTTCCTAATTCTCTGACAACTTCCCCACTTTCTGGCAAAACAAAGTGCTCTATACTCATGTTGTATATTCTCTGCTCCAGTCCTGGAATGAGTTAAGTCTCTGGAGAGTTCTGCTTCTTTTCCTGAGGAGTGATATGTGGAGGTAACATCTGGTTACTGGTTTTCCTCTCACACTTGACTGGTTTCCTGATTTGAATACCCAACTATGCTATTATCACTGTAAAACTGATTCCATTGGCCACATTTCCCACTCCTGCTGGAATCAAGGTTGTGTTCCGGCTTTAGGATGAGATTTAATGGTACTAATGCAGCTCAAACCTGGAGTATTTATCACTTTAGAGACCGATGTTTTCCTCTATACTACTATCTTTGTGAAGACTTACTTTTAAAAGCTAGGCTGCCTCTGTATTACTGCCCAAATCTTACTGAGTTTCATTCCATTCATTTTCACTTCATTTCTCTTCTCTATCAGTGCAAATGATGAGTGAGTCCCAACAGCTTCATCTTAGAGTCTTCTTATACGTAAATGGGCAGTAATGTCATTCTTATGGGGCTTGGTTACAAGGAAGAGGTTTTTGGAAGATATGCAAGTACAACCAGTAAGTGTATGCTCACTGATTGATTTCATTAAATTTATAGGAATTACAGAACTACACGATTTTCTTTTTGTCTAGCAATCAAATGAAAAAAAGATCAGAATAACCTAATTTTCCAAAGGTAGAAACACAATGTTTGATGTGGAAACTGAAATAATAGGTCAGTTTGTAGTATCTTTAAGTTTTTTTGAAATACCTTTCCTGCTATAATTTCTTTTAACAAATTAAACAAAATTTAATAACACACAATCAAAGTGATGGTATCCAATAAAAAATTAATATATATGCAAACTTTCAATTATTCCCAAATATCCTAAAAGGATCCCCATGAAGTATGAATCAAAGGACATGTTCAGTGTGTTTGTGGACAGTTATCAGAATCAGGCCAAACCTACTGTCTATTTGGCTCACATAATGAAAAAAAACATCAGTTATATACACTCTCTTACCAACTGATTATTTGCCTGGAATTCTCTATGCCTTGAAGAGCTGCATATTCCAGATGTAATGAAATAAATCAAAATTCTCCAAAACTACTTAAGACCATCCCCCTTGAAAATATTTATTGGCTAGAATTTTATTCCATTTTTAAAATGTTCTGTTCTAAAAGAGATATATTCATTTTGCCTAACGTAGTCAACCACAGAACAAAGAAAGTTGATCATACACATGTGACACATACCCTGGGTACACATAGAAGAGTAAAATTAAATGTCCACTGCTGAAGTTGGATGAGAAGGTTGAAAATTTCCAAATATGCATGCAATTACTTATTTTAAGAGGAAATATTTGTTTTAAATGATAGTCATAAATATATAAGCAGATATTTGTTTATTACTTAGGGATTGATATTTTCATTTTTTGCATAGCTAAAGTGATGAACTTTTGTTACATCTAATTAGACTTTCTTTTAACATAATCTCTGAAATGTCCCATAGGAAGAATGTGCAGAAGCAACAAAAATATGATTTTAAAACCAAGGATTCTATTGTAATGGCATTGCATAAGTTTCTCACTCAGTTTTTTGAATATAGATAAGACTTCCCAGATACAACTTGTTTTAACATCACTGTAGAAAAGAAGATAAGGATGTAAGTTTAGGAAACAAATTCAAATCCAGAGTTCCAATCCAGGTGCTTTTTACTTTCCAGCTCTGTGGTCTTGGACAAATTACTTAACCTCTCATTTCACAAATGAAGCCAAAGGCAAATGTTATTAGCTTTGTAGAATTGTGAAATGTTTAGCACAATGCCAGATATTAAGGGTTAAACTTTAGATAGTTATTAGTTGCTAGAATTTACTCACAAAAGAGTTCACATGAGGGTTTTGAAGATTAATTGTATGTATCAACTTGACTAGGCCACAGGGTGCCCAGATACTTGGTTGAATAATATTTTTAAAAAAGATGTATTTGTTTATTTGAAAGGAAGAGTTACAGAGAGTCAGAGGCAGAGAGTCAGAGGCAGAGAGAGAGAGAGAGAGAGAGAGAGGTCTTCCATCCAATGGTTCACTCCCTAGATAGCCTCAATGGCTGGAGCTGTGCCAATCTGAAGCCAGGAGTCAGGAGCTGCTTCCAGGTCTCCCACAAGGGTGCAGGGGCCCAAGGACTTGGACTATTTTCCACTGCTTTCCCAGGCCATAGCAGAGAGCTGGATCAGAAGTGGAGCAGCTGGGACTCGAAATGGTACCCATATGGGATGTCTGCACTGCAGGTGACATCTTTATCTGCTATACCACAGCACTGACCCCTGAATATTATTTTGAATGCTTCCACAAACCTGCTCTTGGAGAGGGTTAATAGTTGAATTGATAGCATGAGCAGTGTGGATTGTGGACTCTAATGATAGTAGGCCTCATAGGAGCATTTGAAAGCTCAAATCAAACAAAATGGCTGACACTCCTGAGAATAAAAGACCATTTTTCCTTTCTGACAACTTCTCAACTTAAAGATTGACTTTTTACTGCCTTCAAATCAAACTGGAGCATGTCTTCTTCTTGACCTCAAACCTGCTGGCCCTTGGACTACAGCTTTCCTTTCAGCTCTCTTGGTCTCCAGCTTGCTGGTTCACTCCACAGGTCTGGGGACTTGATAGTCTCCTAATCATGTAAGTCTATCCCTTATAAGCCATCTGTTTCTAGCAGCACACACACATGCAGATGCACACCCAGAGAAAGGTACTTCAAAGAGTACATAGAACAATGGAATCAAAACATATGTTATTTTTGTGCAAACAATTTTTGAAATCCATGTGGAACTTTTTCATAATAAGCATTTTCCATGAACGTTTTGAAGACTGCCTCATATCCATGGAATTCAAAACTATTTTTTACCAGATTAAAATTATTTTTTCTTCAATTTCTTCTTTACAAAGCTTTTTAAATATCCTGGTGTGTATTGTGTGAGTATATACGTATAAATTAAGTGTGTGGTGGTGGTGGGGGATGTGTGTCCTCTTGGTTATATTCTCTGGAAAATGCGGGGTAATATAAAAGTAAAATAGGGGAAAAAAGTGAAATCTTAAAAGCTCCAAGGATACTAATATCTAATTTCTCTGATGCTCTCTTCAGCTGTCATTCCTCTACCCTATGTTGACCTGTCAGTGTCACACAGTCATTAAAGTGCAGCTGGTGTTGGTGTAAATTTATAATTGGTGTAATCCTTATTGCTGACATGTCAATATTTAACTTGCATTAACCTTTCCTTTGAGGCTGACAAATTGTGCATCTGTGGCTTGTTCACTCTAATTTTTCATGTCATTGCCTTGCAAAGCATACAGATTTATAATGTCACTGTGTGATGGATGCAGGCCCCTCCTTTGCCTTGGAGAAGGGTTTCAACCTGTTTAAATTGTCTATTGGTTTATTTATTTATTTCCAGTCCCCCCACTATCTCTTCTTATAGGTCTTCAGTGAATTTACTTCCCAGGGGCCCATATTTTGAGGACGAATGGAAGGTACCCCTGTCAGGAATCATTAACACATGGCCACTGAGGAGGCTACACATTGCTCTGGCCTGTCTCAGGCGGAACAGCCTTGGTCTGTGTGCACATGCTGTCAGAAGAATGTGTTGATGGAAAATGAAGACTGGTGCAGGAAAATTAGGTCAGAATAGTGTGTAGGAAGCAAAGTGACATTCTTGTCAGCTTTGCCTTGATCTCTAAGAAGAGAGCCACGAGAGTTATAATTTCCTCAGGATGCGGAGAGCTGAAGCTTAAACTCAATTATTTGTATTTTTTTTAAATTTAGAAATGCCCCCTACTTTCACTCCCTACAAGATTTGGATTCAAAAATTGAGTAAGGGCCCATGATTTCTCATGGAAATTCTTGTACCAAAAGCCTATGGAGTGGGGAGTGAAGGAGCCTTGAGAGGACTTAGCCATCCCATTGGCATTCGGTTTGTTTCTGAGATGGATTTATGTAAGATCAAAAAGATTGACCTGCCAGAAATCATCTCCTCCAGGTTCCACAAAACTGTACAAACTTAGCCACTCTCATTTGTACTTCAAACAATTATTTTGGAGCATTGGAGTTATTCAACCCCACTGTAGCAAGTTCAGTAAATTAATTTAAAATTATCCAAGGCAAAGGATGAGAACCTTCCAGAAAATATATGCATGGGTGGGGTGGTCATTTTAATTTACCTTTGTAGAAAATTTGAGGGAGACCCAAAGGAAATGTCACTGAATATTCCTCTCACATTGGCAACATATTGTTCACACATGTGCTATCAAATTATAGCAACTGCCTATTTCTTAGACCCTAGATTAAATTCTAGCATATCTCAAATGTATGGGATAATTTTTGGAAATTAAAAATGATTAATAATGACTAATACTTGTGTTTTAACAATGCTCTAATTCATCATTATATTTGGTTTTGTCTTCATAAGAATTCTAACGCAGGCCGGCGCCACGGCTCAATAGGCTAATCCTCTGCCTTGGGGCGCCGGCACACCGGGTTCTAGTCCCGGTCGGGACTAATGATTAATAAAATCATTAAATCTTCTCTTAATTACTAACCTTAGATTCTATTTCTATGTATTCCAATATTTAAACAGGTAGAAACAAGGAAACTTTAGTTGAAGCAGGGACTGTGTTCTGAACCTCAAATCAAAAATGCTCCTTTCATTTACCTAAGCTCTTGAGTTTGAAAGTTCTAGGCTCCAAAAGTGGGGCAATGGTAGCTGGAGAATATCAAGTGCCCCAAATATCATACTCTAACAAGCAGAGTCAGGACTGGCAATTAGATCTCCTAATTGTTTTGCCCAGTATCCTTTTCATTAGATCAAGTAAGGAGATTTACACAGTGCCAGAATACATGTATGTATTTAAGAAATATTTAATATATATCTATTATATGCCTGATACTGTTGTATGAGCTGTGAATACAAGTATTTTTAGTTTAAAAAATCTGTACTTTCATAAAGTTTATATTTTAGTGTGGAGAAGACTGACAATATACACAAGTATCATTGTGCAATCAAAGATCAGTGATATAAAGAAATAAAGTAAAATAAGTATAAAGGGTAACAGGGGATGCAATTTTTAGAAAGGTTGCCAGAGAATGCCTTTAAAAATACTGGTATTTGAGCAGAAACCAGATGGGATTAGGGAGTAAGTTGTGGGAGAGAATGTTTAAGGCATAAGGTAGTGTAGATGCGAATGGTGGTTTGATGTAGATACATGCTGGGCACACACGAGTGACCAGAGGGCCAGAGGGACTTCGAATGCAGTGAGTGGGGAATGCAGATAGGGAGGGGCCAGATTGGAGAAGGAGATCTTAAGGTCATGGGAATTGTTCCAGAACTATTTTAATCTATTGGGAAGTTGTAATTTTCATTATGAATATACTCACTCTTACAGCACAAGGATGAATTATGGGGAATAAAAATCAGAAGTATACATATGTACTAACAAATAGGAATATCAATGCTTTTTGTCTAGGTGATATCTTCTACCTGTTAAGTCCTCTACAATGTTAATTTAATTCTGACAATTATTCAAAAAGACAGATAGGTCACACGGTATTGATTCCATTTAACAGACTGGAAGCTAAGTGTGGAAACTGGAAGAATAAGTACTTGTAATTCAAGGCCAGAACTTTACCACACATAATGACTGTTTTTCACCAATGGGTTAGCAGAGTGGGAGTAGACAGTGGAGGAAGTAAGTTTCTACTTCAGTGCAAATGAAGCTCAGTAGTTTTTTAAATAATTAATTTATGTCTGTATTTTAATTTGAGAAGCAGAGAGGCGCACACACGCGCATGCACACATACACACACACACATATGCAGACACACTGAAACAGGTAGACAAAGAGAGTTCTGATCTACTTCCCAAATGCCTGCCATGGCCTAAACAGAACAAATCTGGCATGACAAGAACCCATATAGCAGGAAGGAAGAGCTAGGAATTAAACTCACACTCTCCAATATGGAATATGGACATCTTAACCGATGTCTTAACCACTAGATCAAAGGCACAACTTAACATTTATTTAATCATTTATTGCTTGTAAGATGGAAGGGAATAGAGTAGTTCTGAAGAAATAGAGATGAAAATGTAATTCCTGCGTTAACAAAGTCTACTCTATGATGTAATAACAACCATCAATGTATTAATCCGTATTGCATGTTAAACAATTTAGAAGTAAATGTATGCTAATCATCCAAGTAATAATATAATATGTTATCAGTACAATATAATTAACATTTTATATATAGTGAAGGTAGAAATGAAAAGAGTAAAGAATTTATGCACATTCATTCACAAGTAGTATGTAATTTGTAACTTTGGGATTCAAAGCTCCAAGCTTATTCTGTCACTATGATGTGTTTGACTGTTTTTAAACATGCTGGATGTTTTATTTCCTCTTAAGTTCTTCCTTCATTCTGTTTATCTCTTTCCTAATTTGTTGCTTATCTTGGTCTTTGAATTTCTGGTTTGCATCAAATGAATTGATGAATAAGGGCATTTCAATGGGCTTGAGCTCATGTTAGTCACATAGGATATGGAGAAACACACTATTGAATCATTATCAAAACAAAAATCTCATACATGTAACACTGGACCCAGCCAGCTCATTGGCTTTTGTTCAGTTTGATAGAAAGCCTCTGTCTTGCAATCTCCTGTTTTAGTTTCTCCAGAGCTTTTAGACAACCTGAAAGGAATGTCAGCTGCCTGGTTCTCTGGTTTTCCCATGTACACGCAAGATCAATTAGGACTTGGCAGGACAAAATTAATTTTCAGACTTAGTCAATGGTCCCATAACTCAAAGCATATCTCTTTCCTGATAACCTGTATGTAAGAATAGAGTTTTATGTAGCTCATCTGGAAAACAAATATATAAAAGCATGGCCTCTGAGCCTTAGCCTAGCATTACACTAAACTAGCAGTTCTGTCTATTGTAGGCAACACAGTTCTCAGTTCATTTCTCATTTAGTGACTAATCATGGATGATGCAAAATGAGATGTGTTAATACACACATGTTTTTCACCATTTGGCTGCTCCTATACAGATAGATTTGTATAGGAGAATATATTCTCCTATATTTGATTAGAGAAGGGAACTGGGATTTAAGTTCAATTATGTACAATTTCACAAAGTAGTTGAGGGAAATATGAAAAATTGAGACAATAGTCTATTCAAGGTATTACTAATTTAAAAATTAACTTATTTTCATTTTTAAAGTTTTTTGAACTATATATATATATATATATATATATATATAGAGAGAGAGAGAGAGAGAGAGAGAGAGAGAGACTCTTTTCAACTGCTGGTTCACTTACCAAATGCCTGCAACAACCAAGGTCAAGCCAGTCTCACAAAAGGAGCTCAGAATTCAATCTAGGTCTCCCATGTGGGTGACAGGGATCCAACTACGTGAGTCATCACCTGCTTTCTCCCAGGGTGCACATTAACAGGAAGCTGGATCTGAAGTAGAGTAGCTAGATCTCAAACCAGACACCCAGATGCGAGATGCAATCCCAAAGGGCACGCATAATCACTGCATAATGGCTTCCCAAAGGATTGCTTTTAATGAATTAAGAAAGCAGATCAGGGAAAGTGAAGAAGATAAGGGATATAATGGATAAGGAGAAAGTGGATTGAGACTCTCAAGTGGGTGTAGAAATTGTTGGAGAAAAATGAATTATAGGAAGAGAAATGGAAATGTAGTGCCAGTTCATGTCCCAGCTGCTACACTTATGATGTGGCTCCCTACTAATGCACCTGGGAAAGCAGTGGAAGATGACCTAAGTCCTGAGACCTTGCACCTACATGGGAGACTTGGATGGAGACCTGGATGAAGACTGTGGATCCTGGCTTCAGCCTGGCCCAGCCCAGAAGATTGAGGCCATTTAGAAAACCAGCTGATGGGTGATCTCTTTCTCTCTCTCTTCCTCTCTCTGTCTCTCTGCCTTCACTCTTCTATAGCTCTGACTTTCAAATAAATCTTTTAAGAAAATTTCACTGTCGCAATTGAATTTCAGACCTGTAGTAGTTGATTAAACAGCCATTTTCTTTTCATTTATAATTTTTTGGCAGATTATTTTCCAAAAAGTAAATTTCATTATAAAATGTGGTTACTTCCAGTCAGTCAAGAGATTCACTCTCTATTAGAGCAGACAGTAGCAATATCTAACTACTTAATTTTTAATTTTAATTAAATGAAATTTATACCTACTCCCTCGGTCTCACTGATCATGTTTGAAGTGCTCCAGAACTGTCAGTAACCCTTGGTTTTGGCTGTGCGAATCTGGAATTCTTGTAGCACCACTGAAAGTTCTACTAATTGATGCTATTCTACAATTTTGTCTTGAGCAATTCCAATGCTCTTCTGGCACAGAATCAAAATTACTATTCTTTCTAAGTTACAAGTTTTACTAGAGACAGGAATAATCTGCCAATAATTGAAGCAAAACAATGACACAGGTAGCGTGTGTTTTGTGACATCTGTAAAATACACAGGCCACTGTATGGTTTCTGTGTCACATATTATGAACTAAGGAAAAGAAATTTACTAGTAAAAGGCAAAACAAAAGGTATATTTCATTAAAGCAACAGTTTCTCAGCTTCTATCCTTTGTCAAATATTCTAGTTATTTTGAAGGGCAGGAATGGTTTGTGATGCAAATCGTTAGCTGTTATCATAGCAGTGTGACTTCTAGTCCTCAAAATGAATCTTCAAAATCCTTGATATAGCCCAATATTCAGATAGAGATAATATGCAGATAGAAGAAAATTATTCTTTTAAAACCATAAAGCCATCAATTTATTTTCGAGCATACTTCTTTTGCAAGAAAACAGATGAATAAGTAAGCAATTAGTGTCTCTTAAGGAAAGGTGAGATCGGATAACATCTACTTTAATCTAGCCATGTGGCACAATTTTCAGATAAAATTGCCATAGCTGTAACCAGAATGTCAGAAAAATTCATTTTCTAGTTTCAGTGGTTGTTGTATTAATTTGATGGAAGTTTACTTCCCATGACATTTAAGCATATATAAAACCTTGGTAGAGAAGTCAATATTTTGAATTTTTAATCTGTGCCATATTTGTTTACAATGGTAAAACTATTACAGCTTACACTATCTTTGCATCAGCTATTTGGTATTTCTTCTATTTTCATCTAGTTTTGAAGATGAAGGCACGAAGAAACATGAAGTAGCATGTCTCAGGAGTGAGGATGTTTGGAGGTTAGAACATTATTGACTCCAAAAATCTGTCATCACATATGAGAGGTACGTATTACATGCTGTATTTCCCAAGTAAATCAGTGAACACATTGAACAGGTTGCTTCACTCAGACAGTTAAAGAACAAACTGTGTTAGATGTCATAAAAATGCATTAGGAATTGACATGTATACAGAACTGCAACTCAAGGAGGAAGAAGGTTTTATTGAAACATTTATCAGTTTATTCATTTAAAATGAATTTTTGAGCTTCGATTGAATTTGATGGAGTAGATATTTTTGGAGAATATTTTGACAAATTAGAAATTCACCTGTCAAATATGTAAAAATAAAATACATTCAGTCACCTTAAATGAGTACCAATAACTTCATATAAAATTACTGTAAAAAAGATTATCAGCACTATCAGTGTCAACTCATAACTTTTTCTTTTTCATTTTCTCAATCTAAAGGTTTGTCTATTTTGCTTTTTCCCCCCAAAAGAACTGCTTTTACATCCAGTAAGTTTTTTCTATTATTTTTTTGTTGTCTGTTTCCATCCTAATCTTTATTATTCTCTTCTTTCTGATTGCTTTGGATTTCATTTGCTCTTTTATTCTAGTGTCTCCTGGTGGAAGTTTAGGCCATTGATTTCAGATTTTCCTATTTCTGAAATATCAAAATTTATTGCTATAAATTTCCCTCTAGGCACTATTTTAGCTGCACTCCATTCATTTTTGATATAAAGTACTTTAATTCTTGTTTATTTCAAAGTATTTCCCATTTCCCCTTGGGATTTATTCTTTCATCTCTTGATTGTTTATGAGTGGGTTGTTTATTTCGATGTATTCATGAATTTTCCAAATGACTTTCTGTCAGTGATTTCTCATTTTACTCCATTATGGTCAGAATGTATATAAACTATTACTACCACCCACCGTGGTGGTAGAGGGGGAGAAAAATTGAGCATCAACTAAGTGAAAAGACATTCCTTGCTTATGAATTGGAAGATTTGGTATGGTTAGCATGGCAACATTCCAAAACTTGATTTCCAGCAATATAGCAACCTGAGACAAAATCCCAGTGGCCTCCTTTTGTAGAAATTAACAGTTTTTTTTAAAGATTTATTTATTTATTTGAAAGTCAGAGTTACACACAGAGAGAAGGAGAGGCGGAGAGGCAGAGAGAGAGAGAGAGAGAGAGAGAGGTCTTCCATCCAATGCTTCACTCCCCAATTGGCCACAAAGGCAGGATCTGGGCCGATCTGAAGCCAGGAGTCAGGAGCTGCTTCCAAGTCTCCCACAGGAGTGTGGTGGCCCAAGAACTTTGGCCATGTTGTACTGCTTTCCCAGGCCATAGCAGAGAGCTGGATGGGAACAACCAGGACAGGAACCAGCACCCATATGGGATGCTGGCACTGCAGGCGGTGGTTTTACCTGCTATGCCACAGTGCTGGCGCCAGAAATTAACAAATTGATAGTAAAATTTCCATGGAAAAGTAACTGACTAAATAGCATTTAAAAATTAGGTAAAATGCTATTTTCCAAGTTCAGATCTTACTAAAAAGCTAGATATAGTGTTCCTAATAGTACAAAACTGGTGTAGAATAGACAACTCCACAAGGTAGAATTAACTCTTAAATTTATAGTCAATTGGTTGTTTAAATATTTATTTATTTGAAAGGCAGAGTGAGAATTGAATTGTGATAATGGTCTAAGCTTGTTCAATGGAGAAAAAAGTCTTCAACAAATGGTGCTTGTACATATTGACACGAAGAAGAAAAGGAAATTCAACTATTACCTCACACTCAACACAAAATTAACTTGAAATGGATTGGAGAATGAATTGTAAAAGCTAAAACTGTAAAAGTTGTTAAAAAATGCAGGAGTAAATATTTTAACATTAGATTTGGCAATGCTAGGACACCAAAAACACAACAAAAAATACATTAATCAGAATGACATCATCAATATTAAGAATTTTGAGGTTCAGGGCCAGTGTTCTGTTATAACATGTAAAGGCACTGCCTATGAGGCTGGCATCACATATAGACATCAATTAAAGATCTGTATGCTGCACTTAAGATCCAGGTTCCTGCTAATGGCCTGAAAAGATGAGCAGAAGATGTCCAAAGTGTTTGGGACCATGCCACCCAGGTGGGAGGCCTGAATGAAACTCCTGGCTCCTGGTTTAAGTTTGCTTCAGGGTAGACCTTTGTGGCCATCTGGGGAGTGTACTAGCAGATGGATGATCTCTCCCTCTCTCCTGCTCCCTCTTTGTAATTCTGACTTTCAGATAAACAAATAAATTTTTGTAAAAAGAATTTTGAGGTTCAAAGGGCCCGCACTAGTAAAATTAAAAGACAATTCTCAGAATAGTAGAAACTATTTGTCAATCATGTATCATGCAAATGAAAACCACTGTGAGGTATCCCTTCCTACTCACTAGGCTACTTATTGGAAACCTCATACATTTCTGGTAGGGATGTAGACTAGTGCAGCTGCTTTGATAAACAGTTCTGGCATTTCCTCTAACACTTAAAATTAGCATTATCGTATGATTCAGATATCCCTTTCCTAGCTCCATATGCAAGAAAATTGAAAACATGTGTTTGCACAAAATCCTGTCCATGAATGTTCTTAGCAACGCTATTCACAATAGCCAGTAGTGAAAACAACTCAGATGCCTATTATCTGATTAAGGGATAAGCGAAATGTTTCATATGCATGCAATGGACTATTGTTTGGTTATGAAATGAAATGAAGAACTAATGCATGCTACAACACCTATAACTCTCAAGCATGATATTAAATGAAATAAATCAGACAGAAAATTTCATTTATTACATAGTGCTATTTTTGTGAAATAGTCAGAATAGATGAAACTCAAGTAACAGTAATTAGAATAGTAGTTACCAGAGGTTGTGGGGAGCAAACTGTGATGACTGTTAAGGGATACAGAGTTTCTGGGCTGATGAAAATAATCTAAAATCATGGAGACGATGACACAACTGTATGGCTATACTGACAATATATACAATAAGAATTATATACTCTAAAAGTACAAATCTAATATTAAAAAAATTGCATTCCATTAATGCTGCTGCTTTTAAAAATATTGCACCCATACTTTTTAAATCGAGGAAGACTTTTCTGACAAATCTCTGCTGTATCTTTTTGCAAGAATCAATTCAGAATGCTGTCCTTCTTTGTATAAACTTCCTTTAACCCTCAACAGTAATACTGTACTTTTGTAGGAGTACCATGTAGTATTTTTATTGCACTTATCAAAGTGTAAATCTATTGGCTATCCATAGCTCCTGATTCATCTTGGATGTCAGGGTACATCTCTTATATGAGGATACTTCAAAATTTGGTGGAAAAATATATTTTAATGCAAAAAATTTAAAGCTTATGCATAGCTCTTTCATAATTTTCACTTCCATGAACTTTTTGAAATACCTTTGTATATATCTCTATCCATGTTCTATGTGCTCAAAAAATGGATGAATCTAAGAAGTATAAAGAAAAATACAGATGAAAAAAAGAGAATGTCTTCTTCATAAGACAGGTAATAAGAGATTTCTAACATTCATCATTTATGGAGACATAAAGTGAAGCATGATAAATCCCAACAATGTTGACTAATGAGCTGTATGTAAGACTGCTGAATGTTCAGATGAAGAATAGCAAATAACATCAGAATTTAAATGACATCAAAAGAAAATATCTGGGGGAAGCATGAGAATGAGTCAAAGAAAAAGAAATGGTTTTGGAGTTCAGGGCAACTTGGGAACAGTAATGCCCCATCAGGACTATTTATTCTGTTGTCAGAGAGCTTGTTATCTTTTACTCAGTGTGACTTACTGAAGTTGTAGGGTTTCAGTAGCTGCCATTTCGTGCAATCCATCATTTTCAACTCAGCTGCTCCACCCTTACAAGCAAAGTGGGTGGCAGATTGTGAAAGAAACTAATAGCTCACTTATGCAGTGAGATACTTTTTTCCCACTTGTTGTGTGAGGTCACAATTTCTTTGGTGAATCAACCTGGTCTTTCCATTGCCCATTAAAAGCGGGATGTAGATACGTCAACAAATATTTCCAGAGCTTCTGGAAGCAATCAACATGAACCCAGTAGGAAACATGGACTACTTTAGTTCTAGAATCATTCAGACGAGCTGGTAAACTCAATTCCATAATAACAGAGAGAAGGAGAAAAATAATTGTCAGAATCTCATGTGGAGCTGAGGTGTTAAATAAGCTCCACATTGAAGTGGCTCATGAATTACATAGTCCTAGCAATAGCTGAAGAGACATTCATAAATCACGCACAACCTCAGATCTTCATTTCAGACCCAAATATTTAAAGCTCACAGCATGGTCAAATTTTAAATTTGCATCCAAAAACTCTTCTCACTTGTGCTTAATCCTGTACTTTCTAGTAGCTTTGCTCACGGTTTGGAGACTCAGTCGTTCCCGACCCCACAGGCTCAGTCTCATTTTTTCCACCATACACAACTTATTCAATCCTCTTAACACATGCAAGAATCTTCATCATCATGAGACCTGCGCCATTGTACATAATTTTCTCTAAGAGATAAGTATGGGGGATTTGGGTCCTGTCGGTAGAAAATAGTTGAAGGCTCTCCTGGTCTCAGAGAAGCCTGGCTTCCTGGTAGAACAATCTAGGATGCATTCAGATGTTTTCATAAGGAGTCCTAGCTAACTTCCAGCCTCTTTTCTGCCCCTTATCCTGCTCAAAGATGACTATATTCCTTGATGCTTTGAACTCTGTATCAAAGTCCCCCTTTGCACTGTCTCTGGGTGTACCAAGGAGCCATCTAGCCTGGATGTAGGCAATAAGGTTATGCATCTTCTGTAGATAATTTAAAATCGTAATAAAATGAACATGATATTTTTATTATTGTTTTGAACCAACCATTCTAAACAATGTCAATGACTCAGTAATTGTCTTCCTTGGGACAGTTCTATCTCTTCGTCCCTGGATTCCTCACACTGATACTGAAGGACACACATAACTTCTCAGAAAGAGATGATGCCATAACTGAGGAGCCATATGTGATGTTTTCAAAATTGTGCCATTCCCAGGACCTTGCACCATACCTGCCACCTTGCAGGTGCTCAGAATCTTTATTAAATTTAATGTCTATATGTAAAGACATTTTAGAAAAAGGGAACAACATGTAAAAGAGCATTATGGTTAAGTTACAAGATTGAAAAAATATAAACTGTAGGATGTATTCAAAGAACTGCACAAAATTAGAATTCCAGATGAATAAAATATAATGAGAGGCCAGGGCATGAAATGATCATGAATTATGAGGAATATGAATTAAGTTTGCCAAAATAGTACCATATAAAAAGGCAATAAAGGATGGTGAGAAAGAAAGAATAGAGTAGCTCAAATGGAGGGCATACACACTTACTCAATTACTTAAACACAGCTTGAGACTTTGTGTGTGACAAACATTTTAGACATTGTTCCCAAGTAATTGACAATATACAATGAGACATAGAAGGCCACAAACAAAAATAGAAAAGTTAGCTTTTTAAGTGCTTTCTATTTAATAGCTTCTTCCAACTATTATTTGGACATACCCTGATAAGGTTGCACACATGGCAGGCACGATTGTTGTTAGTTTTTTGTAAATGAGGAACTAGAAGTTCAGAGAGGCCCAGGTTGATACAAATTCAGGCAGGACATCCAGGTTGTCAGGTCAAACTTAGCTGTCTCCATAGGTAAATGGAAGGAGAAGGTAGGCAGCATGAGATCATAAGGGATGGGAGAATAAAGCAGGGAAAAAGATCGCAGTCTCTCAGGGGGCTTCTGTAGCCTCCAAACTATTGAAGCTCTCACAAAATAAAAAATGCCATTTGTTTAGAAAAATATAATTGGGTAAAATCAAGACCTAACATTTTGAATCCTCTCACAGTGAATCATTATTTTGGCATTTTTCTCTTCATTGATTTCTTTAGATCCTGGCTTACTTGTACATAATTCAAAAATAAAAGTTTGAATGATATCTGGCCTAGTTCCATAAACATTGCATTAGACCACAAATTGTCAGGATTTGTTATTATAAAATGTACTCCCAATGATTCAAGTAGGTTCACTCCTTTGTCAAACAACCTTCCTCAAAGAAATGAAAAATCATATCTTAAAAAATTAGTTTTTCCAGGTCTCCAGTGCTGCACATGTAAAAATATATTCATATATGTTATGTTTGTATATGCAAATGAGGAAATAAATATACATGTATAGATACATAGGTATTTATGTATACACATTCACATGCCTATCTAGATAGACATATATCCTTTTTGTTTTCTGTAATTTCCTAATGAAATATAAACTGAAGAGCATAATTGAACAAAGGATATATACATACATACCCACACATATATATGTATATACTGATTAGTCTTTGCCAAAGGGTAAACAATTCTATATGTTTTATGTGGATTTCTTAGTACAGTATTTATGTGTAACTCAATTATTGTAAATGTTCAGAGAAACAAGCACTCATCCATCATTTTAAGAGGACTGTAGATGGAATACATTAGTGAATTCTTTTAAATATTCAAAATTCTGTTGTATCTGACTCACAGTGAGGAGAATTTGAGAATATTTGAATTTACTCCCAAGATGCCTTCTTTGTGTGTGCTAGTATTTGATGTTTCCTTCTCAAGGGTGTTGCAGGAAGAAGGGGTAGTTAAAGAGGATCAACAGAAGCAAGCCTGTTTTACGTTACAGAGCCAAGTCAGCTCTACACTTGAATCGCAGCCTGTGTTTTATCCTTGGGCCATGGGGAAGAAAGCATTTCTGTGCTTGGTCAAAAATGACCTTCACATCAGAAATGTGGGGATCCAGTCATCTAAACAAAATTTGATGAATCTGCGTATTAGTAGATAAACTAGATCATACATTTAATGGATTATTCTAGGGTTATTATATAATTTCATAAAGTTTAACCCAGCCATTTTGGAAATGTACTTAATTCTCTTCTATTTCTGCTTCATATTGAGGCTCAGACATCAATGAGAAAAACTGGATGCCAGATAGATAATTACTTTTTGAACTTGAACTGATATTTTTCTTCTGTCATATAAGCTCAATTTTATATGGGTTTCATGCTCCTTAATTTAAATAATGACCATGAATATGTGTCCATTCATGGCAAAAACGTAATAGCCACACGTTTAACCGCTACATAATTTGTTTATTATTTTAGAAAATACATGCAACATTTATAGATATATTTTTACATCTTAATGAAAAACTAGAATGTGGATGATGTATAACTTCTCTGGGTTATTAGTGACTATTCCATATTTCCTAAGTGTGCCCAGCCTGCAAGTTCCTCCATGTTTGTCCATGAAAGCCACTTTTAGTCAATGATAACAAAATCATCTCTGAATGTGATTCACACACACATGAGAAATTTCACCTTCATGCACAGACTGAAATCTGCTTTGACCTGGTGAGGCTTTACATAGATGCACCTTGAACATATCAGGTGAAATTACATAAATAATATAATTAAATAAATTTTTACAAAAAGACAAATATGGCTGGCGCCGTGGCTTAACAGGCTAATCCTCCGCCTTGCGGCGCCGGCACACCGGGTTCTAGTCCTGGTTGGGAAGCCGGATTCTGTCCCAGTTGCCCCTCTTCCAGGCCAACTCTCTGCTATGGCCCGGGAAGGCAGTGGAGGATGGCCCAAGTGCTTGGGCCCTGCACCTGCATGGGAGACCAGGAGAAGCACCTGGCTCCTGGCTTCAGATCCGCGTGATGCGCCGGCCGCAGCGGCCATTAGGAGGGTGAACCAACAGCAAAAGGAAGACCTTTCTCTCTGTCTCTCTCTCTCACTATCCACTCTACCTGTCAAAAAGAAAAAAAAAAGACAAATATTATGTGACTACTCTTATTTGAGCTATCAAATATAACCAAATATATAGAAGATGAGCTGAGAATCCACAGTTTGGGTATGAGTTAGAAAGCAGCTGAACTTCTGTAAGAAATCTCTCCTTCTTTGAAGACAGAGATCAACTTGTAGAGAAAGCTCATTTATTTTGTGTGGGTGACCCTGTGCCTAGCTGGGAGACTGCCTGCCTAGCCCATGCAGGAGGTTGAAGGGCATGGCACCCTGTGCATCCCAGGAAGGACCCTACAACCTCACTACTTGCAGGCGGCAGGAGTCCCAGGCACATTTCCCCAACCCCCGCTCCCTGTTGAAGAACCCTGTAATTATCAATCAGGTAAACGGCTCCCGATTGTGGCCCAGAACCATAAGGATCATCTGAAAGGCTACATAGGCTACATGACTTTCAAGCTGACTGGCACCAATATTGGCTTTATCCTATATAATTAGTGTTGCCCTGAATTAGCTACTTCCCCTCTGCCTGCCCTTTAAAAGGTGTGCTTAATTGTTAATAAATGGACATGTTCACGGAAACTTGTCTCCGGTGCTTCTTGTAGAAGAACGTCGTCGCCTCACTGACTCTACAGTGCATAGACCTCACAGGATGAGTGCACACTTTTGTTCCTAGGCACATATTCTGCTGTTCTCCATAAGCCCTTGCAATAAAGTGTGATCACTAAGTTCTCACCAATGGAACATGAGCAGGAAATGCATGACCCACTTCCAGAACTGTCCTGTTAAAACCTCCCATAAATCCATGCACAAACAGCTGTTTTCTCAGCCATGGCTGGATGGAAAGTCCCCTGATGTCTGGCCTAAGGAGAGATGAAGCCACACCACAGAGGAGTTCCATTGCTTGAGTGCCATGCAGGTGGCTACAGAAGCTTCCAACTGATACTATGACAAGAGAACAGAATAATGTCATTTTATTAAAATCAACAAGATACAAAAATTTATCTGTTACAGAAGCAAGCATGTTAATGACTAGAGAATTTCTTCCCCTTCTTTAGTCTTCTTTAGTGCTTGGTAATTTGTTCATTAGATTCCATCTTTAACTTCTCCTAATTTCAATGTCAGGGCTTACACAAGTTAGTGCATGGTCTCGTCTTAAAGATGAAGTCCTGGCCGGCACCGTGGCTCAATAGGCTAATCCTCCGCCTTACAGCGCTGGCACACCGGGTTCTAGTCCCAGTTGCCCCTCTTCCAGGCCAGCTCTCTGCTGTGGCCCGGGAGTGCAGTGGAGGATGGCCCAAGTGCTTGGGCCCTGCACCCCATGGGAGACCAGGAGAAGCACCTGGCTCCTGCCATCGGATCAGCGTGGTGCGCCGGCCGCGGAGGGTGAACCAATGGCAAAGGAAGACCTTTGTCTCTGTCTCTCTCTCCCTGTCCACTCTGCCTACCAAAAAAAAAAAAAAAAAAAAAAAGACAAAAAGATGAAGTCCTTTCATTAATATACATCATGCTTCACATGTGCAATAAAAATTAAGATGCATAGTATGCCACTTAAATGTGCTTATGTACCCAGTAATCCACAAGAACAGTGGAGGTCCATGGAAGAAGTAAATAAGGACAGTTGTGTTTCATCTGCGATGTTCTTTGAATACCATTCAAACACCCACAGCTTCATGCCTATTGTACTTGAAATAGTACCCCTAAAACACTTTGAAAACTGATCACTGTCCATAATCTAAATTCATTGTGAAGCTAAACTAGTGCTAGCCTTTTAAGCTGGAGAATGAGAGCCGACCAATCATCTCCATAATGAAATGCCACAACTTGATACATCCACATGACTGATTACCATTATCTCTATGATACTTACACTATTTGCCTTAACTCAACTTAAATTTCATAAATATACTTACCCAATAAATCTGATATTAAAGATATTTGAATCTATTTCTTTTCCATCCCCATGAGAAACAAAATGAATGAAAATCTATTCTCTTTCATTATCCTTACAATAATAGGACTACCAATTGGAATCCTTATCATATTTCCAATCTTATTATTTCCAGTGTTTGTAGGTATGTTTTTGATATTATAATCTGAGCAATCAGGGAAGCTAGTTTTATTAATCTTTTTTCTTTTTATATTATTCTGTTTTACTCTGTCTGTTATCAATAGTTTGCTGATGATTAGTTTTCCACAATACGGTTGTGCCATAGTTTGTTTAGCTTCTCACCCATTGAAAAATATTTGGAGAGTTGCAGATTTTGACTATTGAAGATTTAGCTTATATGAACTGTTATATACACATTTTACATGCACACAAGTTTTTATTTCTCTGGGATAACTGCCAGTAGTATAATTTCTGAGTTATACAACTTATGTTATTTTTCCAGATTTATTGATGTATGATTGTAAAATAAAATAAATTACATATAATTAATATATACAATTTAATGATTTTGGACATATGTATATACTCATGTTACTAATGCCCCACTCAAGGTAATAAACATGTATCCATCACCTATAAAGTTTTCAAGCGTCCCTTTGTGTACATATATATACACACACTTGGATTTTTATGAGAAAAAAATACAGAAAAAAATTCTAACCACTAATGAATTTTAATTGTAATTAATAATTATCATTATTAATGATAGGTTCCAGGTTATACAGCTGAGTAGTACTCCAGTGTATATATACCATGATTTCTTTATTCAGTCTTCAGTTGATGGACATTTGGGTTGATGCCATATCTTAGCTATTGTGAATTAGGCTGCAAGGAACATAAAGGTACTGATAACTCATTCATATGCTGATTTCTTTTGTTTAGGGTAAATCCTAGAAATGGGATGGCTGGATTATATGGTAGATCTACATTAGATTTCTGAGATATCTCCATACTGTCTTCCACAGTGGTTGCACCAGTTTACATTCCCACCAATAGTGTATTTGAGTACCTTCTCCCCCACATCCTTTCCAGCATTTGTCATTTGTTGATTTCTGTATGTGAATCATTCTAACTGGAGTGAGGTAAAACCTCTTCACTGTTTTGATTTGATGGCTAGTGATCCTGAGCATTTTTTCAAGTGAATTTTCTCTCTTGAAAAATGCCTGTTGAAGTACTTTGCTCATTTATAAACTGTATTGTTTGTTTTGTTGCTGAATTTCATAACCTCCTATAGAGTCTATATATTAACCCTTTATCAGTTGAAAATTTGCAAATATTTTTTCCCATTCTTTTGGTTGTCTCTTCACTGTGCTGACTGTTTCCTTTGAAGCGCAGAAACTCCTTAGCTTAATGTAATCACATTTATTATTTTTTTTATTTTGATTTCCTGTGCTTCAGTGGTCTTTCTAAGAAGTCTTTGATTACAAAAATATCTTGCAGATTATCCCCAATGTTTCCTAGTTATTTGATGGTATCAGATCATAGATGTTATGTCTTTGATCAATTTTGAGTGGATTTTTGTATACGGTGTAAGACAGGGGTCTAGATTCAGATTTCCACAGGCTGAGGTCAAGTTTTCCTTGAACCATTTGTTGAAGAAATTGTCCTTGCACCAGGGATTGATTTTTGCTCCTTTGTCAGAGATAAGTTGATTGTAGATGCATGTATTGATTTCTGGAGTTTCTATTTTGGTCATTCTGTTCCATTGGTCTACACGTTTGTTTTTGTGCCAGGCTGTTTTGATTATAAATACCTATAGTATGTCTTGAAACTTGGTATTGTGTTACCTCCAGGTTATTTTTTTGTTGTTATTGTATAAGATTGCTTTAGCTATTTGGAGTCTCTTGTTTTTCAATATGAATTTTAGGATCATTTTTTTCTAGATTTGAGAAGAATATCATTGGTATTTTGATTGGGATCACATTGAATCTGTATATTGCTTCTGGTAATATAGGACATTTTGATTGATTCTTCCCATCCATGAATATAGCAGATTATTCAATTTTTTAATGTCTTCTACTTTTTCTTCAGTGATTTGTAATTTTCATCATTGATCTTTGATATTCTTGGTTAAATTTATACCAAACTAAGTAAGTTTTTTGTAGCTATTGTAAATGGGATTGATCTAAAAAGTTCTTTCTCAGCCATGACATTGTGTATACAAATGCTATTGATTTTTTAGTTGATTTTATGTCCTGCTATTTTGCCAAACTTCTTTAGGAGTTCCAATTGTCTCTCAGTGGAGCTTTTTGGATTCCCTATATATAGAATTATGTCACCTGCAAATAGGTATTGTATGACTTCCTCCTTTCCAATTTCTATCTCTTTGATTTCTTTTTCTTGCCTAATTGTCTGGCTAAAATTTCCAGAACCAATTAAATAGAAATGGGGAAAGTGGGCATCCTTGTCTCATTCTGAATCTAAGTGGAAATGCTTCCCGCTTTTCCCAATTCAACGTGATGCTGGCTATGTGTTTGCTGTATATTTCCATGATTGGGTTAAAGAATGTTTCTTCTATACCAGATTTGCTTAAGGTTTTCATCATGATTGGATGTTGCATTTTATCAAATGCATTCTCTGCATTGGTTGATATAACCATATGAATAACATTGTTCATGTTGTTAATGTGATGTATCACATTGATTGATTTGCAAATTTTTAATCATCCCTGAAGTATCAGGAATAAATCCTACCTGATCCGAGTGAATGATCTTCCTGATGTGTTCCTGGATTTGATTAGTTTGTATTTTGTTGAGGATTTTTGCATCTGTGTTCATCAGGGATATTGGTCTATAGTTCTCTTTCTCTATTGTATCTTTTTCTGATTTACGAATTAAGTTGATCCTAGATTTACAGAAAGAGTTTGGGGGGATTCTCTCTCTTTCAATTGCTTTTGAATAGCTTGAGATTGTGGGGAAATTAGTTACATGATGGAGCCCAGGGGAAGTAAGGTGGGCGGAATCCAAAGTTGTTTACCAATAAAACTGATTGGCTGTGCAACATCAGGGGAGGTAACAAAACTAGTAACAAGTGTATAGACATATGGCTAGTCCTATAGAAATCCCCCCGTAAGGTGAATTTTTAAGTGATTGGTTGGTCCTTAGCCCTGCCCCAATGACTCTGCAGTTTTGTGCTATAAAAGGTTCTGTTTCGCACGCACGAAGTAAATGAGTCCTTGCTAGACTTGGCTCCCCGCTGCGTCTGATTGTCTCCGGGATCGGGAGGCTGGGGAACGGGTGAGCGGCGCACTTACCTTTCCTCGGACCCAGTCCATCCTTGTACGGGTGGATTAGTTTGTATTTTGTTGAGGATTTTTGCATCTATGTTCATCAGGGATATTGGTCTATAGTTCTCTTTCTCTATTGTATCTTTTTCTGATTTACGAATTAAGTTGATCCTAGATTTACAGAAAGAGTTTGGGGGGATTCTCTCTCTTTCAATTGCTTTTGAATAGCTTGAGATAAATAGGAATTAGTTATTATTATTATTTTTTATTTTTTAAAGATTTTTATTTATTTATTTGAGAGGTAGAGCTACAGACAGTGAGAGGGAGAGACAGAGAAAGAGAGTCTTCCATCCTCTGGTTCATTCCTCAGGTGGGCCCAATGGCTGGAGCTGAGCTGATCCAGAGCTAGGAGCTTCTTCTTGGTCTCCCACACAGGTGCAGGGGCCCAATTGCTTGGGCCATCTTCCACTGCTTTCCCAGGTCATTGCAGAGAGCTGGATGGGAAGAGGAGCAGCCAGAACTAGAACTGGCACCAACAGGGATGCAGGCGCCCAGGTGGAGTATTAACCTGCTGTGTCACAGCATTGGCATCTACAGGTCACATTTTACCTCCTGCCAATTCTTCCACCCACAGCAGCTGAAGTCTCCTCCTTCCACTGCAGAAAAGTTCATCTGGCTTTCCATGATTTATTTTCAGGCTCAAGTTAGGCTAACAGTTGATATCTGGAAGTGTGGTTAAGTGCAGCTTGGCTAGCAAGCATACTACAGGCAAGTCTGCCTGTCTCCTGAAGTGCACAGGCAAATTCAGGTTGTTCAGCTGCTTGTGTGTGACACCTGCATAAAGATTTATTTATTTATCCATTTGAAAGGAAGAGTTACAGAGAGGCAGAGGCAGAGAGATAGAGTTCTTCCATTTGCTGATTAACTCTCCATATGGCCGCAATGGCCAGATCTGGGCCAATCTGAAGCCAGGAGCTTCTTCCAGGTCTCCAACATACCCACTTGGTCCCACTTGCAGGGGACCAACCACTTGGGTCATCTTCTACTGCCTTCCCAGGCCATAGCAGAGAGCTGGATTTGAAGTGGAGAGCTGGGACTTGAATTGGTGCCCATAAGGGATGCCACCACCACAGGCAGTGGCTTTTATCCACTAAGACACAGTGCTGGCCCTGGAATTAGCTCTTCTTTAAATGTCTGGTAGAATTCAGCAGTGAAGCCATCTGGTCCCGGGCTTTACTGCATCAGGAGGAGTTTTATTACTGATTCAATCTCTGTTTGATTATTGGTCTGTTTATGTTTTCTATGTCTTCATGACTCCATTTTGGTAGACTGTATGCTTCCAGGAATCTATCCATTTATACTAGGTTTCCCAATTTGTTGGCATACAGCTCTTTGCAGTAATTTCTAATGATTCTCTTTATTTTATGTGACACTTTTATATTTCATTTTGCATCTTTGATTTTATTGATTTGAGTCTTCTCCCTCCTTTTTAGTTATTTTTCTGGTTTGTTAGACCAATGGTGTATGAATTTTCTTTATTTTTTTCAAAATATCAGCTCTTCATTTCACTTATCTTTTGTGTAGCTTTCTTGGTTTTGATTTTGTTTATTTCTTCTCTAATATTATTTATTTCCTCCTACTAATTTGGGGTTTTATTTGTGGTTTTTCTAGGTCTTTGAGATACATTGATAGCTCACTTATTTGGTTCCTTTCCATTTTTTTCATGTAGGCGCCCATTGCTATAAACTTCCCTCTTAACTGATTTTTGCTTTATCCATAAGTTTTGAAATGATGTATTATCAACTTCATTAATTTTCAGAAATTGTTAAGTTATATTTATTTATTCTATGACTCACCATTCATTCTCCATATGTTTGCATATGATCTAGATATTCCTGAGTTGTTGATTTAAGCTAAATTACATTGTGGTCAATGAAGATGCATGGTATAACTTTTTTTTTAATTTGCTGAGACTTGTTTTATGACCTAGTGTATGGTCTATCCTTGAGAAAATTCCATGTATTGATGAAAATAATGTGTGTTCTCCAAACATGGGGTGAAAAGTTCTATAAATATCAGTTAGGTCCTTTTGGTCCATAGTGTTGATTAGCTCTGTTGTTTCTTTGTTGAATTTCTGTCTAGAAGATTTGTCCATTGATGAAAGTGGGTTGTTGAAGTCCCCCATTACTACTATGTCTGAGTCTATGTCACCTTTAGATCCATTAACATTTCTTTTAATTAGCCATGAGCCCTATAATCATGTACATATATATTTACTGTAGTCACATCTTCCTCTTTAATTGATTCCTAATCATTACATAGTACCCTACTTTGTCTCTTGAATAATTTTGTGTTGAAATCTATTTTGTCTGATATTAGGATGGTTATTACTGTGCTTTTTTTTTTTTTTGCTTTCCATTAGCATGGGATATCTTTTTCCATCCTTTCACTTTCAGTCTGCATGTATCTTTGTTGGTGAGATGTGTTTCTTGTAGGCAGCAGATAGATAACTCTTGTTTTTAATACATTTGGACAATTTGTATCTTTTAACTGGCAAGTTGAGGCTTTTTTACATTCAAGATGACTATTGAAAAATAATGAGTTGGCCCTTGTCATTTTTCCTTAAATATTCCTATTGTTACTTTGGATTTCTTTTGTCCTTTAACTGGGAGATTTTCTGCCTTCACATTCTTTCATAATGATGACCATCTCTCTGTGTTTCTGTGTGTAGTGCATCCTTAAGCATCTTTAGTAAGGCTGAACGAATGGTGACAAACTCATCCAATTCTTTCTGTTGTTATGAAAGGTCTTTATTTCAGTCTTCATTTTTGAATGAGAACTTTGCAGGGTACAGTATTCTGGATTGACAGGGTTTTTTTTCTCTTAAGCCTTGGACTATATCTCACCATTCTCTCCTGGCCTGTAGGGGTTCTGATGAAAGTAAGCTGTGAGTCTAATTGGAGATTCTCTGAAAGTAATCTGGCATTTCTCTCACATTTTAGAATCTTTTCTTCATGTTTTACTATTCAATGTTTGACTACAATATGCCTTGGTGGAGATCTTTCTGGACATGTCTGGTAGAAATTCGATATGCTTCCTGTACTTGGATGTCGCTTTATTCAAATTGGGGATGTTTTCTCTAATTATTTCACTAAATAGGTCTTCTAGTTCATTCTCTCTTTCAACACTTTCAAGAACTCCTAAGACCCATAATTTCTTCTTTCTCCTTCTCTCCTCCTCCTCTCTTCCCTCCTCCTCCTCCCTTTTTTCCTTCATTTTTGGTCTGATGGAAAGATTTCCAAAGATTTGTCTTCTAGCTCGAATATTCTTTTCTGCCTCACCAAGTCTATTGTTAAGGTTTTCCATTGCATTTTTATTTGATCTATTGAATTCTCCATTTCCAGTATCTTATTCTGATCTTTAAAATCTCAACTTAATGGGAAAAATTTTATTCATGTCATGTGTGGTTTTCTTTAATTCATGGATTTGCTTTTGATTGTTTTTGAGTAATTCTACTATTAATCTTTTGAGTTCCCTTTCTGTCTTTTCATCAATTTCTTAATCTTCACATCTTCACATTCTAATATTGGAATGTTGTAATGTTCCTTTGGGGGTGTCTTGGTGTCTTCTTTATTCTTGTTTATTGAATTTCTGCGTTTATTTTTAGGAATGTGTAGAGTTATTTGTTGGTTTTTTCTCAGATGGCTTTTGTGTTTGAACTTTGCTTCTGTCACTTACTGGAATGTCTGAACCTTGAATACCAAGAGGTCTGTGCTGGTGTGGCTAGGTAGCTCTGGTCAGTGCTCTAGAGTGGAACAAGCATCCAGGGTAACCCCCAAGATCTCCTCATGTTAACAGAAGGAGGGGGGCAAACGGTCACCTTTGTTGGTGTGATCACTCCCTCACCTCCTCTCCTCCAAGCTGCAATGCCAAGTGTTATCACCCAGTGGGTTCAACACTCATCAGCACCACACAAATCATCTGTGCTGCCCTCGCTCTGAGCATGGTTCTCACTGCAATGACCCACTCCAGGCACCCAAGGAGATCCTAGCATGTGGAGCTACACCCAGTGATTTCTCAGAGACCCAGATATACCTTGCACCCTCTTGTGCAGCCGTCCTGTCTGCACAGTCTCAGCACATAAGCTACCATAATTGCTGGGTGCAGAGGTTCCACTCTGCCCTGCCAGGTTCTCTGGTCCACAGAGAGGAGGATATTCCCCAGGCCAGGTCCACCTCAGTAGCTTGAGCCCTAGAGCCTGTGGTATGTTGGAGGCCAGGGGCACCTCTCAGTCCTACATGGTTGCCCAGGTCTCTGTAAGACCTCCCAACCAGAATCAAAGTCAGTGGGGAATGCAGATTTTCCCCTCCACTAGAATCTCTGGATTGTGTACATATGTACTGTGCTAAGCTAGGGATAAATAGGAAAAAAAAAAGTTGTAGGAAGTACACTCTCAGGGAAAAATTAAGAGAAAACCACAGTGGAAATTCTACAGAAGGAAGAATGCCATGGTAGCCAAGAGCCAGAAGGGGTGACTCTTGTGTACCCATGTACCATCTTCTATGCACACACACGGAGGCTTCTGCAGCTGCCAACCAAGCCCAAAGTGGTACCTGCTCTCTCTTACCTAGGCAGCAGACAACATTGTGGAGTGGATGGGGGTGAGAGAAACTGTCCCTTTCACTTCCACTGAGTCAGCAGTACCTGCTAGCCCCTAGGGCTCCCAGTCAGACTCATACCACACTCTCCCTCTGGCTATATCTCCACAGGTTGCTGCATTCAAGTCTCACCTCTGTTTCCAAGCTGCCGCCAGCTCAGGCTCTCAGCTCCTGCAGTAGTGTGTTGTGTCCATGTCCCTGCTGTGCGTCTGCACCTTCCACAGAGGTCCACCGCATTCTTCTTGCTTCTGTAGAATTTCCACTGTGGCTTTCTCTTAATTCTTCCCTTAGAGAGAACTTCCTACAGCCTTTTTTTTTCTATTTATCCCTAACCTAATATAGTACATCATTCCCTATTCTGCCATCATGGAATCCCCTTGACAAAAACAAAATACATTACTGTTCTTAGTGGCACTGTTTTTAGTACTCTTTCCTATGCATATCATCATACATAACATAGACCTAGAAACATCAACCTAGAAATTTTAGCCATGACTGTATAATCATGTAGTATTGGTTAGCTTTTCATTACTAAAACTAAAATATCTGAGAGGAATTTATTCGGGAGGAAGAAGATTTCTTTGAGCTTACAGTTTTGGAGTTCCAGCACCCAAGGTCAGGCAGCCCCATTAGTCTAGTTTGTGATGAGGGCAGAATTCCAGCAGTGGCAGAATCCCATGGTGAACCAGGAAACAGAATGAGACGTAAAGCAAACTCATCTTAAATAACGAACACCCTCATGAGATCTAAGTCTCAAAAGCAAGCCCCCCAAAGACCTAAAGTCCACCCACTAGGCCTGCATCCAAGAAGTTATCACCGGATCAAGTTTCACCTTGAATCCATCAGCCCGTAACTGTTAGCATAAAACTTTGGTGATAGCGTGTCTGCATAAATTGAGCAACCAAATCCTCTTCAAACCATGAGACTCATAAAATTATTCCTTTAGCAGACTGACTTCCTGCCTTCTTTAAATAACCCATTTCCCACAGTCACTATTTCTTTTTGGTTCTAGAATTGGAACCATTTCCTTTTTTATTCTGAAAATCTTCAGCCTCTAACTGAGGACTTCTGTGATTGAGGAATATTCTGTAGGAGCTTCAGTGCAAGAAGATAGAAGATTGAAAGTGCCCAAGAGCTTAGTCTAGACTATGTGCTAAAATTTAGTCTTTCTTGTTAGCTAAGAGATTTTTAAAGCGACACAAATTAATTTCTTGCTTACAACTTGTTTACAGTTGCTAATATTTTACTTTAATGTTAAAATGTGTGTACCTTCTTTCCAAACATGGGCTGCATCATGAAGGCAATTTAACATATCTTCTTTTTTTTTTCTATTGGACTATAATGTTTGACAATCTTGCAGAAAGCTAAGCAACTAGGCACAACACCTATTTGAGGCTGGGGCTGAGATACAGCCTTTTTAGCAGTTTCTAACAAGTGATTAATATAGTGTAGTGGGGAGGTTCTATAACTGGAATCAGATTGGGGTTGTCTAACTTATTGCTATAACCTTGAACTACTTGGTAAACTTCCTTAAGTTTGTATTTCCTCATTTCCATATTGGAGACAATAATATCTAGCTCATATGATTGTGGTATGTCTTTTTTTAAAATTTTATTTAATGAACATAAATTTCCAAAGTACAGCTTATGGATTACAATAGCTTCCCCCCCCCCCATAACTTCCCTCCCACCCACAACACTCCCCTCTTCCACCCCCTCTCCTCTTCCATTCACATCAAGATTAATTTTCAATTATGTTTATATACAGAAGATCAATTTAGCATATATTAAGTAAATATTTCAACAGTTTGCACCCACACAGAAACACAAAGTGTAAAATACTATTTGAGTACTAGTTATAGCATTAATTAAACACCTAAGAATAATTGTGTATTAATTACAGAGTTCAACCAATAGTTTTAAGTAGAACATAAAAAATACTAAAAGGTAAAGTATTAAGTTCATTTTTTTCTTTTTTTTTGTTTGTTATATAGTTTTTTTTTTATTTAATAAATGTGAATTTACAAAGTGCAACTTTTGTATTGTTGTGGCTCCCCCCACAACCTCCCTCCCTCCCGTGGCCCTCCCCTCTCCCACTCCCTCTCCCATCCCACCCTTCATCGAGTTTCATTTTCAATTACCTTCATATACTGAAGATCAACTTAGTATATACTAAGCAAGGATTTCAACAGGCTGCATTCACACAACCGCACAAGGTATAAGGTATTGTTTGACTAGTAGTGTTTTTAAGTTTCATAGTAAAACTCATTAAGGACAGAGATCCTACGTGGGGAG
Source organism: Lepus europaeus (assembly GCF_033115175.1). NCBI lineage: Eukaryota > Metazoa > Chordata > Mammalia > Lagomorpha > Leporidae > Lepus > Lepus europaeus. Next base: position 77,299,861 of record NC_084842.1, on the reverse strand, counting down.
CCTGTACCCAGTGACTCCTGTTGTTGATTTAACAATTGGCACTCTTATTTATGATGTCAGCAATCACCCAAGACTCTTGCTATGAGCTGTCTAGGCTATGGAAGCCCCTTAAGTTCACCGACCATGAACTTGTTTAGTCAAGGCCGTGTCACAGTGGAGGTTCCTTCCTCCCTTCAGAGAAAGGTGCCTCTCTCCTTGATGGCCTGTTCCTTCTGCTGGGGTCTTGTTCACCAGGATCTTTCATTTAGATTGTTTTTTGCCACTGTGTCATGGCTTTCCATGCCTGTGAGACTCTCATGGACCTTTTAGCCAGATCCGAATGCCCCAAGGGTTGATTCTGAGGCAGGAGTGTTGTTTTGGGGGTTTGCCATTCTATGAGTCATCTTTTTTTAAGATTTTATTTATTTATTTGAAAGTCAAAGTTACACAGAGAGAAGGTGAGGCAGAGAGAGTCTTCCATCTGCTGGTTCACTCCCCAATTTGCCACAACCATCAGAACTGAGCTGATCTGAAGCCAGGAGCCAGGAGCTTCTTCTGGGTCTCCCATGCTGGTACAGGGCCCATGGACCATCCTCTACTGCTTTCCCAAGCCATAGTAGAGAGCTGGATCAGAAGTGGAGTAGCTGAGACTCGAACCAGAGCCCATATGGGATGCCAGCACTGCAGGCAGTGACTTTACCCATTACACCACAATGTTGGCCCCTAAATATCTTTATTATTGATAATTATTCTTTTCTTCACTATAACATGTAATACAAAAGTCCATCTCGTTACAATTATTTTTAGACACTTAGAATGCATTGTTATTTAGTGATTGAAAATTGTTACTGAAATTATAATCAAAAAATGTTGCCCTCTTACCATATAAAGTGACTTACTTACCTTGATTATTAATCAGTTCTTATTTAATGGAAGCCAGTATCTTGAAAAGAAGCACTTTTCCCTCACTTTTCTCTCCTGGGGCCCTCATTTTCAGACTGTATCCATGAGTGTAGGACTTAGGCTAAATGTGGGCACTGGAACACAGATCTCTGAAATGGTTTGTGAGCCCACAAACACATTTTTCAGAAGATGACCCAGGGAAGCTTATCTTATATGTTTGTACTCAAAGGAGACCAGACCATGACAAAGAATGAGTAGAGCTACAAGAAGCAATTTGGAGTCAGCTTCATTTACACCTACAATGTATGAAGCTACACATTGCCTGAGCAGAAGGGACACTTTCCATCCCTCTTTGCTACATCCTGGACATTCTCCTTGTGGCAGGAACCCCTAGGGGCTCCTCCAATCCAGGTTAAAAAAAAAAACTGGCTAAATAAAGGCAAAAGTGTCAGAGGTTTTCAAGCAGGGGCTTTCCAGGAAGAAGGGAGTAAATGGGGTGTCCTGAGAAATACCACAAATACAGCTAGGGCAACTAAAGCAATGCTGTTAGATCAATTGCAATGATTTGGATGCGTGCAAGTGTGACTGTGTAACGGTCGTGAGGGCTATAGCACTAAAATATTCAATCAAAGGTTGCATAACCAAGGATGCATTAGGAAACTTGGAGTTGTTTATGCTAGGGTATATGACAGCACCCTGCTTGGTTCAGAACCCAGAATTTGGAGACTGAACTCTCCTCTGGGCCACCTGGCAGAAGAGTAAAGCTGTTCTTCCTGTTAGGAGCCTTGATTTGTCCTGGGTTTCTGTTCGGGTTTCCTGTTCCACCCTATCCATTTCTATAAACTCTTTTAAACTGCTCTTGGGGACTCACTTTTTGGTGGAGAGCTGTACTTTTCTACGGTCTCATTTGCTTATTACAAGTAAATAAAGCTTTCCTATGAGCAGCTCCTAGAGGGTGCTTATTTAGCAGCACTCCAAGCAACAGACCCTTTTGGGTTGTCTCTAGGGTTAGGGCACCTGAGAAGTGACAGCCAAGCAGCTGGCAGGGACTACAGCAGCAGCAGCAGCAGCTCATGCAGGACTTACATGCTGCCAGGTGGTGGTTACTCCCTCACACTGTGGGAGATTTCTCTTAGTGATCCTTGTTGACCCAAAGATCCAAAAAGTAAAGTGGCAACTCGACCATTTTTTTTTTGTTCAGCACCTCCTGGAATCTATGAGTGAGCAACTTGAGATTGCTGCTCTAAGTTTCTAGAGTTGAAAGGAAGCCAGGGCAGGAAGTATGCTATAAGGAAAGTATGAGAGACAAGAAAGGTAAAACCTTTGATGGATACGACATGGCAATGAAAATGTTGGGTTTTGCTCTGCTAGTCTGCCACAAAAGGGAAGTCTGGGGAAGCTCCAAGCCAGGTTTATGTGTTAGTGTGGGCTGTTACCTTTCTCAGTTTCACAGGTGTCATACCATTTATTCACAGAGAAGACAACAGGGAATTTCATGTTCCAAATAATCAAAGATTTGCTTTAGTAGCATGGATAGATAGAGGCCACAGACTTTCTTGGAAAGCCTGAGATGCTAATGGTAGAGCAGGAATATGTCTAGAACCTACTACCAACAGCCCTTAGAGAGTTGGAGGCAAGTATCAATAATCATTATCTGGATACATCCCCTTAGGGTGTGTTATATTTGATTAGAAGCTGTCTGGGTATACATCCAAGACAAAGAGATGATAATACTTGGTGATACTTCCTGATCACAATTTCTTATGGGAAATTAGGGGAAAAATGGCCAGAAATTGGGTCTCCATCTTCTGTTTAGGCTTATTTTGCAAAATGGGAAGCTAAAGGCTTATTTTGCAAAATGGGAAGCTATTTGATACATTCAATGTAAAGTGATAATGGATCAGCTTTTGTTTCTAGGATGAGAGTTGGAGCTTTCCAGGCTTTAGGGGTAAGCTGGAGATAGCATGCTGCCTGGAGACTCCAGCTGTCTGAAAAGATTGAAAGAAACAATAGGACTTTAATGTTGACCTTTGCTAAACTTTGTCAGTAAATTACTGAAAATTGGTTATAGCTCTTACACATTGATTTGCTCCATGTTAGAACATCCTCAGATGGAAAATCAGTCATTAACCTTTTTGACTTTCTAAACGGGTGCCCCTTTCCTAGCATGACTGACCCTTAGTCATGATCAGATGTGAAAGCTGGGAGAATACTAAAACATACAAAGCACTCAAGGCAGGGAGTGTGTGGTCTCAACCTACACACAAACATGAGCCTACCTGCACCTCCAGTGCACCACCTATGTGAACTAGGGCATTGGGCTTCCTTTTAAAGACTTAGAAATTGGGCTCTCTTCAGGAGCTGCTGAATTTCCTTTGGACAGTATCTTACTTGTTTCTGTAGAACACTCATTCTTCTCTTAAATTACAAGCTCACTATACAAAAGCAAGAAAGCTCCTGGACTTACCTTGAAGTCCATTTGTGAGCAGGTGTCAGTCATAAAATTTGTCTTCAAAAGGAACCAAGATTCATTATAACAAGACAAGCTTTCCAGGCTACTCTTCGCTGCCCAAAACTTAGTCTTGCAGTCCAAGTTTTATTCTAAGCTGAAAGATGGTGGTGGCTCTGCTCAGTAGGAAGTGGTTACAGAAGAATGACTTTCCTCCCTTCTCCCTCAAAAATGGGGAGTGAAATGCCTCCAGGGAGATCTTATAACAAAGAGTGTAGGATTTAGACAAGACTGTGGTAATGCACCAGGGGCAGAGAACCTGAAGACTGTACGCGCATGCTCTGCAGAGCTTGTTTCCCAGAGGATGTTCCAGGAAAGCTCAGCTCGCAACATAATTCTCAGCTGGAACCAGATCAGCACAAACAAGGAGCAGCCAAAGCCGTGAGACGTCGCACCGTGTTTGCTCACGTACTGTATGAAGAGGTCATCTTCCATTTCTGCATCTCTCCTAATCCTTGCTATGGAAGTGCTGACAAAATGCTTCTTGGAAAGGCAATTTCTTTTTGCAAACGATACCTTCCTGTTGTCTCTTTTACTTGTCACAGGTAAAGCTTTCCTCTGAGCAGCTCCCACTTGAAAATGATTATTTGGAAACCCCTGAAGCAATGGGCCCTATTGTTTGCTAGGAAGCCCCTGTCCTCCCATGGCCTCTCCCCAGTGAGCATCTTTCTTGCTGTAATGTTAGTGTCCTGGTCTTTGCTTGAGTAATTCCTGTGCTGGAAAAACCATCTTTAGCCTTCCCATTTTATGCTTGCCTGTTAATTCCTTGTCATTTTTCATGGTGTAGACCTTGAATACTGTCCAGTTAGTAGCATTTCCTGGCCATCTCCAGTATCTGCTTCCTAGAATTCACTCCTGTGCCCCTGGCTACAGCTCCAGGGATTAAGAGCCAATTCCTCTGAGAGGGAACCTGCCACCTCCTTTGTGTCTTTCAGAGTCCCATTTCACTGTGAAGGGATGGAAGGCCAGGAACAGTTCCTTGAAATAAAGTATTTATTACTCTGCAATAAAACCACTAAAAAATAAGAAAAATTTTCATTTAAAATAAATAAAATCTCATATATAAATTTAGGAGACTGAATTTGTTGTCCTTACATACTTGATTTGATGTCGTTACATACTTGATAATAAATTGCTGCATGAAATGCAGTAGTAGTTGGATTTTTCTAAATATGTGTGTTCTACAAAATCGAAAGTTGTCAGCGAAGGTTGAGTTTCCCAGTTAAGTAACTATATAATGCTCTATAAAACCCACCCATCTACTAAAGTACTTGTCCTTATTTACTACAAATACTTCTTTATATTTAAGGAACTTCTGTGGAATCTGTATCCTGGCACGGGAGGTTTGGGACCTTATTTTTCTGGGCACCAGGACATGGCAGATCAGATGCTTATATTTTCTGAGGAATGAATGGATAGAAGAAAGGTAACAAAAAGGCAAGTCAGGCAGCAGAATTATTTTAATTTTCTTTTCTTCTGGGTATAGTTTATAGAAATGGAAAATATAAAAACATCTTCCCCATAGGCAATATAGCACTCAAGAAATCAATATTTGTCCATAATGAGCAGTACTAGACTTTCTTATATGCTTGTTACTTCCTACTCATGTAGGTATATCTGAAAAAAATTAGTTTATTCTGCAAAATAATACTGATTTCATATGTGATCATGAAAAAAATCCTATGCCCGAAAATATAAAAATATTTTTAAGATAAGAAAATAATAAGGGGCAAGTGTTTAGCCTAGCAGTTTAGATGCCAGTTAACATGCTCAAGCCATATTGGAGTACTTGGTTTCAGCAACTGCCTCTGCCTCCTGACTCCAACTTCTAGCAATGCAAACTCTGAAAAGCAGTGATTATGGCTCAAGTAATAGGGTTTTCGCCACCCATGTTGGGGATCTGGATTGAATTCTTGGCTCCTGGCTTTGGCCTGACCCAGTCCTGACCATTTTGGGCACTTGGAGAGTGAACCAGCAGGTATAGTTCTATTTGTCCATCTACTTGACTCTCTGTCTCTCAAGTAAGTAAGTAAAATATTTAAAATAAAATGCTAATAAAACCAGCTTCACTCATGTGATAGTCATGAAATAAAACATTTCAGTTATTGCTTCATTCAACCTTACCAAAATCTAGTGAAATTAAGTGTGAAACCCACTTCCTAGGTGGAAAGATCAAAGAACATCATTTCCTAAAAGGCAGAGTGGTGAAAACATATTGCCATCTTCAGTTCTCTTACTTGATCTTATTTGGTTGATTGGTTGGTTTCACTCTTTCCCTGAGCAGTCACATACCAAGCAAGGGTGGGATTAGAGACAACAGTCTCTTGGCCTGCTAGTCTCCATCCTCTTTGACTTGCACAAGCTCCTTCCACTGCATGGGATGGAAGGTTTTATCACTGATTTAGATTTGTCAGTGTATAGAGAATACAGAAAGCAAAGTGGTCTTTAGCAGATTTTATTATGTTGTTTTTGACTTCTCTACAGATAATGCGTCATCTCAATTTTCTTGAATCTTGGAGAAAACTCAATCTCACCATTGATGCACCCATTTGTGTTAGACAAGACTAAAAGCCAAGGCAAACAACACCCAAATACCCAATTATTCTTTTACACAATACTTTATTTACCTGTCAAAACATAGTTTTATAAAGGTCATCAAGGGTTCTGTTTCATGCAGTCCCTCAGGGGCCTACGATCTTTTATGCTGTGGCCATATTATTCTTTGTTTTTATTCTCTCCAGTCAGCCTACTGATGATGAAAGAGAGTGCAAAGCATGAGATAGATTTTACAGGTCAGGATTGTGAGCAGCATCCATCTTTTCTGCTCAGGAAGATGGGCACACACCACTGTAAAGGAGGGTTGGAAACAATGGACTGGGGGTTGAGTGAGAACAGCTTACTGCCTCTACTTCATCCTCTTCCCATGTTTGTTTACTTTCAAACAGGGCTGATAAATAGGCAGTTCACTAGACATTGTTGATGTCAATAAAAGCATTATTTTTTTCACAAACTTCCCCATACTAACTTACTTGAATTCTTATAATCATAAAATTCAATTTATTTTTTAATATGTTGTAGGTTGCAATTAATTTTCATGTCAATATTGTTGTTCTAACTTAACCATTACTCTATGGATTGTCAGGATCTATTTCTCTCTCCCATTTTAAACATGGAAGCTCAGGGAGCTTAAGAGTGTATACTCTTCATCCAGTAGGTAACGAATATTCTCAAAATAATATTGTCTAAAGGAGAAGTATGTTACACATTGTTAGTTACCCAATCAATATTTATTCGTTCAACAAGTTCCTTTATTAAAATAATTTTTATTTCATTCATATTTTCAGAAGATGGTAGTTTTATTACATAGTTCAGGGTATTAACACATGAATGGGAGTCCCTTTTAGAAGTGCTCAGATGGAGTTGATCTTTGGCTCATCTTTTTCTTCTTGTATTGATCAAAGATTTCCCAGACCCATATGTATCTATCTGTTTATTAGCATACTCCCAAAAGCTTGTGGAAAAATGGAATTAAAAGAAGGAGATGATTTTGCTTTCGTTTTTTTTCTCATCTTGATCAAAGATTTCCCAGACCCACATCTATCTATCTATCTATCTATCTATCTATCTATCTATCTATCTACCTACCTACCTACCTTCCTATCTACCTATCCATCTATCAGTGTACTTCCAAAAGTTAAGGGACAAATGGAATTAAAATACTTTGGTACAATTTTTTTAACTCAATGCATAGTTTCTTCTCTTTTGAATTTCCATTGTATACATGGATTTGAAACATTTTATATCAAAATAAATGTATCTGTTAATTGCACTTTCCCACACACTTTTTGAAGTGCTCTCATACCTGAATATATGCAACAATAGACATTAATTTTCTCACATTTGCAGAGATCAGAAGTCTAAAATCAAAGTGTTATCAGATTTGTTTAATCTATGATAGCTCTAGGGAAAAATCTTTCCTTCACTTTTCCTCTTTCTTGAGTGTGTCTCCAGGGATTCCTCAGCTTGTCTGCATAACTTTAATTCCTGATAGCGTATTTGTATATCCTTCCACTTTGTTATGTTCTTGTATGTTTTCTTCTCTTATAAAGATACTTATTGGATTAGGGCTCACCTGGGTGACCTAGCATGATCGTCTCTCCAGATCCTGAGTTTAACTATGTTCACATATCATGTAACATCTTTTCAATCAAGGAAGGACCACATGTACAATGGCTATACCTTGCAGCCTAGGTGTATAGTAGGCTCTATCATCACAGTTTGTGTAAATAAATTCTGTGATGTTCATGCATTTTTTCCATGTTTAAGTGATACCAAATTACAAAAAAAGTAATTCAAAAAGCTCATGAGACATCAAAGTATGGGGCCAACACTGTGGTACAGCAGGTTAAGCTGTTGTCTACAGCACTGTCATCCCATATGCTGGTTGTAGTTCCAACGGCTCCACTTCTGATCCAGTTCCCTGTTCATGTCCCTGGGAAAGCAACAGAGGTTGACCCGAGTCTTTGAGCCTCTGTACCCACAAGGGAGACCTGGATGAGGCTCCTGGCTCCTGCCTTTGAGCTGGCCCAGTCCTAGCTATGGCAGTCACCTGGGGAGTATACCAGTGGATGGAAGATCTTTCTCTCTCTCTCTCTTTCTCTCTCTCTCTGTCTCTCCCTCCCTCTGACATCCTGACTTTCAAATAAATAAAAAAAAAAAGAAAAATACCATGAAAATTTCAAAACATTTTGAACTAGAATATATTACCTTTTAATTCCATTTTTCCGGAAATTTTTAAACTGCACTTGTGTATCTGTAAAGACAATTTTACCAAATAACATGACATTACTTATTTTAGGTGTTCGGATGTGGGCGTGGCATTTTGAAGGGGTCATTCAACCCACTACACCATGTCTACTCTGTTCCTTTTATAGTACTGCTGTAGCCAGTTACCACAAATTTAGTGGCTTAAAACAACATGCCTTTACTGTCTTAAAGTTCTGGAGTCAAGACTCTAAAATCAGGTTTCATGACTTTTCAGCTTCCAGAGGCCTCTTGCATTGTTTAGCCCAATGTCCTGTCATTTCATGCTTGCAAGTTATTATCATGTCTCCTAATTTAACTGCCTCCCTCTTGTAGTAACCCTGCAACTATACTGAGACCACTCACATAATCCAGATAAATTCTATCCCTAATTTTATCACATTTGTAAAGTCCTTTTCATTAGAAAAGTAATAGATTTACAGGTTTAGGGGATTAGGGCATGGGCATATTTGGAAGGTTGTTTTGGAAAGTATCTAATCCTTCCCAAAAGAAACCATATATAATTCAAAATCCACTCCATTAGTTAAGTACTGGATTTGATCTATGGAAGACATATTGGGATAGGAGGCAAATTTTCCATGTCTGTGGCCAAGACTGATATTGATGGAACTGAGAAGGGCTCCCTTCACACAGGCACTGGAGCTGGGGATTATCAAGGCTCTGGTGACTGCCTCTGAGATCCGGCCCCTCCTACTTTTAAAGCAATGGATTTTAATTTGCTGTTCTCTAGCTCCTGGGGAGCTTAAAACAGCGTATAAACATTTGTCTTATTCATCTTCATAACATCTCTGAATATCCCTGTGAAGTTATCAAAGGGCAAAGGAAAGGGCGGTGATAATTATCCCTATTTCCAGAAGGGATTTTGACAGGAAAGTGGTTCAAGTAAGGTTTCCACTGACTTGTAGATAAAGACAGGAAAAGACTCAGATCCTCAGCAAAACCATCCATTCCCTAGCAATCCCCTTAACCACCATTTGTCTTTACAATTTCGTGACCACAGGTTGCTTAAAAGCATCTTCTGAGCTTTCTGGAAGGTGAATTGGCAACGACAGATGTACAAGCTCCATTCATTTATGTGTGTTCCTGTGAATCCACTGTCCTTGCCTTCGATGGACAGCTTGTGAATTAAACCTCCCAAGGTGAGGCCAGTATGACTCAATCCCAAAGGAACATGAAACTGAAAGAAAGTAGAGCTGGTAGAAATCAGTTTTTTCATGCAGAAACTATTTGCTAATAATATAATTTTTCAATGGTTGGAAATGTCTTTTTCCAATATGAAATTTGATATGTGCAAAAGATAAAAACATGTCTAAGAAATATGCATATATTTATTAAGCTATGTTGTCCTAAATGTGAGCCAGTCTCTAACAAATCTATTCTAATGGAAATTCTTGGAGACTACACTCTCTGTGATGGGATAAGCTAGAGAGCCTAGGTCAATGATAATTCTCTGCTTATATTCCTAAGTCAGACTCTAAAGAGTATTATTCAAAGACTCTATGTTACTCTTCTTTTTCTCTGAGCCCTCCATTATGCTATAAGATAATATTCCTTTTCAGAATTTATACCTGACAAAGAAGTTCACCAAACTGAGCCAAAATGATGAGAGATCATCTATTTTGATGAAGTAGAGAGCAGGGCCATGTGGGCATCTGGCTTTAGTGATTCCTTCCTGGATTCTCCTCAGTGCCTGCCTGTGACCCTTTTGAAATCTGGCCTCTGTTATCTTTCCAGTCTCTTGTCTCCAGCAATTCTGAAATACATGTGATTTTATGAATATATCATGAATTTTCTCATTTTATTTCCTCCATGTGTGATGTACATTTTCCTTTTATACTTCATTCTCCTCTTGCCTCCTATTCATTATCAGGTCCCTGGACACATATCATTTCTTGTTACAAGTCTCTTTTTCCCTAAGGCTGGATTAAGTGTCTCTTCAATGTGCAACCAATGACAAATGGAGTTACAAGAAGAAAGTCAATATTTGAGAATTTTTAAGAGAATCACAAGATCAAAGAAAAGTAAAATGAAAAGCAAAGGCAATCATTACCCAGGTATCACACTTCCACAATTTTTTAACCTAGAATCTAATTTCTAAAAATTTTTCTTAAAGAAATAATCTGAAATTCAGAAAACATAATGTGGCAAAATGATTTTCATGGAAACATTATTTTAAACTGGAAATTACATCAAATTTTAAATACAGAAATAAAGATATGTTGCAGATGAGATTTTATTGATACACTAAGATTCTTACTGTGAAGAGTTTAGTAACAAACAAATATTTGTACAAATATGTAAGACATTTAAAGTTTGTTAAGGGGCTGGCTCTATGACACAGCAGGTTAATGCCCTGGCCTGAAGCGCCAGCATTGCATATGGGTGCCGGTTCGAGTCCCGGATGCTCCACTTCCCATCCAGCTCTCTGTTATGGCCTGGGAAAGCAGTGGAAGATGGCTCAAGTCCTTGGACCCCTGTACCCGCGTGGGAGACCAGGAAGAAGCTCCTGGCTTCGGATCAGCGCAACTCTGGCCATTGTGGCCAATGGGGGAGTGAACCATTGGATAGACGATCTCTTTCTCTCTACTCTCTCTCTCTCTTTCTGCCTCTCCTCTCTCTGTGTAACTCTTTCAAATAAATATTTTAAAAAAATAAAGTTTGTTAAAAATTTAACAAAATTTTAAACATAAATAAACCAAAATGCTATAAAGATAGGATAAGGAAAAACAAGGAGAAAATATAGGCACTAAATGTGTGATGTAGTAGAACTATGAATAATTAATTTCTGTTTCCTTATCATGCATTGAAATTAAAGGCATTATATGTTGATTTTTTTTTTTAAATTTTTTGACAGGCAGAATGGACAGTGAGAGAGAGAGACAGAGAGAAAGGTCTTCCTTTGCTGTTGGTTCACCCTCCAATGGCCGCCACAGCCGGTGCACCATGCTGATCCGAAGCCAGGAGCCAGGTGCTTCTCCTGGTCTCCCATGGGGTGCAAGGCCCAAGCACTTGGGCCATCCTCCACTGCACTCCCTGGCCACAGCAGAGAGCTGGCCTGGAAGAGGGGCAACCGGGACAGAATCCGGTGCCCCAACCGGGACTAGAACTAGAGGATTAGCCTAGTGAGCCGCGGCACCAGCCTTATATGTTGAAATATTACTACTTCATAAAGAAAATTTTTATATTCACCAGTTCTTCAAATTATATAAAAACATGATACTGATAAGAAATGAGCAGTAACACTAAAGTGTTTTAAAATGCAAGGATTAACTAACAGTTGACCAAAAAAAAAAAAAAAAAAAACTAATGATTTTATCTTCTCTCCCTGCAGACCATGTCTGTTTCCTGAGCAGTTCAACTGTCAGTAGATATGAAAAAGTAACACACTTGAGCAAGATGTCTTAATTTGTTTGTAGTGGACATCTGTTGTTTTTTTCCTGCCATCATTGCTTCTATGCTCTTTGGAGATTGCATACCGATTTTTTGCAGGGGGAGGGTGGAACAACCTGTGCTGTCTTTGTAGTCTCTGAAGTTAGAGTGGGGGTGGGCACAGGGATGAGCTTGGTCAGTCATTTTGTTCCATTCTGGTACATAGGACTTGATCCAAAGACCAGATAAAAGTCAACTTAGGTCAATGTCAACAATTACTAGGGTTTTACTTCCAGAAAAGAGATGCACATTTTTCCAGGAATCACCAATAGTAAGAACTGTGAACTTCTTGGATCCATTTACATATGAAATAACTCCAGTAATCAGTTTTCTATTTTTGCTTAAAATATTTTGAGTTTGAATTTTGAAAGCACAACTCTTGTTTCCTCTGAAGAAGCACAAAATTATATTAAACATATTAGTTAGCCTTACACTGGAGCCTGGTATGGGACAATACTTCTTTCTGTGAAACAGAATAAATACCTCAATGAACCTAGCAGGAAGTTGTTTTTATAAACACAAAAGGACTGAAGAGAGACAAAAAAGGAAAAGTTGATTGGTTATTTCAAAATCACTTTCCTTGTAAGTCAGGGAGGGGACAATAGAAAAAATAATTGATTGGTCAACATCAGATTACCTTAGGTTACTTTTTGAAAGGATTGAAGGTATGTGATTAAAGGCAGAGAAAATGTCATTATTATTCTGATTGAAGCAGGCGGGTTAGGGAAATTTGGTTACTATCTCTCATTTCTGCTACGTCCTCAGAAGGTCAGACCAACCGCTTGATTTGAGCTTGGTGGCATGGACCTTTAGCAGGAATGACTCCATTTTTATTTTTACCTTGTCTGTTAGGTCTAGAGGAAGAATTTAGTCCAAATCAATAGCATCCTATAATTTTTATTTACTACGTTTCTACTGTAGGTACCCTTAGAAATTCATTTCTGGAATCAGATGTAACACCAACCAATTCTCCAATTCTCAGGTGATACAAACGTAACCAACAATTTGCCTGGGTTCAGCACTCATTGTTCAGAGTCATCACAGACCCTGCAAGTTGAGGGCTCAGTCCCACAACGTTGGCTTTAGATGCCAATCACTGGTAGTGGGTCCCCGTTTATACACAAATTCTGTCCTACCTGGCTCCAAGGGACACGTTCCCAGGACTTCCTCAATTTTGGTAACTCATAAGAGCAGTTGACAGAAATTGGAAAAATAGTATACTATTATCGATGAATTGCCAAGAGCACACTAAGGGAAGCAATGGACAGCTATAGTAAGAGGTACATTGTGCAAGGGCCACAGGGACTCAAGCAGAGGAGCTCTGTCTTCACTGGGTTTTGAGTGTGTACCCTCCTGTCATGTGGATGGATTCTTGTTAACCAACATGACAACACCTGGAACACTTCTTTGGGCATTCAGTAAAACTTCCTGACCATCCAATCACTTGGTTAGGTTCCAGGGTAATCAACTCCTATCCTGTCTTTGTTCAAGAGTTCTCCAGAAATAACCCCATTAACTTACATTCACCAGAGGTCAAAAGAAAATTACTATGCATAGCACCTATCATATTTATTTCCCTGGAGCTCTTTTAGAAGCTAGAAACATAAGTCAAATACACTAAAAATATTCCTGTAACCCTCAACACTTAGGAAGTTATAACAGTTATAAGAACTATATGCCAGAAATGATGGACAAAAGCCAAATTATGTAATTATTATCATTTAATAATTTCATACATTTCTATCATGTGCTGTCTAAAGAATCCTAATTCTACACAGATGTGTTCTTTTTCTCTATTCATACACACAGCCATCTATGGAGAAAGTCAAAGACAATTAAAGTATAAATGTGCCAAATGGAAAAACATCTAAAAATCCAGGCCACTCTGTTAATGTAATCTGTCCTGTGTTGTCATATTATTGAGATCCTTAATCATATTCAATTGCTGCATAGGCACCTTTGGCTCACAAGTTCAAATACATAAAGAAACTTAAATTTTAGTATGCCTTCTTTGAATAGCTCTGTGTAGGATATGATATTTTTCTTTTTCCTTTTTTGTATTGCATCAGTTTTGTAAATAGTCTCTTCAAAAACTATTGATTAGCCAGCGCCGCGGCTCACTAGGCTAATCCTCCGCCTTGCGGTGCCGGCACACCGGGTTCTAGTCCCGGTCGGGGCACCGATCCTGTCCCGGTTGCCCCTCTTCCAGGCCAGCTCTCTGCTGTGGCCAGGGAGTGCAGTGGAGGATGGCCCAAGTCCTTGGGCCCTGCACCCCATGGGAGACCAGGAGAAGCACCTGGCTCCTGCCATCGGATCAGTGTGGTGCGCCGGCCGTGGCGGCCATTGGAGAGTGAACCAACGGCAAAAGGAAGACCTTTCTCTCTGTCTCTCTCTCACTGTCCACTCTGCGTGTCAAAAAAAAAAAAAAAAGCTATTGATTAATCGCATGATGATATTTATGTCCTATGGTAATTATGTTGAAATATTTATTTTAGCTTATGTTAAATGAATTCCTTTTTGTATGTTTTAGAATGTTCTTAATGTTTTGTTGCTGTATTCCATTATTGTTTTGGAATGTTTTCATGAGTAAACTCTTCTTATTGCCTTAAATGGAGACTAAGTAAACAAAATATTTTTCACGGAATAAATATTTTCCATATTTGCTTATAGAATTAAATGGGAACTATCAGAGCTGAAGGCCTGAAAATTTTTCACAAAAGTTTAAACCTTTGATTCTAGGCTTACAGATGATGAAAAGAGAATGCACACCGTCCTCTGAGCCAGGAAGAAGCTGTTGACAATTTAATCTGGGTTTTCTAACTATGTTCTTTCCATGAAATTATCCAATTAGTTACTTAAGTAGTAAACATCTGCTCCATGAAAGGCCAAATGCCAGATATTTTTCCTGTAGGATTTTAGCAAAAAGAAATCTTTCCCCAGTACGCTAGTTGGAAGACACTATAGATGCAGCACCTGGGGTAAATACGGGTAATGACGTTTATAAGAATTAATTCACAGCAAGTCCTCTCTAGTGATCAAAGATGGAATCATATGCAAGTGTGGTTTTAATTTCCTCTTTTAAATGAAGAACAAGCAAAACTATAAATCACAGATCCAATTCTGCCATAAATCTCATTTGTTCCATTGCTTGCTGACAGTCTGAAAGAAATATTTTATTCCTCACATTCCTTGTCCATATCAGGTTCATTATATTTTATTCTTTCCAGTAATAAGTAAGCACAAGACATGCAAACTCGGAAGTCCTTAGCAGCAGCTCCTCTGCTGCAGCCAAGGGTTGACAACAACAGGCAATCAGACGTGCTAATAATATTGTCTTGTCTCTATGCATTGCAGTTTACCTTTGGAGAGAGACAAGACAACATGTACCACTATATGTGAAGGGCATCTCATAGTGATTTGTGGGTATAATGAAAAAAATTACCAACCTCTAATTTTAGACAAATTTTCTACAGCTTTGAAACCTAAAAACTATCCTGTTTACCAATGCATTGGAATGCCTTATTAAGAAAAAACTAAACATACGTGGAAATATCCTAAACTCTTTTTTTTTTTTATCTTCTGCAAACCACGATTTTTTATTAAGTCTCGAATGCCTCAGATACCAAGAGGGAGTAAGGATATGAGCCAAATTTGTGAGATGGTTTCTTTTCTCTCACAGTCCTGCTCTTCCTTTGAAGTTTTGCAGGCTTATATATAATTTTCCTTTGTTTATATTTTCAAATGTTTGATATATTTTGATGGATACATAGTTTTGCTATGGAAATGGTTTTGCTTGATGTGGTAACCTAACAGTAGATAACACAGTTGATTTTTTTTCCTTTCTCTCCAAAATAATGGTTTTGCCCCAGTTACATATTGATATGCTGAATTAGAAGCACAGTGTTCCAAGAATAATGAAAAACGTATGCAAGATGTCTTTAGTAGTTTATATTTGGATCATTTTAACAGAGAAAAATATGAAGATTTTGGTGATAATGTGGAACAAATTTGTATTTGTTGATTATAAAAATGAAAGTAAGTTTTGACTTGACACGAAAATTGTGGAGATATGCATTTTTAAAAAAAAATTCCCCAAAGTCATAGTTTATCACTTTGTGGGCAGAAAAAAAAAAAACTTTCTGAAGCGCAGTTATGGGTCACAATGTTAGTCTCAGTCTCTTTGCTATGACTTATTGCATCATCACCTGATTCATCAACTTCTTTGGCTTTTATCAGGGAAAATTGTCACTTCTCTGCACTTACTCTTTAGGAAAATATGGAACATCACAGACATTAACTAAGATAATATAGCTTAATTGAAAGAACACCAAACCAACAGTGGAAGTCCAGGTCAAATATGTAATGTTATCTATCCCCTTACTGGAGATAAGTTATTCAATAATGATCACATCTCTGGATCTGTATTGTCTATATTATAAAATGAGGGATTTAAAGTGGTGGAAGTCTAATTTCTTCCTAGTTATAATAACCTGTGAGACTAGTTTCTGACTTTTCCTCTCATTTCATGAGAAGCAGGCTGAGTAAAATCTGAGATAAGCAAATAAATATAGGAAGTGTAACACAAAATTTATGGCATTGCATAGCACAAAATACACACATATGCAGGGCAATGTCCTTAGCAAAATAGATATATCAAGGATAAATAACTCATGTATCTCTCATAATTCCTTTCTTAGGTTTGTTGATGAGGAAATTTGAATCAAAGAGAATCAAACAGAATAACTTGGCCAAGATCTCACAACCAATTAGTGTTAGCACAAAGCTTAAAGTACACAGGCAATTTTGCTACATAGTTTATGCTCTTAAAGTCTGAGCTAAAATGTTAGTTGTTTTTCATTGAAACATGAGAATCCAGGTTCTCTGTAAATGGTAATTCTGACAGTGCTCAGAGGTATTTTCAGAAATAGGTAACTTACTGCTAATGACGGAGACACACGTGGTTGGACAATAATCTCTGCGTTTGGGTTTGTTGCAGATAATTCACTTTAGTCATGGGAAATGGTCTCTCTGATGTTTGCTATACTTTAGCTTTTCAACAACATACCCTCTTTCCCTCATGTGTCTCCTTTGGAAGACCTTCTTGAGGTTTCCATTTTTTTGTGATACTTGTGGATTTTACCATGATTTTATGGTGTTTGAGATTTGAGGCACAATGAGAAAATCTGTGTTAACCAACTATTCTTCTCAAGGGAGAAAAAGATGACTTGCATAATTATACCAATAATGAGAAGGAATAAGAAGGGATTTTCTCTCCATAAAGCAACATAGAGTTGAAAGATTAATTCCCTTTTGGAAAACCTATTATATCATTAGTACAATGCATTGTAGATTATTAGTAAGACCAAGTAGAACATGTGCCAATAAGCAAGGTGACAAATAATAGTGAATTAATTCAATGATGAGGAATGGAGGGAAAATGAGAGCATGTAAGACATTAAAACAGTAAAATTAGCAAATTATGAAACCGATAAAGGATAAATATTTAGAATCTATAAAGAGTTTAATAATCTATAAAGAATTAAGAAACAACAACAATTCAGTTAAGAAATGGGCCAAGTACTTGAACAAGCATTTTTCAAGAGAAGGAATTCAAATGGCAATAGACACATGAAAAATGCTCATGGTCACTAACTATCAGGAAAATGCAAATCAAAACCACAGTGAGGATTCACCTCCCCCCCACCCATTAGAATGGCTCTCATACAGAAATCAACAAACAACAAATGCTGGAGAGGATATGGGGGAAAAGATACTCTAATCCTCTGTTGGTGGGAGTGTAAACTGATGCAACTATTATGAAAAACACTATGGAGATGCCTCAGAAAGCTGAATATAGATCTACTACATGTGTCAGCAATCCCATTCCTGTGAGGGAAGTGAAATCAGCATATGAAAGAATTATTTGAACCCCCATGTTAATTGCAGCTCAAGTAATAACAGCTAACATATGGAATCAACCCAGACGTCCATCAACTGATGACTGCATGAAGAAATTATGGTATACACACGTACACACACATACCATGGAATACTACTCAGTACTTAGCAGCAAAAATAAATAAATAAATAAAATCTTCTCTTTTGCAACAAAATGGATGCAACTGGAAACCATTAAACCTAATGAAATAAGCAAGTCCCCAAAAGACTGATGTCATATGTTCTCTCTGATCTGTGGTAACTAATAGTGCACTTAAAACATAATGTATTGGAGTGAATGAGCATGTTGAGATTTGATGTTCATTTACAGCCCTTGTCTCTACTGTTGAGGAACATTTTTATTTTTTTCAGTATACTATTTGTTGAACTCTTTACTTAGTGTAGGGTTAATCTTATGGGTACTAAGTAAAGTGAAAATAGATTTTTGTAAAAACTGAGAGTGGGAATAGGAGAGGAAAGAGGAAGAAGAGTTGAAGCATTGGTGAGAGGGATGGTAGGGTGGGAAGTATTATTATGTTCCTAAATTGGTATATTTGATATACATAGAATTTGTGTACTTTAAATATTTTTTAAAAAGCATACAAATATTTGAGGACAAAAGAATTATATATACATAACACATAAGCCTGTTATATGTACATGTGTATAATATCTCCTGAAACTCTTCAATAAATTGTGTAAAATTAAAAGGAAAAAAGATAAAAAAATTAACAAAATAATAAAATTCCTAGAACTTTGTAATCAGTTGCATTTGGAAGGCCAGAGGGAGGGCACTTTCACAGTGATACTTACATTTCTTCTGAATTAGGTGGATGGAAGGCAAAATACTTCACCTTTCTAGGTTTATGTCTTCACATGTAAAGTAGAAATCATACCTTTTCAAAGCATTTTTCCAGTGAAAGAATGCTATGCTCCTAGCATTGGAGGTAGAAAGACATGAAAACTCACAGAGGACAAAAAGCTATTATTTAGCAGTTACAAAAATATGAGTTATTATTTTGTCCTATATTTATAATAAATATGGGAGGACTTCATACATTTGGTGACAAACTGGTCAATATAAATAAAAGCACAAAAGCCACAAAAGCGCTTGACCTAATTATATTCTTTTCTGGAATCTAACAAGCCAGAACATAAACAATCAGAACCCAATTTAATTTATGTCTCCTTCTTAAAAAAATGGAAAAATAATAATTAAGTACAGTTCTCATAAAAATAAGAAACTTTATTTTTTACAAGATCTCCCATGATGACTGGCACTGTTGCTCAGGAGAATACTTTGTTCTGGGTGCTCCCTTTTCTATTACTACTCCAAAAATATTGTGATATCAGAATCTCACTTTAAAAGCACAAATAAAAGAAAATTAGCATTTGGTGATTTGGAGGGGGAGTGACACACCGATTTTGATCCACTCAGTCCCAACTCATTTTATTTCGGATTCATTTTTGTACATTTTGTGAAATTTAAGATTGTTATTCAGAGTACCCCGTGGACATCAAGCAGAATATGTCGAATGGAGTATTCATTCAATATGTAGTTGACACATAAGTAAATGAAAGGGTAGTAAATGAATGGTCACATTAGGGATGTGATAAATTTGCATCTCTGGTATTTATCCAGCTGGAACTCATATTAGATGCACTCTTTGCAACCTTATTTGATGTCAAAGTTAGATTGAAACAGGTACCCAACATGTAGGATTACACACATCTGGTGAGAAAGAAGGAATCCAGGAGAGTGGGATATATATGCTATTTTTTTTTAATGAGGAATGTTCCATTGATATTGTTGAAAATGACATCCTTTCCTATTTCTAATGGGGTTATTCCACTAGTACAGATGTCATACCATGTCAGAAATTATGGTGATCAAATGATTAGTGTGTATGTATTTGTAGGATTAATTTCCCTAAATAGTTCTTGTAAGTTTCTGTTGTTTTTTGTAAATGTATACTTAAGATATCACAATATATGAAGCATTCCTTTTAGCAACTGTAAGTATTTAAATCTAATGTATTAATTTGATTATAATTAATTTTTAAAGTTTATTTTATTTATTTGAAACACAGAGAGATTAAGGGAGAGGAAAAGAGGGAGAGAGGGAGAAAGAAAGAGATCCATCCCCCCATCCACTCATTCATTCTGTAAATAAATGCTCCCATAGCTAGAGCTGGGCTGGACCATAACCTGGAGCCAAAAACTCAGTAGAAGTCTCCCAAATGGGTGTCAGTTCATCACCTGTTACCTTCCAGGTTATGCATCTGCAGGAATCTCTAATGGGAAACAGAACTGGGACTCAAACCCAGGCACTCGACTACAGGATGTGAAAAACCCAGATAGCTTAACCACTTCATGAAATTCTCACCTCAATTTTCTTATGAAATTCAATTATAATTATGGAAATTGATAATCTATACACATTGTGGTGGAATAAGAAGGCCTTGCCAAGATGGCCACTGGCAAGCAAGCATCAGTTACTCAGGAAATGGCTTCAGAACACACCTGACAAAGGAGTCTACCTGGCAACAGGCTGTAATTGGTTATGGCATAAACTGCCCCTTGACCGGATTGGCTGCCTTGGCTATATAAGCTGCTGCACCAACTGAAATAAACGAGTCTTGAGCTGCTAGCCTCTGGCCCGTTTTCATTTGACTCCTGGTGTCTGTGTCATGATTCTGTGCCTCTTGCTCCCACCACACTTCTCCTCTCAGAATGAATCCATAGCAATAACATATAACACATGCCCTTTATTAATAACTTTGTGTATAATATTTAGTATATGACCTGACACATAATGGGAATGGATACAGGAGATAATCTGAGAGAAAAAAATGATATAATTGAATTTGATGACCACCATATGTCCTAAATTATTGGGTCTATCTAAACTTCTTGAATTATATATGTTTCTAATATGTTATTTGTGAGTTGCATTATTGAATATGATTTAATTTAGTTTTTAATTTCTTTATGAGAGCCATTCTAATGGGGGCAAGGCGGGGAGGCTGAAACCTCATTGTTGAGCATCAGGGTGCTTGAATCTCCTCATGTGTGCATGTCTGCCTTAATCACAAAATGCCATCCACATGAGTCTTTCATTGCCCTGTCTACCCAGACTTCTTGTTTTAGACTGTCATAGCTTTACACAATTTAATCTTATTGAATAAAACATTCCCTCTGTTTTCCCTTATCTTTAATTATTCTATATTTCTTTCACAATAGATTGTGTCTTTAGTCTGAGGACAGTCCTACAAACTATGGACAAGTTTTTTGTTTTTTTTTTTTTAATAGAGCTGTACTGAAACATTTAGTTGTTCACATGTTATTGGTGCCTCAATAACACATTATTCTACAATGGCAGAGTTGAGCCATTGCAAAAGAGCACAAGTAATCCTCAAAACCTAAAATAGTTATTTTCTTATCTTTAACAGACAACAACAACAAGAACAACAAAATGAACATGTTGACCAATAATTTCAGCACCCCATCTGGGAATTTAAAAGCTACAGAAATGCAAAATTAAGTAGCCAAATTTTCATGTAGTCTTCCCCACTTATTAGACTGGGTTCAAGTCTTATCTCTGCTTCTGACTCCAGCTTCCTGGTAATGTGCTCTGTGTGCTGAAGTAAGAGATGGTTCAAGTTGTTCAGCTCTTATCACTTCGTGAGAAACCCACACTGAGTTCTTGGCTCCCAGTTGCCACTCAGCCCTGTCCTGAATGTTACTGCATTTGAGGAGAGAACCAACAGATGAAAGATCTACTCGTCTGTCTCTTTCCTCTCTACTCCTTTCAAATAAATAGAAAATAAAGAATGACATTAAAAAATGAAAAACTGTCATCAGCCTTCAATATCAGCTTTCTGAAATGTTGCTAGTGTGTTTTTCTTTGGGAAAAAAAACAAAATGAACAAACAAAAAATCAAATTGAATAACAGATATAAAGCTTAATTAAATTTTCTAATTAAGATTCAGATCCATGAAAACCAGTTGAATACTGCAGTGTCAGGAAAGGGAAACTACACAGACAATGGAGCAAAAACTATAAATGTTTCAAATCATCTTAGAAGAATACAGTGCCGTCTTCTCTCTGATAGAAATGATGATGTGTAGCTCACTAGAGGCATTACTCACTGAGGATTATATTTCTGAATTGATGTATGGGTTTCTAGTTATACTTTTGTTGAGGTTACAAAGCTAATTTTATTAGACATGTTCAATTAATTATGTAACCTATTAACATTTTGAGCATGGAATTAAACAATACTATCAAGCATAGGATATATGAAAAATCTATCTGAATAGCAATGTTACTCAAAGAAGAGCATTTAGGACTGTGGGACTTACAGTGATATTGAAGTCAGGTGCTCCTAAATTTGAAACTCAGTTTGATTCTTCATCTTGTGTGTGACTTCAGAAAATTTAAAGCATTGACATTCCCCTTCCCTTCTTGTCCTTTAGCCCTGATAGTTAGTGAAAGGCTAAAGTGTGATAATAGATACTTGACACTTGACATTGTTCCTGGACCAGAGGAGACTATGGCCAGTGTTTTGTCTGCTTTTTAGAGTGTGATTAGTCATCACAAGAGTGATGAGAGGTCACCTCATACAAAGCATGGATAGAACATTGCTGGGGGGAGGGGAGGCACTTTGTGGAACAACGAAAGTATTCATAGAAGAGATGACACTTGAGCTGAGCATGGAAGGGTTTTGTCTGCACTAGGAGAGGTGTGTGGATGTGTCTTTCCCTCCCCTTTAGGAAGGAATCTGCTTTTTACACTGCACGACACATCCCTTTCAGTGTTAACTGCACATCACTTCGTTAGTGTGCTAGATGATTTGAGTTCTTCATTATTATCCCTTGTTATTTGCTGTCTTGCCCAATTTAATCGCATCCATCTGAAAGCTGGTAAATTGTGTTTAGATTTTTTTTCATTGTTGTTTGGGTTAAGCAGGCTTGAAAGTGTTGAATCCTTAATGACCCATCTTCATTATGTGAGGAAATTGCATAATGTGGTGAACTAGCTTTGCATTTAACCTTAAATTTTAACTCCATTATTTAGTCATTAACCTTATGTTTTATACGACCCTAGTTCTTGGGATGATCAGTAAAGGCTCACTCCTGCATTTGTGTGGGGTAAATTAAATTAAATTCAACAAAATTTCCCAAGCACCTATCATGGGCCCTGGCAATTTACAAATTCATCTTTGTATCCACAAAACCTATCATAGTGCTTAGCACAAATTGGGCAATCAATAAATATTTTAAATCAGTGATCCTAGGATACCAATGAATAAGAATGAATAATAAACTGTTTTGATATGTAAGAATCTTGAAAGATGACTATGAAGGTCAATTAAAGCATACCTGGATAATTGCATGTGTTTGATTACATAGAAAATTGTACAATGTAGTGTAAGAGTTATATTATTCAAAGGGTAGGTGAAAACATGTTAGTAAAGAGTAATAATGAGATGAATTAATGCAGAAGACGTTTGCAAAGAATATCAACATGTGATGAAGGAAAGAGTACTTTAAGATTATTTATTTATTTATTTGACAGGTAGAATTACAGACAGTGAGAGAGACAGAGAGAAAGGTCTTCCTTCCGTTGGTTCACTCCCCAAATGGCTGCTACGGCTGGAGCTGAGCCAATCCGAAGCCAGGATCCAGGTGCTTCTTGCTGGTCTGCCACGCGGGTGTAGGGGCCCAAGCACCTGGGCCATCCTCCATTGCTATCCTAGGCCACAGCAGAGAGCTGGACTGGAAGAGGAGCAACAGGGACTAGACCGGTGCCCATATGGGATGCGGGTGCTGCAGGATTAACCTAGTGCGCCAGGGCACCGGCCCCCCGGAAAGAGTACTTTGAGGCCCACATAAATAATTCACAGATACCGTCATGTTTTCCTTGAAGGAGAAAGCAAAGTTTAATAAATCTGAATACTTCCCACATTATACTGATATAAAATACTATCAGACATGTCATAAACAATAAATCAAGATTTTTTAAGTTGTTATAATATAGACTTACTTGATATAACATAGACTTTATAATATGATAACTTGTTCACAATATGTGATCAACTCATGAAAAACATGAGCCTATCTGCAAGACATTACTGGTTATTATTATTATCACTTATTACATCTTTTATATGTGGTGAAAGTTTGCACGGAGAAAATTTTCTTCATCACTACTTAGTACTTCAATAGTAATTATTGCAAAAATTCCATGCAAATAGTAAGAACACACACAGCAAAGATGAGACTAAGTGTTTAGGTTAGAAAATTCACCTTCTAGCTGTGTAAATGGGTGTCAATTATTTCACCTCTCTTTGCCATCATTAAAGAATTACTAAAGTAGCAATGATATCTACCTCAACGGTTGTGTAAAAGTTAAAGATTAATATATATAAAGTAGTTAGCAAACTTCAAAGCTTTGGTGCTTTAAAAAATTAACTTTTTTTGTATCAGGTAAAATGTTTCAGATAAAATGGTTTCCATGTAATAAACATTTCTAACTCAAATTAACTTAAAGAAAAGAAAGGAATTATTTATTATATATTACAAAAATCCAAAGGGGGAATATTTTAATTTCTAGTATTCAGGGGATTGACAATGCTATCAGGGAGCCAGGTTCTTTCTTATTCTCTTCAGTGACAAATCTCAGTTATTTGGTTTTGTATGCTGGAAGGTTAGCTCTGTTTAACCTCTTAGCCCAATGCAGGTGCATCTGTTCTAGACATCACATAAAGATAGAGCAATGACCAGGGACATGATATGACTGTGTTTCCAAGTGTCTCATTATTTTGATAAATAAACATTTTTTAAATTTTTTTAAATTTATTTTTTGGCAGACAGAGTTAGACAGTGAGAGAGAGAGAGAAATAGAGAGAGAGAGAGACAGAGACAGAGACAGAGAGACAGAGAGAAAGGTCTTCCTTTTTTTGTTGGTTCACCCCCAAGTGGCCGCTACAGTCGGTGCATTGCTGCTGCCTATCTGAAGCCAGGAGCCAGGTGCTTCCTCCTGGCCTCCCTTGCAGGTGCAGGTCCCAAGCACTTGGGCCATCCTCCACTGCACTCCCGGGCCACCGCAGAGAGCTAGACTGGAAGAGGAGCAAGCGGGACAGAACTGGTGCCCCAGCTGGGACTAGAACCCGGTGTGCTGGTGCCGCAGGTGAAGGATTAGCCTAGTTAACCGTGGCGCCAGCCAATAAATAAACATTTTTGAGAATAAACATAAAAGATGTGATTCCTGCCTCTGAGCAAAATGAGACATAGGAATCTTTAAGCCACTAGCAGGCAGGAGGGATTTTTTTTTTTTTTATGAGAATAGACAATTAATTTAGGGTGGAATGGATTTTGAGGAGTTAAAAAGACATCACTCTCAAGTATGAACTTTTACTTTGGATTTTTAAATTTTATTTCAAAACCCTCCCAGTAGCCATTCTTATTTAATGAAAAGTAAGATAAGTAGAGGAACACTTAGACAGGCACTGAATGCCATGAGTGTCAAGCCCCACCCCTACTTCCTAACCAACCTCCAGTTGGTGCACCTGGAATGCAGTAGATGATGGCTCAGAGTTCTTGGCTTCTACCTGTGTGGCAGACCTGAATGTTGTTCTTTGCTCCTGGTTCAGGCCTGACCCAACACTGGCTGTCGGGCATTTGGGGAGTGAACCAATAGATGAAAGATCTCTCCCATTCTGTTTCTCTCTCTCTCTCTCCCTGTGTCACTCTGTTTTTCAAATAAATAAATAAACTTAAAATATTCTTAAATAAAAAGAGGGAAATTTGATAATGAAATATTTTAAACATCTATAAAATGTAACAGAGTATCTTTTTTTGTTTTGTTTTTTTTTTTTTTTTTTTTTTTGCAACCTATAAAAATACAGATGCGTCTGTTGTTCAATGGAGGGGAAAATAACCCTCTTATCCTTGTATTGTTAGGTCAGGACAGAAAGATAAAAGTATCAAGTAGATTCTAAGCAACTCCCAATAATTTACAGCATTTGAAATACCTCTTTTTATTTTCAAATATATTTCCCTCATACCCATGGACTCCTCTGTGACATATGAATTTTATGTAAGTTCTCTACCATATATGTATCTGACTTTTACAAAGCTCTGTTCCATGAAATTGCATTTAACTAGAGATGAAATATGCATTTTGAATTAACCCCCAAAGACATATGACATCATTTAGTGTCCAAATATGGATTCAATAGGTTCTAGTAGTGATTTTGAAGCCAACACTTGTGTGCCAACCATTTATAACATAAAGTGTATGTATAACATAAACAGTGTATGTTTCCTTTATGCCATTTATAAAGCTTTAATGTTACAAGAATATTTTACCACAAGACAAGGTTCAGGAAACTGTAATTTGGTGGAGGTATTATTATTTTACACTATAACTTAAAATAAATCCATGAGGTTCTATGAAGAATTCAATCTCCTATGAGAAAAAAGCAGTGCATAATAAGCAGGAAAGCTTCCCTTTAGATCATAATGTATTGTGGCCTCTTCTTAACAGATGTTTTTATTTTAGTGATTTTTTTGTTCCACATAAATGACAATATTTTTTGCCAACTATAAAAAGAGTGAATATTTATGGAAAAATAGATTGTGAAACATTACATTTGACATTTCTGTTCATTGCCAAGGTTTAGTGATGCAGTGGAAAAGTTACAAATTATTAATGTGTTCATTCCATTAAATGATCATGTAGTTTTCCTTTTAAGGATGAAATGTCCCCACTTCCAATTCTATCTTTAATTTTTTCATGCATTATGCCTCTATAAACCACATAATTCACTAAAAACAGTTAATGATTTAATATCCCACAGATGTTTAAAACCACATAGGAAAAAATAAAGTAGTAAGACCAAACAATTAAATTGTTAACATGACATTCATTGATTGATTTTGTATTTCCCAGCGAGTAGCATGTATTTGAGTGTTGTAAATTAATATTACAGCTCTTTATAATTCAGTATATGCCATGTCATTTTGAGATCACAGTACAAATGCCCATTCAGAGACATTCAAATATACTTATAGCAGGCATTCAAATAGAACTTTAGCTAAAATAACCAGGAGATATGGTATGAAAATTAAATCTAAGGATGCTATTATGGGCCTTTACTTCTGTATATATGAAAATTATTAGCCATTCTTTGTATTTCTGTATAATAACCTCAAGAAAATAGTAACCACCTGAAGTTTTACAACTGAATAGAAATATTTTGTAAACTTAATAATCAGCATTAAAAAAATTTTCAATAAAATCTTAGGTCAACTGAGTTTGGAATTATAGGTATTATTTATAATTAGCTTATTTTAGGGAAGTAGGAGGTTACTATGACTTTGTAGGGAGACAGAAGATGGCCCTAAGTAAGCAGTGAAAATTGAAGGTTAATTATTTTTTGAAAAAGAAACCTTATTGGATGTCACTATCTGGTGCCTGGATCATTCTTGTCAGTGCTGCAGCATTTACACTGGGTTGGCTGATGCATAATAATTAACTCCAACAAGAAAGAACCATACACAACACATCACTAGTCAATGCATTGAAAAGGGGTCATTTCTTCCAAATAACCAAGATTACTCTTTACCCAGTGAATTCTCATCCCAGTTTACAGTTCATGAGAATCTGGGTTACAATTGGAACATTGCTTGGAGAGACTGGAGATAGAGCAAAGGCAGGTGGTGGGTTTGGCCAAGATGAGTAGTTTCCACTCCAAGGCAACTGGAAAATATATTTCTTTTATGGTTACTTTTGGATAAATTTGTTCATGGTGTGACTTTTAGAATGTCCTTCTGTAGCTCTTCCAGTCAACCATACCATTTCATTCAGAGTCTTTCTCCAACAGAAAACAGCAGTATGTTACTTTCAAACTTAAATCACAGCCAATTTATGCCTCTCTTAAATTACTTCTACTTCATTTTCAGTGATGTTTTGGATGTTCCCACCAATAATAACAATATTTTGTTATTATTTATGTTTTAGGTCATCACAGATTTGTCTGATAATATTCATAATTCCAAATAATCATTTATTTATACCTGTTTTTTCCAAAAATCATTTATTTATGCCTATTTTTCCCAACAAGTTCATCATTTTCTTTTCGGAAATAACCTATTTACTCCCTTGACTTATTTTGTTTCTAATTTTCTATATGTATTTTCTAACAATAATGCTGTTAATGATAATTAAGATCTATTGCCTAGTTATCAGTTATGAAAAAGTCACAAAAGCTTTTGTGCTGAAATATCCAGCATCTGAAATTATGTTTATGTGATCCAAAGGTTTGTAAATTAATTATTAAACTGACAAGAAGTAAAAAAAATCCCATTCGACCCATAGTTAGAAATAATTGGTAAATATGCCAAGTTAAATAATTTTTAATAATATAAATAAACGACATAGTGAATCCACACTGAAAGGATCAATGATTTTTTTTTTTCAATTTACAGTTGGAATTCCCAAATGTGCAGCAACTTCAAGGAACAATGTCCAGAACTGGTAAACTCCAGCAAGTCACAGTACTATCATCCTAACAACAACCAGCATAAATTGGCCTTTTAGTGACTCTCAATGATCATTTCATCCTTTGCCTGTTGAATCACTTTTATTTTATATGAATTCTATCAAAATAGAATAGAATTCTCTCCTCCCATCCTCTCATGATCATCAAATAAAATTGTCCTTAGGGGTCATACTCTTAAGTACAAATGAATAGTAAGAGACTACCTAGATGCTTACATTACACTTAGCATTGTACATAAAATGAATTTCATCTCAGCGTTCTGAACTAAGTCTTACTGAACAAAATAAGAGTGAAACACTTGAGAAACATGAATGTCAATAAATAATGAGTTTTCAAATAAGAATGAAGAGAGATTATATAAAATAAAATGTTAGCAAATTCAGGCAAAATGATAATGAGGATTCTAAAACTTATTTTGTATGTAAATTAAAAAGGTAAGTCTAAAGCCAAAACACACTAAATTCATAAAACATTAAAAGTGATTTAATTAGTGAATAAATCAAAGTAAATATTAAAACCCTACCTCACTGCAGCAGGTTTGTTGGAAATTGTTTGCCTACTTCTGTCCTTTGCCATCATTACCTATGTGGAAAATTTTTTTCCAAAACACTGACTTTGATTTGGGTGTTATACCCAAACAGAATCTTTCAGAAAGTGTTCAACTTTGTGGTCTTTTTTTTTTTTCTTTCTTGGAATGCACATTAGAATATAGCATTAAAATCATGTTGCCTTATATTTTTTTCTTGCCATCTACTGAA
Organism: Lepus europaeus; assembly: GCF_033115175.1. Taxonomy (NCBI): domain Eukaryota; kingdom Metazoa; phylum Chordata; class Mammalia; order Lagomorpha; family Leporidae; genus Lepus; species Lepus europaeus. Next base: position 77,270,951 of record NC_084842.1, on the reverse strand, counting down.
GGAAAACCCAGGAAGACCATGTTCTTTAGGAAGAAAACTATCCTTGATCTGCATACTGAAATCAAGCTAAGACAGATCAGTTAAGACCACCAGGAACATAGTATCTTAGGAATGCTTTTAGGAATAACACTCAACCTTTAGCCAGTATGAATAGGAAATAAATATTTATCATAGGTTATTGAAATTTTGCTTTTTAAAACAATGTACATTGTCTAGTACCTGCTAACCCATGTGCTATCCCACCTCCTTCCCCCTTGACCAAGTGGAATGAGTAGTGAAAAATCATCAAATACGTTAATATATTTTTAAATAAACCTTTGTTGCTATATCTTTATTCATGGTTCAGGGAATTTTTAAAAAGATTTTATTTATTTATTTTCTTGAGAGGTAGAGTTACAGACAGAAAGTGGGAGAGAGAGAGAGAGAGAAAGGTCTTCCATCCGCTTATTCACCCCTCAAATGGCCACAACAGCCAGAGCAGATGAAGGTGATATTTTTATTTAATGTTGTTTATGATAAGATTACTGATTGAAATGCATATTTGTAGAAGGCACATGCCCTTCCATAAAATGAAGTCCCAAATTTTTAATCCATTACGCTGTTTTCAATTATATGTGACAACAAAATTATCTTCTTTTTTCCAGTATTACAGACAATAAAATATGAGCATTTCTCAGAATATAATTAATTTATGAAAACAAGTGTGTATTTTAAATCTGTTGACACAGTTTTTAATTAATTGGAGATTTTGTAGTAATTTATCCTCTCATCACCAATATATATTTTACTTTTGTACTCTCATAACTATGGATTGTCATTTCTTAACATTGCCTAATTGTATAGGCATGAATTTTATCTTGTTTTAGTTATAATCATAATGCATTTTAAAATATTGAATTATAAGCATTAAAAGAGAAAGGATGGCTCATCAGGAGTTAAGCTATGATTATAGTAAATCAGCTACATCACATTAATTCATGCCACGTTAACATTATTTACTTTAAAAAAGAGCATCAGGGGAATGGTATGTAAGAGAGTTCTAGAAGCATAAAACATTTTATTCCAAAAATCATTTTAAGATTCTGACTGTAATAGAAAAGATGTGTAGTTAAACAGGAAATGAGAGTCCATGATAGATTGTTACAGCGATTTAGGCAGGTTCTGCCAACAACTAGACACACTTCAAAAACTGATTTTACTTACAGCAGTGTGAAGGTGCTATAGGCTTGACTAGGTAAACCTAGAAATGCTACATCAATTCTTACTGAGCCTCTCCTCTAAACACCATTGCTTTGGAGTTAGCTTTTCAACACAAGAATTCGGAAGGACACATTATTCATAACATTGGGGTAAGACTTTTTCCTTGGCTGTTATCTCTTCCTCTCTCACCACACACTCGCACGCATACACAAAGCTAAGTATTTAATTGTGCATTCATCTAATGACTTGGATGGAGATAATAATGCCATTGATTCAAATTCATATATAGCTAATACACAGGATGGCCAAGGGGTCAGCTGACGAAACATCTCCAAAATATCCCAAGAAACCAAATTGAAAGTTCAAATCCTATTTATTTTTGAATATTCCCAACATTTTCTTCTCTCATAGAATTTAATCTAATCTACTTTAAATTGTATTGATATAATTTGAGTTAAGTTTTGCACCTGGACCTGAGGTGTGTCTTGAGATCAGACCATGCCTCACCAGGCCTGCATTCTGGTATATCTTAACTATTCATTGTCTATTTTGTAAAATAAAGAGTAAGTGAATGAGTACCATGGACTTAGATATCCATTCTCTATATAATCCCACTCAGAAAACTGATGCTGATGAAATGTACTTCAGGCAGGTAAGAGGAAACCACTTTCAGTATTTTTAACAGGAAGACATTTAAAACAGGAATAGTCACTTACGTAACAACTGGAAATGTTTTGAGAGCAAGAGTCAGTAAGAATCCATGAACTTCCAAGACATCTGGAGATAGGGAAATCGAGCAGACATTGACAATAATCTCTATTGCTATCAGCATCAAAGCATATGATTATTAGAAGTTTACTCAGAGTGTATTGAAAACTTTCCCTCTGCCTATATTTTTCTAAGAGCTTCTACAGAGAAGGGTGATAATTTCTCCTTTCCCACCATGTTCTGAATCTCCCACCCTAAACTGTATCTTAATTAGCCAGAAAGAGAAATACAGTTTTCAGGATCCAATTCCCTTTGATACAATAAAAATATACAAAAGGGTAAGGATGGAACTGAGATGCCCATAGTCAATCTGGTACACTAGGCAGAATTTCCAAATTCTGGTATTTTCACTTTTATGTTGCTTCTTGAAACACAGTACAACTATGCCATCTGTTCCAAATTATTCCTCTTCCAAATTGCATTCATGCTTCAGGAGAAGGACTGAAATTATGTATTCAAGATGGCATGAGGTTTCAGGGATAGAGCTTTGGTGGGAGAACAACTAGAATGTGGAAGCCATAGCTGGTCCCCACTCCTAATGGCCATAAATTCAGAAGCATCAAGAGCTTATGTAGAATGCTTCTAGGTGGCTAGAAAAGGAACAGTTACAAGAGAAAACCAACTAGATTCCAAGAATGCATTAACTGGATCAGACAGAAGTCAGGGAGATTAAAGGAGACTATGAAATATGAGAATTGAGAAAGTTGAGGACATAAGCTGGGATTTACATGTTATGGGAAGCAGGGAAGGACTTTCAAGATAAAGATAAGAAATTACCAAGATAAATGATACACACTGTATGGTTCAGTGATAATTTCTATGGGCTCAGAATTATACTCAGAGTTGTCCATTTTGAATCACTTCAGATACGATTTTGCCTCTTCAGACTCTGGTGTAAAAGTATTTTAGTGTTTTTTTTTTTGTTTGTTTGTTTGTTTTTTTTTTTTTTTTTTTGACAGGCAGAGTGGACAGTGAGAGAGAGACAGAGAGAAAGGTCTTCCTTTTGCCATTGGTTCACCCTCCAATGGCCGCCGCGGTAGCACGCTGCGGCCGGCGCACTGCGCTGTTCCAATGGCAGGAGCCAGGTGCTTATCCTGGTCTCCCATGGGGTGCAGGGCCCAAGCACTTGGGCCATCCTCCACTGCACTCCCTGGCCACAGCAGAGAGCTGGCCTGGAAGAGGGGCAACCGGGACAGGATCGGTGCCCCGACCTGGACTAGAACCCGGTGTGCCGGCGCTGCAAGGCGGAGGATTAGCCTGTTGAGCCACAGCGCCGGCGTGTTTTTTTTTTTTTTTTTTTACTTACTGTATTGTATTTTAATCAATTTTTGATTGACAAATATCAGTGTTGGGAAGTTAAGGTGCTCCCTCTCTGTCTTTCTGTCACTCTGTCTTGCAAACAAATGAATAATTATTTTTTAAAAAGTGAAAATTATTTTTTGTCTGTGTCATTGTTGAAGTCAACAAATTGCCTATTATTTAAACCAATATGTTCTGAATTTTTAATTTTTTGCACCAGAAAAAATCTGCAGCAATATATTCATCACCTTTTTTGCTTCTGTCTCTACTCAAAATACAGAAACAGCCATATTCTATATTCTATGATATTCCTCCGAAAAACACACATAACACTGAGATTCAAAATGTAAATGTACATTCAACTTATGCTCCCTCCTCTGTAAGTAGGACCTCTTGTTAGATGCGTGGTGAGATTGTTGGTCAGCAGCGATGAGCAATAGATCATTTTTTCATCCTAAGGCATTTTTCTATGGTTGCAGCCTATATCTCTCTGGAAACAGAGCCCTGTTGCAAAGGATATTATCATTTGTTTTTGTTTTTGTTATATTTTTTCAACAAACTACCTATCTAGTGGAAAAACAGTCAAGTACCTTCAATGGGTGGTCACTAGGTTTTATTTTTCATGGTTTTCTGATTTTTAAATATAATCTCTTGCTAACTACAGGATGTTTTCTTAATCTATTTGGTTAAGCAAGCCAGAAATCGGAAAGATAATGTTTTCTAACTTCCTTTCTGATGAATAATAAATGTCACTAAGGAATTAGATAGTAGGAGGTAGTTGCCTGAGCCATCTGCTGCATGTGGGAACAGAAGAGAAATATTAAACTTTAAATTAGGTATTGCTTCACAGAACCTCAAAGATGAAAGGAAATACACACTAAACTGGAACATAATCATTCATTCTTATCAGTCAACTTATATCTTTGAAATGCAAAAAAAAAAAAAAAATCCAGAACCATATTCTTATTCTCTAGTTACCCACTTTTGTATAGTACTGAACATGAGATATTTGAAATTACCATGTTTCATCCCCAGTATAATGCATTTTTTCATGTACACAATTAACATTTGCAGAGGTTTCTTTTTAAATGCACAACTGGTGAACATCTAAGAAAATGCTATTTTTTAACATATGTAATATGCTAAGGAAACAGAATCTTATTTCCATGGCAACTATGTCATAGGTCAAAGGAGAAAAAATGAAAATTTTTTAGCTAAGTGCATTTACTTTGGAAATTATTCACCAAGCTTCAATCATCAGCATAATGGTTAATTGTAATGAAGATATAACCTCTCTGTTACCTCATCTTTCTATATAATTATTCATAAAGAAAATATCTACTTATATAACTACAAATTCCTACTGTTGTGATTTCTGTTTAAATAATGTTTAGAGAAAGTAAATTTTTATGAGAGAAGCTTACATACTGGAATAGCTGCTATGAATATATCTTAGAGTAGTTGTTAATAGCAGAACCACAAAGTTATGCAAAGAAGTTAGAAGAAAATTGTGGCTTTGACACACAGAAAAGTTTCCTAATTCATTTCAGTTACAATTTTTAAACCTAGAAGGCAGGGAAATGTTACTACTTCTACTTGTACCTTCTATAAAATATATAAAATAGAGTAATCAATACAAATTGTGAAAAGAATATGGGAAATAGTCATAGATATATTAAACATATTAAAACCGAACTTCACTAGTATTTAAATAAAAACAATTTACTCTCTTTTACTTGCTATATTGAAAAATCTTAAATGGTTAGACTATCTAATGAGAGAAAGGTGAAAGGAAAGAATAATTCTCACACACTGTTGTTGGATGTATAATTGGAACAACATTGTGGCATAGACTATATAGGAAGTACCTGAGAAATTTTAGCATGCATCTACTCTTCTATTTATTTTATACTTAGGGATACAGCCTACTGAGAATCTAAATAATGCTATAGTCATGTACATGAAAGAAAGCTATAGTAATGCATAGCTATTGCTGTACTATATGTAAAATAGTAGACCAGTTTTTTAAAAAAAAGATTTATGTTTATTTGAAAGGGAGTGAGAAAGAAAGTGGGGGAGAGGGTATATTAAAGCAGGAGACATTAACTCCATCTGGTCTTTTTCATGGGTGGTATGGACTCAAGCACTTGGATTGTCATCTGTTCCCTTCTTATGTTCTTTAGCAGGGCTGCTAAGACTTCAACAAGTACTGTAGTATGAGATGCAGGCATTGCAAGAGGCAGCTTAACCTGATGCAACACAATGATGGTCCCAATATTTGACGAATTTAAACAATCATAAGAAGATGAAGAGACAAGCATACTGTAAAATACTGCATAGTCCAAAGACAAATGAAGTTTATAAATACAGGATGATATTGAAAATTGTCATTTGGGATACACAGCAGACTCAGAATGGCGAATTCCTAAACAGCACTCTGGCCTCAGAATCAGCCCTTAAGGCATTCGGATCCGGCTGAAAAGCCCATGAGAGTATTTCAGGCATGGAAAGCCAAGGCACTCTGGAAAAAAAAATGACCTAAATGAAAGATCTCCATGAGTGAGATCCCAGTGGAAAGAACAGATCATCAAAGAAGGAGGCACCTTTCTCTGAAGGGAGGAGAGAACTTCCACTTTGACTATGACCTTGTCTAAATATGATCAGAGTCAGCGAACTCAAAAGGCTTCCATAGCTTTGGCAATTCATGACAAGAGCCTAGGGTGACTACTGATGCCATAAACAAGAGTGTCAATTTGTTAAGTCAACAACAGGAGTCCCTGTGCACTTACTCCTCATGTAGGATCTCTGTCCTTAATGTGCTGTACATTGTGATTTAATGCTATAACTAGTACTCAAACAGTATTTTTCACTTTGTGTTTCTATGTGGGGGCAAACTGTTGAAATCTTTACTTAATATATACTAAACTGATCTTCTGTATATAAAGAGAATTGAAAATGAATCTTGATGTGAATGGAAGGGGAGAGGGAATGGGAAAGGGGAGGGTTGTGGGTGGGAGGGAAGTTATGGCGGGGGGAAAGCCATTGTAATCCATAAGCTGTACTTTGGAAATTTATATTCATTAAATAAAAGTTAAAAAAAATCTATGAAATAAATAAAATAAGATACCTATAAAAAAAGAAAATTGCCATTGAAATATGTATTCAGAAAAAAGCCACAGAAAAGAATAGGTATGCTGTGAGTATTGTATACTCATGGATAAATGATCCAAGAGCTGGATTAGGAGTAATATAAAATTCAAAATCTGCATTAGATAGGAAAATATTTTATAAACTATTCAACAATTGAACCATAGTAGTGTTAAAGAATGGTAATTTCTATAAACAGTAACTGTTTTAATCAATGTGCACAGACAGCTAACCGAACTATAATTGTCTAGCCCTGAAATGAAAACTTAGAACCACTGCACTGAGATAAGGTTGCCATGGGGATCTTCCCAGAGTGTAAATTATGTTACTTTACAAGAGTATAAAATATTAAGACATGAATTTCTGTTTCTTTTTCTTTTTTTTTTTTTGCTGTTATACTTCAAATCATAAAAGTATTAAAATGAGTCTTTCTCTCTGATCCTCCTTTTAGAGGTTTACCAGGCTTTGAAATTCTTCCATGTTCTGATTGATTTTTTTTGTTTGTTGGTTTGGTTTATATAGGCGTGGTGTGTGTGTGTGTGTGTGTGTGACATCGATAATAGGTTTTAGAAGATAGAGCTGCCAAATGTATTACATCAGATCTGAAGATGGCTGAGGCTAAAGGCTGATGAAGCCAGGGTAGAAGAGAGTAACTTAATCCCAACAAGAAAAATTACATTCTCTGAAATTAGGAAGACTGAGGACTGAGTATTTTTATGGACTAGTCACTTACATTCCACTGGTAGCATCATCCCAAAGTGAGAGCATCTTTTGTAGATGATTGCATGTCTACTTTGACACTGAATCACAGGTACCATGCAACTAGCTTGCTCTCTAAATATATAGGTTACTCTCTCTCTCTCTCTCTCTCTCTCTCTCTCTCTATATATATATATATATATATATATATATGTTATAATCTCTAAATATATAGGTTACAAGTGCTTGATGATTAACTTGCAGTGAAAACCAGAGACTCTTTTTTAATTTCTTTGTCCTATGTCAGAGTCATATATCTTGTAAAATGCCATGGGTAATTGGAGGAACTTTCTCTAACCCCTAGTGATTAAACTGGATGACTTGCCCACCAGAGAATGATGTTTAAGACAAATATAATTTGATTTATAAAAATAGTGAAATATGATCTATCTAAGTATAAGTTACACTTTAATTTCCTGTTTCTACTCTCAAATTGCATGATGTAATTTAACACTTAGTAGGTGGCTAACAGATAAAAGGTGATTATAATCACAGAACCTCAGCATATTAGAATTATAAATGATTGTCTTGAAATTTCTTCCCCTTGATTAAAAGAAAGATAAACTGAGGTCCAAAGGTGTTTATGCCTTTCACAAGAACATGTATTGGTCTCCAGGATCCTTTTTGAGAAATGAACTGAAATATTATAAAGTTGTCTATATGAAAAGTGGTAAGTCTAGTTAGCATTTCCTTATCAGATGGCTTTTTAAATTATTTCACCATATTTGTAAATTATATCAAGTACATGGCAAATACTGAGTTTGAACTATCTTCTCTCACTGCTGAAATGTCCAGTTGAATGGGTAAACATAAGCTATGAGTACTGCACATTCTAATTGGCTATTCAATCTACCATTGCATCCCTAATTAATACTTAAAAAACTATTTTCCCAAAAGTCAGCAGTAAAAATATTAATGGTTGCAATTTATTTTACTGTTTATTATTTATTTAAGGAAAATTTTATAGAATCTATAGTATTTTTATTTTCTTTTGTCCCATTTAAACATTTGTCAACAATTTACAAAAAATATAATCATAGGATCAACAAAATTGTAAAAAACACAGCTAGGATGAAAAGTTAGCTAGTAATAGAATAGAGATACAGAAACTTCTCATCTCATTGACATAGTATCTATTTGCTAACTAAAGGTATGAAAATTGCTTGATGAAAGTACATTCAAGGGGCCAGCATCGTAGCATAGCGGATTAAGCCATTTGAATCCACTTCCGATTCAGTTCCCCTGGGCCCATGCGCACAGGTAAGAGACCTGTAAGTTCCTGATTCTTGACTTTGACTTGGACCAGCCCTGGCCATTGCAGCCATTTGTAAAGTGGACCAGAGCATGGGAGGTCTCTCTCTCTTTTGGTTACTGCCTTTCAAAGAAATAAATAAGTGAATCATTTTTTTTTTTTGAAAAAGTAGATTTAACAAATAAACTAATCATTCAAATGTAAGATATTGGAAAAAGAGTTCAATGAAAATTCAACTAAATCTATATTGGAATTCATTGAAATTAAATATATAATCAATATAGTTAATATATAATTCATTATATAAACATTGTAGCAGTTTAATGGATAGTTGGACATCATTGTAGTAAATAGTGCTATATTGTTAAGACTTTTTAATATGTCATTGCATTTTAAAATCACATTTTTTAAAAAAAGATTTTATTTATTTATCTATTTTAGAGGTATAATTACAGACAGAGAGAGGGAGAGACAGAGTGAGGTCTTCCTTCCGCTGGATCGCTCCCTAAATGGCTCCAAAGGCCAGAGATGGACTGATCTTGAGCCAGAAGCTTCTTCAGGTCTCCCATGAAGGTGAAGGGGCCCAAGCACTTGGGCCATTTTCCACTGTTTTTCCAGACCATAAGCAAAGATCTGGATTCAAAGAGGGGCAGCCAGGTCATGAACCAGCGTCCATATGGGATGCTAGCACCATAGGTGGAGACTTAACCTACTAAGTCACAGTACAAGCCCCTAAAATGACACTTTTTTCTTTTAATTTTCATTTTACTTAAGGGATACTAACTTCCTGCATTTAACATATAAAAACTTGGGAACATGGTGATTCTTCTCACTCTACCTCCATCCTGCCCCTACTCCCACTCTTCTTCCTCCTCCCTCTCCCATTTCCATTCTTAATTTTTATAAAAATCATTTTAAACTAATTTTATAATCATAACATTAACCCTGAACTAGGGAGAGAGTTTTCTAAATATTATTAAAAAAAGAGAAAAAAAATGAACAAAAAACCAAAAGAACACTGTTCCTCAAAAGTCAAGACAAGGGCTATTCAAAATCATTGCAACAGAAAGCGTCGGTTTCACTCCTAGATTACCTTTTTGGTATTCTATTAGTTACCACAGATCAGAAAGATCATTTGGTATTTATCTTTTTGTGACTGGATTATTTCACTAAGTATAATGGATTCCAGTTGTATCCATTTTGATGCAAATGACAGGATTTAAATTTTCTGCTTTGTAGTATTCCATAATGTATATATACACCATAATTTCTTTATCAGTTCAGTTGATGGGTATCAGGGTTGATTCCACATATTAGTTATTATAAATTGAGCTGCAATACACATGGGGGTATAGATAATAACTTTCATATGCTGTTTTCATTTCCATTGGGTAAATTCCCAGGAGTGGGATGGCTGGGACATATGGTAGGTCTACATTCAGATTTCTGAGAAATTTCCATACTGCTTTCCACAGTAGCTGCACCAGTTTGCATTCCCACCAACAATGGACTAGGGTACCCTTTTCCCCACATCCTCACCAGCATTAGTTGTTTTCTGATTACTGTATGAAAGCCATTCTAAAGGAGGTTAAGTGAAACATCATTGTGATTTTGATTTGCATTTCCTGATGGCTAGTGATCCTGAGCATTTCTTCACATTTTTGTTGGCCATTTGAATTTCCTCTCTTGATAAATATCTGTTCAGGCCTTTTGTCCATTTCTTAAATACATTGTTTTGCTGTTGTTGAGTTTCTTGAGCTCTTTTGCAGTGCAGAAGCTTCTCAGTTTGATGTAATCCCATTTGTCAATTTTGGCTTTGATTGCCTGCATTTCTGGGGTCTTTTCTAAGATGTCTTTCCCTATGCCAGTGTCTTGTAGGGTTTCCCCAATGGCCTCTATTAATTCAGTGTTATCAGGTCATAGATTTAAGTCTGGTTTTTTTGAATAGATTCTTGTGTAAGAAGTAAGAGAGGGGGCTTGTTTCATAGTTCTGCATGCAGAGATTCGGCTTTCCCAGCACCGTTTGTTGAAGAGACTTTCTTTGCTCTAGGGATTGATTTTTGCTCCTTCATCAAAGATCAGTTGGATGTGGATGTGTGGATTGTTTTCTGGAGTTTCTATTATGTTCCATTGTTCCATTTTTTTTTTTTTGACAGACAGAGTGGACAGTGAGAGAGAGAGAGAGAGAGAGACAGAGAGAAAGGTCTTCCTTTACCGTTGGTTCACCCTCCAATGGCCACTGTGGCTGGCGCACCACACTGATCTGAAGCCAGGAGCCAGGTGCTTCTCCTGGTCTCCCATGCAGGTGCAGGGCCCAAGGACCTGGGCCATCCTCCACTGCACTCCTGGGACACAACAGAGAACTGGGCTGAAAGAGGAGCAACCGGGACAGAATCCGGCGCCCCAACCGGGACTAGAACCCAGTGTGCCGGCACCACAGGCGGAGGATTAGCCTATTGAGCCGCAGCACCAGCCAATGTTCCATTATTCTACACATCTGTTTTTGTGCCAGTACCAGGCTGTTTTGAGTATAACTGTCCTGTAGTATGTCTTTTTTTCCCCTAAGATTTACTTGTTTATTTGAAAGGCAGAGTCATGGAGAGGCAGAGGCAGTGAAAGAGAGATAGGTCTTCCATCCCCTGGCTCACTCCCCAGATGGCCACAATGGCCAGTGCTGTGCTGATCCAACGCCATGAGCCAGGAGCTTCCTCCAGATCTCCAAAGCAGGTGCAAGGGACCAAGGACTTGGGCTATCTTCCACTGCTTTCCCATGCCACAGCAGAGAGCTGGATCAGAAGTGGAACAGCTAGGTCCTGAACCAGAGGCCATATGGGATGCTGGCACTGCAGGTGGCAGCCCTACCCTCTATCCCACAGGGCCAGCCTCATGTAGTATGTCTTGAGATCTGCTATTGTAATACCGCCCAGCTTTGTTTTTGTTGTTTCAGTTTTCTTTAGCTTTGTGTTTTCATCTGAATGTTAGCATCATTTTTTCCAGATATGAGAAGAATGTTTTTGGTATTTTAATTGGGATCACAATGAATCTATAAATTGCTTTTGGTAGTAAAGACATTTTGATGATATTGATTCTTCCAATTCATGAACATAGAAGATTTTTCCACTTTTTTATGTCATCTTTTTCTTTCTTCAATGTTTTGTATTTTCATTGTAGAGCACTTGACATCCTTGGTTAAATTTATTCCAAGTTATTTAAGTTTTTCATAGCTATTGTGAAATGGAATTGGTCTTTGAGGTTCTTTCTCAGTTACGACATTTTCTGTGTATACAAAAGCTATTGATTTTTGTGTGTTGATTTTATATCCTGCTACTTTATCAAAATCTTTTACGAGTTCCTTTTGTCTCTTAGTGGAGTCTTTTGGATCCCCTATTTTAGAGTCATGTCATCTGCAAATAGGAATCATTTGACTTCCTTCTTTCACTTCACCCTGCTAGCCTGTCCTGTTCACAGAGAGACAGAGGGGTTCCCAGAGCTGCTGTCCGTGTGTTCCATCCTAGCCGATCAAACCCGATCCTTCCAGCCAGATCAAAGTCAGTGAGGAAGGCGAGTTTTTCCCTATGGTAAAATCCCTGGATCACCCTCGTGCCTAATACCTGCCAGTTGCAGTCCCACTCACTTCACAATTGTGCTGGGTGTGTACAAGAGTCCCCCAGATGGCACTTCGGTTCTATCAGGGTGGATCTCCCTCTCCAACCATTGCTTGGTGGATGCAGCTGGTGAGGTGGAGATGATCCCTGCCAATTGTTCTGGAACTTCCGTGGTTGCCCGTGCCAACTGGATGGAGAGCGTCCCCACTAGGTGCTGGGTGCATTCACAACAGCTGGAGCAACTACCACCTGCTTACATCCAAAAATGGCACCACCCCCCACAGATTGCCTCAGGTGGCTGTGGTGGGGTGGGGGTGGGAGGTGGGGGTGGGGAGATGGGGAGGGACTTGCCACTTTTTTGTCCCCTCTGGGTGAGTAGTTGCCCTGTTCCCCTCAGTGTTTTGGGCCAGGCTCAGACAGTGTAGTCACTAGGCTCTCTCTCCAGCAGGACCAGTGACGCTGGCCATGCGGTCTGACCTCAGCGTGCTTTCCAGAGAGGGCGCTTCATCTGTATCCATACTGCTGGGTCCTTTGTTGTGCTCATTGAGTGTCTGTGCTCATTGCTGCATGTCTGCACCTTCCACAAGGTCCAGACCATTTCCACTGCTTCCCCAGGACCCCCCACTGTGGCTTCTCCTGCAGCTTTACTCTGAGTTTAGTTTCTCCATTTATTCCATACGAATTTTGCCTCGCCTAGAGGATCAGACCACCCTGTTGCAATTCTGACATCTTGGAACACCTCTAAATGACACTTTTAAAGAAGAAAAAACTAATTTGCCCTTAGATATATAATAATTTTATACCTAATAAAGTATAAAGAATATTTAAAATCAGAGGGGAGACACATAGGTCTTAGTAACAAAGAGAAAACTTTGTTTTTGAAGCAGCAGTGATTAGATTAGGAAAGTAGAGAGAAAGAGAGGGGTCTTAGCTCAGTGGAAAAATCTGACAGTTCTATAAAAAATATGATCAATAATTGACTATGAAGCCCAAGTCAAGGTAAAATGCAAGTCAAAGTAAGTGAAGCTGTTGAGTCCAAGTAAACTTACCTGAGCCCCTTCTCTGAGCCTGGCACTTCAGCACAAAGTCGTATAACCATAGAGGTAGTCAGTAGAAAAATAACAAACAATCTGGATATACTAAGGTCACATAGCCAATAACTACAAAAACGAAAATGTGGATACACAGTTAAGGGAGGACCTTTTTTATGATATTCTACCTGTTAGTATCTTCTTGAGTGACGGAACCAAATCTTTGTATATCTCACAGAAAACTGTGTAGTTCATTATGCATAGTGAATATTGTACAAACACATGTCCCAAAGTAATATGCAATTTTTATTTATAACTGGAAAGGTTTTATTTTCATCTGACAACTTTGATTCTGAGAGTTAATCATGGGATATATTATTATCAATATTTAAAAAATTAATGCAGTTGAGGGCTGGCGCTGGAATCCCATATGGGAGCCAATTTTAGTCCTGGCTGCTCCACTTCTGATTGAGCTCCCTGCTAATGTGCCTGAGAAAGCAGTGCAGGATGGCTTAAGTCCTTGGGTGCCTGAACCCATGTGGGAGACCCAGAAGAATCTCCTGGCTCTTGGCTTCAGCTGTCCCTAATTCAGCTGTTGTGGCCATTGGGGATTTAACCAGCAGATGGAAGATCTCTATCTCTGTCTCCTCCCTGACCCCATAACTCTTTCCAATAAATAAATAAATAAGTCTTTAAAAAATATTGGGCAGTGGGCTGGCGCCGTGGCTCAACAGGCTAATCCTCTGCCTAGCGGCGCCGGCACACGGTATTCTAGTCCCGGTCGGGGCACCGGATTCTTTCTCGGTTGCCCCTCTTCCAGGCCAGTTCTCTGCTGTGGCCAGGGAGTGCAGTGGAGGATGGTCCAAGTGCTTGGGCCCTGCACCCTATGGGAGACCAGGAGAAGCACCTGGCTCCTGGCTTCGGATCAGTGCGGTGCACAGGCTGCAGCGCGCCTACCGCAGCGGCCATTGGAGGGTGAACCAACGGCAAGAGGAAGACCTTTCTCTCTGTCTCTCTCTCACTGTCCACTCTGCCTGTCAAAAATAAAAAAATAAAAATAAAAATATTGGGCGGCGCCACGGCTCAATAGGCTAATCCTCCGCCTGCGGCGCCGGCACACCGGGTTCTAGTTCTGGATGGGATGCCGGATTCTGTCCCGGCTGCCCCTCTTCCTGTCCAGCTCTCTGCTGTGGCCTGGGAAGGCAGTGGAGGATGGCCCAAGTGCTTGGGCCCTGCACCCCATGGGAGACCAGGAGAAACACCTGGCACCTGGCTTCGGATCAGTGCAGCTCATTGGCCGCAGCAGCCATTGAGGGGTGAACCAACGGAAAAGGAAGACCTTTCTCTCTGTCTCTCTCTATCACTGTCCACTCTGCCTGTCAAAAAAAAATATTGAAGTCATAGTAGAAGTAAAGTGCTTTGCAGAAATCAAATAATAGTAATAATAATAATACAAAACTGAGACATAACTCTGTGTCTTCAGATTAATTTAGCTCTTTTCCAATTTTCCTAGGAGTGTTCATCAGAGTTGGTATAAGGCAAATATTGTGGTGATTAATTACTTAAGGCACTATTGTTAATTTATTTTTAAATTCTTTACTCTGGTTCAGATAAATTGAAATGTTGGCAGGTTCTCCTATTTAGTAGTGTGTGCCCTGTTTGGAACAGTGTAACTCAAATAACACAAGGGTAATTTTAAGTCCAAGTTCATATTTTGCTTTGATCGCCTATATTTCTGTACCTGCTTAAATCTGTGAATCTCATTTTACTCATGTCTAGAATATATAGGCAACAATATTACATTTTAAAGTATTCAATTATAATGCCTACTACATTTTAGTTTAAGATTTTATTTGTTGTAACCTTGATCCTGGAGCTAATTTAGATAAGAGAAGTCTATACTGAAATTTCTTTAAACTGGTTCATCAACATGAGTCTTGCAAAGTGGCTCTACTTGTGAATAGCTCTGCTATACCTAGAGGGAAGTCCAAATTGCTATATCTGCAATTACAGACCTTTTTTTTTAGTATACTGTCTCAAATCTATCATCAATTTCATTTAGCCTGTGTCTCAAATGGCTTGAGAGGAATAACAGTTTGAAATGTTGCTTACTGGATTTATGATAGAATCAGAAACACAGCAAACAGACCTGACAAGAGAATGGAGAATCTGAAATCATCAGGGCAGATTGAAAAAAATCACTGATGATACGAAAGCAACATTATTTGGGAAAAGGAAATAAATGAAGTTGGTATTTTAAGTGCTAGGATTTTGTAAAGCTTAGTCTCTGAGCCTTAAGATGTCTTATGTTTAGCTAGTTTGTGGAATGGAAAATTCATTTCCACAAAATAGATGGCAAAATAAGACATTTATCTTTGTGAATCAATATTCACTCAAGAAAACGTTATTTTACCCTTTTTCTGTGCTAGGCACATAATTGAACATTATAACCAACTAAGAATTGTAGCAAAACTTGGCCCATGGTTTATGGCTTGTCCAAAAAAGTAGCATACAAACATAGAAAACATGCTGAAACAATTTATTGGTTTTTCTGGAGACTTTTCAAGATACTTTCACTCATTTACTTCATGTACTCTGAATATATTGGCAGAACAGGATTAAACAAGTTGGTCTATCCAAGGTTGCCCAATGTTTAGGGTAAACACAGATCTGACAGAATAGTGATGTCATCGATACACTATGGTTGAGAGATACTCAATGAGTTGCTTGATCCAGGAAGGAAGAACAATTACTTTTTCTTGGATATACTTTTTTAAATATATATTTTATTTAAGTTATGCAAGTTTCATATATTTCCTTTATACCGTTTTAGGAACACAGTGGCACTCCCCCCCACCCCATCCACACTCCAACTCTTCCTTGTCCTCTCTCTCAGATTCCCACTCTTAATTTTGACAATGATCTAATTTCAGTACACTTAACAATCATATAGTTAACCTTACCTAAGTAAAAATGTTCAACAAATAGTATGAATAGAAAACCAAACCAATCCAAGTAATACAAAACACTGATCCAAGATTCTCTCAGTGGAGTTTTTTCAATCCCCTATATATAGGGTCATGACATGTGCAAATAGAGATAGTTTGATTTCCTCATTTCCAATTTACATCCCTTTTGATTTTTTTTTCTTGCTTAATGGCTCTGGCTAAAACTTCCAGGACTATATTAAATAGCAATGGTGATAGTGGGCATCCTTATCTGGTTTTGGATCTTACTGGGAAGGTTTACAGCCTTTCCCCATTCAATAAGATGCTGGTTGTGGGTTTGTCATAAATTGCTTTGATTGTGTTGAGGAATGTTTCTTTTTTTTTTTTTTAACTTTTATTTAATGAATATAAATTTCCAGTGTACAGGTTATGGATTACAATGGCTTCCCCCCCCCATAACTTCCCTCCCACCCGCAACCCTCCCCTCTCCCTCTCCCTCTCCCCTTCCATTTGCATCAAGATTCATTTTCAATTCTCTTTATATACAGAAGATCAATTTAGTATAAAGATTTCAACAGTTTGCACCCACATAGAAACACAAAGTGAAACATACTGTTTGAGTACTAGTTATAGCATTAAATCACAATGTACAGCACATTAAGGACAGAGATCCCACATGAGGAGCAAGTGCACAGTAGCTCCTGTTGTTGACCCAACAAATTGACACTCTAGTTTATGGCGCCAGTAACCATCCTAGGCTGTCGTCATGAGTTGCCAAGGCTATGGAAGCCTTCCAAGTTTACCGACTCTGATCATATTTAGACAAGGTCATAAAAGACAGAGTAAGGATAGTAACCAATGACCGTAAGAGTGGCATTTACCAGGTTTGAACAATTATACAGCATTAAGTGGGGAAGAGGACCATCAGTACACACATGTTGGGAGTAGAGCCATTGGTGGTAGAGTAGAGGTTATGATTACAAAGGAATGAGGCCCAAGTGCACTAGACAGGGCCTAGAACAAAGGACAGAGTCATTATTAGAGGAGCTAAGAAAGGTGCTGTCTAAGCTACAATTAAGTTTTCTGATTGAGAGGCAAATAGAACCTGATAGAAGGGGCTTGATAATAATCTGGTGGGCTTTAGGCCTTGAAAGTTAAGAGGCCCAGACCTATCTATCTCTTCACATGGGGTATATCCTAAGGGAGGTGTGAACCTCCTAGGGGAAGGCACTCTGTTGACTTTCATTACTTGGCTGGCCTGGGAGGAGAGCTGGCCAGGTAAAGGCAGGGGGCATCTCTAACAAGAAATTTACAGTTCTGCCTGCAATGTTGCTGACCCTACTTGACCATCCCCTCAGCTGCAGTGGTCACTTTGGAAGTTGGGCTGAGTGAAGGGCTTTTCAGCTTAGAGCCAATAAGATCTGTGGCTCTGACCTGGGCATCCTTTGACTCCAGGGCAGGTCCATTTCCAGTGATCCAACTCTTGGCAGAGCTGCCAGGGCTCTTCACAAGCTGACTTCTGCTGAAGCCCAGGCTTACCACATTGAAAGCCACTGCAGTGGACTGACCTGTTGGGTCTCCTTGAGGGCAGATCACTGTACGGATCAGCCATTAATAGGCCTGCCACCCATTGCTTCTGATGCCGAGCTTTCTTTTCCTCCTGGTTTGTGTTCAAGCAGACCAGAGGATGCAAGTCAAGGGAGTGCCCGTTTCCCATCTCTAATCTTCGGTGGCCTGAACTACAAGTCTATAGTCACAGGCATGTTCTGTAGTAGTTTTTCTAAGGTAGACAATGCCCATGAGGAAAATTATATTCTCACTTTAAAACTTTCTTTCCCTTTGGTCTGAAAGGGAGGTTTTTTCTACTTACTGTATACTTCGCTGATGGCGAAGTGAATCTAGCTATGAGATTATTATTTGAGTTCTTATTTTGGCTATGCTATTGCAGAAAAATGTTAGCCATCTCTTATAAGGTCTAAAGATTAAATTGTGCATCCTACAGATTCCTTCATAATAGAATTAGTTTCCTACCTTGAAGAGAATAGAGAAATGAAAGAAGAAGTTGGGCTTAGAATAGAGAAATGAGGGAGCAAGTCCTAGATCGCTTGCTGACAATAGCAATATCACATGAATACTTAGCAAACCGTTTCAACCATTAGATAACAACTTAAGAAAACATTTACCAGAAGGTCCAATGACTTCTATAAATTTTAAGAATCATGTATTTGAAAACACCTCTTAAATATCTAACATGGTGTAGTTTGTTTAGCCAGTAAACTTAAGCACAACCATCTAAAATGTTTTTAGTTTCTTTCTACCAACAAGTCTAAAACATATGATACACAGATTCAGGTCCCACAAATTAAAATGTATCTTTGATTGATTTTAGCAGCTTAAATTTATGGACAATCTTATCTATAAGCCATTTAAAATAAAACTCTTAATAAAATTTCCCCATGTGGACATACAATATGTACACACATATAATATAGCATAATAGACCAATATAGCAATTTTAATAATAGCTTTTAAAATCTTTAACTCTTTTTGTAGATTGCCAATTGATTTGAATTGCTTTTTCTTTTTAGTAACCTCAGTTAACCATACTTTCTCTCAGTTGGTACTGTTAATACATTATTGGCTTCATCTGTTTACAGAGCCATCCCAAAGTACTGAATACAATAGAAGTGGCTGGAAAAAGTCCATAGGAACCTATGGGAGGACAGCTAAACACAGAACCAACAACGCTTTAGTTTTATGAGCAGCACATCATATATAACTGTGGATGACAAAAGACTTTAAGTCGCCATGTTTAAAATTATAAACTCATCAACCAACAAGAGGCACTTGCTTACTTCACAGTATTTTTGAAAGCACCTGTAGGATTTTACAAGTATTTAACCCTTTAAGCCTCTGGGGCTTTCTCATTAAGATAACTATCATGTCTAGTAACACAAGATCATTAGACTTTTTAATTCTCAAACATTTGTATTAATAGCATTTTCCATTATAGAAACTTAAAGTCTGGTACCACATCACATCTTGACAGTCCTTCTAATATACTCCAAATAGACTGATTAGTTGGTGTCTCTATAAGATGAGAGACATAGGTCCTTCGATTTTTTCAGTTGGGCCCAAACTGGAAAAACCAAAGTCCAGGATTTACTGGAAATTTTAGAGACCAGATTGTTTGAAACTTTGATTTTTTGAATGCCTGTCAAGAATGCCAAGAAGGCTCAAAATCCAAAATATCTGGTTGAAATAAGATTCCTTAAAATCATGACATAACATAGACCAAATTTGATCATTGTTACAAGGTGATTATTCAAATTTTTGAAAAAAGCACATATTTAAATAACCCATAGCTCTTAATAAAAATTCAGCTGTTTTTGAACAATTAGAATTTAACAGACATCAAGAGAACATAATAGATTACTTTAACACATTGTTTTAACAGAGCATCAGAGTTTAATTCTATGTCAAAGAGAAATTGAGCTTCCTGTGATCTTTTGCTGTGAGGTTTCCTTCCTTTACCTTCTTTCATATTGGTGACCATGTTTCTGTGTTTCTGTGTGTAAGACATCTTTAAGCATCTTTTGCAGGGCAGGATGAGTGGCAACAAATTCTTTCAGTTTCTGTTTGCTATGAAAAGTCTTAATTTCACCTTCATTCACAAATGAGAGCTTTGCAGGATATAGTATTCTGGGCTGGCAGTTTTTCTCTCTTAGTACCTGGGCTATGTCTCGCCATTCCCTTCTAGCTTGTAGGGTTTCTGATGAGAAGTCTGCTGTGAGTCTAATTGGAGATCCTCTAAGAGTGATCTGATGTTTCTCTCTTGCACCTTTTAGGATCTTTTCTTTATGTTTCACTGTGGTGAGTTTGATTACAACATATCGTGGTGAGGATCTCTTTTGGTCATGTTTATTAGGGGTTCTATAAGCTTCCTGTACTAAGATGCCTCTGTCCTTCTCCAAACCTGGGAAATTTTCTGCTAGTATGTCACTGAAAATGCCTTCTAATCCTTTCTCCCTCTCCATGCCTTCAGGAACTCCTAGAACCCGAATGTTGGGTTTTTTAATAGTATCCTGTAGATTCCCGACAATATTTTTTAGATTTCTAATTTCTTCTTCTTTTCTTTGGTTTGCCTGTTTCCTTTCCTGTTCTCTGTCTTCTAAGTCTGATATTCTCTCTTCTGCTTCGCCCATTCTGTTTTTAAGGCTCTCTAATGTGTTTGTCATTTGATCTATTGAACTCTTCATTTCATTATGATTTCTAGTCACTATCAGAGTTTCTTGTTGCACTAGTTGTTTCATTTCATTTTGATTCCTCCTTAATATTTCACTTTCACGAGAGAGATTTTCTATCTTGTCCATGAAGGATTTCTGTAGTTCAAGAATTTGTTTTTGAGAACTTCTTAATGTTCTTATCAATTTTTTGAGATCCGCTTCTTGCATTTCTTCGATCTCATCATCTTCATAATCTTGAATTGGGGTGTCTTTTTAATTTGGGGGCGTCATAGTGTCTTCCTTGTTCTTGTTAGCTTGGTTTTTGCATTTGTTGTTTGGCATGTTGGAGATATTTGGTTTCTTCACTGTGGTGTTTTTTCTTGTTACACTATGGCTCTATATTAAGTGGACTGTCTGCTTTCAGTGGAGCCTTAGAGGCTTGAGATGAGTGTGGACTGAGAGCTGTGTTTGGTTCCTCAGGGTTGAGGGTGTGTCAAAGATGACACTCCCAGGTTAGGTGTGGTAAATCTCTCTTTCTTTTTTTGATTTAAAAGGGAAGTAATTCCGCACAGCTGAACGTAATTGGAGGTAGTTAGCAGGCAAATGATATACCCACAGGAGCCAGAGATCAGAAGCTCTTTCCCAAGGACCACACAGGGAATCTCTGCTGCCCTCAGTGTGGGCTCCAATTCTCCTGCAGTCTCCCACTGGGTTGCCAAGTTAGATGCGGAATAGGCAGGGAGCACACTTAGTCCGGGGGGAGAGAAAGTTTAATATAAGTGGAGATACTGCAGGGTCAAGGAAGAGTAGGGGATGAAACAGCAGAGGAAACTCTTCCGGAACTAGTGATTCACAGTGGACCTGCGTGGAGAGCGTGGGAGCCCAAGTTCGGGACACCAGCGGCAGACTCAACACACCAGCGCTGGAACGCGAGGTGAGCCGAACCTCAATAGCCCGAGATACCAGCAGGCAAGCGGAAAGAGGAGGCTAGAGGGAACGAGGCTTGAAACTCCGTGGGGAAAAGTTCACCAGGCTAACTAGAAGAGAGAGAAGAAAAATTTAAAAAGTGACTGATACGGAGACAAGTTTCTCTCTCTCCGCTCACCTCTCAAAGGCGAGCAAGACAGAGCAGGCGCCATTTTGGACATACGTCATAAGCAGGGCGACCTCAGGTCTGCACCAGCCCTGAGCCTAGCAGAAAAACCTGACTCTGTGGGGAGGGGTGAAATAACAGGAATGTTTCTTATATACCCAATTTGCTTAAGGTTTTCATAGGGAAGGATATTGTATTTATCAAATGCTTTCTCTGCATCTATTGAGATAACCATATGGTTTTTGTTCTTCAGTTTATTAATGTGATGTATCACATTTTTTGAGTTGGGAATGTTGAACAATCCAGGCATACCAGGGATAAATCCCACTTGGTCTGGGTGGATGATCTTTCTGATGTGTTGTTGGATTCAATTGGCTAATCTTTTGTTGAGGTATTTTGCATCTGTGTTCATCAGGGTAAATGGTCTATTGTTTTCTTTGTTGCATCTTTTCTGGTATAGGAATTAATGTGATGCTGGCTTCAAAGAAGGTGTTTGGGAGGTATCCCTCCCTTTCAATTGTTTTGAATAGCTTGAAAAAAATCATAGTTAGTTCTTCTTTCATGTCTGGTGGAATTCAGCAGTGAAGCCATCTGGTCCTGGACTTTTCTTTGTTGGGATGGTCTTTATTACTGAATCAATTTCCTTCTTGGTTCTTGGTCTGTATAGGTTTTCTGTGTCTTCATGACTCAATTTTGTTAGAGTGTATGTCTCTATAAATCTGTTAATTTCTTCTAGGTTTCCCAATTTTTGACATGCAGCTCTTCAAAATAATTTCTATTGATTCTTTTTATTTCTATAGTATCTATTGTTAACATTTTCTTTTCCATCTCTGATTTTATTGATCTCCTTTTTTTTTTTTTTGGTTAGTTGGGCCAATGGTGTATCAATTTTCTTTATTTGTATTTTTTGTTTCAAATTTGTTAATTTATTTTATAATTTGGTTATTTCTTCCACCTTCCTAATTTTGGGTTTGTTTTGTTGCTGTTGTTCTAGATTCTTGAGATGCATTGATAACTCATTTATCATGCCTTTCCAATTTTTCATGTAAGCTTTGATTGCTATAAACGTCCCTATAAACAGTGCTTTTACTGTATGCCATAAGTTTTGATATGTGTTGTTATCTTCATTTATTTGCAGAAATTTTAATTTCAAATTGATTTCTTCTGTGACCACTGTGCATTCAGGAGCATGTTGTTCAGTCTCCATATGATCTAGCGATTCCCAAATTGTTGATTTATAGCATTATTCCATTGTGGTCAGAGAAGATGCGCAGAATGATTTCTGTTTTTTTGACTTTGCTGAGACTTGCTTTGTGGGCTAACATATGTTATATCGCATCAAAAATTCCATGCATTGAAGAGAATGTATATTCTGCCATTGGGGATGAAAAGTTCCATTAGATCCCTTTGGTCTATAGTGGTGATGAACTCCCTTGTTCCCTTGCTGATTTTCTCTCTGTTTGATCTGTCCATTGCTGAAAGTGGGATATTCCCCTGTTACTATTATACTAGAGTCTATATCTCTGTTTAGATCCATTAACATTTCTTTTAAATAGCCAGCTGCCCTGTGATTGTGTATATACATTTATTTTAGCCAAATTTTCTTGTTGAATTGATCCCTTACACATTACATAGTACCCTTCCTTGTCTCTTTTGACAGTTTTTATGTTAAAGTCTATTTTGTCTGATATTAAAATATGGCAACACAAGCTCTTTTTTGGTTTCTGTTAGCATAGAATAACTTTTTCCATCCTTTCACTTTTAGCCTGCATGTATATTTTTGGTGAGATGTGTTTCTTGTAGGCAGGAAATATATTGGTCTTATTTTTTAATCTCCCCAGTCAGTCTGTATCTTTTAGCTGGAGAGATGAAACCCATTTACATCCAAGGTGACTATTGATAAGTAATGACATGGCCCTGCCATTTTTCCACAAATACTCCTATTGTTTACTTTTGATTTCTTTTGTACTTCTACTCGAGGGTTTTCAGATTTTTCATTCTTTCATAATGATGACTATTTTTCTATGTGAAGCACATCCTTAATCATGTTTTGTAAGTCTGGATGAGTGGCAACAAATTCTTTCATTTCTGTTTGTTGTGGAATGTATTTATTTCGCCTTCATTCATACATGAGAGCTTTTCAGGGTACAGTATTCTGATTTACAGTTTGTTTCTTTTAAGACTGGGTTTCTATCTTGCCATTCCCTTATTGCATGTGGGGTTTCTTATGAGAAGTCAGCTGTGAGTCTAGCTGGAGATCCTCTGAGTGTAATCTGGTGTTTCTCTAGTGTATATTTTAGAATCTTTTCTTTATGTTTTACTGTGCAGAATTTTACTACAATGTGTCATGGTGAAGATCTTTTCTGGTCATGTCTGTTAAGTGTTCTATATGTTTCCTCTATTTGGACATGCCTTTCTTTCTCCAAATTGGAGATGTTTTCTGTAGTTATTTTAATAAATAGGCCTTTCAGTCCATTCTTTCTTTCCACACCTTCAGAAACTCCTAAAACTCATTTGTTTGGTCATTTGATATTATCCCATAAATCGCCAACACTGATTTTGAGTTTTATTCTTTTTTTTTTGTTGCTGTTTTGTGTTTTTTTTTTTTGTCTGAAATAGGATCTCCTAATGTTTGAAGGTTTGTCCTCTAGTTCAGATATTCCTTCTTCTCTCTTAGCAATTCTGCTGATGAGGCTTTCCACCACATTTTTTATTTGGTCTATTGAATTCTTCATTCCTAATATTTAATTTTGATTTCTCTTTAAAATCTCAATTTCATGGGAAAATGTTTCATTCATGTCATTTATGGTTTTCTTTAGTTCATGGATTTGCTTCTGATTGCTTTTGAGCATGATTAATTTTTTGAATTCCATTTCCAGCATTTCATCAATCTCTTCATCTTCACATTCTAATATTGAAATATTTTTGTGTTCCTTCAGATTGGGAGGGTCATGGTGTGTCCCTTATTCTTGTTTCTTGAATCTATGCATTTATTGTTATACATTTGTTTAGTTAATTGTTATTTTTTCCTCTCTGATGACTTTTATCTTTGAGCCAGCCTCTGTGGCTTAGTAGAATGTCTGCACTCTCAGTGACTATGGAAGATGTGTGGTGGGTGTGTCCAGGAAGCTCTTGTAGTGCGAGTATCCAGGCTAACCCAAGTTGGGGGTGGTAACTCTCCTCTTATTAACTGAAAGGGGAGGGATGGTCTTGTCTGTTTGTGAGATCACTCCCTCACCTCCTCTTCTTCAAGCTGAGCAATGCCCAGGTGTCAGTCCCCAGTGTGTTCAACACTCATCCATTTGAATGCTCTTCACAGGCATCACTGTAAGCAGGATTCCAGAGGCAATGAGCTGCCCTGGCAACCACGAAGTTCCAAGAGTGTGACTCTGTACCCAGACCTTGTCCAGAACCCCAGCTACACTCTGTCTCCTCTTATGCAATCACAGTGTTTCCACAGTCTCAGAACTCAGGGCTCCCACAGTCAAGGAGTGAGAGTCCACTCCACCCCACTAAGCTGTGCAGTCCACAAAGCAAGTCTGAGGAGTTCCCATAGCCTTTGCTCATGTACGTTTCGTAAGGGTGAATCCAGACCCACTCCCCAAGCCAGATTCAAAAACAGTGGAGAACATGGATTTTTCCCTCTGGTAGAATCTCTTTACCACAAATGTACACAATACCTGCTGGTTGCAGCCCTACTCCTTTCACGATTATTCTGGGCTGGAACAAGAGTCCCCCTGGGCAGCACTTCCCTTTGGTGCAGTTGGCTCCCTTTCCCCACTGCTGGTGGGTGCAGCAGAGCTGGTGTTTTTGTCCTGATGTTGAAGTGGGGACAGCTCCACCAATTAACTCAAAATGCTGTGGTTGCCCCTGCCAACAGTCCCCACTAGTTGATGGGTGCGCACAGAAGAGCTGGAGCAGCTGTTATCTATGTCTGAAATGGTGCCACCCCACCTCCGTGAGCAATTGCCCAACTCCTCCGAGGTTTCCAGGCTGGACTCAAACATGGTGCAGTCTACTAGACTCTCCCTTCAGCCGTATCAGTAGCAGTGTTGGCTAGTGCAGTCTGACCTCACCTTGCTCCCCAGAGCAGGCTGCTGGCCCTTTATTGAGTCTGTGTTCCATGCTCTGTGCTTGTAGCTGCGTGTCTACGCCTTTCACTCAGGTCCACGCTGTTTCCAGTGCTTTCACAGGACCTCCCACTGCAGTTTTCCCTGCAACTTTCCCCTGAGAGTGTACCTTCTCCACTTTGTTTTCCTGCTAGGTTCATGTAGCCTAGAGCAGACCTCCTTGTTGCTGTTCTGCCATTTTGCCTCTTATACTTAGATATATATTGAAAGAGAGAAGATATTTGCATGTTTAGTGTACAAACACCATTGAGAGAAATATAACGAAAACTGAAGCACAGTGCTTTCTCCTGGAATTTCACATTAACTCATTGTTAGCACACTTTCTGCTTTGATCCTGTTGATATACTTGTTTCCTAAATGTATATAAGTTCTTAATATGCAATATAATGAAACTTTAATGAACGATGTCTTACAAGTATTACCTGAAAGATGAGTTATATCTGAAGTTTTCTCATATAATGGGTAATATTTAACATTAAAACATCGTTAAGACTAAATGAATAAGAGAATATATATGAGTTAGGTATTGGAAGATAAATACATTAATCAAATTTGATTTGAGAATAGCCATGCATTACTTGAGAGAGAAACTTACAACTATTTCAGAGCTACCATTGCTAGCATTCATTATCACAGATGCTGTGGAACAAAATTCCATAAACTTTATATAATATATCAAAATTATTCTTGTGAGATGGATGCCTAATAGCAACTTGTTTTCTTGGAAAACTTCTATCCATCATTCAAGAATTAGCTCCATTCCTATCACTTGAGTAGGGGCCATCATATTGCCCGCTATATTGGACAAAATATTCCTCTTCTGTGCTCTGACATCGTATGCTTCCATCCAGAGGAAGGGAGCAGCGGACATAGTGGGCGGGGGGGGGGGGGGTACAATCACAGAATTTTTCACATCCAATAGGCACAATTTATATTTGTGAATATTGTCTTATTTGGCTGCACATTTCCTGGAGACAACTCTCATCAAGGTGCCTGTCACATAGCAGGTGTTCCATAAAGGTTGAATGAATTAAATAATGAATGAGAATAATATGGTAATTTACAATAGTTTCATTTTATAGTAGGAGTTGAATACATATTCAAGCCATGGTCCCCTGATGTCTAGGAAATTGAAGACAAACTGCTTAGCCAAGCATTGCTTAGCTCCATGATCTCTGCCTCTCATTTCCATCCCTACCCTCTGATCTCACATAGGAGTTCTATGCACCATCTAAACTAGAGGTTTAGTGAACCTATCTTAGACTTGCCATACCTCTCAATTCCTTTGTTTCTTTCCTTCCTTCCACTATATTAGAACATTACCTGACACAGAGTAAAGCTCTGAATATAATTGCTGAATGAGTATGTGAATGAACAGTTAGGAGGTTCCTTGTTTCTTTTACATCATAACTCTTAAATTGGTGAGGCAAGTATTTGTCTAACACACTTCCAAGTCTCATCATGCTCACCTGTGAGTCAAGTGTATGATGGCTCTTCTAGGAAAAACTGTTTTGTGATAATGATAGATAATACACAGTAAATGTTTCTCATTTAAGTCTACAATAACCATAGCCCAAAGGGAAGTTAAGACTTACTATACTAAAACATGAGGTAAATAGATTTTTAAAAACAATGCTCAGCATGTACTTGAATAATTTTATTTAATTTATACAAAGTTCTTACCCATAATTACCATATTAAAATAGCATATTAGATATTGTAACATTAACTTCCCTTGAGCATATTATATTAACATATATACATACATATGCACATTTAATAATATAATTAATACATTCACTAAGGTGAATTAGAACAGAATTGGATTCTAACTCTGGGAAGCAAATCCTTACTTGTGGTAGAAAAATGTAAAAAGAGCTCACCACCTAGCAAATGCTGGCCTTTAAGAAATATTCCAACCAATTTCCTAAACATATAAAATTCAACCCATTTCTCCCCTTTTATTTTTTGAGGACACCTTCATACCTCTGTATCTTTGCTGATGCCTGAGGAGTGCCTTGTCTTCATTTATATTCACCTTCAAGCATCCTACCATTCCTGCAAAGCACAAATCCAGTGTCTCCTCCTCTGGGGAGCTTTTCTTTATCACATGGATGTACTGTCTTTGAATCAAATAATACTCTGAACATTGCTCTTACATCACAGACCTGATTCTATTTACTTTCATATGGCTATTGTGGACAAGCCTTATTCCTTACATTAACTCACAAGACTATGGAGAGCCATGACTCTTTTATGTATCTTTTTGTTTCCTAGTTGAGTGCCTTGAATACAAATGGCATCCATACTGTTTCAAATATTCAGTTCTACAGAACTGAAATAGAACACATTGACCTATACCATTTAAAAGAAACTGATAGAGTCAGTGAATTTATAAGGTGTTCATGTACATGAGGGTACATCAAAAATTCTTAGAAAGTGGAATTAATTGCTTTTTTAGGGCAAAAGAATTACTGAAACGCATGCATAATTTTTCATAATATGCATTTTCTATGATTTTTTATTATATTTTAACTTTTATTTAATGAATATAAGGAGTTATTTATAGACTTTTCTTTTTTTTTACTTTTATTTAATGAATATAAATTCCCAAAGTACAGCTTAAGGATTACAATGGCTTCCCCCCCACCATAACTTCCCTCCCACCCACAACCCTCCCCTATCCCACTCCCTCTCCCCTTCCATTCACATCGATTCATTTTCAATTCTCTTTATATACAGAAGATCAGTTTAGTATATATTAAGTAAAGATTTCAACAGTTTGCACCCACGCAGAAACACAAAGTGTAAAAATACTGTTTCAGTACTAGTTATAGCATCACTGCACATTAGATAACACGTTAAGGACAGATCCCACATGGGATGTAAGTACACAGTGACTCCTGTTGCTGACTTAACAATTTGACACTCCTGTTCATGGCATCAGTAATCTCCCTAGGCTCTAGTCATGAGTTGCCCAGGCTATGGGAGCCTTGAGGGTTCGCCTCCTTTGATCTTATTTGGACAGGGTCATAGTCAAAGTGGAAGTTCTCTCCTCCCTTCAGGGAAAGGTACCTCCTTCTTTGATAGCCTGTTCTTTCCACTGGGATCTCACTCACAGAGAGCTTTCATTTAGGTCATTTTTTTTTTTTTCCAGAGTGCCTTGGCTCTCCATGCCTGATATACTCTCATGTGCTTTTCAGCCAGATCCGAATAACTTAAGGGCTGATTCTGAGGCCAGAGTGCTTTTTAGGACATCTGCCATTCTATGGGTCTGCTGTGTATCGCGCTTCCCATGTTGGATCGTTTTCTTCCTTTTTTTTTATTCTATTGGTTAGTATTTTCAGACACTAGTCTTGTTTATGTGATCCCTTGACTCTTAGTCCTATCATTATGATCAATTGTGAACAGAAATTGATTACTTGGACTAGTGAGATGGCATCGGTACATGCCACCTTGATGGGATTGAATTGGAATCCCCTGGTATGTTTCTACCATTTGGGGCAAGTCCAGTTGAGCATGTCTCAAATTGTGGATCTCTTCCCTCTTTTATTCCCACTCTTCTATTTAACAGGGATCACTTTATTTTCTATGAATTTTTTTAAGATTTTATTTATTTATTTAAGAGGTAGAGTTACAGACAGTGAGAGGGAGAGACAGTGAGAAAGGTCTTCCTTCTGTTGGTTCACTGCCCAGATGGCTGCAACGGCCAGAGCTGCACCAATCTGAAGCCAGGAGCCAGGTGTTTCTTCCCAGTCTCCCATGGGGGTGCAGGGGCCCAAGCACTTGGGCCATCCTCCACTGCTTTCCCAGGCCATAGCAGAGAGCTGGATTGGAAAAGGGGTAGTTGGGACTAGAACAGGCACTCAAATGGGGTGCCGTGCTGCAGGCAGAGGATCAACCTACTGCACCACAGAGCCGGCCCCTTCCATGAAATTTTTGAAGTACCTTCATACATATTAACTTATCCAAACACTCTCATCTTCCTCATGTCTTCATATTAGCTATTGGTGGTCAGAGTCAGAAACAATGGGCTTCTGGGAGGGGTCCAGAGTCCAAAAGCAAAGATGCCAAACTAAACATCCCATTATTTTAAGATGGCCCAAAGAAGATCCTAAGACATTTAGAGATTGTCTGTTTTATACATGTTTGAAGCGTCTCCTCAGACATGAAGAAGCTACTGCCCGCTAAGATCTTTCTCTTAAATTGCATAGGTCAGCCCTAACAGGAAGCAGAGTACTCCCATATTTGCATACTTGTCTGGCCATCAGTTAGAGTCTTTTCTTTCCAAGACTCCCAAGTTGCCTCTGGAGTTCTCTGGCCCAGAGTCTTCCTGCTGTGCTCTAAGTGACATCTTCTAGAGATGTAAGCTCCTGATGGATCTCTATCTGCCCCAGGAGTTTCCTCCCCTTCTGAATGGAGTTCCTTTGTCATAATCCTCTGGACACATCATGCTGTGAGGGACTTCCCCTGTGATGCAAAGCTGTCTAGGCGCCTCCCATAAAAGCTTGTTGAATTTTACTTCCTTTTGTGGTCATACCTTTCTTCCAGAACAGCCCCAAATTCCTCAAAGCCCCAACAGACTACTACCCAAATTATTTCTCATAAGGAAAAAAAAAATAAGATAAATCCATTTATTTCTGGAAAAGAAATGGTTATCAAAATTAAATTCACATTTTAATAGTATAAATAAATGCATTTGTGTTATTATTCAGCAAAAAAAAGAACACTGTCATTTTCATTTTCCTTAAGATATTTGTGTATGTATGTGAAAAGAAAGAAAGGAAAGAAAAAGAAGAAAAAGAAAATCTTTCTTTTTTTGTGTTGCCATGCTCTATTTTTCATTTTAACTCATACTTTTGATCTCTTACCCTTTTCTTTTTTAACAGTCTCATGAGTCGTCCTTGTATGTATTCTCAGAGGAATAGAAGAATCTTAAACAAGTGCATGTTTATGTGAGACATAAAGATTAATAAACAAACAGAAAAATCATACTGCGGTGGAGCCTGGTGTGCTAACACATGCATGCTGGTCTATAAGTTACCCAGCAAGAAAAAATGCTGAATGAGCTCTCTGACCTGCGCGTTAGCTACAAAATCACTATCTAGCATGGGGAGGTTTATGAGCTGTGATTATGGGGCTCGTAACCAGGTTCTTTTTTCTTTATTTAAAGTATATCCTTAATAAAGAAAAACTGGCTTGCATGGGGCTTTTCTGGCCATCCTTTGCAGGCTCCAGGTCTGGCCATTGCATGTGCCCCTAAGACACCATTGACTGCTTCCATGGCT
The DNA here is from genome assembly GCF_033115175.1 of Lepus europaeus. NCBI lineage: Eukaryota > Metazoa > Chordata > Mammalia > Lagomorpha > Leporidae > Lepus > Lepus europaeus. The sequence goes on along the minus strand of NC_084842.1, from coordinate 77,240,205 downwards.
CTCAATCACAATTAGGGTTAATAACGCCGTGGCCTCCTTCTGAGCTCCTCTTCTCCAGCTGTGGCTGAATGAGCCCTCCCCACTGCCTCTCCCCTCCCCTGCATTAGGAAAGGAAGCTCTTGACTTTCATCTCCCTGATTATTCAGGTATGTGTTTTCCCAGGGCAGCTGGCTGAGATCTCCCAGGCAGCTTGTCTCCCCTGGCATGTATGCTCTGTCACCAAAAGGCACTTTTACATCTTCCTTTGCTACACACCCTTTATAGCTCCTTGCTAGACAAAACAAATCCTTGAAAGAAACAGGGACAGAGAAAGGCAGCTGGTTGTGGAGGACTACAAAGGAATAGGAGGGGAGGAACAGGAAGAAGAGTAAGCAACAGCTTCCTCTGTCTTCAAGCATACTGATTTCATATGCCTCTATAAAACTGTTAAAGAGGGCACACAGGAAAGAAGGCAACCAACACTTGCCAAGAACTTTATGTAAAGACGCAATTATATTGAACGTTTGCTCTTGCCACTATATTACCAAGTGTTTGGCCTGGTCCAACTCATTAAAGCTAATGATGTATTAATTTGATAATCACTATCATTTTCCTTATTTTATTTTAGACTGCACAGAGTTATACAAACTAGGTAGTAATAATGGAGACTGACATTGTACTCCTAAAGACTGCAGTATTCGCCAATCAATATGTGCAAGTTTATTTAACCTCAGGCTAGATCTAAAATAGATATTGCATCTACCTGTAAACTAAGATACTGAAATGTGCTGGTTTATTCCCATATATGTTTATATGAATGTACTATTCTTTTCAAAGAACTGTGGTATCTTACAGAAAAGCTGCATCCATACAGATATTCAAAATTTGTAGAATTGTCCCAAATTTTTTCAGCCTTTAAGACAAGAAAGGGGGGCCGGAGCTGTGGTGTAGTGGGTAAAGCTGCTGCCTGTGGTTCCAGCATCCCATATGGGAGCTGGTTCCCAGTCCCAGCTGCTCCACTTCCGATATAGCTCTCTGCTATGGCCTGAAAAGCAATGGAAGATGACCCAAGTCCTTGGCCCCTGCACCCGCGTGGGAAACCTGGAAGAAGCTCCTGACTCCTGGCTTTGGATTGGCCCAGCTCTGGCTGTTGTGGCCAGTTGGGGAGTGAACCCAGAGGAAGGAAGACTTCTTTCTCTCTCTGCCTCTCCTTCTGTCTCTGTGTAACTCTTTCAAGTAAAATAAATAAATCTTAAAAAAAAAAAACAAGAAGGGGTTCAGTACATATATGTCCAGTTTCAGACTATCTCAGTTTCAATACAGGTTGAAATTGAGTCTTGATTGTAACTGAACAAATGAGAACAAGGGACGTCCCATTCATGGAGGATATTTCTAGGTGAAATCTTTTTTTGCTAATTGTTACTGGTATGCAATAGTCCTAACCTGAAATGGACATATTTGTTATGGGGCTCCTCAAGTTGTATTGATTGCCTACCAAAGAGATGGGGGACATATGCAACAAAAGAAATTAATGGTGAGACTAACACAATCTATTCCATAAGTAAAATGGGAATAGAAGCACACTTTACAGGTCACCAATAATAAACACCTCTTCAAATAAATACAGAAAAGAATAACCCTGCCTACAGAAATTCCAGGGAAAAGCTGGAGGGGAACGAGGCGATTAGGACAACTTCTGAATGAGCACAAAATTATCTACAAGCCAAATTCTTTAGTAAACAATATTTTCTTTAGTATACAATTATGTTATTGGGATATTCAATATGTGATTAATGAGGCCAAGTTTGCTTTGCTACAGTCTTTATGAATTCCTTAAACCATCATAGAGTGGGGGCTGGCGCTGTGTTGTAGCAGGTTAGTGCCCTGGCCTGAGGGGCCGGCATCCCATATGGGAGCTGGATCGAGCCCCAGCTGCTCCTCTTCCGATCCAGTTCTCTGCTACGGCCTGCAAAAGCAATAGAAGATGGCCCAAGTCCATGGGCCCCCTGCACCTGCATGGGAGACCTGGAAGAAGCTCCTGGCTCCTGCTTCGGATCAGAGAAGCTCCACTGTTGCGGCCAATTAGGGAATGAACCATCAGATGGAAGACCTCTCTCTCTCTGTCTCTCTGTCTCTCTCTCTGTATAACTCTTGACTTTCAAATAAATAAATAAATCTTTAAAAAAAAACCCTTTTCCATATAGTGAATTATGTATGACTGAAGTTTGATACTAGTTCAACATTATTTTAATTAATTATGAAATTAATTTGTGGGGCAGGGAAATGAAAGAGAGAGAGAGAGAGAGCGAGCGAGCAAGTGAGAGCATCATCTTCCATTCAGTGGTTCATTCTTCCAATGAATACAACAGCCAGGTGTGGGCCAGGCCAAAGCCTGGGAACTCAGTCCAGGTCACCCATGTGAGTGATGGGGACCTGACTATTTGAATTGTTACCTAATGTCTCCCAAGACAGAAATTATCAGGGAACTGGAATCAAAGGAAGAAATGGTATTCAAACCAAGCACAATGATATGGGATGCAGGTGTCCCAACTGGTGTCTCAACTGCCAGGGAAAATGCTGTTTTTTGTTTGTTTGTTTGCTTCTTAATGTGAAAATCTATTCCACATATTTTATTTGTTTTATTTGAGAGGTGGGGAGGGAGAGAGAGAGAGAGAGAGAGAGAGAGAGAGAGAGAGAGAGACTCAGGTATAGACAGACACACAAAGAGAGTCCTCATCTGCTGATTTACTACTCAAAGGCCCACAATGCTGGTGCTAGACTGGGGAAAAACATGGTGGCTTGGAACTCAAGTGGGTGGCAAGGACCCAATTACCTATTCATGGTCCTGCTGCCTTCCAGATTCATAATAGCAGAAAGTGAGAACTGGGAAAATTGGGACTCACACCCAGGTATTCTGATGTAATACAGAGGTATTAATCAGTATCTTAACTGCTACACCAAACGCTCACTCCTAATTAAATATTGTGAAGGAGTTATCTATAGACTTTTCTTTTTTTAACTTTTATTTAATGAATATAAATTTCCAAAGTACAGCTTATGGATTACAATGGCTTCCCCCCCCCCATAACTTCCTTCCCAACCGCAACCCTCCCCTTTCCCGCTCCCTCTCCCCTTCCATTCACATCAAGATTCATTTTCAATTCTCTTTATATATAGAAGATCAGTTTAGTATATATTAAGTAAAGATTTCAACAGTTTGCAACCACATAGCAACACGAAGTGAAACATATTGTTGGAGTACTAGTTATAGCATTAAATCACAATGTACAGCACATTAAGGATAGAGGTCCTACATGATATTTTTAAAAAATTAATTAATTTTCTATGCAATTTCCAATTTAACACCAAAATTTTTTTTTTCATTTTCAATTATCTTTATATACAGAAGATCGATTCAGTATATACTAAGTAAAGATTTCATCAGTTTGCACCCACGCAGAAACACAAAGTGTAAAAATACTGTTTCAGTACTAGTTATAGCATTACTTCACATTGGACAACACATTAAGGACAGATCCCACATGAGACGTAAGTACACAGTGACTCCTGTTGTTGATTTAACAATTTGACACTCTTGTTTATGGCATCAGTAATCCTCCCTAGGCTCTAGTCATGAGTTGCCAAGGCTATGGAAGCTTTGAGGGTTCGCCGACTTCGATCTTATTCCGACAGGGTCCATAGTCAAAGTGGAAGTTCTCTCCTCCCTTCAGAGAAAGGTACCTCCTTCTTTGATGGCCCCGTTCTTTCCACTGGGATCTCACTCACAGAGATCTTTCATTTAGGTCTTCTTCTTTTTTTTTTTTTCCCAGAGTGTCTTGGCTTTCCATGCCTAAAATACTCTCATGGGCTCTTGAGCCAGATCCCGAATGCCTTAAGGGCTGATTCTGAGGCCAGAGTGTTATTTAGGACATCTGCCATTCTATGGGGTCTGCTGTGTCTCCCACTTCCTATGTTGGATCGTTTCTCTCCCTTTTTGGTTCCCTGATCGGTGACAACTAACTGAGCACCAAAGGGGAAACCTGTTGAAGTGAAATGGGCACTATGAGAAACAATGACTTGATCAGCTCTTGTCCTGACTGCTGATGTACAGTGTAAATCTTTATCCATTTTAGTATTTTTTTGTTGTTGTTCTAGTACTAGTGGTTGAACTCTGTAATTAACACACAATTATTCTTAGGTGTTTAAATTTTAACTGAAAAGTGGTCCCTGTTAAATATAAGAGTGGGAAAAAGAGAGGGGAGGAGATGTACAATTTGGGGCATGCTAGTCAGACTTGCCCCAAATGGTGGAGTTAGAAATGTGCCAGGGATTCCCAATACAATCCCACCAAGTTGGCATGTATCAATGCCATCTCACTAGTCCAAGTGATCATCTTCAGTTCACAGTTGATCACACTGATAGGTCTAAGAGTCAAAGGGATCACACAAATAAGACTAGTGTCTGCTAATACTAACTGATAGAACCAAAAAGGGAGAGAACGATCCAATATAGACTTTTCCTAAGAAGAATCATTTATCTGTCTTCTGTTCATCTATATTTGTGTCATTATCATGCCAATGACTACCAGAAATAATCTTCGATTTTAAAATATTTTTTGTTTTCTACTAAGTATTGAAATTAACTTTTGATTTAAAAAGTGGTTATTTATGGGGCCGGTGCTATGGCGTAATGAGTAAAGTTGAGGCCTGCAGTGCCAGCATCCCTTATGGGTGCCGGGTTCGAGTCCCAACTGCTCCACTTCTCATACAGCTCTCTGCTATGGCCTGGAAAGCAGTGGAAGATGCCCCAAGTGGTTGGGCTCTTGCACCCATGTAGGAGACCTGGAAGGAGCTCCTAGCTCCTGGCTTTGGATCAGTGCGGCTCTGGCCATTGAGGCCATCTGGGAGTGAACCAGCAGATGGAAGATCTCTCTCTCTCTCTCTCTCTCTCTCTCTCTCTGCCTCTACTTCTCTGTGTAACTCTGACTTTCAATTAAATAAATATTTTTTTAAAAGTGGTTATTTATTTAATTATAAATAATCATTTATAGAGTGAATGAGCTCCCATAAGTGCCTGCAAGAGACAGGGCTGGGCCATACTAAAGCTAGGAGCCAGGAACTCACTTTATATCTCCCACATGGGTAGCAGAGACCAAAGTATTTGAGTCATCTTTTGGTGCCTCTTAAGGGTTTACATTAGCAGAAAATTCAAACGTGGAGCAGAGCCAGGGACTCAAATATAGGCACTCTAGTATGAGATGCAGATATCTTTAGCAGTGTCTTAACCACTGTACCAAACACTTGCCCTCTAAGTGATGAGACTTTTAAGAGAAGATATTGAAGCATTAAAATCTGTTCTTTTAAACAACATATAGTTTTATTGAAGGTAAGTTGTTATAAACAATTTTTAATTAGGTAAGGCGCATTTTATGTTTGCAAAGTATTGAGTAGCTTGTTGTTCACATTGTGTAAAGTACTATGATTTATATTAAGGAAGGAGTACAATGTGGTTGGTACTCTTTGCCCTCTGATTTCATTCTGTGCTCTAGGAGACTAGCCATTTATGGGCTGTATAAAAGTGTTCCCTTTGTTATTTGAGTTCTATTTGAGTGCTTTCAGTATGAAGCAAAACAAGGAATCAGAAGAAGGGAGAATGATATTTTTCAGTTTTATATTTCTGCAATTCAAATGCTTGAGAATAGCATTTGATAACTTACAAAGTAAAAGATTTATATTTACTCTAAGTTTATGACAGTCACAATCCAAAATCAGGTGACTGCACTGATGTGGGCACAGTTGAGTGTGGTGGATGGCTAGGCACATGCAGAGGAAGCAGAACATGGTGAAGCTGGGCAGCAGAGAGACAGCGGTTGAACCCAACTCAACTTACGTCATCAACACTTTTGAGAACTTTTATCTGAGGTCACACTCCCCAGAGACCTAAATACCTCCCACTAGGCTTACTTCCCAGACATAACAATTAGATCAAACCTCCATTGTCAATTCACCTACTATTAACATCAATCCATTTACCATTAACATAAGACTTTCAGATTTAAACATCTCCCCGAAAGACTATCATGGTACACTGGCTAAAGCCATCATTTGTGTCAGCATCCCATATTGCAGCACTGGTTTGAGTCCCCACTTCTCCACTTCTGATCCAGCTTCCTGTTAATGCCCTTGAAAAAGAATCAGAAGATAGCCCAAATACTTGGGCCCATGTCAGCCATGTCAGCGATGTGGGTGGAGTTTCTGGCTCTGGGCTTCTTCCCATCCCAGACCACCATGGCCTTTTGGGGACTGAATGGATGAATGAACGATTTCTTTCTTTCTCTGTCTTTCTCCTCCCTTCCATCATGCTCCCTTTCCAATAAGTAATAAAAAATTCCTTAAAAAATAAATAAACATCTACCTGAAACGTGGAGTGAAATCATTTTCAAACTACAGTAGGAATGGAAACAGAGACTCGATTACTCATTTCTCCTTCTTGATGAGTTGCCATAGTTTAGTGTTTCTGTGTATCATAGACAAGTCTTATCTAGTTTTTCCTTGAGACACAAGGTATTGCAGCATCATATGTTCTATTCTCTAAACCTGTGCATACCCTTGCAAAAGGTCCCTTAACTATATTCTTCTTCAATTATCTAGTTTGGGAAAGCAGCTATTTGCTGACAAGAAGATATTGAAAATATCACATCTAGAACTTGATAATCATTTCCAGAGTGACTCCTACTTGGCAAGTATTTTACAGCAAAATAAAAACATAACAAGGAAAGGCTATCTCTTCATAAATTAAAGCTGAGAGTTGAGAAGTTTAGGCCTCTGACTCATTATTTTCCTACATGACCCTAAAAAGTAACATCGATACTTTTGTGGCTCCTGAGCTATCTTAATATAATTTTTTTTGTTCTGTTGAAGCACAGAACTGGTGAGGTTTTGTAAAAGTAGCTAAAAGTCTAATTAATAGGAAGTAGAAAAACTAAAGCATGTAGAAATTCCATAATTCCTTTGTAAAATCAGCTTTACATTCGTCTAGAGACTTCATATATCCAGTTGCTCAATGGACACAGTAAAAACAAAGATTGAAGCAAGGATGAATGTACAGTAAAATATCAATGCAATTTTATGAAATTGTGTAACTCAGTTTGAGTTATTTTTTCCACTCAAATGTCTTGTTCTTGAATGTCTTTACTGTGCTAAATATACTATAACTATAAATTTAAGAGATTATTTATGGGCCAGCATTGTGGTGTGATGGGTAAAGCCACTACCTACGACACCAGCATCCCATATGGTGCTTGTTCAAATCTAGGCTGTGCTATTTCCCATCAGACTCCCAGCTAATGTGTGTGAGAGCAGCGGAGGATGGCCTGAGTCTTTGGGCCCCTGCACCCATGTGGTAGACCTAGAAGAAATTCTTGGCTCCCGAATTTGGAAAAGCACACCTCTAGCCATTGCAGCTATTTAGGGAGTGAACCAACAGATGAAATATCTCTCTCTAAAAAAATGTGGATACAAACAGGGATGTGTTTTATAATTATTAGCCAATATTTTTATATGCATAAAACATTTGTAATAGACATATAAAACATGACCATATAATGAGCTGATATTTAAAAAATAACCTAAAACCTTTCAGCAATATTAAAAAGTTGAATATACAGTGGTTCTTTCATGCACACCCAAATCAAATCTTTCATAACTTTATAAATGCTATCTGAATTATTTTTGAGAGATTTGGATATTCTCTCATTCTAAATATTTCTCCCTTAGTTGTTTATTGTATGTCATTTTCAAAGCAAAGCTTCAAAGTATGATTTTATGTACTTATTAAAAGATTTTTATGGGGTTTATAATGTCTCAATGTACTGGAAGCAATTTGAAAAAAGTATAAAAATAAATATTTAACTTTTTCGAGGTAACAGAAACACTATTGTTAAATAAAATTTGAACTTTTAAAGGTTGGTGTCTTCAAAATTCAAAAGTGACAGTTTAGCATATGCTAAGGTTGGAAAATTCAATTTGTTGGAAAATTTTAGACCAGTCAATAGGAGGTTAATGTTCTTTTTCAGAAGATGAAAGAAACCATAACAGATTTGATACATATTTTAATGTATTCAAAGTAAGATTTAAACACAACATTAGAAAGGGTTTCAGAAGCTATAGGTTATTGGGAAAAAAGCTATAGTCCTATTTTAAATTCCTTTGGAAATGATATTGGATCATATGACTTTCAGTAATACAGCCATAGTTTTGTTTAAAAAAATAACATACTATACTCTTTTTTTCTAACTCTTCAAGAAATGCTATAACCCACGAGTCTTCCCACAGGGCTTGAGTTGGTTTTTATTTCAACTGTACACAGCCTGCTTTTCTTCGCTCTTCCTTTTTCCTACTTTCTGTCCTAGTACAATACATGCTATCATCTCCTTAGCCCACCTGCTTCTCTTCTCTGTAGTCAGGTAAGAATTTCCTACCTGCATGTTCAATTCTATTTTTTATTATCAATTTTATTTAATTACTTTAAAATAGTTTCTTCTTTTATATTTTAATGAGTATTAACTTTTCTTCAAATGTTTTTGTTTAATGAAATCTGAAATTCCAAGGCAGTTGCTCCTGAAAATACATAATTTTTGGTCACAATGCCCTTGGAATACTCAGAAATATGTATTAATGTATTTATGGTATAGAGTAGAAAATTGACATAATAAAAAATTATTATTGTAGCTAACAGGATTATGTATTTTAAGCATTGAGACATATCTATTATAGGAGTTATAATGTTTCGTAAATATAATAATCCTAACAGGTAGATATTACTATCCCCATTTTATAGAAAAAAAAATCAAAAATATTGAATAACTAACTTACAGATTCTGAGCTTTTAAAGATTACTGAAAAAGCAATCTGAAAATGATATTTAACAAAATGAATCATAGAAAAGGTTATCATAATCTATATGTTTTTATGAATAGTTATATATGAATTGGTCTTGGCTTTCATTTCTGGTTCATATGTATGAAAGTAAAATAGAAAATGTGAAATGCTGATGACACCACAGGCTGAAGATGGGGATTTCTCTACACAATCTAATAACTGGGACCATTACATTTTTTTCATTTGCTTTCAGCACATTGAGATATGTCCATAATTAAGCCACCCTGAGTTAAATGTTTACACAGTATGTCAATTTAAACAATATTGCTTTTCAATAATCTACTTCATCACAACAGAAGATATGACTGTGAATGATACTTAGGAACTTTAAAAAGTTTGATCATCTCAAGCTGAAGAACTTAGAGGATTATCAATCTTCAAGATAAATTATCCATTTTTTCACTTAAATAGCATAAATCATTCAACTTGCTGACCTTTTCATGACATTGTGATAGATTAATTACAAGGGGTCTTCAAAAAGTTAATGGAAATGCTTATTATGAAAAGTTATGTATGAAATTGAAATTTCTTTGCACCCAAATAAACTCTTACTAGCTTGTTATAATATATATGAACAGGAGCTAGTTTGAGACACTAAGAAGAAGGGTATCAGTTTGAATATAGCTTCTATATAGATGAGTTCTGAAATCGCAGAAAGAACAAATGTCAAATTGGTGGTGATTGATGCTTTATGAAATGTTTGATGCTTTATGAAAAGTTTATGTGGACAATATCCGAAGAAAGGTTGTTTATAAAAGGACAATTACTTTTAAGAAGAGATGGCTTTGAAGATGAGGCCTGAAGCAGCAGATTCCCCATCTCATTTTAGAATTGTATTAGTGTTCTAAACTGACAAAGACTGAGGACTAACAGCAGGAACAGCAGCCAACACCACAGACATTCTTAGTTGATTCAGCTTCCACAATTCTTCATGAAAAGTTAAAGTTCAGTTAACATTCTTGCTCAATCATTACAAAACTCTGTCACCAAGATGAAAGACAAGGGCAGCTCTTTCAATAGAAATTTTCAACAAGTGAGATCAATATTCTCAACATTTCTTCCAACATGCATAACAGGAGATAGAACATAGCTATACCAACACAATCCTGAAGGCAAAGCATGATCAAATCAGTGGCTACTGAGAGGTGAAAGTGTCTGTACTCACTACTTGTTAATTTCTTTATTAGTGGAAAGTTAAGCTTATGGTTATAAAAGAAATTGAAAGTTTTCCATAGTTAAAAATTTTTAAAAGAGAGAGAATAAGGAGAGAAGATGTGAGTGAGGGAGTGAGGGAGGGTTCAGGTAGGAAGTATCATTATATGCGTAAAACTGTATGTATGAAATACATGAAATTCATTCCCTTTTTGTAAACAAAATTATTTTAAAAACAAAGAAAGTGGTCTAATGAAAGCAAAAGCAGACTAATCAAGAGAAAAGGGCATGAGGATATTCAAGGCATTTGATGAATGGCTCTGTGAAAGTTCAAAGAACAATAACATCTGCTTCTAAGGAGAGTGTTTTGAGACAGCAAGCCAGAGCTTTAGCAGAGAAGTATATGGGAGAGATTCAGCAAGGCCTTCTGCATAAGAAGTTGTTCCTGCTCATTCTTACCAGAAAAGGCAATTCTGCTGGAGGTTCGATGTGATCTGATTAGGAATATATCTTGTAATCTTTTTAAAAAATATTTATTTGTTTGAAAGGCAGAGTGACAGAGTGAGGGACAGGAGTGAGAAAGAAAGCTTCTATCTGATATTTCACCCCTCAAAAAGCCACAACAGCCAGGGCTGGGTCAGGCTGAAACCAGGGGCCTGGAACTCAGTTCTGGTCTCCCACATGGGTGGCAGGGACCCAAACACTTGGGCCATTTTCTGTTGCTTTCCCAGGCACATTCACAGGGAGCTGGATCAGAAGTGGACAGCTGGGACTAAAACCTGTACTCTAATATGAGATGCAAGCCTTGCCAACAGTGGTTTTAACTGAGTGCTATGTCTGCCTTAAATGACCTTCTTTGCTTAATGAACTGTTAGTAAATATGACATGGGCTTAAATGTGTGGAATTGTTTTTGCTTATCTTTTTGAGCTTGTATTATCTACTCTAAGAAGAAATTGACATGTGCAAATGTGATTAAAAAAAATTCGAGGGGGCTTGCATTGTGGCATAGGGGGTAAAGCCACTGCCTGTGATGCTAACATTCCATATGGTACCAGTTCTTATCCTGGCTGCTACAGGATAAGAGCATCCCACTCCCTGCTAATGGTCTAGGAAAAGTAGCAGAAGATAGCCCTAGTTTGAGTCCTGCCACCTATGTGGGAGACTTGGATGAAGGTCCTAGTTTTTTGGCTTCAGCCTGACCCCAGTGCTGGTCATTGTGTCCATCTGCGGAGTGAACAAGTGAGTGGAAGAGCTCTCTCTCACTCTCTCTCTCTCTCTCTGTATCTTAGCCTTTCAAATAAATACACCTTTAAAAAAAGAAAAGAAAAAGAAAACACACGTAGCAGCAAACCAATTCACAGATCAAAACCAAGAATGGTCTTTCTAAATTAGAGCCATAGATGACTCAACAGGGTGTATAAATACTGGAGATCATTTAAGCAGAAAAACATATATATATATATATATTAAATATATATATATATATATATATATACCAAATGATAGCCAATGGTATGCTGAGTAGCAGGCATTTTTGAAAATATAAATAAATTAAATTTGTGCCTTAGAAAAATGAGTAACCACTTATTGAGAATATTATGCCATATAGGACAAGCAGAATTTGCTGGTCTATGCTTCTTAGACAGGGAATCCCATCTTACGTTGATATTATCGGTATTGTCACTTCACGGATACTAACTTTGGAGTTGACAATGTTTTTGTAATACTAATAATTCATGAATATTTTCTTAATTTTATTCCTGTGAATTTTAGTCAGCTTCCATAAGTTCAGCTCACAATCCTTTCCTTTCTGATGTAAATCATCATTAGAAGTTAAATAATTCATGTTTATAATTCAATTTCAAATGCTGAATCAGCATGAAAAGTTTCAATATTTATAGTGCTGATTTTGTTTTTCCTCTGTATTAACTCCATCTTCTTCTATTCCTACAATCATATTGGAAACACATATACCATGTAGGTTATGAGTGTTTGTATTCAACCACAGTTACTTAATCGTTTTAGGTGTCAAATTCTTGTTCTTGCATGGGTTAAAGCTGTCATTTTCTTTTAAAGTTCTTACCCAGTGCTACATAAGTGAGCATACTTCTTAGCACAGTAGTTGACACATACTAAGTGCTCTGATGACACTGTAGAAATAGTCAGAAGGGATCCTGGAGTTTTTAACACAACAGACAGATCTTTGGTCTGTTATATGAGAACCATCAAAATGAGGTCCAAACCTACCTGGAAAAAATCCAGACTACCACATATACTGTACATCTGTACATCCTCCTATACAACATGCCTTTCTTACATTCCTTCCTACTTCAGTGTAATTCATGTTTTTTTTTTTTTCTTGTCATTAATATCTCATTAATATCTTTAGGTAAATTTCCAGACTTTTTTTTTTTTTTTTTGATTTGACAGATAGAGTTAGACAGTGAGGGAGAGAGGTAGAGAAAAGGTCTTCCTTCCATTGGTTCACCCCCCCAAATGGCCGTTATGGCTGGAGCTGTGCCTATCCAAAGCCAGGAGCCAGGTGCTTCTTCCCAGTCTCTCATATGGGTGCAGGCTCCCAAGCACTTGGGCCATCCTCCACTGCCCTCCTGGGCCACAGCAGAGAGCTGGACTGGAAGAGGAGCAACCGGGACTAGAACCGGCACCCATATGGGGTGCCTGTACTGTAGGTGGAGGATTAACCTAGTGCGCCATGGCGCCGGCCCCTCCAGTCTTTTTTAAGATTCAATGTATATATTATTTCCTCAGAAATCATTTTTTGGATAAAGCATGACTATATTTTCATTCATTCTATTTTCATTAATCCTATACCTTTAAAAAATTATTTATTTACTTGAAAGAGTTACAGAGAGGCAGAGAGAGAGAGAGAGAGAGAGAGAAAGAGAGAGAGAGAGAGAGAGAGAGAGAGAGAGAGAGAAAGGTCTTTCATCTGCTGGTTCACTCCCCAAATGGCCACAATGGCTGGAGCTGCACAGATTTTGAAGCAAGGAGCCAGGAGCTTCTTCCAGGTCTCCCACATGGTGCAGGGACTCAAGTAACTGGCCATTTCTCCACTGCTTTCCCAGGCCATAGCAAAGAGCTGGATTGGAAGTGGAACAACTGGGACTCAAAAAGGCACCATATGGGATTGCCAGCCTGCAGGTGGTGGGTTTTTCTGCTATGCCACAGCGCTGGCCCCATTCCTATACCTTTTAATCATAGTTATAAATCACTCAGATAATAGTCAGCCAAAGAAGGGTTTATCATTTTAGTTACTTGCTTAGTCTAAAGCCTACATTCCTGCCCAGTAAGTATTAAATGAATGAAACATGAATGATAATTTTTCCAATTTTGGAGAAAAAAATTAACCTCATGAGAAGACCACACACACATTTGTACTTCCTAGAAAAATGAATCAACACAGAAACTTCCCATAGATTTAAACTTGTATGGGTTTTACATGTTAGAGATCTGTAAATGCCTTAGAGACTTTTCTCAATATTCATTTACATGGTGTTTGAATTACAAATGAGTAGAGTTACCAATAATTATATAATTTCAGTATGTTGGATAATGTCATCTTTATTCAAAATAACTACATAAATCTGTTGTGTTTGACATCTCAGATGACTATTAAGAATTTTAAGTGTTCCCATGAATTTTGCTGTTCATTTTACAATTTCTAAATTGGTTATTCTCTATCCATTTTTGGAAAGAGGAATTGGATGTCTTTACAAAGTCTTGAATAATTTTGATACTAATTCAACTGGGGTAGACCAGCTCCAGCATCTTGATTAGGTTCACTGTTTTTAGTGCTAAACAAGGCATTTTGTCAATGGCTAAAGCTTATAAAATTCAGAAATGAGCATCTGCTATTCTCTCCATCTTCACTAGATAAGAAATTCAATTTCAGGAGAAAATCAGAAAACTCTCCAACATTAGGTGCCTCTCCATATTGCCTTTGATTTCACTGATGTTTCAATTTAGAATTTGTAAGAAGAGTTTAGCCATAATAATAATCTTGTTAGACAAGGTCCTCTGTGTTGTGCTGGGCATTTTGTAGAGACTTAAGGTAAACGAGTCACTGAATCTGAAGTTGGCACTATGAGGTATCTATGAATATCTTAATAATAAATAGATGGATGGACATATTGACAGATTAAATATACATGGACTTAAGATAAATTAATTTACCTCTGGATGCATTTACTAAGAATAGAAACTTGACATTACATTCAGTTCTGAGAGATTTTGGAACTCGTTTGGACTCATGGTCCAACATGGCCCTCTGTGCTATTTTGAACTTGGAAAGTAGAACTTGGCTGTTCAGGTAGGCTATGGAACAAAATGTTTTTATTTATTTATTTATTTATTTATTTTTAAATTTTTGACAGGCAGAGTGGACAGTGAGAGAGAGAGACAGAGAGAAAGGTCTTCCTTTTGCCGTTGGTTCACCCTCCAATGGCCGCCGCGGTAGCGCGCTGCGGCCGGTGCACCGCACTGTTCCGATGGCAGGAGCCAGGTGTTTCCCCTGGCCTCCCATGGGGTACAGGGCCCAAGGACTTGGGCCATCCTCCACTGCACTCCCTGGCCACAGCAGAGAGCTGGCCTGGAAGAGGGGCAACCGGGACAGGATCGGTGTGCCGGCGCCGCAAGGCGGAGGATTAGCCTAGTGAAAATGTTTTACAACCAAGACTTTTCTAAAAGAATACACACAGACACACACACTGAGATTGATACCCATTCTCTAAACTTGGTAAAATCTTGCAATGTAATAATATCAGCACAGCCAGAAGACCGGGGCATGATTTTGCACTGATGTTCTTTAATATAAATCATCAAGGAAGGCAAAAAATGAAACAACAACAAAACTTTCAGTCTTCCTCTAATAAAGCATACAAACATGTCAGTGATGTGCTTGAAACAGTCTTTGAAGAAATGTATGGCTTTTAGCAAAGTTTTGCCTAAAGTGCTGTTATACAAAGATGAATAAGGACTTTATTATCAAATAAAAAAATTCTGATCCTCAATATAGCAATTTAAATAGGATTCTTGTTATGAGTTATGTACATGATGAGTATAACATGGGAAAACAAAAGTGATGAACTGCACATACATTGGGTGAATATTAACATTTACAAATCAGATTTAGTGAGCCAGCATATTGTTGCATCAAGTTAACTATTGCATGCAATGCTGACATCCCACATCAGAGTGCTAGTCAGAGTTCTGGCTGCTCTGCTTCCAACTAAGTTTCCTATTAATGTATCAAGGAAGATCCAAGTGCTTCCTCCTCTCCGATCAATGTAGGCTCCAAAATAGAACTCCTAGATCCTGATTTTGACCTGGTAAGCCCTGACTGTTGTGACCATTCGGGAAGTAAACCTGTGGAGAGATGATCTCTCCCTCTCCATGTCTCTCTCTCTCTCTCTCTGCCATGCACATAAAAATAGATTCATATTTAAAAACTAAGAAGTAAATTTAGTATATTAACTGAAAAATAATTTTAAATTATTTCAAATTGAAATATAAAATAGTATACAGAAAGACAGTAGAATCAGGATATCTAGATTTCTTTTTTTTATTTATTTGACAAGTAGAGTTATAGACAGTGAGAGAGACAGACAGAAAGGTCTTCCTTCTGTTGGTTCACCCCCCAAATGACCGCTAAGGCCGGAACTGCTCCGATCCAAAGCCAGGAGCCAGGTGTTTCTACATGGTCTCCCATGTGGGTGCAGGGGCTCACGCACTTGGGCCATCCTCTACTGCCTTCCTGGGCCATAGCAGAGAACTGGACTGGAAGAAGAGCAACCGGGACTAGAGTCGGCACCCATATGGGATACCAGCACTGCAGGCGGCGGATTAACCAAGTGAGCCATGGCGCTGACCCCAGGATGTCTAGATTTCAAACCCATTTTTATATTTAGTAGTTAAATGACCTTAAACCAGTTATTTAATCTCAGTTTTCTCATCTTCATTTATTAATATCTGCTTCTATTTTTGTAACCTCATATATTTCTTATGTACATAGTAAAGACTACATAAATGTTGCATCTTATGTTTTTTATTTATTATTTTATTATTGACCAGGATTTTTGTTCCATGCTATGATTCCCAGTTGTATTGACAGAACAGAGTTGATGAAGCTAACGACACATAAAAGATAATCTTCTGTCTCTATGTCTGGAATTTTCTGGCATGAGGACTTTTCCATGCTGGCATTCATTCTTCCTTCAAGGTTGTTACCATTATTTTAAGCAAGTTGAGGTACCTACTTTGAAAATGTAAGAGACTGTAGGAGTAGAATATTGTAATAGGAAGAATATAAACATGGCAGTCTAACAAGCCTACTTTAAAATTACAGTTATACAGTGACCTTGGATGATTAGCTTTCTGAAATTTCATCTTTATATATAGAATGGGATTTGTTTGAATTATTCTTCTAAACTATGACATGCTGAATCATAGCAAAACTGCAATTTCTACAGATAATTTGATGTATCTTTTTATTTTAAAACTTTCACTTGTAAACTATTGCCCTCCCTTGCAACCTGAAATTGTCTGGCTCTGTCATTTAAAATCTACTCTCTTCGTTCCCAGGGGAGTGGATATTGTACTGAAGTAGACTTTTAGTTTGGCCCAGTAGTCATGGCCCTAAGTAAAACATACTGGTATTGAGCTAAATATCTTGAGTTAAAATGCTAGCTTTTGACATGCACATACCTTAGAAAATGACTAGATTGCTAAGCATTTGGGTAGCCATGTTGAGTTTATAATGATTGTTATGGTTATTAATAATAAAAATCAAATGAGAAAATATTTTCAGATTATATTTCACTATACAAATGATGGTTATTAGGTTATATATTTTCTCTATGACCCAAAGAATAAAGTTCAATTTATTTGCAATTCAGCAAGCACCATTAGGAAATATAATCGATCATCTGACACCCTCAAGTTGATACCAGAATAATTAATCTCAAGTTTCTTCATGATTTATTGCAAATAAATTAACTGAAATACATCCCAGCCTACTAAGTGCAGCTCATTTACCAAACCCATTTCACATCCTTTCCATGATATGATGTATCCATTGGGAACCAATGGTACATTTCTGGTTTTGCTTTCTCAATTTTGATGTATCCTGTTTCCAGGTGAAAACTCCAATTTTTATAATGTTGCAGTTCTTTCTTTTTATTCTATTAATCGAATTGACATAGACACCAAAAACACAAACAAATTAGTCCTAATTTCAAGCTTACCACTTTAAAGCAAAAGCTAAAGGTTGGTCAATTTTGTGTTGCCATAATCAAGTACCATAGACCTGATAACTCTAAGAACTGGAATTTCACATATTTGGAGTCTGGGAATTCTAAATCAATGGTGTTGTAAAGGTTGATTTCCTCTAAGGGTTTTTCCTCAGCCTGTAGATGATTACATTTTTTCTGTATTTTCCCTGGTCCACCTTGTATGTGTCTGGGTTCTACCACCCTATTATAATGATGTCAGTGACTTTGGATTAATACTTATTCTAATGATTTTATTCTAACTCAATTACATCTTTCAAAAAACTGCCTCAAATTCCTAAACCTGAAATAGATACAACAGAGGAAGGCAACTTCAGACCAACTTCCATGATGAACAAATGCAAAAATGCTTAACAAAATACTAGCCAATGGAATCTAACAACATATCAGCAAGATCATTCACCCAGACCAAGTGGGATTCAGTCCTGGTATGCAACAGTGATTGAACTTTTGCAAATAAATCAATGTGATACCTTACATTAACACACTGAAGAACAAAAATTATATGATTGTCTCAACAGATGCAGGGAAAGCATTCAAAAAAATACAGCATCCTTTCATGATGAAAACTTTAAGCAAATTGAGTATAGAGGACATCTTCCTTAACACAATCAAGGCAATTTATGACAAATCAAGGGCCAGCATCCTATTGAATGGGGAAAAGTTGACAGCATTCTCACTAAGTCCAGAATCAGACAAAGGTGCCCACTCTCACCATTGCTATTCAATATGGTTCTGGAAGTTTTAGCCAGAGCCAGTAGGCAAGAAAAAGAAATCAAAGGGATACAAATTGGAAAGGAGGAAGTCAAACTCTCCCTATGTGCTGATGGCATGATCCTGTGTACAAGGAATCCAAAATACTTCACTAAGAGACTATTGGAACTCATAAAAGAGTTTGGTAAAGTAGCAGGATATAAAATCAACACGCAAAATCAATAGCCTTTGTATATATGTAGACAATGCCATGGCTAAGAAAGAAATTCTAAGATCAATCCAATTCACAATAGTTACAAAATAATTAAATACCTTGAAATAAATTTAACCAAGGGCATCAAATCTCCACAATGAGAATTACAAAATATTAAAGAAACAGAAGAAGAAACAAAAAATGGAAAAATCTTCTGTGTTCCTGGATCAGAAGAATCAATATCATCAAAATGTCCATACTAACAAAAGCAATTTACTGATTCAATGCGATGCCAATCAAAATACCAACGACATTCCTTGTACAGAAAAAATGATGCTGAACTTTATATGGAAACACAGGAAACTCTTAATAGTTAAAGCAATTTTATATGGTAAAAATAAATCTGGAGTCATCACAATACCAGGTCTCAAGACATACTACTTATAATCAAAACAGCCTGGTACTGGCACAAAAACAGATGGGTAGACAAATGGAACAGAATATAAACTCCAGAAATCAATTCAAACATCTACAGCCAAGTTATCTCTGACAAAGGATCAAAAATCAATCCATGAAGCAAGGACAGTTTCTTCAACAAATGGTGGTGGCAAAACTGGATTTCCATGCAGAAATATGAAGCAAAACCTCTACTTTACACCTTAAACTAAAATCCACTCAAAATGGATCAAATCTAAATCTATGAACCAATAGCATCAAACTATTAGAGAACATTGGAGAAACACTGCAAGGGCATGGGCATAGGCAAAGAGTTCTTGGAAAACACCTTAGAGGCACAGGCAGTCAAAGCCAAAATTGACAATAGGATTATATCAAGCTCAGAGCTTCTGCATTGCAAAAGAAATACTTAGTAAAGTGAAGAGGCAAGCAACAGAAAGGAAGAAATTTTTTTGCAAACTATGCAACTGATAAAGGATTTATAACCAGAACAAAGAAGCCAGTTAAGAAATGGGCGAAAGACTTAAACGGGCATTTTTCAAAAGAGGAAATCCAAATGGCAAACTGACACATGAAAAAAATGCTCAGGATCACCAACAGTCAGAGAAATGCAAATCAAAATCACAATGTTTCACCTCACTCCCATTAGAATAGCTTTCATACAGAAATCAACAAATAACAAATACTGTCAAGGATGCAGGGAGAAAAGTACCCTTATCCACTCTTGGTGGGAATGTAAACTAGTAAAGCCACTATGGAAGACAGTATAGAGATACCTCAGAAATCTGAATATAGACCTACCATCTGCCCTAGCCATCCATTTCTGGGAATTTACCCAAGGGAAATGAAATCAGCATGTGAAAGAGTTATCTGAACTGTCATGTTTCTTACAGCTCAATTCACAGTAGCTAAGATACAGAATAAACCCAAGTGTCTTTCAAGTGAAGATTGGATAAAGAAATTATACATGAAAAAATGTACACTATGGAATACTACACAGTGGTTAAAAAAATGAAATCCTGTCATTTGCAACCAAATGGTTACAACTGGAAAACATTATACTTAGTGAAATAAGACAGTCTAAAAGGACAAATATGATATGTTCTCCTTGATCTGTGGTAACTAATAGAATATGTAAATAATAATCTATAGAAGTGAAATTGACACTTAAAGATACAATGATTTTGAACATTCCTTGTCTTTACTGTTAAGGAATAGTTTTATTTTTCTTTTTTACTATTTGTTAAACTCTTAGCATAGAGTTAATTTTTTGTTATAAAGTTAATTGAAAATATATCTTAGTGAAAAATAAGAATGGGAATAGGGCAGGGAAGAGGGTAGGAGCATGGATGGGATGATGGGTATGGTGGGAAAAATCACTATGTTCCTAAATTTGTATTTATGAAATACATGAAATAATATATATATATATATACCTTAAATTAAAAGGTTAAAATGTAAAACAAAAAAATAAATAAAATAAAAAACAAGAAACAAACAAAAAAGGATTTTAATTTGTCTATGTGCCACATATGATTTAGGTTGGTACATGGACTAAAGTCAGGACCATAATTGATATTGTCAAGATTGTAATTGATATGAGTTTTACATATGCTTTAGGTCAGCTTGACCCTAGTAACCATGTATTCCCCTGACCCTCTTCCTTTTGGCTTTTGCTTTTATAAACCCTGTTGCTTTGAGCTTAGGGGTTGAGAATTCTTTAGAGAATGAGCCTGCTCTGCACCACCAGCAGTAATGGACTGTCAAATTAAAATAAGTAAATAAATAAAAACCTATCTCTAAATACAGTCACATTGTGAGGTACTGGGATTAGCACTTGAACACATGAATTTAAGGCCATCTTCTATCAGACCAAAACAGATGGTGTTGCAACCACAAAGCCAAGGATTCCAATGGAACTCAATGCACTATTGTAATTAACTGTTTGTTCATTTAACAAAAGTCCACTAGACATTTCTGAAATATTATCCTGTGAGAAATTATCAGGTAGACATCTACTTAAAATAAAAAATCTGCAATTTTTATTTAATTTCATAAACATCCTGAAATATTATTCCCATTTTAGAAAAAAAAAAAGGCCTAGGTAGAAGAAGTTAAGTTACTTAGAGCCAATCAAACCCATAGCTATCAGCTTCCAAAGTCCACAGTTCTTTATTTTTTTTCCTTTTGCTCTACTCTCCCAATTTTATAGACATTCATAAAGAAGATGTGTTTATCTACAAATGTTGGTGAGTTGAAATATGAAATCTTTACACAGGGAATTGGTTCAGGGATAAGCCTTTGCGTGTGACCTTAGTACTCATACCCACTAACTACTGTGCACCTAAACCACCCTACATTATCCAAATGTATGCTGGAAAATAGGAACCTGTGGTGTGGTCTAGTAGGCAGAGCATTAGAGAATGAATCCAAAATGTTCCAAGAATAGCAAAGATTTGATGAATAAGAGGCTGAAAAATCACCTGGAAGGAAAATGTTCTGGGAGGATTTACTGAGCAGGAAAGAGTCTGGCTTACTGAGTGGCACGGAGAGAGGCAGTGGGCCCAATTCAGGGCTGGCTTTAAGATGACACTGAATGCCACACTCAGGGGAATATAAAGTACTTTCTAGGCCAATGATCCTAAACCTTGGTGAGCCAAATAAACACCCTGAGTTCTAGTGTCCAGTCCCTAGCATTCTTTATCTTAAATCCCAGGAAATTCTTAAGCTGGGCTTTCACATGTCACACACTGAGATCCGTGAGTATGAGCAGTGGGTAACCAGGATTGTCTGGTTAACAGCATATACTAAAAAAGTGTAAGATAGAGTTTAATTTGAGGAGTCGGGGGGGGGGGGGTTGGGAGAACAACTAGGAGATGATTTCAGTAGATAGATATAAATCCAAGATATTTCACATTTTAATACACAGTGTTCTTTCATTTTACTTACTGGAAGGAAAGTTGCTTGTTGTTTTAAGCTAAGATTGAAACTGTATTCAGTCCCAAATAATCTCAGAAAGCATTTCAATTCTATGTAAGCATCTTGGCTACTTATTGGGTTGTTTTTCCTTTGGCTTAAATCTAATAAGATAAGAAAGCCACTAAGAAAGGATTAGTGATCCCTGACCTGTTCCTCTAAGATGCTTTTACCACTAATATTATGAATCAAGTGAGCTGACTTAAGTAAAATAAACGACATCCTTTACTTTGTTTAATCTGGCAGGCAGAGAGACCAAGGTCTTTCTTAATGTTCCTGCCAGAGGTTTCATTGAGTTCATCGCAAATCCTTTCTCCTCATGAGCTGGGACATGGCTGCTTTGTCTCTTTATCTGCTAGGTTCCAAATAGTTCTGGGAGAAAGTGAGAAGGACAGTCCTAGAGCACACATGTACAATTTCCCTCCTCCCTGTCCCCCCACCACACACTAAGTGAAGCCCAGTTAATCAAAATGCTGTCACAATACAGAGTCCATGGAACTAGATTTTCCTGTTAATAGAAAGTTAATCCTGTACTTCTTTGGTTCAAAGAAAGCTAATTTTGTTTTATGTCTACAACTGTCCCCTCCGACTTGGCATTGACAGTTTCACCCAAAGCAGATGCTCAAAACAAAACAAAAATGAATGTCTGTCCTCATACATTTAATCAAGCAAATCATATTTAATCTTATAGTGGAAAGAGAGACTTCAATCTCTGACTATAACTCTATGAATAACCTCTATTTAAATATTTTATTATTATAGAAATGATACATATCTATTTTAGTACAGTTAAAAAGACAAGCATAACTAAGAAATTTTAAGTACCTATATTTTTAGTAGAAGGAAATACACTTTTCATAAAATATTCAAATGTCTACATATTTTAAGTCCCAAATGTATGCATAAATATGGGAACAATAGCACATATATATCCACACGCATAGTTTATGGTACAGGGCCAGTGACTATAAACAATTTTTGCCTAGTACAGCACATTTTTGCCAAAAGGTTTATACATAGTATCACCAATTAGAAATAGTTCGCTGACAGTTTTATATCAAACCATGTTTCATTAAAGACTATTCACTCACTTGTTTCTTCATTCAACATTTATTGACTCACTGCTCTATCTAAAACTCTGTGGTCAGCATCACTGGAAATATACATATGCAAACTTCATAGACCCAAACTTACTTACTTAGCTTATAAAGCAGTTCGCAGGCTTGGGAAAGAGCCAGTTCTATGTTTCACCCAAAGCCTCCCAATAGTGTCTGCATGGTCCACATAACTTACTTGCTGACAAGGCTTATGACCCTTCAGAGTAGAAGGGGAATTTTCATGTAACAAAAAATGATACCAAAAGTCTTCAACTTCCACTGTGTGCCCATATGCTTCTTGTGCTCTTTCAAGGATGTTTTGCAACCATGCAAAAAAGGAATTTCTCAAGAGCAAGTTCTTCCCTTCACATGCCTTTTTTGAGGATTCAAGTTACAAGATGACTGTATACATAAGGGAGGAATTCAGGAGTTGGATATGTTCTTGGGCCACCCAGCAGCAAGTCTACTTTGGTAGAAGTGAAGGATCCTCATTCCCTGGTCATTATTCACATGCCTATGGAGCCTGGGGTTCAATAAAATAGTTGGACTTTCTATTTTTATTTTTAAAGCTAGAGAGAGCCCTGAACATAATACTGACTTTTAAATTTATTAAATAGAACTGCTATGATTTGTTAATTAGTGTTCTAGGTGGAATAAGCTCCTGTAAAAGACAATTAGGCTGTTTTACATCTGTTCAGTAAAATATTTGTTTGAAATGAACATACCCGAAGTCAGTTTAAATGTCTCCTTTTTTTTTTTTTTTTTTTTTTTTTGGTTTGTTTCTTTCAGAAATTGGATTTGATTTGGGTAATTTGGATTATTTTGGGGCTTAACAAGCATTTCATTTCAAACTGAATTCTGATTCTTTTTTTTTTTTTCAGATGGGTATAGACTGGTGACCATTTTATTCTGACTTACCTTCAAAATTTGCCATGATAAGTACTGAGAAATTTTCCATTAATTCTGTAGCATGACTTTTGGGTAAAATTTAGTGAATATTCATTCATTCATCAAGCAGTATGTATCTAGAAAGCCGCATACTCTATGTTAGATGCTGGATCCTGCACTAGTTAGATATTGTCTGATCATTCAACTATGACACAGTACAGGGCATTTTGAATGATATATGCCTATGAAGCCAACAAAATATGCAACATGGATTTGTTACAAAGACTGTAGTATTCTTGGAGAGTTTTTGGAAGATACAAATCAAATCATATTTCTCCATATTTTTTTTCTACTGTACCCTTGTCCTGAAACAGCTTTGCTTATTATTTCTATGTGGGAAATTCCTGCTCATTTTTTGAAACCAATTTCAAGGTCACTGTTACAAGGAATCTTTCTTTACCTACTATTCCTCCTGACAGCCTCACCTCTTTTGAGCCCTTTAATACCACATTAAGATCCAATTCATTACAATTGCACTGATGTTGCATCTGCCAGGTTTCTAAGATTTATGTGAAAGTGACTGTGACTAACTCATCTTTGAATACCTTGTGTCTAGCTTATGAAATAAAATGGGACACAAATCAATGCTTATTGAAAGAATGAATGAGACATAAGCCTTTCAAAGAAAGACTGGGTCCTTAATCAATACTGTTTTGCCTCCTTTCTCCTTTGGTATAAAAAAACTTCTTCAGTTAGATTACTTTAAAATAAATTTAATTCACATTTTAATATGGTTATTAAATAACACATATATTGGGCTAGAAGTTTAAAACCTTGTAAAAAGCAAAGGTCAGAGAAAAGAGACCAGAATCCTTCCTTCCCTTTAAAGATCATCAATGGCAACATTTTAGAAAATTTGCTTGCAACTTTTAAAATTTTTGCTATCAAAAGGTAGATTTTATTTTATGTTGTGTTGTATTTTATTGTAGATATTGTTCTGTGGCAATTTTAACTTAAAATTAATATATCTTGAATATATTCAATTCATTAAAAAGTCTCCATTGTCCATTTTTATGGCTGCATGATATTTCAAAATATGGCTTTGTTATAATTTATTAGTCATTTTCCCTTTTTAGATGTCTATTTCATTATGTTTATAAAGAACTCATTCTCTTAATAATATGAGGTAGATTTTTGTGTCTTTATGTCTGTTACTGATCTTTTCATGGGGGTTATGTAGAAATGAAATTGATAAGTAAAATCAGTATCATAATTGAAGCTTCTCATATATTATATCTCCAGTTGATTACAGTAGACATTCAATGATTGATACTACTGTTACCAATGTTTAGCAGCACTAAAGTGCTTACATAATCTTTATATTATCATAAAAAAAAGTCAACTTGAGTGGTGAAATATGGTAAATCACTTTAATTTTTTAATAATGGAAAAGTTCATGCATTTTGTTATTTTCATGTTACTGGACGAGTATTCATTCTGTAATTGATATACTATTATAATATTGCAATCATTATTTTGCTATTTGCAAACATTGTTGCTTGTTTATTTGTTGTGATTTCTATTTATTAAGAGTTACTTTAAAAAGTCTCATGTAGGTATTACCCCATTTGCATTCTAATGCTGAGGTTTTGTCTACAAGTCATAAAACAGCTAACCACCCGTAATGACAATGGCATCCTTGAGTTTTTCCTGAGTTCATAATTATGTAAATATCTTTAGAGAATTATTCATAATTATATTAACTTTTCAGATTTCATAAAAGTTATCTTCTTTCTATTGAGGAAGTATATCATTATTTTACTAAATTCTATTATTTATGCATATCTGATATGTTTTATCAAATACTTTATGCGTGCAATTAAATGTATTTTTCTTGTAACTGCATAATTGAAGTAATGAATTACATACATTGATTCTGCAATATTAAACAACTTTGTACAACTTGTTAATTTCTACGTATTTATGATTTTTTAATATTTTTAAGGAAATGAACAACTCCATTGACTAATGTTTGCATCTAAAAAGGATTTGTTCACTCTTTGTCTTTGAGATTTCTTTGCCATATTTTGGCTTCAAGGCTGGTTGACCTTTTTTGTATCCTATGGTTAAGAACTTTTTAGATTCTCTCCCTTTTAACTAAGCTAATAATTTATGGATTTATTAAAAGTATTCCTTTTAAGACACAGAGCCGTTACAATTCCTACCTTGTTATTCCAAGGCACTATCACATTTGCCTCCTAACCAGTGTCCTTGCATCTACCCTTGTGAGCCTACACTCTGCTTTCCACACAGCAGCCAGTGACCCTTTCAAATCAGAAATCAAATCATGTCAATCTCTTGTTTAAAATCCTCCAAAGGCATTTCATCTCACTCAGACTGAAAGCCAAAACATTGTTACTATGAATTCATAATTTACAACTTATGTCGCTGAGAATAGTGGCAGTCACTAATCAATTTGCTGAATGCGCAAACAAGTATGAATGTAGCATGATTGGGAGGGAGTGTATGGCACCCTTCACAGCATTGCCCTGTGTATTTCCCAATTTGAGAGAACTGACATATAAGTAATTTCCTTTGTAAAATCAGTTTATCCATTCAGTGATATCTGAATGGTACAAGGGTAGGGAAGGGACTATCATTACAGGAAATGAAATAGCCCATGGAAGTTGATAAGATGCAACACAATCTGGCATGGGTGTTGTGTTACAATGTGTTAAGCCACCATTTGGGATATCCACATCCCATATTAGAGTGCCAGGTTTAGTCCAGGCTACTCCGCTTCTGATACAGCTTCCTGTTCTAATGTTTCGGGGATGACAGCTCAAGTGCTCAGCCCATGTCACCCATGTGAGTGACTTTGGGCTGGTAGAGACCTGATTGTTGCAGTGTTTTGAAGAGTGAACCAGTACATGGAAGATCTCTCTCTCATTCTCTCTCTCTTGCACTCTCTCCCTCCCTCCTCTCTTTCTCCCGCCTACCTGTTCAATGAGATGAATATAAACATTAAAATAGACAGTAGAACAGAAAATTCCAGAATATTATAAGTATACAACATACATGAGCATGTATATAACAACCACACACGGGCACAGTTTTTAAAATTTATTGATTTAAGAGGCAAAAACTAACAGAGATTGATGGAGCACGACTCTCTGGATTCACTCCCCTACTATCTGCATCAGCCAAGGCTGCACCAGGGCTGGAGCTCAGAGCTGGGAACTCAATTCAGGTCTTCCACTTAGCTGGCATGGACTCTGACTTCAGCCATCACCACTGTGATGTGGTGCACTTGCCTTGGCAGGAAGCTGGAATCAGGAGCCAAGAATGGAAACCGGGCAGTCTGATGTGGGATAGCGAAGTCACTGCAGCTATGATTGTGGAAGGTTCATGTGAATTATGAAATATTAAGTAAGACTTTGTTCTGAAACGTTTAGTTGGTAGAAACCCAACCCAGATAATGCCCTGTCTGAAATTCTAAAGAATGTCTTCCTTCCACCATATTTGATTTTCTTTCCAACGGCAATAGTTTGATTCTGTCGCTCTACTTTTAAATAAATAAATAAATAAATAAATAAATAAATAAATAAAACTTTAAAAGATTAATGTAATTAATGTATAGAATTTGGTGGGTTGAAACTTATGTTTACACTAATGCTGCCATCACAATAATCTAGGCGATAAATATACATATCACCTCCACAAGCTTCAAAATTCGCTATGTCTTTCATTTGTTCTCCATAATAGTTTCATAATCTTCCATTCCCATCAATGATGTATAATGGTTCAGTTTTGTGCACATCCTAAGCAATACTTGCTATCTTTTGTTTTATTTTTAAAAATAGATATCCTAAGATGCTGAGAGGTCATATACCATTAAGTTTTGATTTGCATTTCCTGACAATAAGTGATGTTGAATCCATTTCCAGATGCCTCTTTGTTATTTGTATATTTCCTTTGGAAAAATGCCTATTCAAGTTATTTGCCCGTATTTTAATTAGATCATTTATTTTTAGCTATTGAGTTTTGGTATAAAGGCATTTCTAAAGAAAGGGAAGAGAGAGGAGAGAGAGAACCCTAACTAAAATTATTTATAATGAGAGTGTATATGTATATCACAAACTGTATTCCTTGTTTACAGTTGGCAGGTCTTGACTTCAATTACTGTGACTTCTTATTTTACCATCATTTGTTATCTCAGGTATAGAACTTCTTTTTATAACACTTTAATATGTGAAAGATATTGACCTGATATTATCTGTTTCTGTGAACTGGGGAACATTACTTCCACATTAACAATATATCTTTAAAATCAGTTATAAAATTTATATTAAGACACTAGATGGCAGTATTTATGAAAAATTAAATTGGAAGAAACTACTCTGCCACTAAAAAATAATAGACACTATTTATTCACAACAATGACTCGATTTTCCCATTTGTTTTGTTTGTTTCCTTTTGGCAACTATTTCAAAAATAAGATTTTCAAAGTAAGCAGAAAAAAAGAGATGGGTGAGAAGGTACTGAAAAAGATTACTCATATTTTGCAGATAGGACTCGTTGAACATTGATTTTATTCTTGAATGTTCAGATCTGTGTATGAGATACTGGACTATTACTAGGATTAGTGACTAAAGATTAACATGCAGTGTAAAAATGCCAATGTTGATTAGGTGTTTGCTGAAAGGAAGCATTTTTGAAAGAAACTTATTTTAAGCACCATTCTTGGCTTTTAAGTACCAATAATTGAAAAAAAAAAAGATTGTACTATTTTTTAAACATAAAACATGTATGATTAATTGAGTGCTTAGGATAAACCAAAACACAGTCACATACACACAAAAAAATTTATATAATTATATCTTTCTGCAACCTAATGAATAGGGTAGTTATGGTACTGTTTTATAGCTGAGTATATAGAATTTTAGAAGGCTTAAGAACTTCTGAAAATATATACCAGTTTTAAGTAAGACAGCTGTGTTTCAAATTTTAAATCAACATGACTTTGAGTCTAAACAAATTTTAATCATTTGTTGTACAGATATTAAAATTACCTGCTTTTAACTATTTGATTCTTATAAATTGCAGTTTTGAGACATTGTAATGGCATTAAGTGAATACTAAATGGAATATAGGAATGGCTTGATCTGCAGAGAGAAAATTGGATTTTCAATTATTTCAGACAAATCAGGATCTTAATCTTATTTTATTTTCAGTTGTGTGAATTGTTTTTGTGATAGATTCAACCAGTTACTTGTGTATAAATATAAAATTCCGGAGAAGAAGTAGATTTAAATTTTGTTATTCTGAAAAGTCAATAATTGCTTGATATTCAGGAAAACATAAAAATGATTTATATTTTATATAAATGCAAATTGTATGATTTGGGTTCTATGTAAATAATAGAAAATCTTATGACTCCCATATTGTCAATGTTTAAGAGTCACATTATGAATTATAACATGAAACCCTAACCACATATATATTTTGAGCATTAAAGGTGTACTTTTAAAAACTGAGTATTTAGGCCGGCGCCGCGGCTCACTAGGCTAATCCTCCGCCTGCAGCGCCAGCACCATCCCGACTGGGGTGCTGGATTCTGTCCCGGTTGCTCCTCTTCCAGTCCAGCTCTCTGCTGTGGCCCAGGAAGGCAGTGGAGGATGGCTCAAGTGCCTGGGCCCTGCACCCGCATGAGAGACCAGGGGGAAGCACCTGGCTCCTGGCTTCAGATTGGTGTAGCGCGCCAGGCCTGGCGGCCATTTGGGGGGTGGACCAATGGAAGGAAGACCTTTCTCTTTGTCTCTCTGTCTGTAAATCTACCTGTCAAAAAATATATATATATTTAACAACTAAATTGTCAGTTTTATGCAATTTTATTATCTCAAATTAAACTTATATAAAACACAAACTCTTATAGAATTTTGAGGAAAGTAGTGCTACTTTTCAATAATTCTTCTATAGTAAGAATTAAAATGAAGAAATAAAGTAATTCCATTCAGTAATTTAATTAGAACTTTTATAGGTCCCTGATGAATTATTATTTACATATATCAGTTTTTTTTAAAATAAAAGATAAATCATAGACCTTTGTCACATTAAATTACAATGCAAAACTATTAGGCCCATGTACATTTTATTATGAACTGGTTGATAATCAATGTAGAAACTTTGAGAGCTATGAACAGTAAAGAGTTATTAAATGCACATACTCTTCCTAACCCACAGATAAGCATTATTCATATTTACTATCTTTTCTAGTGTTTGCTTGATGCACTAACTGCAAATGTGGAAAGCACAGATGCACAGTCACATAAACAGAAACACATGCATTGCATGCACACCCATATGGCTCAAAATTGAAATAGCTTTGACTATAAAACATTGTCCTCTCAACATTATTTTTATGTATATCCCCAAGTCTAGAAATATCATTTGAGAAGTGGTACAATTTGCCATTGTATTTGTTTAACAGCATTTATATAAGTATTCTCACTGTGATGTATGTTTAGGTTGCTATTATTCAGTACAGTAAATAATTGCAGAGAACAATAGTGTACCTCTGTTTTAAGTGTTTTTCTGATTATTTCTTTCAGATAGGTTCTCCAGATAAAAATGCTTAACCAAAGATATAAAGATTTAAGTTTCAATATACCAAACTGTTTTCTGGAAAATGTGAACCTACCTTTGTTTTCTACCAATAGCTTATTAAACTGCTTGTCAAAACACACACTCAGAAGTTTTCAATGTTTGTATTTTTCAGATCTTAATTTGGTCTATAAAAAATACTATTCCCTTATTGTTTCAATCCCTCCTCTTTGATTACTAGGAAGGTTGAACAGTTGTTCATGTCTGTAATTTTTATTTGTGTTTCTTTTGTGCCTTGGCTGTTCATGTTCCTTTGAGGCAATTTGATTGAAAGGAACATAAAAGCTGCATCAAAACAACATGGTTGCCATACAACTACCAATCGGTTTGAAGGCAGCTTAGCTCTTTTTGTGAAGAATATGAATAATGTACAAAAGAATTCTCCAAAGAGAAAAAGAAAAAGAGAAAAGTACCTCTAGGGTAGAAAGCGGATGCTAATCATAGCATTGTTTTTCATGAAAATAAGGCGTGCTTTGAAGTATTTTTGCTACTTCCCTTTTATTCCCTTGCCTAAATTTTGTTTTCATAATGTTGATTCAGTTAACCTCAGTATTTTTAGGACTTACTAGTATTGATGCTTTCTACAAGGCCCTGTCCCTGTTTGATTCATGTACTTTTGGGTTTCTTAAGTTGATTTATCTCTGTCAAAGATTATTTCATAGCAGAATGCACTGTCCATAAATTTATCTTTATGGCATGCTTTTTGCTTTAGGAAAGCATGTTTCATTTGGAGATAAAAATGTGTGTGTGTATGTGTGTGTATAAAAATTGTGTGTGTGGAGATATATATATATATATTAAACTTTGAACAATGCTTTAAATTTGTACAACAGCAAGCTAGAGCTATGAAAAACAATACTATCCAGGTCTGTCCTGGTACTGGGCTTTTGCAGCTTTCGAGTAGCTGCTACTTGGATTTGTGCAAAAAGGCATTTCAATAAAGTAGTAAAGTGAAGCCTTACCTATTATCTATCTATGTGTTATATATTTGCATCATCTACATTACATTTTATCATTTTCTGTGTAGTCATAGAACCTCTTTTGAATTAAAAAAAGTTAAAAAAAAAAAAGAGGCTATAAAAGATGTGGAGAGATTTGACACCAAAGTTCAACCACGGCTTAGGACACCCGCATGCCTTGTCAAAGTACGTGAATTTGAGCCCCTGTTCTACTCTCCATTCCATCTTTCTGCTAATGCACATCCTGGGAGCCGGCAGGTGATGGCTCAGGCCTTGGGGCCCCCATCACCAAGTGGAAATACCGGAATGAGTTCCAGGCTCTCAGTTTCAGCCTCTTCCAGCCCTGAGTGTTGCAGGCATTTGTGGAGCAAACCAGCAAATGGAAGAGCACTTCTCTCTCTCTCTCTCTCTCTCTCTCTCTCTCTCTCTCTCCTACTCCATGAGGGAGACCATCCATACATTCCTGCCCTTGGACCTCAGGGTTCCTGATCTCAGACCTTTAGACTCCAAGCTTTAGATGGTTCCTTCTGGCTCTCAGAATTTTGATTCAGGCTGAATTATTATCTGGCTTTCCTCTTCTTCAGTTCATAGAGAGCAAATTGAGGGATTCTGAACTTTCAAAATGACATGAGCTAATTCCTACACACACATACACACACACATTCATCTTCTATTGGTTTTATTTCTCTGAGGACTCAAATACAGAAAGTAACTAGGATTTCCCTAAATCATAGGAAATATGTAAAATTTCTTACCTGGCTCTGGAATACTTGTTGCAGAAGACAAAGCTCTATATAGATTTTTCTTTTCTTTTTTTTTTTTTTTTTTGACAGGCAGAGTGGACAGTGAGAGAGAGAGACAGAGAGAAAGGTCTTCCTTTTGCCATTGGTTCACCCTCCAATGGCCGCCGCAGTAGCGCGCTGCGGCCGGCGCATCGCGCTATTCCGATGGCAGGAGCCAGGTGCTTCTCCTGGTCTCCCATGGGGTGCAGGACCCAAGGACTTGGGCCATCCTCCACTGCACTCCCTAGCCACAGCAGAGAGCTGGCCTGGAAGAGGGGCAACCGGGACAGGATCGGTGCCCCGACCGGGACTAGAACCCGGTGTGCCGGCGCCGCAAGGCGAAGGATTAGCCTGTTGAGCCACGGCGCCGGCCAGATTTTTCTTTATTTTCATTGAAATGGTCAAAAGACCTTTACAATGCATGACTATTGCCTCAAATAAATAGAAAGGAGATATACAATCAAATCCAAGTAAACTGATTTTGCTATCTCAAGGGTTAGACAATTAAATCAGTCTTGTGTGCCTAAAGATGACAATTAAATCTGTAAGAATAGATGACAACACAATTCAAAACACTAAGGCTGTTAGCTCTGACTTGAAGCCAGGGATCAAACAATGACCAAGTAGGAACTGGTTGAGCTTATCACACAAAGAAATAAGTTATTAAAACAATATTTTAACAGCTTGAATTTTCATGAAATATGTTTTAACATGGATATCATATTTCTATGCTCTTCTCCGTCCATTACTTAACACTTTCCTTAGCAAAAACTCATAATTTTTTCATTCCCCATAATAATATTAATTTGTTTAAAGTGTCATCTACGGGGCAAATTTTTGCCAGTGTATGCTCTTTATTATTCAATGGAAAATCGGTCTGTATGTTCATGTTTCCTTCAGGAAACAAAAACATTTTCTAATAGTATTGCAAAAATGTATAAGAAGAATATTTATAACACTATTGAACTTACCTTCACTATCATTTTTGATTACCAAGTTCAGTCCTTTAGGGAAAACTAACCTGTATCAAATCTGATTCATGCTGTCAAAGGAATTTCTCAAAAATATACATGATCTTGGGGCCAGCGCTGTGGCATAATGGGTAAAGCTTGCAGTGCCAGCATCTCCTACTCTTCAATAGCCATCACTATCTTAATGTTGAACTCTGAGAAATATGTTAACAGAAAATATAAAGATAAGGACCAGTCATAGTTTTATTTTCCCTCTATCCCTACTAACAGTTATTTTATGTTGAAGGTTCTAGAGGTAATTTAAACCCAGACACAAGTCTATTAAGTTATCCACACACCGCAAGGGAGAAGCAAGGCAGAATATCCCCTCCAGGGAGTGTAGTTATGACCCCTACACCTCACATTAGCTTTGTGGAGAATGTTATATAATTATACGAAAAATTTTTGCATTTAACTTGCAAAGAACACTACATTCCCTGATGTTTTCCTGCTAAGGTAGACCCTGGGAAGCATCTGTGATTACTAAAGAAACTGGATTCCTGTCTTCCATGTGGAAAAACTCAAGTGAGTTCCCACTCCTGGTTTTGGCCTGGTCTAACTTTTGCTGTTGTTAGCACCTGAGGAGTAAGTGAGTAGATGAGAACACAGCTTTCTTGCTCTCTCTTCTCTTCTCATCTTTTTTCTCCTTCTCCCCAACAATAAATAAATAAGAATTTTCCTTCTAATTCTGGAGTCACCCTAGCAAGCAAAAACTGAAGGCATTTATGTAGAATATCACAATCCTCATTTCAATGACATAAGATATGGATATACTTAGTTGATTGCAATATTTAGCTCCTTTAATGCTTCCATACAAACTCATTGTAGTATTTCATCCTACCCTAGTTTATGTTACAAGTTATATTTACTTTCTAACCTTCTACAGGTAAAAATAACATTATTGCTACTAGAATGCATTGGGAGAATGGGAGTGTGCTTAGGTTTTGTTTTACTTCTAATCAGACAGAAAAATCAATTATGAAATGTACATTTGAGAAATTATGCTGTATAATCAAGACTGTGCTATGTACTTACCAATGATTTCATGATATCTGAATTTAATTTTCAGCTTCTCACAATCATCATATACTTCCAGATTTCGATCTTTGCCGCTCTCCATATCTGTCTTTGTGCTTCCTATCTTTATCTCTCCTCTACATAGTCTTCCAAATAAATTCCAACTGGTTTGAGAGTCAATAATATCTGATTCTGTCTGCATTGTAATGGACATTTCTTTACTTGTCATGGTCTGTGAGCTCATGAAGCCTTGGGCGCACAAACTCAAGAGTACTGCCCCAAGGTGCTTGGACCTTCTCTCTTCACTGCCTACTCCATAGTCTTTCACATTGAGGCTTCTTGCATATAAGCTGTTATTTTCCCTACCAGGTGAACCATCACTTTCCATATTTGATTTAGATGAGATATACAAGGATGAGGATCAACCTGTGGGTTGGACTAAGATACATTCTATTATGACTACTTTTCAAAGATCAACTGAGATAGTTGGAATAATTGAATATTTTCTGAGGAATGCTGAATCAGACAAAGAACTAACAGCTGAGTCATATTAATGTAATCTCCAAAGACAGATATATTAAATTCTTATTGCTGCTAGGTAGACAGAAAGAAGTTTTATTATGAATGTAACTTAGAATGCTATTTAATACTAGTTTTCCTGAGAAAAACAATGGTTGATTCCTGCACAATGTTTGATGCACTGTTGAATGTACTCATGTTTTTTTTGACAGGCAGAGTGGACAGTGAGAGAAAGAGAGACAGAGAGAAAGGTCTTCCTTTTCCGTTGGTTCACCCTCCAATGGCCACTGTGGCCAGTGCGCTCTGGCCAGCGCACAGTGCTGATCCGAAGCCAGGAGCCAGGTGCTTCTCCTGGTCTCCCATGGGGTGCAGGGCCCAAGCACTTGGGCCATCCTCGACTACACTCCCAGCCACTGCAGAGAGCTGGACTGGAAGAGGGGCAACCGGGACAGAATCTGGCGCCCCGACTGGGATTAGAACCTGGTGTGCTGGTCCCACAGGCGGAGGATTAGCCTTGAGCCACAGCGCCAGCCGGGTATTCATGTTTTTTCACCATTTTAAGCTATGTATTCATTTACATGACTAATACAGTTTGAGCCTTCTTAGTCAAAAAATTTGAAATTTGATATGCAGCAAAATTCAAAAATTTTTGATTGCCAAGTTTATGATTTTGAAGAATTTGAGGGCCTTTGGACTTTCAGATTAAGGATACGCAAATATTAAAAAAGGATGCAAAAATTCCACAACTCAGAAAAACTCCAAAATCTGAAATACTTTTTGTCCCAAACATATTGGACTAGGAATGTTAAGTAAACCTATACCTTTCTCTTTATAAAGCTATGAAGAGAATAGGCGAACTTGCATCTCCTGTGAAAGCACTCAAAAATATACAGCCTTTTGTTTTTCTAAAAAAGTTTATTCATTTATGGTTTACTTCCACTTGAAAGGCAGAGTAACAGAGAGTGAGAGAAAGTGAAGGAGAGATCCTTCAAATACTTACCAGAGCTAAAGTAGTAGCTCAGAACTCCATCCAGATCTCTCATGTGGATGACAGAGGCCAAAGCACTCATCAGCTGCTCTTAGCACACATTAGCAGGAAGCTGGATGGAGGCAGAGCAGCTGGGACAAGGAAGCCTCTACTGGTAGCCCAACTTGCTGCACCACAACACCTGCTGCAGAGTGTATCTTAAATGAACAGTTATTTTCAGCATATTCTGCTCCAAACAACTGGCAAATTCTTGTCTGTTAAATTTTACTTAAAGCAAGGATCCCTATGCTTAGAATGATTTTAGTTGTAACTGTTGAAATGCTTCCATTAGTTAAGACTTTGCTCCTATCCTTCTTTCCTCCCTCACCTTCATGGAGTTTTAGCCAATCAAGGTCTTTACATTAGGCCAGCACCGCGGCTCACTAGGCTAATCCTCCGCCTGCGGTGCTGGCACACTGGGTTCTAGTTCCGATTGGGATGCCGGATTCTGTCCCGGTTGCTCCTCTTCCAGTCCAGCTCTCTGCTGTGGCCCGGGAGTGCAGTGGAGGATGGCCCAGTTCCTTGGGCCCTGCACCTGCATGGGAGACCAGGAGAAACACCAGTGGCCGCAGTGGCCACTGAGGGGTGAACCAACAGCAAAGGAAGACCTTTCTCTCTGTCTCTCTCTCACTGTCCACTCTGCCTGTTAAAAAAAAAAGGTCTTTACATTTATGAATTCAGAACACTTTTCTGTGCTTCAGTGTGAGGGATGGTCTCTCTTTCACTATATCTATTAATTCCATAAAAATTGACAAATATATTTTAAAGAAAGCTATTAAAGAAAATTATGAGTTCTTCCCTAATTTATCATACATAGTAGATCTTTTCTGTGGTGTATACTTGATATATCTGTTAGTTGCCTGAGAAAATGATAAAAATGAACATGACCTTGGCCTTTTCTTTATGGATTCTCTGACAAGAGAATAAAATTTCGAAGTTCGAAGCAGGTAAAAACCTAGTTGAGTCTGATTTCCTGATTTTTAGGCAAAAATTCTAGAAAAATTGTCAATTATCAAGTTAGAGATACTAAGTTATTTTACATAATGGTGAGTATTCTGAAGAAAATACACTAAAACAACAAAATAGAGAAATATCCAGGCAAAAAAGATCAACTCCAGAGGGAGTTGCCACTGAAAGCCATTTGAATTGAGAGCAGAGCTGCAGGAAGAAATTACTAGGCTTGGCTCTGGAAGAAAAAAATAGATAGACATATGAGGCACAGGTCATACAGCATATGCAAAAGTCCTGAGGTTAAAAGAACTTTGTCTGTTTAAGGAACAAAAGGATATCAACTAAAGGAAATTTCAAGTGAGAGACAGAAGAGACATCAAATAAAGCTTTGTAAACTGCAACAAAGCAATTAGCACTTATTTTAAAATGAATTGAAAGGCATTGGCGGTTTGTATGCATGAGGACACTTTATAAAATTTGTGGAAATTTTTTTTGACATTAAAATGTTGAACTCTGCATATGTAAAGATGTCAAACATTTCTTGGAAATTAGTGAAAATTATGTGAAAATTTGAAGTTTTTACTCCAAAGTAAATTTATCTATTTCATTTTCCATGATTTTTTAAAAAAATTATTTATTTATTTGAAAGTCAGAGTTACAGGGAGAGAGGAGGAGGAGAAGGAAGAGAGAGAGAGAGTGAGAGAGAGAGAGAATGAGATGTTCCATCCACTTGTTCATTCCCCAGATAGCTCCAATCGCTGGGACTCGGCCAGGCCAAAGCCAGGAGTCAGGAGCTTCAGCTGGTTCTCCATGTGGGAAGCATGAGACCAAGTAGTTGGGTCATGTTCCACTTCTTTTTCTGAGAATATTTGCAGGGAGCTGGAATGGAAGTGACACAACCAGGAAACAAGATGTAGCCCATATGGGATGCCAATGTTGTGGGTGGTGGCTTTACCTGCTATGTCACAATGCTGGACCTGTTTCCCAGAATTTTCATATTTGTTGTATATTGATAGAAACTGGTGATTTTAATGCATAGAGAAGTGTATATATTTACAAAGTGTCTCCTGTGTATCTGGGACTCTTTGCAACCATTGCAACAAGAGATGGCTTAGACAAGGATCCTACATTGTAAAAGCTCATAATTCATTGGAAAAGAATATATATAAAAAGCACATCTGTAAAAAGAACACAATCATTACTGTAGAAGAGAGAGGCTAAAAGTTTAGCCACATGGGGAAAGAAACATATTCTGACTCACTCTTTATTCTCAGTCCACAGCACAGTGGCTGGCACATAGTAGGTGCTCAGGGATTCTCTATTGAAGGAACTGAACAAGAGGAAATACAGCACATGAGTAGATCACTGTGTAGGGGTAGATTCTGCCCTCTAAGAATAAAATACTTTAAGCTCAGCCTTCCTGTTTGGTTTCCATCGGCACTCATTCTGTGCAATGACACAGAGGTTGCCGAATCTCCATTTCTTTCTGAATAAATCATTTCCTACAGTGACTGAGGCAAAGCATTTATGGAACCATGGATTTTCAGTGGTGAGTGTAGAAAAAGCTATCTGGGCTGTCTCAGGTGGGAGATTGCATCAGGCAGTCAGCTTATCTGGAGCCTGGGTGACATCGCTGGGAATTTGCTTGACAGGCTTTGTGGAAATGCCAGCCAGCCTGATAAGCGCTTCATCTTGGGGAGTATGGATGACGATGATAAAGCAGAGGACGTTGTAAAAAAGTGAGGACACAATAAATAGTGTCACTTAGAGAACAGAGTCACAGAGGAGGGTAAGCAGGCAAGGAGGGAGACTGGGGATTGCACCGGGAGTCTTGAGAACTGAGTACTTGTGCTGAATAAGTAATCAGAAGAAAGGAACTGTTTATGTAAATCTACAAGTGCCTTCTTCGAGCAACCAGATACTGGAAAGGCAGCTCCTTTTTGGGAGCAAATCATTGTGACTTGCATTAGGAGCCCAGAGACATGCATGTTGGAGTGTTTACAAATGACAATTTCTCCAGTGACAACTTGAATGGCAGCAGTGACCTTGTTCTGGGAAGGAGCCAAATAGTGAATGTTTGTGGACCCTCAGAACCAGAACAGCATTTAAACATCATCAATTTCAAAACTTTCATTCCACAGGCAGAGCAACTGAGGGTTGGGGATGTCAAACACCTTGCCAAGGTCGTTTTTTTGTTTCATGCTGGCAAGCTGAGCCAGTAACAGAACCCAGGGCTCTTGATTCTTAGTCAAAAATGTTTCTGCCTAACAGTGGAGTCCCAGCTGCTTTTATCAAGACACAGGGATCTGAAGGTAGTTTGGCCTGAAGCAGAGCTAAGAGTAATCAGTGAGCTCAAATTCTTCAGCTGGATCATTTGTCAAGAACTGGGTGTGTTGTTCAAGCAAAAGGGATAAATAACGTGAGTTAAGGTTTAGGGATGAAGGACCAACAATTAAATGAAAAACCAAAATTCCGTAGAAGCCATTCTTATGAATAATCTTAACTGGGACATTTTACTCACTGCAGCTTTGAGCTGTGTTCACTTCACACAAGTCTTAAACAAGCGGCCTGGCATGGTAGGCACTAATTCCTCACTGGGTGGCTAATCAGTCTGTTATAAAGCAGTAAGAAGCCATGCGATGGGGGATAGATTTGGTTTCAAACGTACCTGTGGTCCAACGTAGGGTGTTCCCCTTATAAATTACAAGACCTTGTGGGAAGTTAAGAAATGCTGTGTGCCTCAGTTCCCTCCAATGGAAGATAATTTTAATTGCCTTGAGGATTTTTACTTATTTTTTATAAAATAACACTATCACTATATATACATACAAATATATGTACACACATGTACACATGACAGCCAACAGTAGATCTGAAAATATTTATTTATGATCATTGTGAATGTAGGTCAACACTAGAATGCTAAGTCCGTACTCACATCAATAATACATCTTGGGGATTTGCCATTTTAGAATTGTCGCACGTGTTAGTAAATTGTGAGAATCTACACTTCTGGTTCTCTGCCAGTTTGAACACTGAGCAAGATATTTCCTTGGCCTACACATTCCTCATTATTTCTTAAAGTGTGTAGGGCAAAGAGTGGGAAGTTACTCAGTGTGATGCTACAAGGCTTATTTAGTTACCCTTGTCAGAATTAGTTCTGTGCCTGGCTCAGTAGTCACAGCTCCCATTATTTACAGGGAGTTCCTTGCAACCTTTCAGAGCATAACTCCTTCTGAGAAGGGATGGAATAAGGGAAAAAGTATGAGAGAAAGTTTCACTCTCTGCCCTTATGTCTCTGTCTTCATCATTACTAATGCTTCCCCATATGGAGGGCAGGAAAGGACAATGGGCGAGGCATCACACAGATGGCTCAGAGGTTGCGATTGAGTCAACTAGAACAGCCAAAAAAGAAATAGGATTACTTAGAGGGATTTTTCCTGTCCTGTATCATCCTGAAGACAATGTATAGGGTTTTACATATTTTTCTCTTTCCATAATGCCCAATATAAAAGGAAAAAATGCTATTACCTGGGAAAAATTACATTACTATCTAAAATCTGAGGTTATATAGAAAAGAAATGAGAGTGCATTTTCCCTTTGTTTTTAGGTGAGGAAATGAACCGAAAGCATTCCACACTAGTTAGGAGCAGAGATGGGACTAATGTCTGGGAAGGCAATAAAACCATTTCATTGAATCAGACTGAATCTACGCATTTCTGTTTTCTTAAGCATTTAACAGGGAAGCTAATTAGAACTCATAAATAACTGGATGTTTAATTTCATGCAGAAACCTTCTTCTTTTGGGGATATTGAATCTAGCCCCTTGAGAACGCTGCAGGATAGAATTTTCATCCTCTACCTACCAAGAAGCCACTAAAATAGAAGGAACCAAGAAGTAATATCAGTGTCAAAGCAATTCAGAGGTTAAAAAGAAAAAAAAAAAGCAAAGCTCTAAATCATTACTTACCAAGCACTAAATGAATCCCTCTGCACCAATATCTCTTCCCTGCAGAGGCAGGAAACAGAGACTTTTGAAAAGAACATGAGATTTAGGGGCCAGCATTGTGGTACAGCAAGGCTGGCATCCTATATGGGCCCTGGTTCAAGTCCTAGCTGCTCCAATGCCTTTCCAGCTCCCTGCTAATCACTGACTGTGGAATTCCCTGAGTCTCAGTTTCCTCGTCTGTAAAACGGACATAATATCAAAATTACAAGACCATTCTAAAGATAAACTGGATATGTAATTAAGGAGCCTAACAGTAATAACACTAATTATGTTCTCTTCCATTCTCCTTCAGTTCCTGGGGATTAATGACTCTGAAATGTCAGTCTTCTCCTCTGGTGAGATTTGTTTTTCTTAAGAGCAGTCCCCAGACCACATTCCTTGCAACTGCATGCCTTGAACTACTGGGTAATCCCCCTCAGTGACATGAACCATGTCAGCCTTGACTTACGCTATCACGTCTGTGATCACCAATATTTGTTTGGCTTGTGTTCAACTTATGGTTATATTTATGATGATCCCTTTAATTCTCTACTCAAAAGAAAGACGCCTTCCCCCACTAAACACGTCGGTTGAGAAGAACATGCAGAATGTTAGTGTCAAAAGTTACCACAAAGGAGTAAACACTACTTAGCTTTCACCTGGAAAATACCAAAATAAACTCAGAAGTTCCATACTGAGCACTCCAGGCATTCCAATCCAGGTATTTTTTAAAACATAAAATTTCAACTTACTATATTGATTAAATTTCCAGAGACTGGACTTTGTACAGCAGTAATAAAATTGCCAGAGCTAGAGAAAATATTCTGAAATTGGAATAAGAGTGATTTAAAACAAGTGAAATGATTTAGAACCACAACATTTTATGCTTGGTAAGAGACCTCAGAATCATTAAGCCCTGGTGATGGGCAAGACCCCAACTCTAATCAAAATAGCTATTCCTTGGAAAAACTGGGACACACTTTCTAGAAACTCTGTGTTTGACACAATTAAAAAATCTGATTTTGCATCAATAATGTACTTAAAATAATATAAGAAATCCAGTAACATTTAAATGGCAATAGCAAAATAAAATATTTAAAGATTTTAACACCAAGATGTGTTTACAGTCACATTGGCTCAAAAGCACTTAAATGACGGCATTTAAATATGATTTCAGTATTTCTGGAAGTTGGGTACATGAAATATGCACAGTCTAGATCTTCATTTTCTGGAATGAATCAACCAAAAGTATTAGAAACATTGCTTGAATGTATTTGAGCTACTAATTCCTAAGTGTGTGACTTTGGAAAATTTTCTCAATCTTGTAGAAACTTAGTATTCTTGTAAAGCAAGAATAATAGCAATCTTATTCTCTGACATTTAATCAAATAACTTGATTTAAAATAGTTTGCTGTGGTCTCACATGTAAGAGATGTATAATAAACTTAATTTGCCCTTCCTAAACTCTGCTTATATATTCACTTCTTGATGCCATGAGCTACAGGCATGCCATATATAATTAAATAAATATTGAGCATGTTTACTTACTAATAAAATGAATGGAAATTATTAATATATAAAATGACTTGGCCGGCACCGCGGCTCACTAGGCTAATCCTCTGCCTGCAGCGCTGGCACACCAGGTTCTAGTCCCGGTCGGGGCACCAGATTTTGTCCCTGTTGCTCCTCTTCCAATCCAGCTCTCTGCTGTGACCTGGGAGTGCAGTGGAGGATGGCCCAAGTGCTTGGGCCCTGCACCCACATGGGAGACCAGGAGAAGCACCTGGCTCCTGCCATCGGATCAGCGCGGTGCGCCAGCCACAGTGTGCTGGCTGCAGCAGCCATTGGAGGGTGAACCAACAGCAAAGGAAGACCTTTCTCTCTGTCTCTCTTTCTCTCACTGGCCACTCCACCTGTCAAAAAAATAAATAAATAACTTGAGTGTAGATCATCACAGCCAAAAGCTTTAAAATAGATGAGAAAATTTTGAATATTTTAGGGCTGTTCTCTGGTGTCACTTGGACAAGAGAGACACCAAAGCCATTTCCAATTCTGGCAAAGGGGCCCCCTGACTCTATCACCTCAGGCAAGGCACCACCAGTAAGGAAGTCCACCACTGAAGAGATTTAACAGTACATTTGGGCCCTGCATCTATTGCTTTTAGGATGAGTTGCAGATAATCTCCCACAGCTTTCTACAACTTCTGTGTCTCTTTCTCCAATGACATCATTTCTTAAAATATCAGAGCACACCAGAAATTGTATTGCCATCTCAGTTTTGTGCTTGCACTAAATTTCTTGGCCAAAATGAGTGTCCATCCTATGGTTTGCAGCACTGGCAAACTCCTTCCATTTTTCTGGAAGACAATCTTACTCCTAAATCTCCCCTACCAAAAGGCAAGGGAGAGTCTGACTTGAACAATTCAAACTCTAAAATGATATTCTTTCAATGAATCAATTTAAATCTGCAGAGCTGTCTTGAGGATTAGACTACTGAACATGTTATGTGCCTACTACAGTATGTGGAATGCATAGCAGATACACTAAATCAGGAGAGGTTTGCTTGCATTTATCTCCATTTAATTAGTAGAGTCTTCACAAATCTCCATAGAGACATAAAATATCATCTAACTTTTTCTAAGCTACCTAACATTCATCATGATAAAACTTCGCTGAGGTTGGAGTGGTAGGACAAATATCTAGTGAGATTTAAGTCACTAACAGGAAAATTTGAGATGAATTTAGGTAGATGTGATCTGTGTTGGGATAACTGCTTCCTCCTTAAAGACAAGAGGGTGGAAATAAACATGAAAATTGTATTCACTTTGTAAATAGGTAGATTCCAACATAGATTCCTATCATCCTATAGAGAAAGACCAGATCCTGCTGTGTAAGATCTGGAAGGGGGTCAACTTATATGTGATAAACAGATAAGGATTGGTGGATCATGGGGGCGATAAGAACGAGGCAAGTCTAATCAGACAGGGTCCACAGACAGAAGGAAATCCAGTTGCATAATCCAAGGTGACAGCATCCAGGCAGGGTCTGTGTTCTGTAGGCTGAAAGCCTGAGATGAGGAGTCTGGAGACAAGGGAGTATCTAGTTTATAGACTTATCCTAAAGAGAGATTGTCCTAACTGATTTGTATCATTGTATGAGGCCAAACAGCTACTGCTAGCTGATTCTTATCTTTCATCTCCTATATCATCTCTCTTGTGTCAATAAAAAGCATGTATTATTTGAATATGAAGACCAAGCACAAGAGTAAGTCCTGAAAAAATGAAATAAAAGTGTGATTGAGAATTTGTGAATGTGACATGTGAGCATCTTGTTGATTTGGGGGGTTTCCCATACAGTTCTGCACACAGTTTGATTCATTTTGTGAAAATGATGATAAAGAAATGTCTGATTTTAAAAAATAATCTTATTTTCTGTATCCCTGGATGTTTTACATCCACAAAAGTTATGATAATACAATTAATCCAGACACATTTTTCTTTCAGAACCACTACAAAATTCCTTCTGAGCCACTTTTTGAACAAAAAAACAATCACCACGGTTTTGACTTTATTTTTAAGCCAAGAATTATCATGTTCATTTTCTCCCCTCACTCTTTCACTTTGTAAAGGTAATAACTTCTATTGCAAGCAATAGTCAATATAGCACAAGTTGGAGAAATAGGTTGAACATTCTTTAGTGGCGAGTTTTACAAGATAAGATTCTAAGTCAGGGCAAACATGTTTCAGTGGAGATAGGCACCTTTTTATATGTGATTTTGCAGACCCCTCTTGTGCACTTTTCATTCTCTCTTTCTATTGACATCTTGGTTTTTTACACTTCATCATGGTAATATCTTGATTTCACATAAAGCCTTGTA
Organism: Lepus europaeus; assembly: GCF_033115175.1. Classification (NCBI taxonomy): domain Eukaryota; kingdom Metazoa; phylum Chordata; class Mammalia; order Lagomorpha; family Leporidae; genus Lepus; species Lepus europaeus. The sequence continues at coordinate 77,195,711 of NC_084842.1, read as the reverse complement.
TAGGTCCTTAGTTTGTCTCTTATGACTGTATAATTGGTGGATTAGCTCAGAAGTGTCTTTATGTTTATTTGAATAATCATTGTAATTATTTTGCTTTTGTTGCTATTTTAGTGTTTATAGGAATGCATCCATAGACATCACTCAATTTAATCCTCAAAAATATAAGCTATAAGGTATTATCTATCTCCCTTTTAAAGATAGAGTCTGAATTTAGGGAGTTTAAATTATTTGCATAAGCTACATGGTAAAGAAGAGATTTCGCCTAAACACATTTCATAAAAATGCTCTTTCCCACACTACTATGTGAGGTCGTAAAAGATTTATCTACCATAGCGATAAAAGCTATCATAAAAGTCAAGTCTAAAAATTTTGCAGAGAAGAAATCTAGGGAATACCAAATATCAGGCTAATTTGTTTATGTTTATGTTATGTATATGTTAGAGAGAGAGTGTGTTGGTGCTTCAATATGCTTATTGGGTGGGTGACATAGGTAACTTAGATTAAATGTACTGAGAATATTCTCCATTTTGTAATATGCAAGGCTTTAGGGATGACACAGGAAAACTAAAACCATGCAGTCATTATTAATGCTGTCTGTGAGCCAAAAAGTGCAGGCTTTTGAGAATATGTAGTGGGTTAAGCTATAATCATTCTCCATAAATCTCTGGGCTTATTGATGTTCCCTTCCCTCACTCCTTGCACATAATGTCTGCTCACCTCCTTTTTGGTAATCTATAGCCTACGCCTTCAGGAAAGACTGCAGTTTAAAGTTCCTTTTTTCAGGAACTTTTTATAGACTCAGAGTGAATACACGGGTCTCATTTTGACTCAATGCCAATGGCTTAATACTTCATGTACAAGTACTAAAATGTTCTCAAATTATGTCTCATCTATCAGTTTTCTTTGATTTAAGAAACCTTTATTGAATGGTCATGTGAATATACAAATAATTCCCTGCCTTCTGTTCAGCCCCAAAATGGATAACAGAAGGCTTAAAGTAAGAAAAAAAAATCACACTCTGTGTTTATGGGACCAACAGCAACTTTATCACATAATAGGAAGTACAAATATTGCCTAATGGCTTGATCACAATGATCCATATCACACCTTCATTAAATTAATAAAATATTATCAAATTTAGAAGAAAACACTATTACACAATTACTTTGCTAATCGCTACTTTTCATCACCACAAATTGAGCACATTTAGCTCATTTTAAAAAAAAAATCCACTGTATATATTGGATACAAATTTAATGTGCCATTCTGTGCATGAGTATATGTATATGTGTCTATAAATTCAACTACTATATATATATATATATATATATATATAAAATTCAACTACAACTAATGAAATGCCTGTTGGAGAGGGACTTTCTCTAACCTTTTTTCACAAGTGAACATCAAGACTCTGGAGTGGATTTCAAAAATACTTTACAGTAGTGATTTGACTTATCACCTACAAAAAGACTGTCATGCTGTGGACACTGAAAAACAAACAGAGATAATTTTAGTCATTTTGGTTGTCTGTATGCACTTCAGAGAAAAGAAATGATAAAATAATATGTGGTTACAAAATTCCACTGGGATAGAAAGTGCCAATGTACAACTTCAAATTTCATTTGCATTTAAAAGAAGCACACTCTAAAATAATTTCTCTTCGAACATTGTTAAGCCTGAATTTGTTTTATATAACCCCCAGGGGACACTTTCCTGTTAACAACTGAACACATTTCCTTACACTAATGTTACAGTTACACCCATTTCTTCAGCAAGTTTGTGCCAAAATAAGTATCAAAATTATCTTGATGTGTAAAAATATTGTCACCTGCTTCTAATTCCAAAACATCCAACTCAAATGGCATTTCAGATTTCCTGCCAAAATATTCAGCTATAAGAAAAACATAATTCTTAAAACTATCACCAAAGTTTATAATCTGAAAGAGTTTTAACTGGATGCACAAGAGAACTGAAATGTTTCTATTTGTTGATGACATTTCCATTGTCTGAGATTCTAGAACACCCACATTTCTTGGAAAAGAACACATAACTCAGATGCCATACATTGGAATGAGTTTTACTTTTTGAGAAACAGAGAATAGCAATATTTTTCAGTTGAAATTATCTCATCTTCAAAGTTTGCTGCTCCAAAGATGACATTTTGGAGATGGGGAAAACAAGGCCCAGAAATGTGTCTTTAATTCCACAGGTCACACAGCAAATAGGGACCAAAATTAAATCTCCATTTTGCTAATTCAGAATTCCTTCCATTTCCACAGTTTCTTTCCAAGTCAGAGCATATGTTGAATGCTCTGAACACTTGGCCACAGCGTTAGCCTACAAAACCTGTTAGACTATCTTTCTACCCATATCAGGTAACAAACATTAAGTAGATTATTAAATAGGCTTTCAAACATCTTTTACCTTCTCTTGCTCTTAGGGACGTTCTGTGGTCTTCTGCCCAGGACTTGACTGTGGCCTGCCCAGGACTTGATTGTGGCACCATGCCACCTTGTAGGAGGAAATCATGGCTGTTAAGAGTTTGTCATTTTTCATCGCAACTGAGCCAGTTCCTCCCAATTACCCCAATTTAGAGATATATGGCTTAGAGAAGGTCAAATATTTTATTGAGAGATGATGGGGAGGAAATTTTACAAACTATCAAAATAATTGTGCCTAGATTAAGTTTATGATAAATATTCAATAAATGGTACTAGAACAGGTATTTGGCCTAGTGGTTAAGATGACTAATCCCACATAGGAGTAACTGGGTTCAATTTCTGGCTCCAGCTCCTGATCCAGGGTCTTGCTAATGCACACTATGGGAGGAAGTGTTGATGGATTAACTAATTGGGCAGTTGGCCCCCTGCTATCCACATGGGAGATTTGGGTTGAATTCCCAGTTCTCAGCCTCAACTCCACAGCTGGGACATGCTGATATTTGGAGAGTGGACCAGCTGATGCCAGTCTCTCTCTCTCTCTCTCTCTCTCTTTCTCTCTCTCCCTCTCTCGCAAGTTAATTAATTAAAAATAATGAAATGTACTATTATTCTCGTTATTGTTAGCTCGACATAATTCATTAGTATAGAGTTATTGCCAAACAAGGCTAATGTGGTGATGGACACATTACTGGAAATTATGTATCTGGAAAGAGTGAAGTAATATTTCCACTCCATTCTGGAAAATCAGTGCACTGCCAGATTCAATGTGTGTATAATAAGGTATTAGAAAGAAAATAAACATACCTTGGGATACTAATTTCTTTCCTCTTCAGCTACAATGTAATTTCTTTCAAATCAGTACGTTTCATTTGTTCATAATCTCAAATTCTTATATTTGAAATGAAATAAGAAGTCACCCCTACTTAGAGGGTTCTTGAAGGTACAATAAATGATGATGAGATTTTGAGCAAAGAATCTGACATATGACATATATTTCCATAAGAGAGTCTCTTCTGTCTTTGTCTCAAGTGTAAGTCTGCCGTCCTGGGTAGGGTTCCTGGTCTATACGATTTCCTGGCCATCCTCATTACCATGTTGAAAACAGTTTGGCTTTTGAACCAATCCATTCAAACTCTACTCTCTTACAGATAGACAATGGTGAGTGAAACTGAGAAGTCTGTGCTCCTGCCACTGCAGATTTTAAATTCCCAGACACAGAAAATAAAAATTAAAAGAAACTAAAGATAATCAGATCTGGCCTCACACAAAAATGGAGCTTTTACTGTGGGCCAGGCACTTGGTTAAGCACACTGTACATTTCTTACTTCATTTAAGCCTTCAAATTTCTTGATGAGGAGGATTATTATTATCATCTTAATTTAGAAATAAGGAAAATGAGGCTCAGATTAAGACACTTGTGCCAAACCAAATAGCTGGTAAATAGCAGAGCTAAGAGTTTAAGCCCACTTATCTAATGGCAAAGTCTGCATTAATAATCAAGTCTCTAGAATGCCTCCCTCAAGTTTTACAAATTGACAAGGATTCTGTATGTGTTTCTAACCCAAAATCTTGAATCCTTTGTCCATTTACTTTACAAAATTCAAATCCACTATCTTTGGACATCTGGGCTTTAATTTTTTGCAGACAAAAATAAACAAATAAAAATAAACAAGCAAAAAGACTTGTCTTAAGCCCTTCAGAACTTACACATATGACCTGATTTGAAATTTTGTCAGCATCTTTATACTGGTTATTCTCTGCTAACTACTTTATCTAGGCATCACTGAAAATAGAAGTCAAGAAGCCAATATTTTCACATTATGATTTTTCCTGAAAAGAATGGAAGCACACAATTACATTTATCTTCCTATAGTTTTACCTGGTGATTAAATGTTGTTGCAATTCAAATGATAAAAAATATTATCATAAAAGTCCATTGAATTGAAAGATGTAATATTTCATTAAAAGCATACTGGTCCGCGATTTCTTTCTTTTTCGTTATTACTGCAGTAACAAAGAATGGAAAGGGCATGTGGTGCTCGCATAGACACTTTCTCCATCTATACATGAAGTATTCATGCAGCATGTTTATGTGAGTGGTAGTGAAATCAACACTGGAGACAGAATGACAAACAAAATATCTGCTTCCTCCAAAGCGAATTTACAGTCCTGTGGGGGAAAACAGACAAGAAAAGAAAGAGGAATTTTTAACACTTTTCCATTTGGTAATGGATGTCTATATATTTATGTGGAGACACAAAGAAAGAAGGATTCTTACACCTCGAGATAATTCAATTAAAATAAAAGTGATGATATTTTCACTGAATCTTAAAAGGTTCATTGCTAATCAGAAAAGCTAAGGCAAGAAAGGGAAGAATATAAAGACTGAGGTACACAGAGATGGAGGTATTTTCCTTAATTTTCATAGCAGAAGAGCAGCTAAATTAAAATTGGAAGTCACAGTGGTCTTGGCCAGAGCTGTTTCTGTACCTCAAGGAATGTTTCTGCATTCTTTTCCACGAGTTACTCTCACTCTAAGAAAGTCCCACAGAGCAATTTCCTATATGTCCCTTAGCTTCATTTCAAAAATGGAGCTTGCTGGAGCCAATACACTATCCCACGGTGAGCTGAAGGCTTGCCAGGTCGTAAGGGAGAGACCAACCTCCTTTCAGGGAATACAGTGCTTGGTTTATCTTGCCTCAAGCTATCCCTCCTAGAGGATTATTTGCGTTGTCTAAGCATGATATGACACAGACACCTGAACCAGCACAGAAGGTTCTGCCTGCATACCACTGGAAGTTTCAAGGGGGGACCTGAGATACAGAGAAACTAGAAATAATGCTGCCCTCAATCTTCTCAAATGATTGTTTTGAAAAAATGAAGTGAGTTTGGGTGAGAGGATGTTGGCTATGTAGGGAGGAGAGAGAAATGGATGAATAGTGAGCATCTCCTGACATGCATTGATTCAGCAATTGATGAAGGTACTTGTCATCCTTTTTTAGCTGTGAAGTTTTTAAACATTTATAAATTATTTGATACTCGTCTCATAAAAAGTATGATATAATTCCTCACACAGCAAATCTGGATCAACATTAAATGACTCACTTGTAATGAATATAACACTAATAGTTGTGCACTCTCTCTCGTTCTCTCTCTTGCTCTCTCTCTCTCTCTGATTTGCTGGCCCCCAGGTCTTTTGAAGCCCTGAACCTCTATGTATGAAGTTCAGCTCCCCTGGGCTTAACATGCTGCAGTATCTATGTAGAAAGAGATTGGCCCGAGGAGCCTGAGCTGTTCCATCTAACAGTTGTTTAAGTCCAGGTATCACCAGGTAAGAGAGAAAGCACTAGATATTCCAACCTTGGCCTTTGAAGGATCCCAGCTGATGATAAGTGAGCAGAAAAATTTCATTCACAGGGTCTTTCCAGCTTGCAATTCCATGAGCAAAAGTCATGCTGTTTGCTTTAAGACACCCATTGTCAGAGTGGTTCATTACAGAGCCACAACACTTGGAACATCAGCATGGTGATTTAAGCGAATCTCAGAAAATCTCAGCATTTATTCACACAGAGCTACACAGTGCAGAGCCGGGAGCTGAATTCCGGCTTTCTTTCCACCAAAGGTTCTGCCCTTTTTGACATACTATATGGCCTGATAGATTTCGTGTCAATGGCAGACTCAATATTTCCCATTTCTCTGATGTGGTGTCTACTACAGTACAGCAGTCTGAATATGTAACAGATTTCTGCTGGTATTAACAGTCACAAAACTTATCTGGATGGGCTGGCACTGTGGCATAGCAGGTACAGCCACTGCCTGCAGTGCTGGCATCCCATAAGGGCTCCAGTTCAAGTCCTGGCTGCTCCTCTTCCTATCCAGCTTTCTGCTATGGCCTGGGAAAACAATAGAAGATGGCCCAAGTCCTTGGCAGCTGCACCCACGTGGGAGACCTGGAAGAAGCTCCTGGATCCTGGCTTTGGATCAGCACAGCTCCAGCCATTGCAGCCAACTGGGGAGTGAACCATTCTCTCTCTCTTTCTCTCTCTCTGTAACTCTGACTTTCAAGTAATTAAATAAATCTTTTTAAAAAAGAAAACTTGGCCGGCGCTGCGGCTCACTAGGCTAATCCTCCGCCTTGCGGCGCCGGCACACCGGGTTCTGGTCCCGGTCGGGGCACCGATCCTGTCCCGGTTGCCCCTCTTCCAGGCCAGCTCTCTGCTGTGGCCAGGGAGTGCAGTGGAGGATGGCCCAAGTCCTTGGGCCCTGTACCCCATGGGAGACCAGGAGAAGCACCTGGCTCCTGCCATCGGATCTGCGCGGTGCGCCGGCCACAGCGCGCTACCGCGGCGGCCATTGGAGGGTGAACCAATGGCAAAAGGAAGACCTTTCTCTCTGTCTCTCTCTCACTGTCCACTCTGCCTGTCAAAAAAATAAATAAATAAATAAAAAAGAAAAAAAAAAAAAGAAAACTTACCTGGATGGTAAATCTCTCTGCATAGAACATATGACACTGATATAGATAATATCAAAAATTATGTATGGCAATTATAATTAAAATGAATCATATATGTGGTAGCTATGCTCCAGAACATCACCTTACATGCACAAGCTACTCTGCCCTTCAAGAAAAGGAACTTCTACTCCCCACCCCCACCGCTTTGAGTTTCTGAATGATTGATCAAGAGAATGTACAGAATGTGATGTTCTCGGACTTCTGAGCACTGGCCTCTGTTTTCTTCCCTGTGAAGTTTTAGCTTGGGCTGATATAATGAAAATATATGGATGACTTTAAACAATAGAATTCAATCCTCATAGTTCTAGAGGCTGGAAAGTCCAAGATCAAGATCCTACGTCTGGTGAGGGCCCTCATCTTGGCTTCAGATGGGTGTCTTCTTGATGTGTTCTCACATAAGGGAGAGAGAGAGAGAGAGAGAGAGAGAGAGAGGAGTACTCCCCATCACCTTCCAAGGGCATTAGTCATATTAAGAGGAACTCACTACCAGTTCTCAGAAAATGATTCTTTTTTTTTATCTTTTATTTAATGAATATAAATTTCCAAAGTACAGCTTATGGATTACAATGGCTTCCCCCCCATAACTTCCCTCCCACCCACAACCCTCCCCTTTCCCACTCGCTCTCCCCTTCCATTCACATCAAGATTCATTTTCAATTCTCTTTATATACAGAAAATCAGTTTAGTATATATAAAGATTTCAACAGTTTGCCCTCACATAGCAACACAAAGTGAAAAAATACTGTTGGAGTACTAGTTATAGCATTAAATAACAGTGTACAGCACATTAATGACAGAGACCCTGCATGATATTTTTTTTTTAAAAATTGATTAATTTTCTATGTAATTTCCAATTTAACACCAAGGTTTTTTTAGAAAATGATTCTTGTAAATACATGCTTTACAGACATTTTTAGAAGAAAGTTGCTTTGGGATACTGGTGTTTTTTATGAAAATCACCAGTCAAGTTTCACTATATCCTTCAGGAAATGACAAGTTCTTGAGTTGATTGGGGGCCTCCTTTTTATGAAGGTGATACGATTTCTGAATGTTGTAGATGGTGTGAGTACCCCGGTGAGCCAACTAAGCTCCTACGTTCCAAGCTGTCACTCAAGGATGAAGCCTTCTAGGCCTTTAGGGATCCATCCGAAATTTGGTTTCACATTTTCTCAGGATAAACTTATTGCACGGAAAACAAACTAGTAGCCTTACAGTCTATTAAGTGACCACACCTAATAAAGTGGAATTAGACATAAACTTAGGAAGATTGACAATTTCAGCCGGAGTGCTCTGGTCTTGTTTTCAAAAGAATGGGGCATGAGTTGCTGTCTTGCTTCCGCTGTGTCCTGAATTAGGTAACATCCTTACTATTTGATAGCTTCATCCAAAGAAAAGTTTCCTAACTCTAGAAACTGTTTTTGGTTCCAGGCATTCATTGGTAAATAAGATAGAAGTGATGTCAACCTTTAAAGATCTTAGAGTTTTCTACTTCAATGGTAGATGTTTCCCAAACTCTATGCTACTCCAAATTTGAGTAAATATTTACAGAAATAATATGTCCCTATTCCATGGTTAACACCAAAGAAGACTCAGTGAGGAAATGAACTAATATATGGGCACTATTTTATAGACTTATAGATTGTTACAAAAGAAACCTTGGAGAGATACTACACAACATGCAGCTGAATTGCCCAAATGTGTCTAAGGCTCCAGTATCTTACAGAACCTGGGATTCTTTATTGTCAAATTCCTACAAAATGCTATAGTATGACTTTTTCAGGATGTTGTAAGATGCTGTCTGTGTTACTTAAGCATTATATTGAAAACTCTTATAGTATTTTTGTCACAAATTTTGTAGTCAGAGGTTCATACTGTATGCTCAGGTTGATATCATAACCTCTCTACTGGTAGCGTGATCTTGGACAAAATTATCAATTTCTAGGAATTTCAATTCTCTTCTTTTTAATACAGGATTATAATTGTAACTATGGTTCATGTGTTTCCACCAAATTTCATGTATTTGAAGCTTAATCCCCAACTTTATATGTCCGTGGTATTTGGAGGTTGGGTCTTTAGGAAGTAATTAGAATCAGATGAGTTCATAAGGGTTGGTTCCTCCATGGCTGCATTAATGGCATTATTGGGAGAGCAAGATAGACCCAAGCAAGAAAGCTTGTTCTACTCACCACATGGCCCCATCCTCCATGTCCTGGTCCAGGAAGAAGACCTTTACCAGATTCAGGGCAGATACTGGTGTCTTGCTCTTAGACTTCCTAGTCTCCTGGATCTAAAGTGAAATACACTTTATTTATAAATTACACAGTATGTAGTGTTCACTTATAGCAATGGAAAAATGAACTGAGACGAATGTATATGTTTTCTGGTACCTGAGAATTTCTTAGTAATGATAACTATGATTTAGTTATTTTCCCCCTTGGACTTCTATTTTAACTTTTATAGTTGAGAGTCTGTTTTTGTTTTTGATGATTCTCAGCTGTAAAGAGAAATACTCTTGTGATTCGTAAAGTCCAGTCTTTGGCACTAGTAGTTATACACAGATATTTCATGAATAAAAGCTATTTTAGAAAGATAAATGATCCACATTCAAAAAAATATATGTTTGCCTTTAAGTACTTCAAAAATATTTTGGGGAGGATTTATCCTAGCAGTTATGCCTAAATCTCTCATTAGAGTGCCTGTGTTTGATTCCTAGTTCTGTCTCTTGACTCCAGCTTCCCTCCAATGAGATCTTGGGAGGAAGCAGTGATGACTTTGTACTTGAGCACCTGCCACTCACACGTGTGGGAGACCTTAATTAAATTCTTGGTTCCTGACTCCAGCCCTGACCCATATATATTTATGTCAACTGTGTGTATTTTTTAAAAAAATTCATTAGGTGTATTTTTTTCTACTTTTTTTTTTTAGATTATTTATTTGAAAGGTAGAGCTATACACAGAGAAGGAGAGACAAAGATAGAGGTCTTCCATCCACTGGTTCATTCCCCATATGGCCACAATGGCTGGAGCTAGGCTGATCCAAAGCCAGGAGCTTGGAGCTTCACCCAGGTCTCCCATGCAGATCCAGGGGCCCACGCACTGGGCCTCTTCTGCTGCTTTCCCAGAAAGCCATAGGCAGGGAGCTGGATCAGAAATGAAGCAGTCAGGACTTGAACTGGCACCCAAATTGGATGCTGGCAGTCAGAGGCTTAACCCACTATGCCACAGTGTTGGCCATACATATATTTTTATGTCAATAATCACTACCAATGTAGGTTAAAAAGAAAGACTAAGAAAAGTTACAAGAAGTCTTGACTGTTGAGGAACATTTTTTTTTTCTTAATTGAGAATGAAGAATGGGAGAAGGAGAAGGAGGTGGGTTGGGAGAGTGAGTATGATGGAAAGAATCAGTATATGCCTAAAGGTGTACTTATGTAATTTGTACTCATTAAATAAATGGTTCTTTAGGAAAAAAAGGAAATAATATAATTGAACAAATTAGTAACAAGCCCTAGGCAATTGGATATTGTCTAAGGTCCTCAGGCCAATACCAAAGATTCTTTGATCATCCATGTACTTGGTTTTCTGCCTCTTGGCCAATTCAATGCCAGTGCTCTATGTACCTTAAGAGCTGCGCATGGGCATAAGCTTTCTAGTCTAACATGGTTGCAGATTTTTTTTATCACTTATTGGTTTGTTGCTTCATTATATAAATTAACATGGTTTTATCATAAGTCAATTTTTAAAAAAAATAGCCAAATCACATACTTAAAATAATTTATTCCAATGTTAGACAAATAATTTGTCTCTAAATATTCATCTTCTGTAAGTACTTTAGTTTGATTCTTGTGAATAAATTGTGCAGGCTCGACCTGCTAGGCCTGCACAACCAGCTGGCTACTGCATTACTTCACCTGCACTACTGCACCGTGATTGGCCACACCCAGAAGACCCCCAACACAGCATTGGTCATACCCAAACACCAACATCTGGTTGATGACACCCAGAAAGATGAGTCTGTGATTGGTGACACCCTAGAGCACACTCACTGCCCAGTGTTAAAAGGATAAAAAGGCAAGCCTCACAACTGCTCTTCATCCCCTCGGGGACCATGGCTCAGCAGTCTTCACTGAATGAAGCTCTGCTCGCCACTCCACAAAGCCAACCTCACCTGGACATCCCAGCCGCTGGCAGAGCTGACATTGGAGCCAGAAAAACTACTCATCAGTGACCTCTCCAACACTTCACTTTGCCATCTGTCTCAGAACTCCGAGCCTACTGCCCAGAGTGCCAGTCATCCCACGGCTCCTGCCGGTAAGTGACTGTTCTGAGATCCATCTCTTTGAGTGGCAATGGAGACTCTGGACTCTGGACTTCGGACTTTGAATTTTCATGAGCATGATAGGAAACTTGAAAATGCAACATTCATATTACACCCCTAGCCATGAGTTTAGGTTGATTATGCTTTTACGCTTTGTATGTGTTATACTTATTACTACTGCTGGATATTTTTAGAGATTGTCTTACTCCTAGATGTGTGTTATGACCTGTGGACTAATAACATATTGATTGGTATTGACCTTTAGATGTGTGCATTAATATATGGAGAGAGTGATATTGAGCAATAAATTATATCACAATTCTGTGTGGTTCTTCCCCGTGCTCTGACACGTCACATTAGCCTTGTCGAACTGCGCAACAAGTGACACTCAGGACATTTGGCAAGAAGCACTGGTGAACATGTCCACTTTATTAATGACCATACACACCTTTTAAAGGGCAAGCAGAAGGGGTGTAACTAATTCAGGGCACACTAATTCTATAGGATAGAGCCAATATTGGCGCCACTATGCTTCTCCAATCAGCTTAAAGGTCACATAGCTAGGATAGATTTCCAGGTGGTCCTAATGGGCCTGGGCCACACCTGGGAGCTGTTTACCTGATTGGCAATTACAGAGCCCTTTACCAGGGAGCAGTGTGGGGGGTGTCTGGGGCTCCTGCCACCTGCCAGCAGTCAGGGTGTGGGACGTGGGAGGCAAGCTGTGCCATGCCCTCTCAATCTCCTGTAAGGGCAGGGCAGGCAGACTCCTGCCAGCTGCAGGACCACCCACAAAATTGTGCTATTAGCAAGCGATTAAGAGTGTATAATAATATTTTTCATAAACTGTAATGATTTTTATCATATATGCATTCATACACATCCAGATATATGATCCCCTACCTGTAATTACCTAGGGTGATTATAACTGCTCTACACTGGTGCAGTCATTTCTTGAATTGTAGCATGGTGGTGATAAATTCAAGCAGTAGAGAAAAGCTATTTAGATAAAAATCCTCAAAATATGATATTTTCAGGTGTGTGAACTCTATCAACTTATCTGACCTTTTCTGAGACTCTGTTTCCCTCAGTTGTAATATATGGATAACTGTTACTACTTTTGGAGTTGTTGTAGGAGTAGGTGAGCAGTACCTAGTTCTTAGAAAGCTTTCAATATGTGGTTATTATTATTATTATGGTTATTTTACAGACTTTTTTTTTTTGACAGGCAGAGTGGACAGTGAGAGAGAGACAGAGAGAAAGGTCTTCCTTTACCGTTGGTTCACCCTCCAATGGCCACTGCAGCCGGCGCGCTACGGCCAACGCACCACGCTGATCAGAAGCCAGGAGCCGGTCTCCCATGGGGTGCAGGGCCCAAGCACTTGGGCCATCCTCCACTGCACTCCTGGGCCACAGCAGAGAGCTGGACTGGAAGAGGGGCAACCGGGATAGAATCCGGTGCCCCAACAGGACTCTAACCCGGTGTGCAGGCGCCGCAGGCGGAGGATTAGCCTATTGAGCCAAGGCACTGGCCTACAGACATTTTTAAATCATCAGTGACAGAGTACAAAATTAGTCATTTGCAACATTTATTAACATCAGCTGTGTGCTTTGTCCTATACTAAGACTTATTTCTAATTACTTTAGAGTCTATAAAGTAGGGAATTGCAATTTTGTCTCAAAGCATTGTGGAAGTGGAAGAAACACAATCCAAAAAATTGCAAACTATTCCATTTGTTTTCATTGAAAATGTGTAAGAAATATAAATATATTTTCTAAGAAGAACTATCCGTTAATATACTCTCTATGGGGTATGTTTTATAGCACAGTGGGTTAGCCATGGTTTGTGACACTGGCATTCCCTATTGTAATACCAGTTGTGTCCTGGCTGTTTCATTTCTGGTCAAGACCACTGATAATGCACCTGGGGAAAGCAACAGATGAGGGACAATTAATTGTGCCCCTGCCACCCACATCAGAGAGTAGGATGGTGTTCCTTGCTTCTGATTTAGCCTGGTCCAAACCTGGCTGTTGATCATATAAGCAGTGAATGAGAGAACAGAAAATTGATCTCTCTGTCTTGTTTCCCTCTCTGTGATTGTGCCTTTTGAATGAATGAATGAATTAATGAATCCTTTAAAAATACACTTTCATCATATGCCACAATTCTAGAATCATATTTCTTCCCAAGAGCCTCAATTTCTCCCATGAACCAAGGCTCATATTGCTTATTTTCCTAATACACTTTCCCCTTTCTCCAGTTCCAAATGTAAATCTACCTGTTTAGATCCACTTGACTTTCAACAGCAAGAAAGCATGTCATTTCTTGAGGAGGTATAGAGGCAGGAAGGAAAGTGGGTGAGAACTGATGTGAAAATTATTTAATTCCCTTTGACAACTAGAGTAAATATGTCTAAATTAACGATTTTCTCAGTCACATATAGTTTATCCTCTCAACTCATCTCTGTGCACGATCACCATAATTTTATTGATGAAGAATTTCAAATGCCTTCAAAACTTTCATCTGGTAAGCTAGAGTTCAAATCCTAGCCTATGTGTAATTTTTAAGACTAATGTTTTTCTTACTATACTATCTCATGTTATGATTACTACCCTGTTTCAAGATGCATATTTTGAGACAAGAACACATATACACTAAAATTTGTTTTAGAGACAAACCTGTGGCAGTAACGTTTAAGAGTTCATCAATTTTTAGTTGTTTAAGTCTACCCCGAAGCAACCTCAGGTATCAGTTGGGACCCCTGCCTGGTCGTTCCTCCTCTGCTTCTTAGGTCTCCATCCTCGTTTTCTTGGTTCATGCATGACACCATCTGATCATCTCTGCAGTCATTATGGCTATTCCAGTATCCACATCCTCCTTCCCCAACAGCAATTGGAACAGAGAAACACACACACACACACACACACAGAATCCTGTTTTAATCACCAAATGCGTGCAACAGTGGGACTTGGCCCAGGCTGAAGCTGAGAGCTGGGGATTCAACTCAGGTTTTCCATACAGGTGGCAGGAACTCAATCATTTATGCCATCACCACTGCCTACCAGGATCTGCATTAGACAGATGTTAGAAGCAGGTACCAGAAATGAGAACCAAACCCAGGTAACTGATGTCAAATGTTGGCATTGTAAAGAGTGTCTTAATGCCTGCCTTACAATTTGTTTTAATATGAAAGGCAGAGAAATACAGTACATGGGAGAGAGAGAAAGGGAGACAGAAAAACTCTCATCTGCCAACTCACTCTCTAAATGTCAGTGATGACTGGGATAAAGCTGGGGTAGGAACCAGGAGCCAAGATCCAGGAACCAGGATCTCTGTTGAGGTCTTCCATGTCGGGAGCAAGAATCCAGTTAACTGTCTCACATGGTCTACATTGGTGGGAAGCTGCAGTCAGGAGCCAGAGCCAGGTACTTTTGTGTGTGACATAAAGATCTATCTCTGGATTAAATACCCGGTCCCCCTAATAACAATTTACCACTTATGTTTCTTGGCAGGACTGCCAGTTTCATATATGAAATCTATTTTCCACCTCTTTTCTAAAGGCATCCAGGCCAGCAATGTGTCTTCTCAACATCACCCTTATCACTTTAGGATGTAGTCACTGGAAGAGATGCCTGGCCTGTAGCTAATACACTGTGTTTTGACTTGAGCATAGATTGCATTCGGGTATTGCCTAAGTAAAAATTCATCAAGCTGTGACTTTTCAAACATACATATTTGACATACAAATTATTTTTGAATAAAAGTGAAAAAAGGAAACAAGAAAGGAAATACAACAACACAGACAACATTTTCTGCAGGTAATGGTGTCTGTGTGGCCTAGTTTGGTGCATTAAGGTATAAGCAGAATTTCACAGAATGGGGCATTGTGGTGAGACTGGTATTTTCCTGATGGAAGGTTCAAAAGAGCGTGACTTGCACCTCCCATGCTTCTTCATTTCTGAGACTCAGGCCTAGAGATGGATCACTTGCCTTGTAACCATAAGAATCAAAGCCATATGCAAAACAAATAAGGTAGGAAGCTGGAAAGAACCCAGGTGATGAGATCTCTAGCAAGGACTTGTGTCACAGATTGTAAACTCTAGGCGTTACTTAAAAAAATATGTTCTTTGTTATTTATGATAGAAAAGCCTTCCTTCCTCCCCATTTTTTTTTTTTTATTATTTAGCAACATTCAATTCTTATTGTATCCCATATTTACTCTGGGTTATGTCTAATGAATAAAACCCCACCAGAATCGTGGCCAAATATTTTATAGAGGGACTAAAGAAACCAACCTCCAGAGTCTATCTGGACTTCTAGTTGGCAAGTTTTAGTTTTGTTCATAAGTAACATCACAGTGAAGGTTTTCAGGCATTGACTTCTTCTAACTTTTATATTCGCTTTCTTGAAAGAATATTACTATCTCATACTTGATAAACAGGGAGTCACATTTTTAAAGGACTAAAGTAAAGTTAATAATACTCCACTGTTCGGTTAAAAAAAAAATGAAAAGTCAGACTGAGGACCCTGGCTGTCTCATCAATTGAGTGAAATCCTTACGAAGGAGACCTGAACCCTTCTGAGCTGAGTAGCATTACTTTATCAAGTAGAAACTTCCCTGAGAAAAGTCATTTGAACTATAGCATTCATTTCCATTCATAAACGTTAATTCTGTCAAAAAAAATGTCTGTTTAAAAAAATATACAGCACATGAGGTGTTTTGAAGTTTCAGCTGCCGGGGTCCTGAACATAGAAGTCAAACAATTTCTCTGTTTCTATCACACTGCAAATCCAGTCATAGAATGCTATATCCTATACATTATCTCTCCTCTTCTACATGAGCATCATGCTCCAAATTCCATCAGTTCTTTCCTAAACAAATGCAAAATTCTCTTCCCAACTCACATTCTGGGGTAGACAGAAGTCAGTTCATGGCTCTGCTCAGAAACCCTCCTGTATCTCACTTATACCAGGAGTGATACGCTTCTTTTTACTCAAAGATTCTTGGTCTATGGTTATCAAATTTATTGTTTTACCACTGCACTCTGTGTGTCAGGATACGCCTTGGATCAGGGATTTGCCATGGTTGTTCCCTCTGCCTGAAGCATTCTTATCCCAAATGACACCCTGACACACGTCTGTCTCTTCTTTCCACAACCTGGATAAAATATCCTTGTATCTTAGACTTCATCCTGATCTTGAAACTTACTCTTCTTTCTCTCTTCTCCTATCCAGCTTACTTTTTCTCATATTATATTATTATATCATGTGTTTTGTATTTTAACTTAGCTATTTTGAGTCTGCAATATAGATTCTTGAGAGCAGTTATTTTGCTCTTCCATTCATTAAATTGGTTGATAATAAAAAATAGCTGAGTAAGTGAATTATTTGAGGAATGAACAAGATAAAGTTGTGTATCACCTTTGGACATATGTTCAATTACTGGAGCAAAAGTTAGAGGAAACAAAGAGAGAAAACACTGAAGAAATCTGCCTCCTTGGAATTCTTTGTGAAAGACATTCTGACAATCCTTTGTCAAATGCCCGGTGCTAACAATGCTCTTACTCAGAGCACCATTCATCATGATCAGCATTCCACTTGCAGTGAGAGGAGGAAGCCAGTCTTTCTGTCTGACAAACTACAATCCCTGAAATGACCCACTGCCATGCCTGCTATCACCTAGGAGAATCCCTGCTCACAAATGTCAGACCCTCAATTTCAGTTGGGAGATACAGGACAGGTAGAGAAGCTCTGTTTTGCTGCTTCAAGAGATAAAGGAATGCACAGATCCTTCTGGTTTAAGATTTATGATTATGAATCTGATAACACACTTCCAGAAGGCCATAAATGTCTTAGGTTACACCCACTCATTACTACAAGAGTGGTGTAGAACTGCATAAAATACTCACTTAAATCCCATTCATCATCTTCCTCTTCCTCTGACTCTTCCTTCTGATGCTCACTTCTGCTGTTTTCGTTCATGTAAAAAGCAGGAATACTTGCAGACAGACACACACACACACAAGCACACACACTGACTGTCATTTTTGTTCTGGTAGTTTTGGACATGCTCCACATGAGCAGATTCAACTGTGAACTCTGACCTGCTTATCCAGGCAATGCATTCCAGGTTTCAGCAGAAAGACATTTCAATGAAACCATCATCTTAAGAAAGCAAGTGGTGGTGCTTTAGTCAAACATATCTAATTCTTAAAAGGTTACATAAATAATCTAAGACAAGATCACATTCAATCCTGTTTTTCTTTCTACAATTGGACATTTTGGGGGGCTAGTGTTCCCTTTTCTTGTGGGGTCATACCATTAGGAGATTCATGGATTAAAGCAGAAAATTTGGAAATGAGCCAAACATATTGAGTTACTCTTCCAATTTTCTAACCTCTTCCGAGAAAACCACAGAACACATAATTTGCTGATAGGAAAATTTGATATCATAAGGCTAAAAATTATTATTTGAATGTTTGACTTAGAAGTATTTTCATATCATAAAACTTTTCTAGTTACTCAACAGTCAAATTCAGTATTATGTCAAAAATAGCAAGTAAATCGCCATCCTTCCTAGTAATGAAATGTTAAAATTTTTATTTCTCTGAACTAGAGATGCTATGACATTGACTACTCAAGATATATGAAGATATTTTTAAAAATTTGGGGAAAATGGAATTAAATGATAAAAGTATTCTGTAGCAAATTTTTGAAATCAATAGTGCACAGTTTCCATGAAATTTTTGAAGACCTCTGATATGCAGATTCCAAATATTTTTTTTTAATTATCTGTGGTTACAGAGCACACACAGAACATCATTGTGTATTTTTATATTCACATAGAGACAGTTTAGTTTAAAAAGCTGTTATAGGAAAACTTGTTTTTTTCAAACAAAGTGTAATGAGCAAAAGTTAAATGAAATTCCTTGTTATACAAAGTGCACCAAGGCCTGGCATTGTGGCACAGAGTTAAGCTGCTGCTTAAGATACTGGCATCCCATATTGAGTACAAGTCCAAGTCCTGGCTTCTCCACTTCCCACTCCAGCTAATGCACCTGGGAGGGCAGCAGATGACCCAAGTGCTTGGACCCTTCCCACCCCTGTGGGATACTGATGGAGTTCCTGGCTTCTGGTTGAGGCCAGGCCCAATGCTGGCTGTTCAGTCCACCTGGGGAATGAAACAGTGGATGAAAGTTCTCTCTGTTTCACCTTCTCTCTCTGTTGCTCTGCCTTGCAAATAACTTTTAAAAGTTCACCAAACTTGCTAGGACTGTTGCTCTTGTGTGTGCTTTTTTAAAACAGAGCTTTGACTATGATCAATACAAATGTGAATACAGCAACTTGATACAAGCTCAGCTAGGAAAATTTATGAGGATTCCTTGCCTTGCCATTAGTGAGGAAACACTGAAGATAATTTAGAGCACATACTCACCATGGTTCTCAAACTTTTGGGGCTCAGAAATTCTTTAAATGTCTCAAAATCACTGATGACTCTCAAGAAGAGCTTTTATTTGAATGGTTTATACCCACAACTACTTACCATATTAGAAATCAAAACTGACCAACACAAAAATAAAAACATTAAAATAATAAACCTAATACTTTTTTTTTGGGGGGGGGGCAGGCAAAGTTAGACAGTGAGGGAGACAGACAGAGAGAAAGGTCTTCCTTTTTCTGTTGCTTCACCCCCCAAATGGCTGCTGCGGCTGGCAATGCACCGATCTGAAGCCAGGAGCCAGGCACTTCCTCCTGGTCTCCCACGTGGGTGCACGGCCCAAGCACTTGGGCCATTATCCACTGCACTCCCAGGCCACAGCAAATATTTTTACAACAAAAAAGCTTATCTCTTAATTCCATTTTCCATGAAACTTTTGAAGCATCCTCATACATAAAAATTAACTACAGTTTTTAAAGATTTTAATTTATTTGAGAGGTAGAGTTGCAGACAAAAAGAGGGAGAAACAGAGTTCTTCCATCTGCTGGTTCGCTCCCCAAATAGCCACAAAGGCTAGAGCTGACTCAGTCTGAAACCAGGAGCCAGGAACTTCTTCCAGGTCTCCCACGTGGGTGCAGAGGCCCAAGCACTTGGGCCATTTTCCACTGTTTTCCCAGGCTATAAGCAGAAAGTTGAGTCAGAAGAGAAGCAGCCAGGACACAAACAGGTGCCCATATGGAATGCTGAGACTGCAGGCAGAGACTTAACTTACTGTGCCACAGTTCTGGCCCTATGGCAACTAAATTTTAGAAAAGGAAGCTAGACATACAATGTGCTTTAAATATTTTTTCTTATAATAATCTTACTGTATTTATACAAGGGAGAATTTGATATCACACAGTTTTCAGATGAGGAGATGAAAATTTGGATGAGTGACCTGCTTTTTATTTTTTCAATGAGACTCAGCTGGAATTTGAAAGAGCAAATACTGAAAAATGGATCTGACCTCCAAAGAGTATATATGACACAAAGTTCTATAGAAGTTCTGACCAGGAGCTCCACTGACTTTATAATGTTGATGTAGCCCTAGAATATGAGGTCTGTAGAGTCCTGTAGGAAATTTTTGTAAAAGTAAAATTTGAGATGAATTTTAAAGGCAAAGGTCATCTTAAAACAAGAATAAAGAAAGATAATAAAGGTAAGAAGGTTATGGGAAATAAACATTCTACTTAGAGAAAAAGAATAAAAGTCTAGTTATGTAAGCCTAGATCCAATAGAGCCATAAATTTGTGAAAACAAATCTTGTAACTGGGGAGGGATTATCGGGGTAAGGAAGTAGAAAATTCTAGTAACTGGGTTATGAGGATTAAGAAGATACAGGGCAGACTCTGACTACTTTGTGTACTGGGAGTGATATGAGCAAAGCAGTGGGCTAAGATTATTCATCTGATGACGGAATGTAGGGAAACTGGAAGAAAAAGAGTAGAGGTAGAAGTGCAATTAGAAATCTGTCACAGTAGACTAGGCCAGATGGTTGTGGTAAATGTAGCCTTGTGGAGAATGTCTATATAGTCATGAGGAGAATATTTTGTGAGAATATTGTCCTGATGTTTTGTTGCCATGGATGCATTCACTCTTTTTTACTGTTTAGTACCTCCTCCACTCTGAGGAGTGTGGATTATATAATAGGCAGATATAGTCCTTGACCTCCAAAGACCTCAACATCTAATAAGAGATAAACAACTAACTAGGAAATTGCAATATCCTGAGTTTATCACTGTGGAGGTAGTAAGTGTGGGGAGCTACTGCAGCATGCAGAAATTCACTGCAATTATAATCTTACTGTGTCTTTGACCCACAAGTTGTTTGTGACAGTTTTAACTTGATTTTAGTTTTGAGATTTTAATTTCTAAATGCTTGGTAAATGAATAATCATGTGAACAAATGTTTTGCTATTGAGAAAATAAAAGCACAGGTCCAGTTATGCTGAATTCCAAAACATTCCACAGTAGAGTGATAACCTTGGAGAATAGAGTAAGCTTAACTTTAGAGTATAATTCTTCAAGCATCCAGATAGTAATTTTGGATAAGTACTTATAGTATCTGGACAACCAGTAGTAACAGTTTTAATTCAGAATCAAACAAAATTATTGAGAGAGGTGATGGAGAGGGAATTTTTATGGAGAATTAGAATGTTTTGACAGTGAAATAGGTATTTCAAGATAAATTAACATTGAAGCATCTCTGATCTGATATTTAAAATTACACAGTGGAAAAAATATAAAAGTCTGCAGCTATGTTTTTTAGAATGATTGCATTAGTTAGGAGCAAATCGGTAAGTACAGAAAGAGTTCAAAATAACATGGAATGGTGGTGGGTATTTGGCTTAGTGGTTAAAGTGCTGCCCAAGATGCCTGCATCCCATATCAGATTGTCTAGATCTGAGCACTGACTCAACTTTTTTTTTTAAACTTTTATTTAATGAATATAAATTTCCAAAGTACAGCTTATGGATTACAATGGCTTCCACTCCCCCCCCCATAACTTCCCTCCCACCCGCAACCCTCCCCTTTCCCGGTCCCTCTCCCCTTCCATTCACATCAAGATTATTATTTTTTTTTTTTTGACAGGCAGAGTGGATAGTGAGAGAGAGAGACAGAGAGAAATGTCTTCATTTTTGCCATTGGTTCACCCTCCAATGGCAGCTGCTGCCGGTGCATCTCACTGATCCAAAGCCAGGAGCCAGGTGCTTCTCCTGGTCTCCCATGTGGGTGCAGGGCCCAAGCACTTGGGCCATCCTCCACGGCACTCCCGGGCCATAGCAGAGAGCTGGCCTGGAAGAGGGGCAACCGGGATAGAATCCGGCGCCCCAACCGGGACTAGAACCCGGTGTGTCGGCGCCACAAGGTGGAGGATTAACCTGTTAAGCCACGGCGAGATTCATTTTCAATTCTCTTTGTATACAGAAGATCAATTTAGTATATATTAATTTTTTTTTTCATTTTTGACAGGCAGAGTGGACAGTGAGAGAGAGACAGAGAGAAAGGTCTTCCTTTTGCCGTTGGTTCACCCTCCAATGGCCACCGCGGTAGGCGTGCTGCAGCCGGCGCACCGCGCTGTTCCGATGGCAGGAGCCAGGTGCTTCTCCTGGTCTCCCATGGGGTGCAGAGCCCAAACATTTGGGCCATCCTCCACTGCACTCCCTGGCCACAGCAGAGAGCTGGCCTGGAAGAGGGGCAACCGGGACAGGATCGGTGCCCCGACCGGGACTAGAACCCAGTGTGCCGGCGCCGCAAGGCGGAGGATTAGCCTGTTGAGCCACGGCGCCGGCCCAGTTTAGTATATATCAAGTAAAGATTTCAACAGTTTGCCCCCACATAGCAACACCAAGTAAAAAATAGTGTTGGAGTACTAGTTATAGCATTAAATCATAATGTACAGCACATTAAGGACAGAGATCCTACATGATATTTTTAAAAAATTAATTAATTTTCTGTGAAATTTCCAATTTAAAACCAAGTTTTTTTTTTTTCATTTTCAATTATCTTTATATACAGAAGAACGATTCAGTATATACTAAGTAAAGATTTCATCAGTTTGCACCCACACAGAAACACAAAGTGTAAAAATACTGTTTCAGTACTAGTTATAGCATTACTTCACATTGGACAACACATTAAGGACAGATCCCACATGAGACATAAGTACACAGTGACTCCTGTTGTTGATTTAACAATTTGATACTCTTGTTTATGGCGTCAGTAATCTCCCTAGGCTCTAGTCATGAGTTGCCAAGACTATGGAAGCTTTGAGGGTTCACCGACTTCGATCTTATTCCGACAGGGTCATAGTCAAAGTGGAAGTTCTCTCCTCCCTTCAGAGAAAGGTACCTCCTTTTTTGATGGCCCCGTTCTTTCCACTGGGATCTCACTTGCAGAGATCTTTCATTTACGTCTTCTCCTTTTTTTTTTTTTTTTTTTTTTTTTGCCGGAGTGTCTTGGCTTTCACAGCTTCCTGCAGATGCACACCCTGGGAGGCAATATGTGATGGCTCAAGTAGCCTGGCCCTGCCTCACATTTGGGAGAGCCAGATGGAGTTCCCAGCTCCTGTCTTTGGTCTATCCCAACCATGACTGTTGCAACACCTTGGGGAGTGAACCATCAATTGGGACTGTTCTCTATTTGTCTCTCTCTTGTGTTCAAATAAATAATACTTAATAAAATAGGAAGCGGTATCATATCACCTGGCAAAATATAAGACCTGAGTAAACTGCAGTATCAGAAATTTTGTCCAGATCATAATAGAAATATAGATGATCTTGATAACAAATAATGACTCAATAATATCCCAAATCAATGGAGTTTCATGTTTCTGTCTTTCTCTCCTTTTCACTCTCTGTCTATATATATGGTACAACTACATATCACCACACATGTGCATTTTCCAAACTCCCTTTCTCATAGCATGTCTGTTAAAATTTCCATTAAGAGCATAGCAAATTGTTTAATATGTAGACTTTGGACTCATAGGTACCTGTATTTGAAAACCATTGAGAATGTAAGGTGAATTTCTTTTTTTATATCTCTCTTAGAAGTGTCTCCATTTGTAAAATAAATATAGCAAAATATTACCTACTTCATCATGTAGTTTTGAAAATGAAGGTAAGCAGGTATATGATGTACTTAGCACATTGCCCAACAGATGTAAGGAATTAATGCTACCCTTAAAATGATTATGCACTAAGTACTTATATTTGACTTGTCAACTTAAAGTGTCATATACTCTTTCAGATGTGTGTGATTAACCATAATGATAATAATAGTAAGCCTCCAGCCTATCCAAAAACCCCTACAAATCAATGCTATGCATATATATTCAAATTGCTAAATATCTCTGAACTGTGCAGAAAAATAGTGATTCTTTCACTGTACACTGAAAATTCGTAAGCTTGGAGTACATGGACACATACCTCTTAAGGCCATCATTTCTTGTGTTAGGGAAACATGATGCCTACATTTCTATATCTCATTTTCCAATTGTTGTGACTTACTAATGACTAATTGGTAACAAATCCCAGAAACTGAATGATGTCAAAGGATGGAAACTAATCTCATAATTTGTATAATGTTGTATAGTTTAGAGTTATCTATATGGTCTGCTACTTATTGTTTCCTTCCTGCCTTTAACATGATCCTGCCCATGTCTTATGTTGAGGAAAGTCATGGAGCAAAAAAATATAGGAAAGGAAATTGCCATCTGATTTACAGTTAGAGTTGCATTCATCTTTTTCTCTCTTTTTGTAGAATAGCTTAGATGAAATGGAGATCAAGATTATAGGGAAGTTACAAAGAATATCAAAAGGATAAGTTACACATAATAAAGCAGAATGCATGCACAACATCAAAGATGAGCTCTTTTCACATGGTACATTTTATAGTAAATATTTAATATTTTGATTAAGGATCAAAATAGCCTGGCATTCACTTGAAAATTTTTATGTCTAATGAAAAGACTTGACAAATTATTCAAATGTTATAACTATCACAGATGACACCAGATCTGGCTATTTTCTAGTTGGAGGACAGATTTTTCTCATAAAATTTAAATTCTATACTCTCCTTTGAGATTGTATTAGGATACATATTTAAGAACAATGACTCTTAATACCTGTGGGATAGCTGCTGTTGTGGGTATATGATGAAAGTTACAGATATTTCCATTGGAGGAATATGTATTAGACACATAAAGTTAAAATAATTTAGAATTCAATTTTTGAATTTCTGCTTTTTTTAGAGGTGTGTATTTTTACTTGAAAAGTCATAAACCTCACCTTTTGAAAATAATGTTTTCTAAATCTAAATGATTATTCCAGAAAAAAACAATTATTTTTTCTAACTCAATTATACAAAATACTCAAGAAATCATGTGGAATTTCAAATATAATGGAATTTAGAGGCAGACTTTATCCAGAATTTTGAAAACAATAGAGAAAATTAATTCAAGCCATAATCACAAGCCTACAGCCTGCTGAAGTCAGAAAAGTCATGGAATTGGTGGGGCTGTCACCAGTTCTCTTTATCACCATCTCTTATTTTCCCACCCAAAATCTCGCTGTCCTAAGCCAAGTTCTTATTTCTTTCTACTGAGGTATAAAGTACTTACAAGTGGCTTTTCCTCCAGTGTTCATGGGGACTCAGCCAAAACAATGATCTCTCTAGATTGTATGGCTGGGGGTTTTGCAAAGATAATAAGAGATGACTCAGAGACAGGAGTGGAAGTAAAGAGTGTTTTGGAGGTGAGGAAAGAGTTGGGAGTGGAGCAAGTGAGTGGTGTATAATACTTGTGAATGACTTCTCTTGCCAACCTCCTGCTTCTCTTCCCTCGCCAACCCATTACTGAGTGGATGGGTGATAATGAAAGGCACCCCACTTTATTTTATTTTTTAAATTTATTTTTTAATGAATACAAATTTCATAAGTACAACTTTAAGAATATAATTATTCTTCCCACTATATCAGCCCTCCCACCTACATTTTACCCCTCCTCCTACCCCTCCCCTTGCTAGTCCCATTATGAATTAAGATTCATTTTCAGTTAACTTTGTACACAAAAGTCCAACTCTATACTATGTAAAGATTTCAATAATTTGCATACACACACACATACACACAAACTGTTTGAGAACTGGTTTTACAATTAACTCTCAGTACAACTCATTGAGTACAGAGGTCCTGCATGGGGAGTTAGTGCATAGTGACTCTTATTGTTAATTTAACAATTAACACTGATATATATGACATCAGTGATCACCTGGGGCTCTTGAAATGAGCTGCCTAGGCTATGGAAGCCTTTTGAATCCACTAACTCCATCAGTATTTGGACAAAGCCATAAGCAAAGTGTAAGTTCTCTCCTCCCTTTAGAGAAAAGTACGTCCTTCTTTGATGATCACTTATTTCCACTGGTCTCTCTCACTCACGGTGATCCTTCATGTAGAACATTTTTTGCCACAGTGTCTTGGTTTTCCATGCCTGAAATGTTATCATGGGCCTTAAGCCAGACCAGGAAGACTTAAAGGCTGACTCTGAGGTCAGTTATTTAAAGTGATTGTCATTCTGAGTCTGCTGTGTGGACTGCTTCCAACATGGCACTCCACTTTAAATTGCACAAATCCTATTGAGAATAATGGTTACAAGCTGAGAATTGTGTGTTTTGGTTCTTATTTTATTCTTAAGACTGCTTTTTCTTCTGTTTGCCACTGAATCTTTCTACTGGGCTTTAAATTTTATGTTTTCTGTTAAAAGTCATTTACTATTTCTCCCTTTCTTGTGATGATGCAGAATTTGAACAAGAAAGAAAACACACATTGGTTCTGTGTGCTAAAATGCCAACCACAAGAACATATTTTATGCTTTTTGAAAGAATTATTTAATGTATTTGAAAGACAGAGTTACAGAGTGAGAGCAAGAGCAAGAGAGAGAGAGAGAAAGTCTTCCACCTTTTGGTTCGATCCCCAAATGGCCACAAAGGCCAGAGCTGAGCCTATCAGATGCTGGGAGCCAGAAGTTTTTTCTGGGTCTCCCAGGTGAATGCAGGGACCCAGGGACTTGGGCAATCCTCCACTGCTTTCTCAGATGCATTAGCAGGGAGCTAGATTGGAAGTGGAGCAGCTGCGACTTGAACTGGTGCCAGTATGGGATGCTGGCATGGCTTGCTAAGGCTTAACCCACTGAGCCATAGTGCTAGCCTCTGTTTTATGGCTTTAAGTGCTATACTGTGGTTAATATTTTGCATTGCAAGCCTACTACATATGTCTTTTGTTTCACACACACACACAACATCTATATTATATATATATATATATTATACATATATATATTTTTTGTTTGGAGAAACTGAGACACAAGATATGAAATTACTTCCCAATCCAATCTGTGAAAGAGGAAGAAAAACATAAAATACCTCACAAGGGACTAAATAGAATACAAATTAGTACAAGTCAATATTGGTAGCAATATATGTTTTGCTATCAGACTTCCGAGCGCATTACATGTAATAACAATGCTTATCATCACCAGAATTATATTAGGTAAGAACCAAGAGTTAATCATATTTTAACAGATGAAGAAACACAGGGAACTCAAAGTCAAGTTGACAATAAGTGTGATGGTTAAGTTTAGCCATCAACTGTGCTAGGTCCAGTTTTATTTTTTCTTTTGTCAAATATCAGTATAATTGTTGTGAAAGTGTTTTTTTTATATATATGGTTAACATTTAAATTAGCAGTCTCTGAAGACAGTAGAGGACCCTCCATGATGTAGCCAATTAGTTGAATACATTAAGGGAAAAATTGAAAAATTGAAAAATTGAAGTTCCCTGAAGGAATCTGTTCAACAGAGTAGTGTAGAAAGCCTGCCTAAATTCTACAAACCTGAAGAATTCAGACTCATAATGGCAATATTAACTTTTACTTGTATTTTCAGTCTGCTAACAAAACTTGCCCTTCTAATTATTCTCTCTAAGCATTTATAATTATATAATTATATATTATGTAATTATACTATCTCTCTGAAATTATATAAATTATAATCATTCTTTCATATATATATGTATATGTATATATATATATATATATCCTTCATTCTCTTCTTCTTTGCCTACACACAGATGTCCTGTCAGTTTGGGACGTTGTCTGGAATACAGTCCCTGAGAAAACATGATTCTAATGATGATTATGATGTGAGACACTATCAAACTGAAACCACTATTTCCCTTTCCATAGTACCACGTTGTCTCTGGGAAGAGATTGCCAATCAGAAACTTTATTTACCAGCTATCTACACAGAAGTTGTGGGAACTGACAATTTTTTTTTAATTTTTTTTTTATTTTTGACAGGCAGAGTGGACAGTGAGAGAGAGACAGAGAGAAAGGTCTTCCTTTTGCCGTTGGTTCACCCTCCAATGGCCGCTGCGGCCAGCGCACCACGCTGATCCAATGGCAGGAGCCAGGTGCTTCTCCTGTTCTCCCATGGGGTGCAGGGCCCAAGCACTTGGACCATCCTCCACTGCACTCCCTGGCCACAGCAGAGAGCTGGCCTGGAAGAGGGGCAACCGGGACAGAATCTGGCGCCCCGACTGGGACTAGAACCCAGTGTGCTGGCGCCGCTAGGTGGAGGATTAGCCTATCGAGCCGCGGTGCTGGCCGGAAACTGACAATCTTGCCCAAGAAATTTGATCAGAGATGAGATAACTTGACCACGAGAGTTAAAAAAAATTAGGTGGACCATGGGGAGTCTAATGGTTAAGACTCCTGCATCCCGTATCTGAGTACCTGGATTTGATACCTAGATTGGGTTCTTAACTCCAGTTTACTGCTAATGAAAACCCTAACTCAGGGATAGAGGTTCCTGCCACCCATTGGGAGGCCTGGAATGAGATCCTGGCATTTCTACCTGTCCTTGGGCTGTTGCAGACATTTGGGGAGTGAACCAGCAGATAGGAGCTCTGTTTATCTCATTGTGGTCTTCTGCCTCCTTCTAAAGTATGAATAAAAATAGGTGGATCTGCTCCATATTGTCTTCACACATTTGTCTAATGATTTCATAGGACCCCTATGATTTAGGGAGTGGTGGAAACTCAAAATGAAAGGAGTCTGTGTCTTAATTTTTGTAGAGAAACAACCTGTCACCAATAATGCTCACCTAGAACAATTATATGAACATGGAATCAATGTTTAATGTGCTAAGAAAGTGACGTTAGGGTTTTTATTTGCTGAAGTTGCTAAAATAGCCTTAATTAAGGTCATGAATAAGATAATGATAAAGATTATAATAACAGAGATAATATTTCCTCAAGCACACACATCTTTAATTAAGAGTCAGTATTACGGCCAGCGCCGCAGCTCAATAGGCTAATCCTCTGCCTTGTGGCGCCGGCACACCGGGTTCTAGTTCCGGTTGGGGCACTGGATTCTGTCCCGGTTGCCCCTCTTCCAGGCCAGCTCTCTGCTGTGGCCCAGGAGTGCAGTGGAGGATGGTCCAAGTGCTTGGGCCCTGCACCCCGTGGGAGACCAGGAGAAGCACCTGGCTCCTGCCATCGGATCAGCGCGGTGTGCCGGCCGCAGCGCGCCAGCCGCGGCGGCCATTGGAGGGTGAACCAATGGCAAAGGAAGACCTTTCTCTCTGTCTCTCTCTCTCACTGTCCACTCTGCCTGTCAAAAAAAAAAAAAAAAAAAGAGTCAGTATTACAACATAGAAATATATAGATATAGCTCTACCTATGTATCCATCATCTATCTAACTGTCCTTGAAAAAGGCAATGGAGATGAATTATACAGAAGACTCACACTGAAGACAACAGTTTAAAGTAGAATATTGGAAAAACACAGGGTATTCCTAAGGAGATAGCTGAACCATCACTCTATATATGTACATGTTTTTCTACTTGTACAAAAACATTCATAGAAATCACCAAGGCTTGATCTGGGTCTGTGTTGCAGTAGATTAATCCACTGCCTGCAGTGCGGGCATAACATATGGGCGCCGGTTCTAGCCCCAACTGCTCCTCTTTTGATCTAGCTCTCTTCTGTGGCTTGGGAAAGCAGTAGAAGATGGCCCAATAACTTGGGTCCCTGCAACAGTGTGGGAGACCTGGAAGAAGCTCCTGCCTCCTGGCTTTGGATCAGCCCAACTCCTGCTGTTGCGGCCATTTGGGGAGTGAACCAGCGGATGGAAGACCTTTCTTTCCGTTTCTTTCTGTTTCTTTCTCACTATCTGTAACTTTACCTCTCAAATAAATAAATAAAATCTTAAAAAAAGAAATAACCAAAGCTTAAATAAATTTTCAATTCCAAATTCATGCAAATCCATATGTGGTCACATTTACTTATTAAAAATCCATAGAGTAGATATAAACAACAAAATGTATCACTTTAAAAAATTATTTTATTAACCCCACCGCACCATAACTACCAACCACAATTCTCCTCTTCTTTCTTCTTCTTACAACATCTGGCTAAAGTAACACAAATATCTCCCTTGAGAAACACTTGGTGTACATGGATAGCAATAGTTAAAGTAAGTCATGTAATTTAATTTATCTTGCTGTTTTCAAAACATCAAATTGTTTGATGAAATTCAATCTAACATCTGCTTTACATTTTCTTCAAGTTGGAGTTGTGTGTGTATGTGTGTAATATACTCAGTCCCAAATTCCACTTATTGTTATCAGTTGAATAAAGAATTTCATATAAACATTTACATTAGTCTGATTACATTCGTTTCCTCTTTTCACTCAGACACTGAGATGTTGTAGTCTTATACAGAAGAAATTATATGAACATAAATTCACCTAAAATATTAGACAATTGATATATTTAGTTAAAACATAGTTTTATATATATATATAGTTAAAATATTTTAATTGGCTTATATATTAATGGTGGGTAGAGGTGTACAAGCTTTATATTAATTTTTCAAAATTGCATAAAATCATCATTAAGTTTATCCTTATAACCACATATTAATACAGGTGCTGTAATCTCTAACTATTTCTGAGGTCCAGATATACTAAATGATAGTAACTCTTACATGTCTTAAAATATAGTCCATTCCTTCCTAAGTCTGCTAAAGTTTCTTTAGTTTGATAGAAGAAATGAGACTTATTTTATTAGTTTCTTAAATCCAATTTTATGTCATTGATCTGTGATGAGATGCAAAATAATTATAACAGTAGGCAAGATCTTCACCTTCTGAGTTGATGAAGTAATCTCCAGGACATCAAGATGTACATGGTTCTCACAGCACACTAAGCAATTTAGACAGTTTTTAATCCCTGACTGGCTTATGCTATAAATGGACAGAAATAAAATATTTACATTGCAGGTCAAAATATGTACAATGCTGCATCTATCTCCAGGCCAATGGCTTAAGGAAAGATCCAACAATTTTGTCTGTTTGTAAGAAAAAGATCAGTTGACTTCAATCTGGAAATTCATTATTTTAGTAAGTTGGGATAAAATTGGTGAGGTCCTTTCCTTAATTCCTTTTAAGTAAGAAGAAAGCATAAGGACTTAATAATAAAAGAGTTTAATAAACTCTCAGAGCTTCATTAATGTTATTAGCATAGATCATAAAATCCTTCCATAATAAACAGCTGTATGGGGAAAACAAATATATAGAAGGAATAAAACAAAACTAAAATAAGTAATGCACTCCACTCTAAGTAACAATAGCACTCATGATAGAGTGAATATTGCTGATAATCATGAAAAGTTGGAAAGATTGTAAATAACATAAATCAGTGAAGACCTACTTTTATTTTGACATACCTATAAAATTCATCAGGAAGTTATCAGGATGATATATTATTTTATAGAATATATTGGTAAACCATTCAATACAAAATATCAATATGAAAGAACATAATGGAAAAAGATAAATAAAGAATAAAAAGTCAATATTAGATGGTTTTAAATGACAAGAGCTTTAATTTCTCTTTTTTTGGAAATACAGATATAATACTGGTGGCAGTTATGGTTCTAAGTATGTTGTATATATCAATTTATTTAATCTGCCAAATAACCGCCTGGTAGAGAGGTTGCGCAGCAATTTTCTATTGCTGTAAAATGTTAGTAGAGGGAAGTTTAAGAGTACATGCCTTTGTAAAGGCACAGTTTCTGTTCATCTGGATTCCAGGCATGGCTTAGCTGGCTTCTCTGCTCAGGGTTTCACAGAGCTGTGCTAGGCTCAGACAGGGCTGTCATCTTGTCTGGAGGCTCACGTAGGGAAGAGTCTGCATCCAAGCTTACTGAGACTGTGGGCAGAATTCACTTCCCGTGGCAGTATGACTGAGGGCCCTGGCTTCTAACGACTGTCAGTTGGAGACCACCCTCAGCTCCTACTGGCCACCTGCAGTTCCCTGCTCCACACAACTGTCTTTTGAAACAACAAGGGTCTTTTGAAAAATTGTGCTCAGTTTACTGTGCCTGCCCTAGGCCCAGGCTACCAACTCAGAAGCAGATTGGAAGGTGTAATAGGCTGAATAATGACTCCCCTAAGATTTCAGATGCTAATCCTTGCAACTTGTAAATGATGCCTTATATGGAAAAATGGCCATTGGAGATATGATTAAAATGATCATCCTCAGTTTTACAGACAGACCCCAAGTGACACTACAAGAGAGGGACAAAAGACTGTAACACAGACAAGCGAGATATGGTGTTTACGGAAAGGGAGGATTTCAACAGAAAGATGCAGAATACAGAAATGGGAGCGAGGTGACAGAGAGCAGAGTGCTTCTCAAAAGTGTTCATGCAAATTATCTCTGTGCCCTCACAACATCTCTCGGGTGGACCGCCAGCCCCATCGCCTCTGAATTCTGCTGGGTACTCTCAGATGGTTAACTTCCAAACGCTCTCCTCTGTTCTGTGTCTCCTGTCATCACTGGCTTGACTAGGCAGAATCATCATATTCTATGGAGAGTTTAATTAGGCAATTCTTTCCAGAAGTCTATCAAGTCTGGATTGATTAAGATTGCTCTCAGAATGATATTTAATTGGGATAATGGTTTAAATTGGTTATTGATGGGAGAAGATTTGATTGTGACTCACTTAATTCCCTCTGGGTAAGAGCAGAAATCTTTCCCAGGCCAGTGTTCAGTTCCTCAGATGATTTCAGGGGTGAGGGAAGGAGCATATAGAAAAGAGTATATATACATGGTTTCAAAAGTAACAACTGAGATAATGCTTTACTAAGGTGTGCCAAAAATTTAGCCAACCTTCTAGGAACATAAATTCTCTACAGGAGACAACACACTTTGAGTGAGAAGCTGATCCATTTCCACGGAATTGACTGCATTTCACGCTTCTTCTATGCTTCCATAATGTATGCTGAGGATCAACATCAGACATTTGTCAGGGGAGCAGCAACTAACAAGTCCTGAGCCCTGCCACCCTGTCTCTTTCATTATCACACTGCTCTGAGCAAAAGCTATTATCACCTTCATTTAATAAGGCTGTGCAATATCAAACAACTCATGCATGGCGACACAAAGTGAGTGACGAAGGAAGGCTCCTGGCTGTCTGCAGCATGTCCATTGAACCAGAGACTAGGTAGTGAACACCTCCTCTGAACTACCCTCTATTTGAGAAATCATAACCTATTATGCATCAGGTTATATTCAACTGAGGAATACAGACAGTGGATGAATAAGAAGGAAATGGATGATATGTCGGAGTCAGGAGAAGCCAAACACATCCAGACAGATTCTGTTTCTCTTCATTCATTGCTTGCTTTTTCCAAGAGGCTGCTTCCACTCTGATTATTCAGGCAGCTTTTCACAATTTTCAAGGAAACATTGGTAATCACTGAAATAGGAGAAACTAGAAACCTGAAAACCTAGCTAAAATTCAATTAGTCTTCTGGAACTGGACATTGTAAAATTTTTGCAAAAACAAAATAATGACTTAAGTTCTCTAATGTTTAATTAATTACTTATTTTTTTTAAAGCTTACGGACCAAGAGAAAGATCAATATAGATCTCTCATCTACTGGTTCATTCCCCAAATGCCCAGAACAGCTGGGGCTGGGACAGGCTAAGGCCAAGAGTCTGGTGCATAATTCAGGGCTCCCCAGTGGTTGACAGAGACCCAACTATTAGAAAAATTACCCACTGCCTCTCAAGATCCGTAGTAGTAGCAAGAAGCCCAAACTGGGAGAAGAATTGGCCCCTGATCCCAGGCAAAAAGATAAGTGGTGTTTTAACAGCTCCAACAGAGGCCCACCAAAAATTCCCTAATTTTTATTATCTTTCTCTCTCTCTCTTTCTTTCTCACTCTTTCTCTATCTAATGGAGGAAATGGGATCATCTATCACTGGTTCATTCCCCAGATGGTCAAAACAGTTGGAGCTGGGCAGGCTGAACCAAGGAGCCAGGAACTCCATACAGGTCTCCCACATGGATAGAAGGAACTCAAGAACTTGGCCACATCCTTTCCCGCATGCATTGGCAGGATGCTGGAACAGAGGCGGAGTAGCCAGGGCTTGAACTGACATTGATATGAGATGTGAGTTTCCCAAGCTGTGGTCTAACCCACTACACTACAGTGTCAAACTCTAAAATTTCACTAATTTTCAATATGATTATTTAAAATTTCAAAAGTGACAAAAAGGAATTAATTCATTCCATTTATTTTTATGTTAATTTCACAGACATTTCTCATAAACTAGAGAAAAAGTCATTAGATAGTACCTATTATTTTCATGACATTGAGAAACAATGGTGAAATTTTTCCTTCCCAACTAATCATAAAACTCTGGATTTCCATAGCACTTCAACTCATGAGTCTAAATAGACTGATTAATCTACAAGAGCTACATGCATGTATGTAAAAATGACTATCAGAGGACATTCTAGCAACAGATACTCCAGAATGAGAAGACAAAATATCACATCTGAGGAATGATCATGTGATTAAAAAATAGGACTCAATGTCTATTACATTCAAAGAAAATGATTTATTTTCTATTCGATTATAGCTAATTCCTTAATTGTTCTGGATTTCTTTCTGATAAATTCAACAAACCAAAATAAAATGCCTTATTCAATCCCTCAATAAATAATGTCTTTTCTATATCACTGGTTGGGAGCTGCATTATTGGTTGAGAGCAATCTTTGCTTTTAAATAATTCAGTTCTAAGGCAAACAGAAATAAAAATCCCTGTTAAGTGAACAGCTGAATGATTCTTGTAAAAAACTGAAGGTATACTTGTTCAATTTTTCTGCCAGCAAGCTCCAAAAAAGAAAATGATAAAGTGTGTCTTATAGTAAGATGGCAAGGCTAGAACAAGCATGGTTTTCAATGCAAGTATTGCATCAAAAAATCAAAGTACATACCATATACAGGAAAAAAAAATTAAAAACTATGTGATCCAAAAAAGTTTAAAAGTAAAGAATGGGCAAAATATAGGAAATAATACAAAAACAACAGGGAGAAATAGTCAGAAATACAAAAGTAATATGAAACACAAATGTGATTTTTTACATCTAATTGCCAGTTGCGGTGGACAAGAATAATAACAACAATATAGGGATATTTCAACAAATTCATGGAAATGTGTATTATAAAATGTATGCATGCACCAAAATAAATAACTTCTAGCTTATTTTTCATTCTAGCTTAGTTTTCTATAAACTTTCTGAATTACCATCATATAGAAATATACATTTAAGGCAAACAGGAAACCATGGTTATTAAAATTCTAGCTAGTAGAAATCACCTATCTTGGATATTTCAACATAGATGAACTAATTTCCTATTTGAGTTTTGTCTCTCAGAGCAGGTCAAATAACCTCTTTGCGTTTCAGTGTTCTCATTGTAAATTATATACAATGGTACATACCTTAGAGTTTATTGTAAGTGATCAAAGGTCAATAATAAATAACAGCCCTAGAACATTGTCTCATATTATATAAATGCCAACTATTGTTATTTCTAGCTTTCTTTTCTCAAATAATTATTCCTCTGTTCTGCATGTTTCTTTTCTGTGATTTCTTATTTTCCATTTGTTTATTCATTTTAGAGAGTCTCTCAAATCTGTATGTTACAGCTTTGCTTTAGTTTTCAATAATATAAATTCTTTCCTTCATTGCCTACAAATATATTTGTTTTCCTATTACATGATCTCTTCCTTATTTTTTTTACATTATCTGATTCTTTTGTTTATCTGAAATCATTCACTCTCACATCTCCATATAATCATTTACTCTCAATTTTATGTGTTTTGAATCATCTGTCTTGAAAGTATCTTGTGATTTAAACAATGCTTTGTAAATTTTCAGGGTTTTTCAGAAATAATTACTTACAGGGTACCCCATTTCTATTATTCTTTTTTCTTAGGGATTTTAATAGCTTTATTTTAAAAATAGACTGTGTTCACTGATGATACATTTATGCAGTCTTTGTCTATTCACACAGTGAATAGCAGAGTCCATACCACTCTTCATTGTTAAATCAATTATTACATATTTTCCTATCAAATATATATTTAATTAATTAAGAACATATATATTAATGACTTGCTAAGTGCAGACACTCTACTACATAACAAGGGGATGCAAATTCAGCCCAGAAATAGGTAGTGTTAATATGACAGACAGAAAGTGAAAAATAAAAACTGCAGAGATGTGGCCATACAGCATTTCAGGCAGATGTACACAGCCAATGCAAAGGCACTGAGGTGGCTACAGGGTTGACCTGGTTGAGAAATAGCCAAACCTTGTAGAGAAGCTACATAAATTTGAAGCTCATGTGCATAGGCACTAATGAAATTCAAAATGACTAAAAAATAATTTATTATCCTGAAACTGCTAGTGCATAGGAGAGTATTTTTATCCTGTTCAAACTAGAGTCCAATGTAGCTTATTAGTTTCTCAAAGAATGAGTTTTAAGGAACACCAAACACTTCCACTTGCCAATAGTGTCCAATTATCTGGTTAAGTACACTCTCTGTATTCCATAATTAGACATAATGGAGAAGACAGGATAAAAGCAAAGTATTTTCTCATTTCTTTGATAGTACATCCTGTTCTGAATTAGATTGGAACATATGGTATTTGTAGAATCATGTGTTTTTCAATCTGCTAGCATTCACTAAACTGATTAAAGATTTATTCATACTGAACACAGATTTTTGCAAATTTTTAATGCAAAGAATTTTGTCAATTTTTCTTCATGAATTTTAGGAAATGTTTTAATAAAAAGTTTCAAGGAGATACTACTGAAGTGTCCAGTGCAGCCTCGTGTTCACCTGCAAGCTTTGAGAGAACAGTTTAGGAGAGTAGATGATAAATTTGATTAGCTAAAACTTGGAAGCCTTCATTTTTGAATTATTTGGTGTACAAATGAACTCTAGGGAAAGTCAAGTTGTAAATTGTAGATCTTTGAGTGTATGGCATAGAAATGCACGAAAGTGAGAATTTTTTTTACAAAATGAAGTCAAAGAGTATCTTTCTCATTTTATTAGTCCCTGCGCTTGGGGAAAGTCCTGTCCAAATGGCATAGAACATACTTATCTACCAGAAACTTTTGATCTTCATAATTCAGCACAACTTTTGTATCCTCATACACATACTCTGATTAAACACTCTATATTTATTCCTTTTGTATGAATTTATCTCATATTGATAGCACTTTTTTTAGTAGCACTTACGCCATATATAGTTACACATATGTGTGTGTATGTATCTATTTGTCTATTTAGTAATGATATTCATTGTGAGTTTATAAGTTCATTGAGAACAGTATCCATGTCTGTTTTGTTTATAACTTTAATCCTGTGGAAAATGTTGAAATACTAATTGTTGGATAAATGAGAGAAAAGTTCATTAACAATGAGAATACTTGATAAGTTTGTGTCCAATAAGCACATTAGAAAAGCAAAGGAGGGATGAGAAAACCAAAAATAACTATGGAAGAAGCATACATCACCAAAGAAAAACGTGAGGAAATTGAAGGTGGTCAATATAATGGCATCCCATCTGAGCTTCCTTTCACGGCAGAACAATATTTAAGAAATATATATTATAACTAACATTGAGCATATATTTTACTGCCATGAAGTTTTAGCTAACATATATTTCTAGCATCACAATAGTAGGCAGCCTCTTTTACAAAATGTTATTTCTTGTTCCATACGAAAGGTTCAGGAGTTAGATTCACTGGAGACTGGTGTTCTCCAGGTTATGCATGTACCTAAAGAGGCATTAGTACGGTTTCTATAAGAAAATGGATGAGGTCAAACCAATAAGTTCAGGTGAGGAGACTCTTGAAACTTAATGTTACTTAAAAGGTCTGTATGAGAGGTCAGGGATGGTGAGGAATATATGATGATGGGTTTCCATTTTCTAGAGAAAGACGAAAGGAGAGCGAAGAGGAATTATTCTTATCTCATCAAACATCATCTGTCCAGTAAACAGGAACTTAAAGATTTCTGTGGAGCACCCAGGTCAGGCTTCTCTTACCCTGCTGGAAAAGTTGGGCAGAGAGAACATTTCCTAAACAAACACATTTCATTTTCCTCACTTCAGGGATTCCTACTTGAAAACTGATAGAAAACAGGGAGCAGTAGGGAGTTAAAAGAATAGAACTTTGCAAGATTCCAGGCCTCTCTTGCAAATTCAAGCAGTTCAGAGTATTTCAGGCAAAAGGAGCCTCCAACATGAGATGCAGATTCCCAGTGGAAGGAAAAGAATGCAGTTGGATCGCAGTGGTCTCTCTGCCAATGGCTCATCCTAAAAGATGCGATGTCGGGATATCCTAGAGACTTCTTTTCCCCCATCATTCCCTGATTGAACACAACAGGAACACAGGAGTGGTAAAAACAAGCTCAGCAGACAATACACATGAATAACATCTCAGTCAAGGATGTGACTAGGAAACCATATCTCACTTTTTAGAGGATTAAGGAAAGAAATGCTGCAAACTCATTAAAAGTCAATTCCATAAGCAGAGAATGACATAATGGAATAGAGAAGGTGAGGGTACTTAAGAGAGAGAGAAAGAGAGAGAGAGAGAGACAGAGAGACAGAGAGACAGAGAGAGAGAGAGTTTTGGTATTCTGCCTTTCAGAGGAAAAAAACACAATTAAATCTACTATTTTCAGTATTCTATGCTGCAATATGATCTCTTGATATCAACTGTTAAGAATATGACTTTTGAATTTCACAGTTGCCAACAAAATAAGAAATTGAGAGAACAAAGTACAGGTTTAAAGCATAAGGAAAAGAAGACAGGACATTATTACTTGAGACAATTACCATTAATGATAGTAAATCAGAGCATTTCATTTTCTCAAAGAAAATTTTACTTGGGAAAGAAGCTGGAATCTGGTTTATATTGATAAAAAAGAATATGTGATAATATTGATAATATTCATCTCAGCACATATTTAACAAATTCCAGGCACTCTTCCCTTTCTCCATCTCATACCGAGGGAAGGAATTTTGGTTTTTGGAGTTTTCAGCCTCAAAAGAATAGGCGCAAAACAGCCAGAAAAGAAATCACTGATCCACACTACAGCTCGGTGGTGAGGTACTGTGGTTTGAGGCACAACATCTCCTTCCCAGCTTCCTTTACTCAAGGGAAAAATGGCAATGCCTTCAAACTGCATCTTGCTTCCCTAAAGACAATTATTTCTTAACAAAATGATCTCCTCCTCTATCAATGTTAGCATCACAACGTGCAGCATATTTGAATCTAAGAAATTATACAAGACCAAAAATAAACCCACAAAAAATAGAAATCACATTCAATAAGTCATAAAAGACATTATGATTATGCGATTATATATAAATAATAGCCAATAACTGAAATTCAGCCTGGTGCTGTAGCTTAGCAGGCACTGCAGGCTTTCCATATAGGTGCTAATTCAAACCCTGGATGCCCCACTGCCAATCAAGTTCCCTGCTGATGGGCCTGGGAAAGCAGCAGAAGATGGCCCAGATACTTGGACTCCTGCACTCATGTGGGAGACCCAGAGGAGCTCCTCGCTCCTAGCTTCAGATCAACCCACCTCTGGCCCTAGTGGCCATTTGGGGAATGAGCCAATGAATGGAATCTTGGAATCTCTCTCTCTCTCTCTCTGTCTCTCTCTCTCAAATAAATACATTCTAAAAAGTAATTGAAAGGGGCCGGCGCCATGGCGCAGTAGGTTAATCCTGCGGCACGGGCATCCCATATGGGCACATGTTCTAGTCCCGGCTGCTTTCCAATCCAGCTCTCTGCTGTGGTCTGGGGATGCAGTAGAAGATGGCCCAAGTCCTTGGACCCCTGAACCTGAATGAGAGACCAGGAAGAAGCACCTGGGTCCTGGCTTCGGATCTGCCCAGCTCCAGCCTTTGCAGCCATTTGGGGAGCAAAACAACAGAAGGAAGACCTTTCTCTCGGTCTCTCCCTCTCACTGTCTGAACTCTACCTCTCAAATAAATAAATAAAATCTTTAAAAAAAAAAGTGATTGAAAGTGCTCATTGACAATTGTGATACTGAATACTGATGACATAGCATCTCGATTGCATTATCGGTGCATTCCCACTTATTAAATGCTATAATATCACCAAATGTGTAGCAAACTTTTTGGTTTTCTTGACAGAAGAAGGATATTCTGACCTTGGCCCTTACTGGGATGGTGGTTCTTTACTAAAAATCTACTACTTAGAAACAAAACAAAACTGTTGTTCTCCAGTCATTTACATTTTCTTATTTGAATTGATGGTAACCATTGAAAACAAGGTAATAGATTTACTTCTATTGGAGGGGAAATTTTATGAGTTCCAGATAAGGACTTCTTTCTACCTATTAACTATGATTAACTTAATTACCTATTAATTGATTAGATGCGAAAGTAGGGTCTTCAGCAGAAGTAATGGTAACCTTCTTAAGGGGCAAGAAAATTACGTATTTCCTGAAAGCGTGAGCACTTGTCATCTGGAAAACATTGTTCTTGTGCTGTGATGGCTACGAAGATGATGAAGATCAGAAAGTTTGCTTAGAACTCTATCGTTGTGTATCAGGATTAAATACATAAATAACTCCAAAAAAAGTCAGAGCTAGCATATCCTAAACAAACTCACTATGAGAATAGAAATCAGAGCATAATGAATTCCATTAGAGAAAAGAGCAGGAATAGATGTAGAATTTCTTCCTCCTATAGAACATGGTACTGTTTTTATTTATTTTTATTTTTATTGTTTAATCTGACATGTAGAGTTATAGACAGTGAGAGAGAAACAGAGAGAAAGGTCTTCCTTCTGTTGGTTCACTCCCCAAATGACTGCTATGGCCAATCCAAGGCCAGGAGCCAGGTGCTTCTTCCTGGTCTCCCATGCGGGTGCAGGGCCCAAGCACCTGGGCCATCCTCCACTGCCCTCCCGGGCCACAGCAGAGAGCTGGACTGGAAGAGGAGCAACTGGGACTAGAACCTGGAGCCCATATGGGATGCTGGCGCCGCAAGTGGAGGATTAACCAAGTGATCCACAATGCCTACCCCCATGGTACTGTTTTTATGAAGAATATGGAACTATAAGTAGAAACAAAGGGTATAAACTTGTGAAGTAAGTGATATTCAAGTTATAACAAACAATTTGGGCAAAGGGGCAAAAAATCATAGTATATAGAAAATAGGATAAAATCTGATTTTACAGTCCCTAGGGTAGAAGAAAATCCTGAAAAATTGCAATATTAATGGAGAATTATGTAACAAGATTGTAAACTAAAGAAAAGTAACAACATTTCATTTTCACCTAATTCCCACTTACCTACCTTCTCTATATTTACTTTCTCCTCATTTTGTATGTAACCTAAACATTTTGTAGAATCTCATGTTTTGGTTGTTCCACATATTAGAGGGCATTGAAATAAAAGCGAGTAGCCACTGAGAAACAGGCTTGGTAAATCCATCCTAATTATTATGTCTTTCTCAGAGGTAACTTATACCACAGCATTTTTGCTACAGTTAGAAAATCCATTTAGATAGTTGATCCTCCCTTCCTTTCCTTCCTTCCTTTCTTTCTTTCTTTCTTTCTTTCTTTCTTTCTTTCTTTCTTTCTTTCTTTCTTTCACTTTATTTGTTTTAATGCATGACTGGGGGACCAAGGACCCATTTGTATATATATTCTTTTCGAAATTAAATCTGGTTAAAGCTGTTACACTTGTTTTCAAACAAATTTATTAAATGTCAACATAAACACAGATGATATTGAATCGTTCAGCAAGATGATTTCCTTGTTCTTCAAATTAAATGATTAGCTTAAACCGTAAGAGAAAGCAATTTCACTTTTTTTTTTTTTTTTTTGGTGTTTGAATATGACAGCTTTGGATGTTCAGGGAGATTTTTAATACTTAAATTATATTTTCTGTCCTTTATTATGATCTTCAAAATTATTCACTCAAATATTAACATGCAAAAATTTAGAACAAATATAATAGAAGGAATAAGGTCTTTTTAAAATATGGATGGGAGGTATTGTTAGTGAGAATGCACAGTAGGCAAAGAAGAATCAGTAACTGACAATTTAAACTTTAAGGATCAAGAGAGTGAGCCATCTGGATTTAATCAGCATAAATCTATAACTTGCATTAGCTCCACAATTAAGATACTCATAAAAATCCACTGTGTGAGTAAGAGCTTTCCTGAATCATAATTTAACCATGATACTCTATCAAATGACTTGTTTCATGCTTCAATTTAAAACCACGAAGAAAATGCATGAACAAAATGGGGAGGTTGAAAAGGAGAAAACATTTACCAATTAGTTAGTTGCATTTATTTTTGTTAATATGTGATAAAATAATTCTTTGAATGATGTTTATTATTCTAATTGTAATGTTAACATAATTTATAATATATGTTTACTATTTTATCTACACTTAATAAGCTAAATGCATCGCATTTCAGATAATTAATTTTAGAAGCAATTAAAATATTTTAGAGGGAAGTATTATAATATCACCATAATAATATAAAGAAAGCTATGGACTTTAGCCTGATTGAGCTTGAATTTTGTGAGACAACTTGCCAATAATGTAAATTTTGTTGCATTTTACATTCTTAAAGAAAAATGATAGAATATCAGACAACTTAATACATAAGGTGAATTGGAGAGTAAAGTCCAAGATCATCATTAAGGAGCAGAGCTGTGGTGTAGTGAGTAGAGCCACCACCTATAGTCCTGGCATTCCATATGGGCGCCTGTTCAAGTCCCAGCTGTTCCACTTCCATACAGCTCTCTGCTATGGCCTGGAAAAGCAACAGAGAATGTCCCAAGCATTTGGGCCCCTCAACCTGCATGGCAGTCCTGTCAGAAGCTCCTGGCTCCTGGCTCCTGGCTCTTGGCTCCTGGCTTAGGATTGGCACAGCTCCAGCCCTTACAGCAAATTGGGGAGTGAATCTGCAGATTGAAGAACCCTCTCTCTGCCTCTCCTCCTCTCTCTCTCTCTCTCTCTCTCTCTCTCTCTCTTTCTCTCTCTATCTCTTAAAGATTTATTTATTTATTTGAAAGTCAGAGTTACACAGAGAGAGGAGAGGCAGAGCGAGAGAGTGAGAGAGAGAGAACAACGGCAAGAGAGAGGGAGGTCTTCCATCTGATGGTTCCCTCCCCAGTTGGCTGCAATGGCTGGAGCTGCACCTAACCAAAGCCAGGAGCCAAGAGTTTCTTCCAGGTCTCCCATGAAGGTTCAGGGGCCTAAGGACTTGGGCCATCTTCTACTGCTTTCCCAGGCCATAGCAGAGAGCTGTATTGGAAGTGGAATAGCTGGTCTCGAACCAGCACCCATTTGGGATGCCAGCTTTAGGCCAGGGCATTAACCCCGTGGCACCACAGTGCTGGTCCCAACCTCTCCTTCTCTCTGTGTGTAACTCTGACTTTCAAATGAATAAATAAATTTTTAAAGAAAAAGAAAAAAAAAACATTAAACTGGAAAATGGTAGAACTTAAAGTCTAAAGTCTGAATATTTGCACAATGATTTCATGGGATCAAGGGAAAACATTTGGAGCTGGCATTGTGGCATAGTGGGTAGAGCCACGGCCTGTGATGCCAGCATCTCATATGCACACTTGTTTGAATCCCAGCTACTCCACATCTAATCCAACTCCCTGCTAATATGCCTGGGAAAGCAGCAGAAGATGGCCCAAGTGCTTGGGTCCCTGCACACACATAGAAGATCTGAAAGTAGCTCCTGGCTCTTGGCTTTGGTCTGGTTCAGCTCTGGTCATTGCAGCCATTTGGGGGGTGAATCAGCAAATGGAAAATCACTGTCTCTCCCCCTCTCTCCTTGTAACTCTCTCTTTCAATTAAGCAAAATAAATCTTAAAAAAAAAAAAAAACTGGAGTGGGCATTAATGCACAATTCTGTCTTATAGAACAAGAAGAAGAATGCTAGCAATTGATAATGAAGTAGGGGGCCTGTGCCATGGCTCAGTAGGTTAATCCTCCGCCTGCTGCACTGGCATCCCATATGGGTGACGGTTCTCTGGCTGCTCCTTTTCTGATCCAGCTCTCTACTATGGCCTGGGATAGCAGTAGAAGATGGCCCAAGTCCTTGGGCCCCTACACCCGCATGT
This sequence comes from Lepus europaeus, assembly GCF_033115175.1. Taxonomy (NCBI): domain Eukaryota; kingdom Metazoa; phylum Chordata; class Mammalia; order Lagomorpha; family Leporidae; genus Lepus; species Lepus europaeus. The sequence goes on along the minus strand of NC_084842.1, from coordinate 77,151,885 downwards.
GAGACCAGGAAGAAGCTCCTGGCTCCTGGCTTTGGATCAGCGCAGCTCCCGACCAGTTTTCCTAGCACCATTTGTTGAAGAGATTGTCCTTGCTCCAGGGACTGATTTTTGCTCCTTTGTTAGAGATAATTTGGCTGTAGATGTGTGGGTTGAATTCTGGCATTTCTTTTCTGTTCCATTGGTCTATTCATCTCTTTCTTTAACAGTATCAGGCTGTTTTGATTATAAGTGCCCTAAAGTATGTCTTAAAATCTGGGATTGTGATGCCTCCAGCTTTGTTTTTGTTGTATGAGATTGCTTTACCTATTTGGGGTCTCCTGTGTTTCCATATGAATTTCAACATCATTTTTCCTATATCTGAGAAGAATGTCCTTGGTATTCTGATTGATATTGCATTGAATCTGTAAATTGCTTTTGAAAGTATGGGCATTTTGATGGTATTGATTCTTCCAATCTATGAACATTTAAAATTTTTTTTCATTTTTTGAATCTTCTATTTTTTCTTTCATGTTTTTTAATTCTCATCATAGAATTCTTTGACATCCTTGGTTAAATTGCTGGTGAAAGAACAGTGGATCATTGAAGAAGTCAAAAGAGAAATCAAAAAATTTCTGGAAACAAATGTAGAGGACAATACAACATATCAAAACTTATAGGATGCAGCAAAACCAGTGTTGAGGAAATTTTATTGCAACTGGTGTCTACATCAAGACATCGAAGGTGCCAAATAAATGAACTATCAAGGATCTAGAAAAACAAGTGCAAACCAAGCCCAAAACTAGTAGGATAAAATAAATAATTAAAATTAGAGAATAAATCAACAAATTAAAATAAAAAATATAAAAGATCAATAAAAAAAAGAGCTGGATTTTTGAAAAATAAACAAAATTGACACAGTATTGTTGCAAATAACTAAATAAAGGAGGGAAGATGTAAATCTTTAGAATTAGAAGTGAAAAAGGAAATGGGACAACAGATACCACAGAAATAAAAAGAATCATCATAAATTACTACAAAGAGCTGTATGCCAAAAAAACAGGAACCTAGAAGAAATGGATAGATTCCTGGACACATACAACCTACCTGAACTGATCCATGATGACATAGAAAAGCTAAACAGACCCATAACCAAGATGGAAATTGAATAAGTAATAAAGACCCTCCCAAAAAAGAAAGGCTAGCACTGGATGGATTCACTGCTAAATTCTAACAGACATTTAAAGAGCTAACTCCAATTCTTCTCAAGCTTTTTAAAACAATTGAAAGGGAGAACTGAGAAAGAAAACTACAGACCAATTTTTCTGATGAACATAGATGCAAAAATCCTGAACAAAATTCCAGCCAATTGAATCCAACAACACATCAGAAAGATCATCCACCCAGACCAAGTGGGATTTGTTCCTGGTATGCAGGGATGGTTCAACATTTCCAAATCAATCAATGTGATACATCACATCAACAAACTGATGAGCAAAAACCATATGATTATCTCAATAGATAAAGAGAAAGCATTTGATAAAATACAACACCCTTTCATGATGAAAACTCTAAGCAAATTGAGTATAGAAGGAACAACTTTCGATACAATCAAAGCAATTTATGACAAACCCACAGCCGGCATCCTATTGAATGTGGGCAATTTGAGAGAATTCTTGCTGAGATCCAGAACCAGACAAGGATACCCATTGTCACCATTGATATTCACTATAGTCCTGAAATTTTTAGCCAGAGCCATTGGGCAAGAAAAAGAAATCAAAGGGATACAAATTGGGAAGGAGGAAGTCAAGCTATCCCTACTTGTAGATGACATGATTTTATACATAGTGTAACTAGAAGACTCCACTAAGAGACTAGTAGAACTCATAGAGGAGTCTGGTAAAGTCACAGGATATAAAATCAATACACAAAAATCAACAGCCTTTGTATACACAGAGAATGCCATGGCTGAGAAAGAACATCTAAGATAAATCCCATTGACAATAGCTCCACTTGTGAGCCAAATGGCCTGGGAAAAGCAGCTGAAGACAGCCCAAGATTTTGGGCCCCACCCACCCTAGTCACCCACATGCGAGCAGAAAAAGCTCTTGGTTCCTGGCTTTGGCTTTTCCCTGGCCTGTCAGTGTGGCCATCTGAGAAGTGAACTAGCAGATGGAAGATCTCTCGCTCTCTTCTTCTCTTTTTCTGTAACTCTGACTTTCAAATAAATAAATAAATCTTTAAAAAGAGAATACAAGGACAGTTATCCATGGCAAGGCCATGCATGAGCAAATGATTTTCTGTATGCAGACTTAGATTCTGTTACTGGTTCTGTGAGAGAAGCATGAGGTTATCAAAAAAGTGGAAAAGAATGGGAGCCAAGGAGGACTTTTTCAGGGCCCAGTTAGAAAGTAGTCTTGGCCAGCGCTGCAGCTCACTAGGCTAATCCTCCGCCTGCAGTGCAGGCACTCTGGGTTCTAGTCCCGGTCGGAGTACCAGTTCTGTCCCAGCTGCTCCTCTTCTAGTCCAGCTCTCTGCTGTGGCCCAGGAAGGCAGTAGAGGATGGCCCAAGTGCTTGGGCCCTGCACCCACATGGGAGACCAGGACGAAGCACCTGGCTCCTGGCTTCAGATTGGTGCAGCAGCCATTTGGGGGGGTGAACCAGCCATTTGGGGGGTGAACCAATGGAAGGAAGACCTTTCTCTCTGTCTCTCTCACTATCTAACTCTGCCTGTCCAAAAAAAAAAAAAAAAAAGTAATCTTACTCCTGAGGAGATGAGAATAATTAAGCATTCTTACATATCGAGAGTGGTTAGGTAAATGAAGGTGTTATCCAATGAGGTTTACAAGAATTATGGCCTCTATGAAGAATTTTCCTTCTCTCAATGAGTAGAAGAGTTTCTCTGTTCAAATTGGCTTGGAAAGTTATGGAGAACTCTACCACACTCCTCTGTGGAGACTTGTAATCCATGGTAGCCCAAACAATTGCAGAGAAAATGTGTATTCAAAGAGTATGTATGTTAAGCTTCTCACCTTTGTTTAACAGTGCCAAACCTTGTTACAGGGAATGCTAATGTTAACAGTGTGTGCTCAGAGGAGAATGTTCAAAGATTTAAGTCTGTGCTGAAGTGAGTTCCAATGATTTTTTTTTAAACAACCAATTGTTTTTTACGGAAACACCCATTTGTGTGTGCATCTAATGATTTTTTTCATGAACTTTCATTGGTTTTTGGACAGAGAGTAGGCCAAGTAGCAGCTGCTTCCAAATAAGAATCAACTGTGAAATAGGAACTTAACCAACCTGATTACTTTTGGCCATTAGGAGAATAACCAAGGCAAGAAGAGCAGGAACCATCCTCAGAGGCTCTTTGAATCTGCATGGAGCATTTCCATTGACAGCCATACAATGAGTTGTTATTCCAGGGACAAGAGGTGACTTTAGTGTAAGTCTGACAGAATAATTCTGCACAACAAAAAGTGATATACTACTAACAAATGCCACAATAGGGATGAATGCAGAGCATTATGATTAGCAAAAGAAAAAACCAGAAAACTAAATACTTTATCTACTTATATAACATTCTAAAATAGGAAAAATAATCTGTGGTTCAAACAGGTCATAAAAACATTTGCTTTGAGGGACTATGCTGGAGGCAAAGTGGGTAAGTGTTGATTTTTTAGTGGGTGGAAAACATCTATACACTAAGGGTGGCACACATTATAGTGGAGTTTGCAATTGCATATTTTATCTTCCTTATGAAAATGGAACTGTAAACAAATTTTGAACCATAGCTTTAGGTTTTTCTTTTTGCAATGATATTGATTACAATTTCAAAAACCATGTTTTGTGTATTTTTGGTTTGAATAGCTTATTTTGATTATAATGGGTATCAAGTTCTTCAGCATTGAATAAAGAAGTTCTTGATATATAAAAGAGTAAGATACATAAAAGTGTTAGCAGGAGTGAAGTCTAGGTTTACAGACACAAGCATGCAGGTATATGTATACATACAAGCATGTATATATAAATATATACATACCTCTGCTTCTGATCCAATTTCCTGCTAATACCCACCATGGAAGTCAGCAGATGATGAGCAAATATGGCTCAAGTACTTGAGTCTCTATCATTCATATAGGAGACCTTGATTGACTTCTGGGCTTCTGGCTTTGGCCTAACCCAGCACAGGTTGTTGTAGGCACTTTGGGAGTAAACCAACCGATGGCAGATTCTCTGTCTCTGTCTCTGTCTCCCTCTGTCTCTCTGTTTCTCTCTTTCTCTCTCTCTCTCTCTCTCTGTGTGTGTGTGTGTGTGTGTGTCTGTCTGTATGTTTCTGTAGAGAGAGAGTAGGGACTAACTAATTGCTTTTCACTTCTGTAATATGTAGCTTGCTTAGTAGCTAGATAAAAGCACTGGGAGAGAGAGCAGAGATAGGTCCCATTTTTGGAAACAAGGCCCAGCAAACAATTCTTGGAATTTATGGCCCATTGCTTCCCGCAATTTTCTGTGTGTGATGTATAGCCCTTTACATTTGAAATACACCAATGAGATGCTCAGAATTAGGTAGTTGTCATATAGAGAATAAGGAAGTAGCCTACATGTGTGGTGACCTGTGTACTTGTTTGTTAGAGAGTATAAAGTTTCTGAGGCAAGGGGAGAGGGGGTCTTTTGCCTCAACACCGCAGCTCCCCATGCATGTGGGTAAAGGCCCCAGCCGGCTGGAATAAATCCTCTGATTTTTGCATCTGTGACTGCCATTCATGTTTTATTTGGGAATCAGGACACAACATCTCTAACTCTCAAACATAATTGAAAATAGATAAACAAAATTTTTAAAATATTTACTTATTTATTTGAAAGTGGAAATTACCGAGAGAGAGGCACACACATACACACACACATTCCATTCACTATTTCACTTCCCAGATGGTCTCAACAGCCAGGAGCCAAGTGCTTCTTCCAGATCTCCTGGATGGTGGAGGTTCAAACACTTGGGCCATCTTTCTGCTGCTTTTCCCAGGCCATTAGTAGGAAGCTAGATCAGAGGTGGAGCATCCAGCAATAGGATCTGGTACCCATATGGTATGCTGGTATTACAGGTGGTATCTTTAGTCTCTGCACCACAATGAACTATTTAAACTTTTGTTTGTCAAAATGCCTTTTTTCTCCTTCACTAATGAAGGATAATTTCACTGAATGTAAAATTCAAAGGTGTCATTTTTGGGGCCGGTGCTGTGGTATAGTGGGTACAGCCACCGCCAGCACTGTCAGCATCCCATATGGACACCAGTTCGAGTCCCAGTTGCTCCACTTATAGTCCAGCAATCTGCTGTGGCCTGGGAAAGCAGTGGAGGATGACCCAAGTCCTTGGGCCCCTGCATCTGTGTGGGAAACCCAGAGGAAGCTCCTGGCTCCTGGCTTCGGATCAGCACAGCTCCAGACATTGCAGCCAGCTGGGGAGTGAACCAGTGGGTGGAAGACTTCTCTCTTTCTCTGCCTCTCCTTCTCTCTCTGTGTAACTCTGACTTTCAAATAAATAAGCAAATCTTAAAAATTAGGTGTCATTTTCTTTTTTTTTTCTTATTTTAATGGTTTTAGGAAAGAAGTCTGCTAAAATTCTTGTTCTTGTTCACCTCTAGGTACTGTTGTTCTCTTGCATTATGGCTTTCTTCTTTATCTTCTATTTTTTTATTTAAAAGCAGTATTTATTTAAGTCAGTGATCTTTTGGCTGAGTGGCCAAGAGGAGGGCTCCAAGAAGCAAAACCTAAAGGGGCTGGTGGTAGTGGGGTTGTTAAGCATAATTTTGGCAAAAAAAAAAAAATTTAAAAACTGTCAATCCGCATAAAACGGGGACAAACCAGCGAAAGACCTGATTTGTCTGGCTTGCTCATGATAGAACAAAAAAGCCATCAGAAGGATGGGATACCTAATTTGTTTTACAGTAAACTGGGTACTCAGAAGGATGGAATCACCACTCCCTTGCTGTTCTCATGGTAAAACTGAAAACTCCCAACAAGTGGGCAGGCAGGCTCTTTGACCTTGCCAAAGATAACTTTCGGGGAAAGCAAGCATTTTGCACCCTCAGTTTCCACCATAACCAACCTGACTACCTATTAATCTGTATGACTTCTCTATTCCCTCTACCAGAAGAATGGACCCTAACTTCTATTAGAGGGTATGGGATGATGATCACTCTGGCTTCTTCAAGCTGAGTAAGTTATAATACATGCATGGCAATCTAGAATGTCACTGTTTAACAAGCAGATTGAATTCACAGGGTCTAAAACAAAGTACAGAGTTGTAAGATGACCTAGGAAAGGTGCTCTCTAAACCACAAGGAAGTTTTCCCATTGAGGGGCAAATAGAAACTGACAGCAGGGACTTGATAATATTCAAGCTGGCCTGAATAGAAGTCAAGTGGCATCTTGGAGTTTTGCCTGCAATGTTACTGATCCTTAGCCATCCCCTCAACAGTGGTGCAGTGGTGGTTGATTTTGAAGCTGGGTGGAATGAAGGGCTTTTTTCAGCTTAGAGCTGAAAAAGTAATGAGCCACTGACTCTGTTGGCTCATTATAACTTTGTTGTTGGTTTTCTGCAGCTTAAACATGATATGCTTAGTTATGCATTTATTTATTTTTATTTTGCCTTGTTTGTCTTTATGAAGATAGTATACCTTATATCTCTTTCCTGACTTTCCCAGTGTGTGCTTTGATGCCTGCTACTTATATCAGAAAAATGTTATCCATTCTTGCTGTTTTTTGGTTTTGTTCTCCCTTTCTGATATTTTTATTGTGCATATGTTATGTGTTCCTAGTTATCTCCCAGTTCTTGCATGCTGTCTTCTGTATTTCATTGTTTTTACCTTCACTGAAGCTTGGAAGCTTTTTGTCTTTTTGGTTTTTTTAATTGACCTAACTTCAAACTCCCTAATTTTCCCTTAACTATATTCAGTCCCTGATGACTCTCTCAAAGGCCTTCTTCATTTGTTAGTATTTTCGCTTTGTAGCATTTTCTTTTGATTACTTCAATTTACATCTCTACTTCCATCACTGATATGTTCTTTAAATTGTCCACTTTTTAATGAAGCTCTTTCACTTACTACTGTAATTATGTGCATTTTATGTTCTTTGACCATTTTGGCATCTCTGTGATGCTGCCTTCATCTCTTAAAATTATAGTAGGGATCAAGGAGTGGGAGCTTGGTATGCTTTTTAATTTTTGCTGAAAGCTTGACACATTAAATAGGTTATAGGAACTGAGATATATATATATCTTTAGTGTGCATATTTAGTGTAATTTGGTAGGAGTTGTGCTGGGCTTAAAGTTACACCTCTTATGTCCCTGAGGCTTCAGTGTCTGTTTCCTTTCTTTCTATTATTTTTTCTTATTATCTTTACATTTCCCTAAGAACTCATAAAATAGCATCTGTGTCTTGGAGCTCATTGATTCATAATCCATTTAATTAGCTTGGAGCCCTGTTGGTGTGGTTGTAAGGTTTAAGGGAAAGGCGATGTTCTATAATCTCATGATACAACCACTTTATTCTACTAGTTCTGTATTTAGACACTGGGTATTCACAGGTGTTTCACCATGGCTCGCTCGCTCTCTCTCTCTCTCTCTCTATATATATATGTATATACATATATATTTAAGATGTATTTTATTCATTTGAAAGAGCCATGGAGAGAGGCAGAGACAGAGACAAAGAGAGGTCGTCCATCTACTGGCCCACTCCACAAATGGCTGCAAAGGCCAGAGCTGAGCTTATCTGAAGTCAGGAGCCAGGATCTTCCTCCAGGTCTCCTACCTGGGTGCAAGGTCCCAAGCATTTGGGCCTTCCTCTGCTGCCTTCCCAGGCACACCAACAGGGAGCCGGATCAGAAGAGGAGCAGGCGGGACTCAAACCTGAGTTTGATGGGATGCCGGTTCTGCAGAGCTTTAACCTGCTGTACCACAGAGCAACTCCCCATGGGTATATCTTGCACATACCATCCTCTGCCCCTGATGGTGAGATAAAAAGGCTAGAAGCTGTTAAAGTCAGAGGAATAGCTTTTCTCCAGGTGGACTAAGGCTCCAGAAATGTCTTTTACCCTAGAGAGTAGCTCTTGGTTTTATCAAAAAAACAAAACAAAAAACACTGAAAATATTTCATGATGTTATTATTCCCCTTGCTCTGTCAGAGATATTGGAGGGTGGGTATTGACTCATGATAGTGAAAACATGGAAGGATACTTAGAGGCCAACACCACAAAAGTATGAGGCGCTTCTCCTCCGTTACCCCAGGGTTTCTCACTCTCATGCTAGTGCACACCCCACCTTCAACAATATTTCTAAAGAACCTAAAAGGTTCTGACTTCAACAGTATCAGCTCTAGATAAGCCAACATCAGCTGTAGTGCTCTGGATTCTCCTGGCTCCCTATATTTGTTCAGTTTTCTTTGTTTTAAAGACAGAGTTGATGATTTCCAAGCTCTTTCCATATCAGAAATATATAAAGCATTACTTTAATTGTGCCTTTGAGATAAATGTCTTCTTGGGACATTTCTTATTCTTATGTACTGAAACAAAAACAACATATATTCCCACTTGAGGAGGGGAAATTCTGCAACATATCTGAAATACATGCAGATTTTACATTAAATAAGTGATCTTTTCAAATAGTTCATAATTTCTGGAAGTGCCTTGTTTATCAGCCACCCATTTTTCTAGATGAGGCTTACACTTTGGGGTTTCTATGGAGATGTTTAGACGTGATTGTCACATATCCAGGCAACATGTAATGCTCACAAGAGCCAGGGCTAGACGAAGCCAAAGGCAGGGGCCCCAGAACTCAATTCAGATCTTCCACATGGGTGGTGTGGACCCAAATGCATGAGTCATCACCTACGACCCACCAGGGTGCACATTAGCAGGAAGTGGGACCCAGAAGCAGAGCCAGGACTCAAACGCAGGCACTTGGATTTGGAGTGTGGACGTTCCAAGCAGAGTTAACCACTCTGCCGGATACCAGTCCTGAGCGTTCTCCTTTCCTTGACTACCTTTAAAGAGAAAGAATTTAGAGAAGCCTTGTTTCCCTAAAGACAGGAAGGAAGAAAAGCAAAGAACTTTCTTAAGGGAGTACTGAAGAAAAAGATAGAAGGAACAGGATAGAATTTTAAAACGTAAATTATCAGAATGGGGAATGCACATGAACACTGGAGTTATGACAGCTCAAGTCAAGCGTCTATTAGGACCTGGGAGAGCCATCAGGAACAGACCCTTCCCTAAAGTTCCCTTCAGAGGGAACATGGCCCTGCAGGTAACTTGATCCTGGACTTCCACCTCTAAAACTTCAAGCCAATGAGCTTCCCTTGATAAAGACACTCATGCTGTGGTAGTTTGTTATAGCATCTCTAGAAAATTAATACATCTCTCTATATTTAAGAAGGTAGTTCCTAAAAGCAAAAGCTTTTTATCTACACATTTAATTATATTATGTTTTCCATCCATTTTTCTCTCCTCTTTCTTTTTTTCCTTTTCTCTGAAAATCCTTTTTGGAATACATACATCAAACCATTTAAATTTTCCCACTAAAGCCCTCTGCATGTTTTTCAAAACACTTTCTGTTCACATTCTTCAGATCAAGTTATTTATATTGAAAAATCTTCAGACTGATTTATTCTTTTGTCAACCTTCTCTAATCAGCTGTTAAGCAGATGTAGTGATTTTTTTTTTCTAATTTAAAATAATTAACTTACAATTCCAGGATTTGTATATTGTTATTATTTACGATGTAACCTCAAAAGTTTTGTAGAAGATAAGATTAAAATATGAGCTGATTTTGGTGCAAAATTTGCTTGACTTAAACTTTGCATGGATTTTAAATTATTTTACACCAAAATATGCTTATTTTTAATGTAATCATCCATGAACGTTTTGAAGTCACCTCATACAGTTTCCATTTATTTGCTGAAAATTCTTATCTAATATTTTATTGTAACCATGCTTTCCTTAAAAATGTGAATATTAAGAAATCCTTATAAGTATACCAACATCTGCATCACCTTGAGGTCATTTATATAGACCACTTTTTCTTTTGACTATGACTTTTTTTTTTTTTTTAATTTTTGACAGGCAGAGTGGACAGTGAGAGAGAGACAGAGAGAAAGGTCTTCCTTTTGCCGTTGGTTCACCCTCCAATGGCCGCCGCGGTAGCGCGCTGCGGCCGGCGCACCGCGCTGATCCGATGGCAGGAGCCAGGTACTTCTCCTGGTCTCCCATGGGGTGCAGGGCCCAAGCACTTGGGCCATCCTCCACTGCACTCCCTGGCCACAGCAGAGAGCTGGCCTGGAAGAGGGGCAACCGGGACAGGATCGGTGCCCCGACCGGGACTAGAACCCGGTGTGCCGGCGCCGCTAGGTGGAGGATTAGCCTAGTGAGCCGCGGCGCCGGCCTAACTATGACTTTTCTTTTCCTGGTTTCTATTCTTTTTCTCCCCCAAGTCCAGTGTTTTGTTGTGCTGAAAGTTAAATATGGCATATTATAGTGATTTGGGCTCTAATTATCTTTTAAAGGATGCTAATGTTTTTATAGCATGCAGTAAGTTTGACTTGACTTATCCTGGGTGTTAGCAGTGGGCAATAGCAAAGATCTCTGCTTAATAACTCCCACTCTTACCCTAGCTCCTTGGCTGTCTCCTCATCCATGTCTAGATCAGATACCAGCCAGGGAAATGTGGCTGGTTAAATACAGATTTTGAGTTCTTCAATGCATGGTATTAACCCTCACTTTGTAGTTGTTAGAGTAGATAACTAGCTCCATTCTCTTATTCCTGATGAAAAAATACACAATTGTTTATGTGTGAGTTTATATTGAATTTTCAGCTAACTTCCTTTCTTCCAAAGTAGATATGCATTAGCAAATTTAAAATATAATTTAACTAAATATTTCATGCTTTGCACTTATTCTTTAAATCACTCATAGATTAGTTATTTTTTATAATTTTCTATCTGTGATAACATTATGAGTGATAATATTATTAGATATACTAAGTACACCGAGGGCTGTGGTAACAGGTTAAAAATGAGAAACACAAAGGAATAATTGAATACATGGTTAAAGCTTTAAAGGGATGGTATAATTGAACAATTATATAAATAGCAGAATGTTAGCAACTTATGTATTCAAAATGGATAAACTGGAGGTGTTATTTATTTCCAAAACGGAAAATAGCTTGCCCAAAGGAACAGAGGAATGAAAGAAAATGAGAGAGGCTTGTGGGTTATCAGAAATAGACAGTAAATGAGAAAGGGGAAATTAAAAAGTCAGAGATGCAATCCAATACTTACATGGGGTGGGTTCATTGTTTGATTGTATGTGTTCCTGTTAAACTGACTTTATGTGGAGACAGTAGCCATTCTTGTATTTTGGAAAAATGACTATTGGCTGTTGCAGTAAAAAGGAATTTTGGAAATACTATTCAGGGGAAAACTGCTGAAGACTTGAACAAAAAGCTGTCATGATGGCAAAAGAAATGAAGTGTCAGGTTTAGGAGGCATCCCCAAAAACCAAGTAATTCAGGTGGGAAGTGAGAAAGAAACTTCACGGATGACTCTGAGAATGCCAGCTTGAGTAACTGAGTGTTTTAACCAGAAGATCCACTTGCCAGAATGAATATGGGATGAGGCAGAGATTGGGAACACTAGAAACAAAACAAAAAATCTTCAGCTTGAGTTTCCTCAGGGAGTTATGACATATATTCAATTAGTGTTAGCCCTTCTTCCAATCCTTTTGGGCCCATTTCTAATGAAAGTTTTTTCTCTTGATTTCTGAAATGATCTTCCTGCCTTGTGTTATCATTGCTGAAGAGAACCCTGAGAATGAGATGGAAATAATCCCTTATTGTATTTTGACTTTGTATAAGAAATCATTGTACATGCTACACATATTATAGATTTAATCTGATATGTGTATTTCACTGTGAATTTGAAAGTATAAATTTAGAGAGGTTAATTCTAGGTCATTGTAAACTATGCCAACTTTTTTTGCTTTCTTTTTTAAAATTTTATTTGTTATATGCTTCATGTATTTCATATATACAGATTTAGCAACATAGTGACACATCTCCTTCTACCTTCCCTCCCGCCCATGCTTCAACCATTTCTCCTCTTCCCTCTCACATTCCCACTTTAATTGTTACAAAGATCTATTTACAATTTACTGAAGGATGGTATAGTTAACCCTATACTAACTAAAAGAGTTCAACAAATAGTATGAAGAGAAAAATAAAAAAAAAAGAACAAAGAAACAAAAAAAAAAATCACTGTTCCTCAATGGAAGAGACAAAGGGTGTAAACAATCATTGAATCTCATAATGCCTATTTCACTCCAATACATTACATTTCAGGTACTCTATTAGTTACCTCAGATCAGGGAAAATATGTGATATTGGGACTGGCTTATTTCATTAAGTATGATGATTTCCAGTTGCATCCATCTTGTTGCAAAAGGCAGTATTTCATTTTTTTTTTTTTACAGCTGAATAGTACTCCATAGTGTACACATAGTATAATTTCTTTATCCAGTCAACAGTTGATGGCCATCTGGGATAATTCCATATCTTGGCTATTGTGAATTGTGCTGCAATGAACACGGGGGGTACAGACAACTCTTTTATATGCTGATTTCTTTTGGTTTGGGTAAATTCCCAGGGGTAGAATGCTTGGTATTTCTATATTCAGGTTTCTGAGGTATCTGCATACTGTCTTCACAGTGGCTGAACCAGTTTTCATTTCCACCAACAGTGGACCAGGGTACCCTTTTCTCCACATCCTGGCCAGCATTTGTAATTTGTTGATTTCTGTATGTGAACCATTTTAACTGGAGTGAGGTGAAACCTCACCATGGTTTTGATTTGCATTTCCCTGATGGCTAGTGATCCTGAACATTTTCTCAAATGTCTGTTCGCCATTTTTTAAGGCCAGCAATTCTATCAAATATGTTGAAACAATTTGTATTACCAATGAGATGATGTTAATATCCAATGAAAGGTAGGAAGATTTTCAAACATTATTTTAACAAATGAGAATTTCGTATATGCACAATATTGCTTTCAGTTCATTTTTGTCTCTTTCCAATTTTGTTTACTATCTTATCCATTTCTTTTTCAGTTTTCCTGAGCTGTCATGATGCTATCCACCTCAGGTACACAGGCCACAGATTCGTTGTGCATTCGTGAGGTAACCACTTAGAGCTTTCTGGGTAGTCAATGTTACCACTTGAGGGCGTCCTGTCATTATGTTCTGTAATGGTCCTAAATGTGGAAATCCACCTCAAAACTATGGCTCTCTGACAGACAGAAGAGATTACGGAGAAAAACAAACTCTTTGCTGGAAATGTTGAGGAAGCAGTGAGAATAGTAATTTGCCATGCTAAATTGGGGTTTCCTGGAGTACCGGGTCAGTGCAGACTGTATTTCAGGAAAGGCTAAGTTGGTAGCAAAGAGTAAGTGACACAGAAGATGATGGAATCTTCCTGGCAGGGACCAACATAGGAATTCAGACACAGTAAGTGCTCTTTAAGTTCAAGGGATCTTGGCCAACTGGAGAAGGTTCCTATTCTGAAATTTATCTTGAGCAGAGAAGGCAAGAAACCTATCACTGTAATTAGCATCGCTTCATGGAAAAGTGGGAACAGTCTTTGAACCCATCAGATATGGAGAACTTGGAAAAGAATCACAATGTGATGGAAAACTTTAGTTGATAATTTAACCTTACACGTTATGATTTTTATAACCTCAGATTGTCAGAAAAAAAATGATCAAATGCTTTACAATGTATAGAAGCACATTTGAAAGTGTATGCTATTGTGTGAATTCAGTAAATCTTTCTCTAATATCTACTAGTAAATAAAAAAATCCATACTCGTTATGAGGTTAAATTGTTCCTTGGCATTCTCCCGTGCTTGCAGGAGAAAACCGAGTAGTTAGATTCCAGGGAAAGAGATGTATTTTGCTCTGAAGAAAAAGTCATAGCAAAAATTAAGCATGGCATATCAAGCTATATCAAAAATAATAAATTCTGCTAAACCACTAGATCTGACTGATCTAACACAGTCTATGAATTCTTAGAGGGATAAAGTAGCTGTGAAAACAATATCAGTTTGTAGTGTCATCCAAATCCTCATTTTTTTCTAGTTGTCTGTTATAACTTGAACAAATAGCAACACTTTTTGTACCTCATATCACCTTTATTTTGGGTGATGGGGGTTGTTGGTGCACGATGGCATATTTATGAATAAAACATAAATGTTGATCCTTTTTCTCATGCTTGAAGGAAGTTTAACTACTTTCTATTATTTTTTTTTCTGTTAAATTATGCTGTGTCCAGTGTAAAGGAGTGAGTTTAGGTTCATACTAAGGAAGTACCACTAAGAAACAAAGTATTTCATCCCATGTACAAAACAGAATAAAACTCTCACATGAGTAAGGTTCATAAAATGCACACGGGAGCTGGCTGGTCTTGGAAAATTTCATTCAGTATCCTTTTTCAAAGTTTTTAAATGAAAGAACCATGAGTACTATATATTTTTTTTTCTTTCTGCTCATGGTGCAATACTTAGCACCAGTAGCTGCTGCTAGACCATTAGTGGCCATTAGCAGGTCAGCAAAGGAATGAGCCATGTCAAGTAGTTACTGATTTAGAGCCAGCGTTCCTTAACACATGATCATGATTGCTTTAGGATGACAAGACAGCATCTTGAAAAGGTCTGGAGGTAAAATTTTCCTGGATTTCTGGTCAAAACAGAGTTAAGATCCCACATAGACACTCACCAAAACTATCCCTTGAGTCCAGAAAGAGAGGCTATGACAGGTTGGATAAAATAAAAAATTCTGCTTTGAGTTTCCCTTATAACTTCATGATGACATAAATGTCTAGAGATTGCAAACAAGACAAAAATGTCTATTATTTGTTTGAAAGTCATTTATTGTAGACAAGCCAATGTGAGGGGTGGGGTGGGAAAGAATAAAGAAATCTGATGCTATCTTGTTTGCAGGACATTTCACACAAAGCATGTGTATGTGATGTATAGTAAACAAAAACCCCAAATTGATTTCCTTGAGGGGGGAAAAGTTGTTATCCAGTAGATTATGAAAGTCGTATCAGGTAAAAAAGTCAAATGATATCATGACTATGAAATTTCCAATCACCCTTTATAAATGGAGGCTAAAAGTGGCTGATAGCAGGGCTAACTTCTTTTTCATCTAAGCAACAATCTGCTCCTCTTCCGTGAAATGGAATGAAATGAATGCCATGGCCTTTTTAAGCAGCACAGGGGATCTATTTATTGTGAGAAGAGATTTGCTGAACAACCGTAAAAGGCAGAGATAATTTTGGGAGCAGCTAACAGCTTTGATGAGGAGAACCTCAGAACCCACCTGTCTGTAATAGCCATTCCTGTTCCAGCGGGCATCTCATTTATTGGAAATGATTCTTCTCATCATCAGCCAATATGCCTGCCTGTTTGAAAAAAGGGAATTAAAGAAGTGACATTGATGATGACAAGTGCTAACTTTTGGCATGATAAAGATTAGGGACATGGAAAATTGACATTCAATGCCCATTAATTCGATTGGAAAACAAAAGAGAGAATGCATTTCAGGCTTTCTCTATTAACACATGTCTGTTCTGGTTCTCTCTGTGTGTGACATGACAGGAGCGTGTGGTGGGTGATGAAAAGTGTAGGTAAAATCATTTTATTCCATACAGGTATTCTTTACTCTACTGAGAAGAAGGATGGAAGGGCTTATTAAATAGGTGATTTTACATTCAATCTTCAATGTTATTTTGCATATCAACTGCAAATGTTTGAGAATGCAATTTTCTGAAATCATACTTTTTCTCTAAGACACATTACAATCAAAGTTAATTGTGCCAAATATTTAAAGCAGAGATAGTTAAATTAAAAAAAATGCATGAAGTCATTCAAAGGCATAAAATGAGTAATTGTTCCCATATTAAGCAATGTAGCTTTTTAAGAAATAAGAATGATAATTTAACCAAAAGGTACAAATTGAATATCAGCATTCTCTCTCTCTACCCTAGCTTTTATTTAATCTCTTGTGTAAGAGGTAAAATATGTAATTGAAGGGGGCAGGTATTGTGACACAGTAGATTAAATCATCGCTTGTGATGCTTGTGAGCATTCCATATAAGAGTGCTGGTTCAAGTCCCATCCAACTGCTCAGCTTCTGATCCAGTTATCTGCTAATGATATCTAGGAAGTAGCTGATGATGGCTCAAATACTTGTGTTCCTGCCACCCATGTGGGAAAAGTGTTTTCCGTTCCTGGCTCCTGGCTTCAATCCTGGCTATTGCAGCCATTTGTTGATTGAATCAGAAGATGGATGATGATCTCTCTATCTCTCTCTCTCTTCCCCTTTACCTCTCTCTTCTCTGTCACTCAGCCTTTCAACTAAATAAATGAATGAATCTTAAAAATATGTAACTAATTATTGAAGTAAATTAGGTGATTGATACATTTTATGCTTGAAGATATTACTCTGGAATAAAGGAGTAAAAGACTCAAAAGAAGGGAGCAAAGACCATCATTCAGAAGGTCACACTAGCATGGTAAGTGTAAGTTTGTTTCAGCAAAGCCAATTATCTCTAAATAGTGAAATATTGATTTGACAGTATATAGCTGTAAATTTTTGTAGATTTCTAAGCAGGTATAATCAATAATATATTGATTATATTGGCTTAAATGGCAGTCTTCTATTTCCAATAGCAAGAGAATCTACATAATGTGAATGACCATCTCATTAAAATCAATGAAGTAATTGAAAATAAAATATTTCTTAAATGTTGTTAATGACATTATTGTGTAGGCATGATTAAAAGAAGTCAATGATGATTTCAAGATGGTTGAATAGGGAAAAGACATGCTGATTTTGAACAGGGGGTTGAGCGATAAAGAAAGGCAGAAGTTTATTCCCAGGGGAGAGTTGGCGAGAACTTTGTAATGGAAATTCTACAGACAGAAAAGGGTTGCCATGGAGTAGCATGGACAGTATAAACACACAGTGGCAAGTGGGAGCAGCACCCTCAACTCCTACAGCCAGGGACATTTCTTTCTCCCCCTTCCTCTACAAGGGTGTCTGGTGGCCAGCAGGAAGGGAGTGCCACCTTAACTCAAATAGAGGATGTGGTGGTTCCTGCACACTTGACTAAAGGGTTTTATCTGAGAGATAATTTGGGCTTCCCACTGACTTTGAGTGTGGCCTGGACAGTTGGCAAAGGGCTGGGCCTCACTGAGGACTGTGAGATTTTCCCATCCACCCACTCTATCACAGTCTTAGGCGATCAAAGTGCCCATGTGAAGCACCCAGAGACAGCAGGCTCTGAGAATTCCTCTGCTTTCTTCGTGGATGGGGCAAGCTCACATGGCTGAGACTGGAATCCCTGGGTTCTGTGACTACAGGAGACTTGTATGCTGTGACTGTGGGGATTCTGTGACTACATGAGAGAGTGTGGGGAGTAGCTGGGTCTATGGGCAATCATCAGTCTGGCTTCAGAGACCCTTAGTTCCCTGAGTGCCTGGGGTAGGTCCTACAGAGGGTTCTGTGCTCTCACTGAGAACTGTACAGATCCTTTTTGTGGTTCATGCACCTGCCTAGGTGGACACTGTAGCAGTGTTGACTAATCCTAGGCATGGGTCACCTTGGAAGAGAAGAGGTGTGGCTGTGATTATGCCAGCAGATATGCCAAAACCCTCCCTACTGCTGACAATAGAGGAGATCTACCACACCCAAGATGGGAGTCACCCTGGATTCCTACCCTACCCTTGAGCACTGACCAGAGTGCCCTAGCCCTATCCAGCACCTGTCTTGATATCCACTGAAGGAACAGACACTGCACTAAGCTGCAGAAACATAGTTCAAAGTTAAAAACCATCAGAGGAGAAATTCAGCAAGTGTTTACACAAATCCCTAAAAATAAGCACAGAAATACAATAAAAAAGAAGACAATAAGACTCCCAAAAAGGAACAGAAGACTTCAATATCAGAAAATGAAGCTGAAGTAAATTCAAAAGAATAATCATAAAATTATTCAAAAACACATAGAAACAAATTCATGAGATAAAAAATTCACAATATGGATGAAATTTTATCAAGATAGAGATATTGAATAGAAATAAAATTGAAACATTGGAAATGAGTAATTCAATATGTCAAATAGAAAATATAGTAGAAAACCTTAGCAACAGACTTGATGAAGCTGAAGAAAGAATATCTGAGCTAGAAGACAGATTTCTGAAAATATCTGTCGGAAAGAAGAAGGAGGAGGAGGAGGAGAAGGAGGAGGAGAAGAAGAAGAAGAAAAGAGGAGAAGGGGAAGGAAGGAAGGAAGGAAGGAAGGAAGGAAGGAAGGAAGGAAGGAAGGAAGGAAGGAAGGAAGGAAGGAATTAGTGTTCTATATTTATGAGAGAATATCAATCGACCAGGCATATGGATCTTAGGTGTTCCTGAAAATGCAGAATGGATTAGAAGTTTATTAGTGAAGTAATTACTGAAAATGTCCATAATTTGGAGAAAGAAAGGGATATCCAAGTACAGAAAGCACAGAGAACTCTTAATAGACATGATCAGAAAAAGTCTAACTTCAACAGTAAACCATAAAGAAAACATTAGAAAATTTGCTCTGTACCCTCAGAGCATGCCCAATTAAACTAACAGCCAATTTCTCATCAGAATCCGTACAGGCTGGGGAAAAAGGAAGAGACATAGTCCTGATACTAAAAGAAAAAAAAAACCTGTAACTCAGAATACGTACCCTGCAAAGCTCTCATTTAGGATGAAAGTGAAATAAAGAGCTTCCATACCAAAACGAAATTGAAAGAATATGTCACCACTTGTCTAGCTTTATAAGTGATGCTTAAGGATGTGATACACACAAAAACACAGAAAGATAGCTATCATTATGAAAGAATGTGAAGGCAAAGAGTCTCCCAGTAAAAGTACATAGGAAATCCAAAGCAATCAAAGAATATTTATGGAAAAATAGCAAGGCCAAGTTGTGACTTATCAATAGTAACCTGGAATATAAATGGCTTAAATTCTCCAGTTAATATAGAGACAGACTGGCTGAATGGATTAAAACACAAGACCCATCTATTTGCTCCCTATAAGAAACACAGCTCACCAACAAAGATACACACAGACTGAAAGTGAAAGGTTGGAAAACAATATTCCAGGCTAATGGAAAGCAATAATGAACAGATGTAGCCATCCTAATATCAGACAAAATAGAATATAACATAAAAACTGTTAAAAGTGACAAAGAAAGACATTATATATTGACAAAGGAATTAATTCAACAAGAGGTGACTATAATAAACATAGATACACCCAGTGCCAGGGCACCAGGCTGTCTAAAACAAATGCTAATGGGTCTAAAGGGAGACACACTTACATATATTCATACAAACATATTTCTAAATGTTCAAACTAGCAACGAGCCATAAAACCCCCAAACCCCTTAAGCTGGCTGATAAAAATAGCAGCTTAAGTGTTACAAAGATCAAATGGATATGAATAAGTGGTAAAGTGATCATATAGACACAATCAAGAGTTAAAGTGATTATGTTAATAGGACTAAGTTTGGAAACAAGAATAGACACAATTAAAAAGGAGTTAAGGCTCCAATATGGGAAGCAGTCCATATAGGAGACTCATAGAATGACAATCACTTTAAGTAGCACTCTTACCTCATAGTCAGCCCTTAAGGCATTCTAGTCTGGCTGGAAATCCCAGGGGGAGCATTTCAGGCATGGAAAGCAAAGACACTCTAGGAAAAAAAATGTTCTGTAAAAAGGACTTCTGTATGTGAGACCCAGTGGGAAGAAGTGTCCACCAAAGGAGGTACTTTTCTCTGAAGGGAGGAGAGAACTTCCACCTTATTTATGGCCTTGTCGAGTAACTGGATCCAAAAGGCTTCCATAGCCAAGGCAGCTCATGTCAAGAGCATTGGGTGATTACTGATGTCATATATAAGAGCGTTATATGTTAAATAATCAACAAGAGTCACTGTTCACTAACTTCCCATGCAGAACTTTGGTCCTCAAAGAGTTGTATCATGAGACTTAATAGTAAAAGTTGTTCTCAAGAATCATTCCTTTTAGTGTATTAATTGGAGGTTATTATCATGACTCATAAGTTATAGTCATGTCTAAGAGCTCACAAAAGATGTATCATCCTTGGATTCTTCGTTAAAGACAATTATGTTTCAAAAAGGAAAGAAGGAGGAGGAAGGAAGGCAAAAGAAGAAGATGGAAAAAAAGGTGAAAACACCTTTGAGAAGCAATAACAAAGACCAGCCCTTGTTTAGGCTCTTGAGGAACAGTTCTCTTAAATTTTTTTACTCAATTCTTTCTTTTTTCTTTCTTTCTTTCTGTTTCCTTTTCTTTCTCGGACCAAACAAGAGAAGGAGGAGGAATGGGGAGGGGAGTGGGTGAAAGGACAGGAGTGGCGGGAAGAATTACCATGTTTCTAATGTTGTATTTATGAGATACATACAAATAAATAAATAAAAATCAATGAAAAAAATCAAAGGAGATGCAGACTCCAATACAATAGTAATGGGGGACTTCAACACCACACTTTTATCAATGCATAGATCAATGATACAAAAAATCAACAAAGAAACAACAGAGCTAATCTAATTATGAACCAATTGGACCTAATTGATATCTACAGAACTTCTCATCCCACATTTGAAATATACACATTCTTTTCATCAGTGCATGCAACTTTCTCTAGGATAGACCATATGTGAGGTCGTGAAGCAAGTCTCAGTAAAATTTAAAAAATGAAATCATACCTTGTATCTTTTCTGACCACAATGAAATGAAGTCGGAAATTAATAACAAGAAATTCTAGAAAATATTAAAACACATGAAGACCAAAACTTTGCTCCTGAATCAACAATGGGTCCTAGAAGAAATCAAAAGGGCAATAAAAAATTTCCTGGAAAGGAAAAAAGATGACAATACAACATTTCAAAACTTATGGATACAGCAAAAGCAGTGGTAAAAGGGAAGTTTATAGCAATTAGTGCTTACCTCAAGAAATTAGAAAGACATAAAATAAATAATAAAATACCTACAAAAACAAGAACAAACTAAACCCCAAATTAGTAGGAAGAGGCAAAGAATTTAAATTAGAGAAGAAATAAACAAAATTGAAATAAAAAAAGAAACAAAAGGTCGGTGAAATGAAGAGCTGTGTTTTTTTTTTTTTGTTGTTGTTGTTTTTGAAAAATATAAAAAATTGACACACCATTGGCTCAATTACCAAAACAAAAAACAAAAAACAAAACAAAACGAAAAATCAAGTTGATAAAATCAGAGATGAAAAGGGAAATGTTACAATGGCTATCACAGAAATAAAAAATAGAGATGCGAAGTTCCTCCGTGCTACGCAGGGACCGACAATGGACGCCCAGAAAGACGTTCAGCCCCCGAAGCAGCAGCCAATGATATATATTTGTGGAGAATGTCACACCAAAAATGAAATAAAATCCAGGGATCCAATCAGATGCAGAGAATGTGGATACAGAATAATGTACAAGAAAAGGACAAAAAGATGTATCCTTTAACCCTACTTTTAAAATCTGAGTCATGACTACCAAAGAGTATCCATCACTGTGGGGCTTTGGAACAACAAAAACATTTAAAATTCCCATTGAACATTTGGATTTCAAGTATATTGAAAAATGCTCAGACGTGAAACACTTGGAAAAAATCCTTTGTGTGCTCAGGTCTGGCGAGGAAGGGTATTATCCTGAACTCACAGAACTTTGTGAAAAGCGTCTTCAAGGCTTGGCTCCTCGAAGCAGAGCTCTGAGGAAGGACAAGCCCGCAGCCACAGCATCCAGTTTCACAGCAGAAGAATGGGAAAAAATTGACAGTGACATAAAGAGCTGGGTATCAGAAATTAAAAAAGAAGAAGATAAAATGCACTTTCATGAAACTGAAAGGTTTACAGTGATGGAAGGTAATTTGCCTCCGGTCCGTGGTTCAAACAACTGTCTTCACGTGGGCAAGGAAAAATCTTCTGAAACTAGATCAACTAAAAAGAAAATTCCAAGGGATTATGCAGAATGGGATAAATTTGATGTGGAAAAGGAATGTTCAAAAATCGACGAAGATTACAAAGAAAAGATTGTTGTTGACAACAGGGCACATCTGTCTAAAATTGAGACAAGAATAGACACATCAGGTCTGACTGAGAAGGAAAAGGCTCTTCTAGCTGTTCGTGAGAAGGAAAAAGGAAACGAAGCCTTCAACTCGGGAGATTTTGAAGAGGCTGTGATGTATTTCACCAGGAGCATCTCAGCCCTTCCCACTGTAGCTGCCTATAACAACCGAGCGCAAGCCGGAATCAAGTTGCAGAACTGGAATAGTGCTTTTCAGGATTGCGAAAAGGCCCTGGAGTTAGAACCTGGAAACATAAAGGCTCTTCTGCGCCGTGCCACCACGTATAAACACCAAAACAAGCTCCAGGAAGCTAGAGATGATCTGAATACAGTACTGGCTGTTGAACCCAACAATGATTTGGCCAAGAAAACCTTGTCAGAGGTTGAAAGAGATCTGAAAAATTCTGAACCTGCACTTAAGACCCAAAGCAAAGGGAAAAGGATGGTCATCCAGGAAGTAGAGACCTCGGAAGATGAAGACCGAGAGGAGAGCGCGAGGCGCCGCGTGGACGGCAGCGCAGCTGAGGAGGCCGCCGAGCCCGCGCGCGCCATGGGCAACATCCAGAAGAAGCTGTCGGGCAGGAGCGACGGCGCCAAGCGGCCGCGGAGGACCCGGGCGCCGGCGGCCGGCGCGGAGCAGCGCGGCGGGACCCCGGCCCCGACCCTGGCCCCGGCCGCCGGCGCCAACGCGCACCCCGGCCCCGGGGACCCCGCGCCGGCCGACGCGCCCTCGGGCCCCGCCGACCTCAAGAGCCAGGGCAACGAGCTGTTCAAGGGCGGCCAGTTCACCGAGGCGGCCGCCAAGTACTCGGCGGCGATAGCGCAGCTGGAGCCTGCAGGAAGTGCCAGCGCAGATGACCTAAGCATCTTATATTCAAATAGAGCCGCATGTTACCTAAAAGAAGGGAACTGCAGTGGCTGCATTCAAGATTGTAACAGGGCCCTGGAGCTTCAGCCTTTCTCTGTGAAGCCTCTTCTGCGGCGGGCCATGGCCTTTGAGACCTTAGAGCAGTACGGGAAGGCTTACGTGGATTACAAGACAGTGTTGCAGATCAACCGCGGAATCCAGCTAGCCAACGACAGCGTCAACAGAATCACAAGAATCCTAATGGAGCTGGATGGACCCAGCTGGCGGGAGAAGCTTTCGCCCATCCCTGCCGTGCCCACTGCTGCCCCAGTGCCAGGCTGGCGCCCTGCCGCAGAGACGACCCCTAACCAAGAGGGAGACTTCGGCAGACCCCGCCCGCCGGGCAGCACAGAGGAAAGCGTGTTTAAAGCCCTGAAGGAGGAAGGAAATCGGTGTGTAAAGGACAAAAACTACACAGATGCCCTCCGTAAATACAGCAAATGCTTGAAGATCAACAACAAGGAATGTGCCATATATACGAACAGAGCTCTGTGCTACCTGAAGCTGTGTCAGTTTGAAGAGGCAAAGCGGGACTGTGATCAGGCACTGCAGATGGATGCCGGGAACGTGAAGGCGTGCTACCGCCGGGCGCTGGCTCACAAGGGACTCAAGAATTATCAGAAAAGCTTAACCGATCTCAATAAAGTTCTCCTACTAGACCCAAATATTGTTGAGGCAAAGATGGAACTGGAAGAGGTCACCAGATTCCTTAATACTAAGGATGATGCGGCATCACTGAACAAAGTCAAGGAGAGGAAGAAAATCGAGATTCAAGAGGTGACTGAGTGCCATGCCAGGGAGCCCCAGCCAACCAGGGAGGACGTCCTCGCCGACACCCCGGCTTCCGAGCAGGGCGAGGACTGCAACGGGCCGCTGGAACACTCGGAAGAACTTCAGCTCGCCAGACCGCACAATGCCTATGAGTTCGGCCAGGCCATCAACGCTATCAGTCTGAGGAAAGATAAGGCAGCCTGTGCGCACCTGTTAGCCTCCACGGCACCGGAAGAGCTGCCCACGTTGTTGAGTAACAAACTTGAAGGGGATACGTTCCTCCTCCTGGTTCAGGCTCTGAAGAACCATCTCATGGATAAAGACCCCTCCCTGGTCTATCAGCACCTTTTATATCTGAGTAAAGCAGACAGGTTTAAGATGATGTTGACGCTCATTAGCAAGGACCAGAAGGAGCAACTCCAACAGCTCTTTGATGCCCTGGCGGACGTACCGCACAGCCACTTTACTCTGGAAGACGTGCAGGCCCTGAAAAGCCAGTATGAGCTTTAAACCAAGACTGCTGTTCGAGTCCTGCCGCGCACGTGTGTGTTCAGTAATGCTGGTGACACGGTATTGTAACAGCTGCAGAGATAAAACCTGGCTTTTTCGACTATAAAACATTTTGCTTTATTTTTATAGACAGAATATGTATATTCTATGATCTGCTTTTTTTTAGTTGTAAATATTTTCTTATGTACCAGAGCCAACATCTTTATATTTAATAAGTATATTTGGAACTTGTTAAAATACATTTTTAATTTATAGTACAAAAAAAAAAGAAATAAAAAATAATCAGAAATTACTACTAACAGCTGCATGTCAAAAATTGTAAAATCTAGAATAAATGGTCAGATTTCTGGATACATGCAACCTACCAAAATTGAGTCATGAAGGCAGAGAAAACCTAAATAGACAAGTAACCAAGTTGGAAATCACATTAGTAATAAAGACCCTCCAAACAAAGAAAAGCCCCAGACCGGATGGCTACACTACTGAATTCTAAATTGGAAATGGCATAGAAAATTAATTAATTTAAAAAAAAATATCATGTAGGATCTCTGTCTTTAATGTGCTGTACACTGTTATTTAATGCTATAACTAGTATTCCAACAGTATTTTTTCACTTTGTGTTGCTATGTGGGGGCAAACTGTTGAAATCTTTACTTACTATGTACTGAACTGATCTTCTGTATATAAAGAGAATTGAAAATGAATCTTGATGTGAATGGAAGGGGAGAGGGAGTGGGAAAGGGGAGGGTTGTGGGTGGGAGGGAAGTTATGGGGGGGAAGCCATTGTAATCCATAAGTTGTACTTTGGAAATTTATATTCATTAAATAAAAGTTTTAAAAAAAAGATTTATTTATTTATATGAAAAACAGAGTTACAGAGAGGCAGAGGCAGAGAGAGAGAGAGAGAGAGAGAGAGAGAGAAGTCTTCTATCTGTTGGTTACTCTCCAAATGGTCACAATGGTCAGAACTGCATAGATATGAAGCCAGGAGCCTGGAGTTTTTCTGGGTCTCCCATATGGTGCAGGGGCCCAAGGACTTGGGCCTTCTTCCAGTGCTTTCCCAGGCCATAACAGAGAGATGGATTGAAAGTGGAGCAGCCGGAACTTGAACTGGCACCCATATGGGATACCAGTACTGCAGGTGCGGCTTTACTCGCTTTTACCAATTTCTAACAAAGAACTAGTTCCAATTCTTCTCAAACTATTCAAAACAACTGAAAGGGAGGGAATTCACCAAAACACCTTCTTTTTTTAAACATTTATTTATTTATTTGTGAGGCAGAATTACAGATATACAGAGGGATAAAAAGAGAGTTTTTCCATCCATTGTTTAACTCCCCAAATGGTAGCAACAGCTGGAGCTGGGCAGATCCAAAGCTAGGATCCAGGAGCTTCTTCTTGATCTCCCATGTGGCTGCAGGGACCCAGACACTTGGGCCATCTTCCACTGCCTCCCTAGGCCACTATCAGAGAGCTGGATCAGAAGAGGATAAGGTGGGACACTAACTGGTGCCCATATGGGATGTCAGTTCAGCAGGCAGAGGCTTAACTTACTGTGACACAGCCCACAGCACTGGCCCTGCTCAAACAGCTTCTATGACATCAGCATCACCTTAATTCCAAAACCAGAAAAGATACAGGAAAGAAAGAGACCAATATTACCAATGAACATAGTTGTAAAAATCCTCAACAAAATAATAGCTAATCAAATCCCATAACATATCAGAAAGATCATTCACATAGAACACCGTGGAATTTATACACTAATATACTGTTGGTTGGAATGTAAACTGCTACAACCATTATTATAGACAGTATTAACATTCCTCAGAAATCTGAAAATAGATCTACCATATGCCAGCCTTCTCACTCCTGGGAATTTGCCTATATGAAATGAAATCAGCATATGAAAGGGTTATTTGTACCCCCATGTTTATTGCAGCTCAATTCATAATAGATAAGGAATCAATTCAGATGTCCATCAAGTGATGACTAGATAAAGAATATGTGGTATATATGCACTGTGGAATACTACTCATTCATAAAAAAAATGAGATTCTGTCTCTTGCAATAAAATGGATGCAACTGGAGACCATTATTCTTAATGAAATAAGCCTGTCTCAAAAAGACAAATATCACATTTCCTGTAATATGTGGCAATTAATATAGAATACAGAAGATGTATAAGAATGAAATGGACATTATGGTATGTGATTGTCATTTTTAGCCCTTGTTTATACTCCTGTGGAACTGTGGTCTTCCCATGTTTTACTTATTGAATACCAGCAAGAGCTAGGGCTGGGCCTGGCCAAACTCAGGAGTCAGGAACTCCATGAAGTCTCTCATGTGGGTGACAGGGATCCAAGTATTTGAGCCGTCATCTGCTGCCTCCTATGGTGTGCATTATCAGGAAGCTGTGGAGGAAGCGAGGGGAACTTTGGATATAAGATACAGATTTTCAGAAACAGCAGCTTAACATGCTGCAACTTCACTGGCCTTAATTGAGTTTTCTCAGGATTTTTGCACCCAGGAAAATAAATTTCTCCTTTTAACTGTTGTATATTTTGAGGGATGTTTAGCCTTCATTCCTTCAATTAACCTCACATCAACTCTATGGTGTTAGAATCTTTTATCATCTTGGTTAAGAGATAGGAAACATACATTCACTGAAAACAAAAACACATATTTTAGGATTATTTAATTAAAACCCTTTCTAGACTCATAGAGGGCCTGATAATTTGAATCAGAGCTTTTGTTACTCTCTTGGTAGGGACTTATTCAATCTTCCACATATGTACAATGTGGATCCACTATGCTTAATCATCCTGAAAGCTCTTTTAATAGACCTAAACCTGGTTTTTCTGATGCTGGAGCTTGTTTACTGTCCAACACTATCCAAACTTGGGTTGACAGTGTGGTAAATTCCACCTCTTAAGGGATCCACCCTAGATCTGTAGAATAGTTCATGCCCCAGGAAACTTTGACTTTCCACTTACTAGATTTTTTAAATCCTTAAGAAAGCAAGCTGCACCATTTTCTTCATTTTTTTTCCCTGATAATCAACCTTAGAAATTACACACAAGACAGAGCAATAGAAAACAATAATATGCATGTGTTAGGACAAAGTCTTCCCAGAATGGTAAGGAAAGATCCCTTAAAAGAGCTTTCAGGATGATTAAGCATAGTGGATCCACATTGCACCTATGTGGAATAAATCCCTACCAAGAGAGTTACAAAAGCTCTGATTCAAAATAATCAGGCCCTCTATGAGTCTAGAAAGCGTTTAATTAAATAATCCTAAAATATACATTTTAAAATTTTAGCTTAATAAATAATGCTTCTATTCAGAACTCCAATATTCAGCTGTGGAAAGTTCATGGCAAATAAAATCTCACAATAAAGGAAATTGAATTGAAAATATGAAATTTAAATTTCCATCCAAAGCAGCACATTTAGATGATAGTGATGATGACTTTGATGAAAATATATGTACATTATGCATATCATGTATGCTTGTATATCCATAAGCAAATATGCGTACTAATATGAATATACATGCATGTGTGTATGTTTTTATTGTGTATAAATTTATTTCCTTATAGTATCTGAGGAAATTATATTAAAATGTTATTTTACGTTGGTATTTGAGACATTTCAGTGAGAAGAATGCAGGAACAAGATTATTACAAGGAGAACCTATAATACCATAACAGCCAGAAACTAATAATGAAATGGAGATCTAGCTCCCACAATCCTAAGCAATTTGACAGGCAGCTCAGTAATCCAGCAGACGACAGTTTCATCACAGCACATTGTACATTGTATGGTGCTGGCAGTTGAATAAGAGAAAAGTATTTTGAAATCATATTTAAATGGGTGAGGTCTTTTCTCTCACTCTTTTCTTTCCTTTTGATTTTGACAATTAAAAGGGAAAAAAAAGATGAATTACAATGTTATCCTGTAGCATGATGCAGTCAATGGGTGACTTAGTGAAACTACCTGTCTCTAACTGTAATCAGAATTATTTTTCCAACTCCTTCTTTGAGGTCTACCATCTCCTTGAGTCTTCTCATAAAATGATAAAATAATACTTCTAAATGACATAGTTATCATTCTCCATAAATTCATAAAATTTTTCCCAAACACCATCTCATTCGATTATCACAACAGCTCTGGGATACAAGAAGGGCAAGTATTTCTGGCTCTACATTATAAATAGTTATACTAAAGTTAAGAGTTACTTACTGGTCAGGCAGCAGTGATCACTCCCCTTTCTGAATTCTGCCCACACATGGACTCTACACCATTTCTTTGTCCTTGGTCTTTGGTGGTACATCAAAGCCTTTCTTATGTACAGCAATATGATAATAGCATTTACATTCTTCCTATATGCCAAACACTGTTTTAAGCTTTCATGCATTGACTAATTAATGCACACCATAATCCTATGTAATTGGCAATGCTAATATTTTTTATTTTACAAATGAGGAACCTAAAAGAAAGAGCTTAAGTGATTTCATCAAGACCTCCAGTTTGATAGATAATAGAGACTGAATGTGGACTAAGGCTATTTTGTTCTAGAACATGTGTGGCATTAAACTAGCCTTAGACTGTATAGTTTAGTGTAAATAATACATAGGCCTTACTCATTTTAATTATCACTAAGATACTTCTGGTTTAATTAGCAGCAGACAAGTTTTAATTACCCAATAGAATAATTGTGGTATTTGGTTCAAAAGTTACAAGTCTCTATTCATGGAATTGTTCTCAGTGGTTTATGCTTGCCCTCAACCTCATAATACAATTATCTGATACTCTAATAATTAGAAAATAGGAGTTATGGCCCCAAAATAATCACTTCTCTTCGGTCAAATATGACTTTACTACTTACTATTCTATAAGAATAATAGGATGTCAACAACAGGAGAAGGACAGAGATTGACAATTCCATGAAAGGTGGTAGTGGTGGTAATTTTAGTTGGCACTTTTATTTCATTTTTAGATTTTACCTTTAGCTCATATCCCCTGAAGGATTTCAACAACAAATGCATTCCTTGTAAGACTAAAGTGCTTTAACCTTTCTTGCAGAACCTGCCATGGCTCCACTATCCTGAACTCAGCAAGGAGTTAGGTGGTTCATGTATCTTTTCATTGGAAGAGAAGGGTGAGAAGGTCCAACACAGCTGCAAATAATGTCCTCCTCCTGAGTCTCAGAGGTCACTGTGGTGACCACATTTTCTACGGATATTTGTGAGATCAGCTTTCCAGCCTGCTGGACCCTGAGATCTTTGGGCATTTTTCCTCTACTGTTAACCTTTCCCAGGGCTGGCATGTTGGAAATCACTTAAAAGCATCTATCCAATTCTAGGCAGACTGATTAATGGGCATTTGCTTGAGATCTAACCCAGGAGAATGTGCAGACAATTTAATTCAAAATTGTAGAAGAGACAGTGAGAGTGACAGCACATTTCAGTGCTCTGGATAATTCCATTTCAAGTCTAACTCAGGAACCTCTAAGAGTGTGGAGAAAATATGCCACGGTGGCTAAAATCAGGCTCTGGGGGTACTGTTCCTGGATTCACCTGATTCTTCTCACCTGTCAAGATTGTGTAGGGTAAGGAAATACCTTTTCTCATCTCAGATTCAAAGCTAAGGTCCCTATAACAAAAGACAGATTAGCAAAGGAAAAGCACCCACATTTATTTGGTGTTTTTATGTGAGTTGTGATATTTTATTAGAAAATAAGTTTCCAAAGAAAATAAGATTTCTGTATTTTAAAGCTAAGTTTGAGGTAGAGAAATATAATTGGATGAAGGGAGTGTGATTCAAGGGAAATACATTGGGGTGGGGTGGAGTTAGCAAGCCCGTGTGTTTAATTTTTCAGCATCCCTATGTCTCTGGGTTTGAAGATGTTCCCTTCTTCTCGGTATAGGAAGGGTACCTATTGAATGAGGGTCTTCCTGACCTGTTTCAGGTCAAACATAGAAAATTCTTCTAAGGTTGTATGACCTGCTTCAGGGGAGAGGGTTGGGAGGAAAGTGAGAGTGGCTCTTGGGCTTCTACTGTTTTCTCAAAGGTGGAAGTGCCATATATAGGGCTAGTATATATTGTACCCCATAAATTTCATTTTCAAGCACTTAGAATATGGTCTGGTACATAGTATGACATGCATGAGGTGCTAGTATCATTATTACACACAAAGATGTAATGCTCCAGATCAATAGTTACTCAAAGTATATTCTACTAAAAATGATACAAGCACACTTATAAAATATAAAATTATGAACTCCACCCCTTATCTAGCCAATCTGTATCTCTGGCGAGTGGCAGTCCAGATATTTCTGTTTCTAACAAAATGTTGATGTTTATGTAGGCAGGTAGATATAGTGCAATGGATAGAGAACAATAATTTAGACAAAACAGGTAATGACTTTTACAATATACATAGCACTAGTTACTTTTGACAGAGCTGCTATCAAAGCTCCACATTTGTAAGATTCTGCAGTGAAATTGTTTAATGGTTTGTTTCAAACACACATACTTAGAAAATACCGAATTTGGGTATTTTGCTTTGCTTTCCAGAGAGCACAGACTCCCAGTGCCCCATTCATCTCAAACAAAGCGGAAGAGATTTAATGCTACCCAAAGTTATTATTATGTCCAATGCTTGGGATTCCTGATGCCCATTGCAGAAAACTGAGTAGTAGAGAGGATAAATAAGCAATCTGTAAGTATTAGCAGTGAAAGAAGAGACAGTGAGAGACCAGGCTGCTCTTTGGGCAATCCTAACATAAGGATGGTGGGTGAGTGCTTCTCTCAACCCCAACTTGTGGAACTGTTGGAGTAGTGATAGAGCTGGAAACCCTTGCTCAGGATAGGAGTGAAGACTCAATGATGTCACAGAGAACTGAGGAAGTTTTAATGCCATGGAAGGAGCAATGCCAAGAAGCGATGAAGGCCCTGTTTCTGTTCTAAGGTCAGTCTGAATCAGTGCAACAGCAGAGTTAGCTGGGAAGGAAGAGTGAAATTTGAAAGGCTGTGAGAGAGAAGTGTTTCAGCCACTAAGAAAGAGTTTGAATCTCTTTTAGTTCAAAGGGCTAGGCAAGGTTCTCCTGCCTCCACTTATAGGGATTCCAATTGCCATTACCTCATGTAGCATGGGCTGCACGCCCTCAAACCACGGGCTGCAGTTTCAGTTTGCTTGATCTGTAAAATGGAAACAAAAAACTGTGGATACTTAGGATGTTGCTGAAAGTTTAAAAGGATGGTAAATATCATTTCTACAACAGTCCATATTGAGATTACTTTGTACTGGGAACAATCAAAGTATGGCTCCTGGGAATCTCAAAGAAACTTCAGAGGTTTCGAAAGCTCAAACTGTAATGGATGCTTAAACACTAATTTTAGCTAAAATGAAAGCTAACAGGAGTGGGCTTTTGGTGCAGTGGTTAACGAGCTGGTTAAGATGCCTGTATTCCATAACAGACAGCCTGGTATATGCTTCTTAGTCCAGCTTCCTGCTGAAGCACATTCTGGGAGGCAGCAGATGATAACTCAAGTACTTGGGTCCCTTCTATCTACATGGGAGATCCATGCTGAGTTCCAGGCTCCTGGCTTTTGTCTGTCTCAGTCTTGGCTGTTGCAGGTTATTAAGGAATGAACTAGCAGATGCAAGATCTCTGTCTCACTCTTTTTCTGCCTTTCAAATAAAATAAAAACATAAAAATTTAAAAAGCAAACAAATAATAATGTATAAAATCCAATACACACATGCAGTGGAATATTATTCAGTTTTAAGAAGTAAGAAAATCCTATCACTTGCTAAAGCATGGATGAACTTTCAGAACATTATGCTAGGGGCTGGCACTGTGGCGAAGTGGGTAAAGCTGCTTACTGCAGTGCCAGCATCCCGTATGGGTGTCTGTTCGAGTCTTGGCTGCTCCATTTCAGATCCAGCTCTCTGCTTCAGATCTTGAGAAAACAGTAGAAGATGGCCCAACTCCTTGGGCCCCTGCCCCTGCATGGGAGACCCAAAAGAAGCTCCTGGCTTTGGATCAGTCTAGCTCCAGCCATTGCAGCTATCTGGGTAGTGAACCTGTGGATGGAAGATTCTCTCTCTCTCTCTCTCTGCCTCTCCATAACTCTGCCTTTCAAATAAATAAATAAGTCTTAAAAATTTAAATTTTATATGATATACCTAGAGTAGTCAGATTTACAGACACAGCAGAATGGTGGTCAAACAATTTTTCATTTTCATATTAGTCTTCTCATGCTACCATAATAAAATTCTGTATAAAATGAGCTTTGTAACCAGACAGATTAACCACAGGAAGACAAGTCGAATTTTGTTATTTTTTAACTTTTTAATTTTATATTAAAATTTTTAACAGTCATATAAAATTGAGGGTATGTGTGGGGTACTTTTTAAAAAAATTATTTATGTGAAAGATATAAAGAGAGAAAGAGAGAGAGAAAGAGAAAAAGCAAGATCTTCCATCTGCTGGTTCATGCCCCAGATGTTCACAATGGTTAAGGTTGGACCAGGCCAAAGCCAGGAATCAAGGGCTTTTTCCAGGTCTCCCACATAGGTGCAGGGGCCCAAAGACCTAGGCCATTTTCCACTGCTTTCCCAGGCACAGGGATCAGAGAACTGGATCAGAAGTGGAGCAGCCAGGACTCAAACTGGCAT
Source organism: Lepus europaeus (assembly GCF_033115175.1). Classification (NCBI taxonomy): domain Eukaryota; kingdom Metazoa; phylum Chordata; class Mammalia; order Lagomorpha; family Leporidae; genus Lepus; species Lepus europaeus. Next base: position 77,118,796 of record NC_084842.1, on the reverse strand, counting down.
CCATATGGAATGCCAGCATTGCAGGTGGTTTCACCCACTATATCGTGATGCTGACCTCTTGGGGTACTATTTTTTTAAAATAGAGAAATATGCAGTCAGCAGAGTTGGGGAACGTCTATACCAAGGTGGAACTTGAAATTCAATAAATTTATGGCAGGCTAATTTTTAAGTTGCTAATTTTATATGGCCCATTAATTATATTTTAAATATCCAAATGATCCTTAGCAGAAAAAAAGGTTCCTCATCACTGAAAGTCATCCTACTTTGCAACAGAACTCCAGAACTGCTTACTCTTATTCAGGTACAACTTCATACCCATTCTTTAATCTTTCCCCAGCTTCTGGTCAGCACTGTTATATTTTTAATTTCAAAGAGATTACCTACCTGCAGACACCACATATGAGCAAGATCATAGGATATTTACTTTTATATGATTGGCTTATTTCACCTAACATAATGACCTTGAGTTCTATCCATGCTTTGAAAGTGACAAGTTTTTATCCTTTTCAATAGGTAAGTAAGATTTCATTGTGTATGTACACCACATGTTCTTTATTTCTACATCAGTAAATAGAGACTTAGGTTGCTTCCATTTCTTGGCTATTGTCAATACTGTTGCCGAAAAAATGGGGGTGGAGATGGAGATATCTCTTCAGCAGATGGATCTTGTTTTCCTTGGATGTATCCCCGGGGATGGGATTGCAGGAGCACATGATAGTTCTGTTTTTGTTTTTTTGAAGAAATTGCATGTGGTTTTACACAATAGTGTACTAATTTAAATTATTACAAACACTGGACTACTTTTTCTCTTTATCATTTTCTTTCAGTTTGAAAATCTTCCTTTAGTATTTCTTGTAACACAGATCTAGTGGTGATAAATTATCTCATCATTTGTTTGGGGGTTTCTTTATCTCTCTCTGATATCTGAAGGAAAGTTTTCCAGGAAACAGTACTCTTGTCTGCCAGTTTTGTTGCTTCAGTACTGTAAAAGTCTCATCCCACTCCCTTCTGGCTATAAGGTTTTGGCTGAGAAGTCTTCGGTCAGATGTATAGGTATTGCATTTTTGCTGCTTTTCTCTTACAGCTTTGAGAAACTTCCCTTTATCACTAAACTTGAACAGCATAAATATAATATGTCTTGGGGCAGACTTGGTTAGTTTGAATCTGGCTGTTGATCCTTGACTTCCTACCCCTGTATGCATCTTTCTGTATATTTGGGAAGTTTTCTGTTATGATCTCTTTGAATGTGTTTTAACCCTTTTCACATTTTCAATTTCCTCTTACATCCCAGTAATTCTAATATTTGCTCTTTTTATTCTACCCTGTTTTTTGTAAATTTTCTTTCTTCTTCATTCATTTTTTTCTCCTTCAATTGTATATTTTCAAATTGCTTGACCCTAAACGCACTGATTCTTCAGTTTTGTCCATTCAGCTATCCTTGCTTCTATCATAATTTAATTTTACTTGTTGTACTTTCAACTAACCATTTCTGCTTGATTTTGTCTAATTACTTACATCTCTACCAAATCTGTAAGAATATTGAATAATTCATCTGTGTTCTCTGGAATTTTGCTGAGTTTCCATAAAACAGCTATTTTTGAAATTTTCATCCAGAAATGTATACATTTAAATGCCTAGATGATTGGTTTCTGATCCTTTATTTTGTTCTTTTGATGCAGTCATGATTTCCTGGAAGTTCTTGATGATTGCTGGTGTACAATATTGCCATGCACTGAAAGGTTGGTTATAATGATCTGGCTTTATCTGTGGCTATCCTTTTAAACATTCTAAATAATCTGTATAGCTTGTATATATATGTATATATATATACAAGCTATACAGATTATATATACAGAATTATATATCCAAGCAGATATATAATTTGTATATATCCTTATGGATGCTTTATGCTGTGTCAGCATTAGATAGCACCCTAAGTCACAGTTTGCCCTAAATCTGTTGTTAACATGTTTTTAACGATTCCCTCTTACTCTATATCCCAAATTCAAATTTGTCCCAAATATACAGTTGATGTATCATTACTTTGAATCAGAGAAATACCTAAAAAGTATAGTGTGTCCTCACCAACCTTTTCCTGGGATTGTGGTAGGCTCAGACCCCTTGTCCATATCCATGGATTCCATGAGGCTACATTATTCATCGAGAGCCCTCTGTCCAGCAAAATCAGTGTGTCCCTAGGGTAGGACCAATGCTACTGCTGTGGTCTGTCTGCTGCGGATGTAGGATCATTGCCCAATACTGCACCTGTTAGCCCCTGGTGATGCAAATTGGAGTTTAAGACTGCTCAACTGGAACCGCAGATCTCTGCTGGGCACTGACACAGATCCAGAGGCTCTGCCTGCAGTGACCTGGAGAAAGGGAATGTTGGAATCTGCTCCACACTGGGTTTTCTCAGCTTGGCATTAAGTCTCTTAACATTTCTGTGATTTCTTGCTGTCTGTCCAAGGTTGTAGAGAAGTGATAGAGGCAGCCATGTGACCCTCTTGCAGGTCCTAAGTGGGTCACATCTGGGTTTCACAAACATCAGGCTCCATGCAATTGTGATGTTACAGCAGGCTCACAACAGGCTGATGATGATACACACCCAAACAAGTCTGTTTCACCAAGGTATAAGTTACCCCCTTGATACTGGAACAAGTCCAGATTCTCTGTCCACAGGTACTTGCCTTAGCGTGGAAACCATTAGTATCTGTCCAGTCCCTTCATCTTTTCTCTTTGCCCAAGGTTGGAAGAGAATGGCAAAGGCAGTCCTATGGACACTCAAGAAGGTCCTATAGGTCACAACCAAGTCCCACAGTCACAGGTTCCTACAAAGTCCCAGGTGTGTTTTCTAAGCTACCAGAGGCCAGCATTGATATATGCCAAAATAAACCTTACCACTGGGAGCAGAGATCTCCTCCTGATGCCAGGCAGATCTACATGCTCAGTCTGTGAGCACTGTCTGGGGCCTCCAGTCTTTGGGCTTTATCAGATGCTGGGTCTGAATTTGTAGAATTCAGTCTCTGAGCTCTGAAGTATGCTCCCAAGCTCCCACTCCTGTCCTCTCTACATGTAGCTGGAGTTTCACTTTTTGTTGGCAGTAGAAGCAAGGGTGGGAGAAGCCAATTGGCTGTGGAAGCTCCTAATAGTCACTGCAGAGTATGGGCTTGTTGGCAAGAGCAGGGGCATTCAGCACAGCTGCATTTTTCCATGGTGGGCCTGCCATTGAGCTTCAGTTCTCTCTCCCTTCTCAAGTGGCGAGCATCTCTCTATTCTATGTTCGTCGGAGCTGGAGAAGGGATGACATGGGAAACTTTCCTACTACTTCATTCGGGGTCAAAAAGAAGACAGGGGCCTAGCTGCTCAGCTGTGACTACAGAGGCAGCTCGCTGCAGCCACATGATGGAGCCCAGGAAAAACAGTAGAACAACTGCTCAACTGAGCACAACTCTACTTGTTATGGCACCACCAGTTAACAACTAGCTGATGTGGGGAGTTCATCCACTAATAATGAAGAGGATGGATTCAGGTGCAGGTTTACAGGTTTTTAAGTGGTGAGATAATGACGTTGTTACAGAATAGTTCTCATTTTATCACAAGGCTGAGTGATGCTAATATGGTGATATGAAAAAAGAGAAGTTACAAAGTACTTATTGGGAAGAATAAAAGAAAAAAAGAAAAATTAAAAACGAAATGCAACAGAATTGCTATCAGTCTGTCATGTTCACTTAAATTTTGCCCTTTTATCTGTCCATGGACACTTGACTTGCTTCTACCTCTTGGCTACTGCAAATAACAGTGTGAATATGGGTAACCACAAATCTATTTGAGTGCCCGCTTTCAATATTTAAAGATATCTATCCAGATGTACAAATCTCTAGAGGTATGGTAATACTTTTTTTAATTATCAAAGAAACTGCCATAGTGTTTTTCTTAGTGGGAATAAACTTTTATATTTCCTTGAAGAGGTTATAAGGATTTCTTTTTGTTTTTTAAAATCATTTCATTCTATGACTGTGACTTATCACTCATTTTTAATTGATTACTTCACTGGAATGAAATTTAAATGTTATTAAAGAAAAATTCTAAAATTTATTCACATTGTTGCCAAAGATTCTTCTCACTGTGGTAATCTGTTTCTCCTTTAGTTATTCCTTTTAGTCGTAAAAGATATCATCATACATCTAGACTATCAAGTCAAAACGTAATACTTAACCCTCGTGCTCTTTATCCCCTGCACCTATACTCTCATTATATTCTGTAAGTCCTGTCTCCATTGCTACTGGAAATTCCTCGTTTAATTCATTTTCATATCTTAGTTGCTTACATTTGATATGGTCTTCCAGATTGATATTTACAGTTTACTTTCCTAAATATATTATATTTTAGCCAGAACAAATATAAGTCAGATAAATTTTGATCCTGCTCAAAAACATCCAGTAAACTCAGAATAAAATTCATAGTGTCTGCTGATAGCCTACCAAGCTTAGTATGGTATGACTTTTGCTCACATTTATAAGAACAAACACTACCACTCTCCTCTTTGCTCCCTAGCCTCTAGCCATGCTATGCTAGAAACTCCTTGCCCAGGCCAAGCTCAGATGGGCTTTGTAATCTTTACACCTGTTGTATCTATTGTTGGAGCCTTCTTTCTGGTTTCTTGACAGCATTCAGCTCTCAGTGTACATTTTATTGAGAACAATCCTTAATCCTGTCTTAAGTAGTAACATTTTTCTATACCCAGTCATTATCATTTCAGGCATTTTATTTTCAATAAAACACTATCATACCTATATCATCTTATATATTTATTTGAAGTCTACTCTTTTTCAACAAGGATATAAAATCAATGTTGCGAGACTAGGTGATTGTTATCAAAGATACTATTTGCTGAATCAACCTTAAATATTTAATCAAGGAATAAGTGGTGATCAAAATATTTTATAACATTATTATACTTTAAAGGTGGATGCTGACATGAAAAATATTTTGACAAATAATAATACACAAATAATAATCATGATAACAACAAAAGATGAAATAGGATTGTTATGTACATATAATTTTTATTTTCTAATTCATTCTATTTTCTACTTTTTTGTGTTTATTTAACATTCTGGAAACAGACCATATCTAATCAGATAGTAGAGTCTGTGTGCAGGAGCATCTGACTACATTTCAGTAGACAGAGAGACTGGCAAAGCAGACTCTGGGCATTCTAAAGGGGTTAAAACCCAGCAGCCCATATCTGCCAAAACCGATTTTGTTTCTCCTTTAACTTGTTCAAGTCCCACGTGCTCTCTATAGCTGCTAGTATTGGCAGGTGTTTTAATTATAGCTCACCCAAGACACTGATACTGGTGTTTGAGTCTTTCATTACTCACGTTATCTGTATTCTCACATAACTTCTCTCCAGCATTTCAAGAACTTCTTAAAAGTCTGTAAATTCCATGACTTCAAAAATATCCACTGGATTGATGGAAATTTTTTTGAAAGATTTATTTATTTATTTGAAAGTCAGAGTTACAGAGAGAGAGAAGGAGAGGCAGAGAGAGAGGGGGGTCTTCCATTCGCTGGTTTGCCCACCAATTGACCGCAAAGGCCGGAGCCGCGCTGATCCAAAGCCAGGAGCCAGGTGCTTCTTCCGGGTCTCCCATGTGGGTGCAGGGGCCCAAGGACTTGGTCCATCTTATATTGCTTTTCCAGACCATAGCAGAGAGGTGGATCTGAAGTGGAGCAGCCAGGTCTCGAACAAGTGCCCATATGGGAGCAGCAGTTTTACCTACTATTCCACAGCACCGGCTGCTTGATGTAGATTTTTAGTCTTTTATTCCCCTTCATTTTCCATTTCCCTTTTGATTTATACATAATAATTTTACATGAGAATGAATAGAAAGTGATACTTTGATACATGCATGCATCATGTATTGGTCAATCAGTCTAACTGGCATACCCATCTCCTTTAACTTGCAAAAATATGGATGAACCTGAAGGATACAGTCTCTAGCTTTATCTTCAGAGGGCCAAGTTTTCTCTACAACAGGGGGCTAGAAATGCTCAGAGAAGAAAGACAGCTACATGGATTGGAGTAGTAGAATTCAGTTGCATTGGTGACTTATCTTCATAAGCATAAAACAATGAAACTACTTTTAACATTGTAAGCTCAGAACTTCCCAACTTAGATAAGTAAGAATGAAAGAGATTTAAGTAAAAGAAAAAGGAGAATCACAAAACCTACTGTCCTACAATGTAGTTAAATTCTTCACATATGAATGTCCAAACAAAACAGGATCCATAATTTTTGATTTATTGAAGTGTCACACATTTCAAGTATTTTTCAAGCATTGGGAAGTCTATAGTGAACGTGAAAAACATTAGTCTCATCTCTTACCTAATGCAAGGAATATGTTTTGTGTGTGATCAATGAACTCATAAATATCTACCTGAGATAAATTTATATGCATTGATTGTCCATGTGAGTCAGGTGATAGTCTAGGTACTTGTACTGTAGCATTCAAAATAGATAGCTAGCAAATTGTATAAAAATTAAAAGAAGCCATAAAATAAAGAGTGATGGTGAAAGATGTAGGGTGCATACCAAAAATATTTAGACTCATGGTCAGCAAGAAATACTGAATTGAAATTTGAATGTCCATAAGGAGACAATCATGCATAGATCTAGGAGAAAAACAAGAAGGTAGTCCAAATGCATCAAGGTGTGAACTTGGCTGGACCAATACATAGGAAAAAGACACTTTGCTTGCATGGGGATAAAAGAATGGGAATGTAAAAGATAATGAGATTGGATAGGTAGGCAAGTTCAGGGTCTTATAGAGCATGGTGAAAAATTTGGGTTTCACCTAATCACATTGTAAGTCACAAATCATATTCTTTTTAAAAAAAAATAGATTTATTTGTTTATTTGAAAGGCAGAGTTAGAGAGACGAGAGAGAGAGAGAGAGAGAGAGAGAGAGAGAGAGAGAGAAAGTGCTTCTTTATTTCCCAAATGGCCACAATGGCTAGAGCTGGGGGAGCCAGGAGCTTCTTCCATGTCTCCCACATGGTTGCATAGTTGGGCTACCCTCCATGGTTTTCCCAGGCCATCAGCACAGAGCTCCGTCAAAAATGGAGCAGCTGGGGCTTGAACTGGTACCCATATGGGATGCCAGTGCTTTGTCTGAAGGTTTACCCACTATTACCACAGTGCTGTTCCTACAAATCATATTCTTAATAGGGTTACTGGGTACAGATAAATAACCCTGTTCATTCCATACAACATCTTTGTAAGTTGTTGTTTACAAAGGGTTGTCAGGGTTGTAATAATTGCCTTATACCAGAGACCCTGATTGTATTCCTTGATTTTATCTTCCATCACAGTCAACAACGTGCCTCTACAGAAAGTGAGTCTGCTCAGATCCCAGAGGAGACTTTCACTGTGCAGTTCCAAGAGCTCCAGGATTTTGCAAAGTAAATTAGCTGCTCAACTGATGAAAAAAGGCATTTTTTTCTTAACATATAAACAAATAATCTCAAGAAGATGTTTCATTTGATACTTTATATATTTGATTTGAGTAAAATGATTTTTGTCTTCTTTCCATTTTTATTAATATAGAGATCAAATTTCATGAAGTTCATAGATACTATTCTAAGAATATATGTTTTACTTCCATTTCAGATAGATAGACTTGCACAGAAATTGTTTTGATGAAAGTGCTTTAAGCCCATTAGGTTTTTGAAACATTTTTAACTAGTAAAGTCCAAAATAAAAACAATTTAATCAATTTACAAAAGTTTTAATGTACAAACAACCAGGTGAGTTTTGTACACTAGGCTCTATATATGATCTTCAAGATATATCTATCCTTTATAATTTTAATAACTCATACAATGCTCCAGGCAGCCCAATCATATTTTAATTATGTTCTATTGTGAAAACAATTGTTTTTAATGAAAAAAAGTCCTTGCATTTTCCAGTTTATGTGGACCTGATTTCCTTCCCTAGAAAGGTTTTTTATATTCCTTAGCCAAGGAAGACCTCGAACATATACCACACTAATTCCATTCTAAATTGAACAAATGAAACTTTCTCATTTTTTTGCATTCACATTTATTATAAGAACTATTTTCTACTTGATTGTTACCAGGGATACAATTTAATTGATGATTATCCTCTTTAAAGTGACATATCCAGAATAAACAATATATTCCTGTTAGGCTCCAACTGTGCCAAATAGTTGTCAACACCTTGTTTCTGAAAGTTTCCATTCCTTCTGAAAAACTAACCACTGAAATATCTGCTGTTCTAGGACTTTGTCTTGAAGGACATTTCCCATTAAATATTAGTTTTCTGTGCCCTTCTCTCTATAAACAATGTGTAGTAATAGACATTTACTGAGTTTTTATTATTCACTATGCATTGTTAGAAACTCTTCATTTATTAAATCACTTAACGCTCATTCCTAAGAGATGGACACTGTTTTAGCCCTCATGTTACTGGTGCATAATCAGATGGTTGAATGAACAATCTGATAGTTCTCCAACCTCATCTGGAGCCGGAATTGGAGCCTGAATTTAATTCTCATTCTTGCAGAATTATGTTTAAGGTATGCCATTAGCTGATCTGAAGATTGGAGAGTATTATTTCTCAAAAAGGGACTTCCTTTGGATGCTGAAAACATCAATGTATTAAAAATAAAGAACTATAGTGAGTGAAAAAATATGTCTGTATATCTTATTTTGAACTGAAGTGGGCTTGCTCCTCCTAAACATCACTGCATGTAGGCAATGCCTTATTTCCTGCATCCAAGCAGCTGTGTCTGCCCCAGTCTTCTGGGCATACAGACACTCTCTCAGGAACCTGGACAAGGTAATTATAGTGAGCTGTCCACTCTAGTTCCTTCACTTTGCAGTGCCAAACAGTCTTTCAGTCAATCTGGGCAGTTTCTGGGAATTATCCCTGTCCCCTGCCATTCCCGTAAGGCAGCAGCCTACATATCCCCTTTTCTTAGCACACAGAAGGTTCCCCTTCATTTGCCATCGTGATTTAAGGACAGCACAGTCTAACTCCCAAATTTAATTTCAGACACATGTGCCTTGGATCAAATATCCTGCTGGCCTCTGTCCAAACCCTCTTTTTTCACCTTGGATTTCCTGACTTAATTACCTCAAACTCAGATAAAGCCAAATCCAAGTTGTATGAAAAATCACATATTTAGCCATTACGGAATGGATTTCAGACTTAAAACAATTGCAGAACATTAGCCGCAGTCAAATAATGAGATACAATGCTCTCTCCCAAAACAGTTTTCCTATTCAATACTTTACTAGGTGTGAATGTGTATTAAATGCATTTCCCTCCATTTGCCATCTTTGTCAGTTCTCCAGTAAATAGGTCTGCATAGCAAGACCTAGACCGGGATTGTTGAAGGGTGACTCAGTAACCACCTTCATTATCCCAAGTGTGATTATGTGGAGGATGGTGACCAGCTGTTCTCCCTCTCCGATGAGGCAACGATAAGAGAAGAAGGGCATAAATTGCAGCTGGAGCGAATTCAAATGATGTAAGGAGGAACTCTGGGGGTAGCAAGCATGGTTAAGCAGAGGAGGAGTTAGCAGAGCAGTTAATTCCTTCCCTGACAATGTGTCTGGAATGGTTTGGTGAGCTTTATGTTAGGCAAATTCACCTAGTTGACTTTGACAGAACTTTCTTGTTCCAAGATTCTGCCTTCATTCCTCATATGTATTTCAACTGGTGGCCCCCACCATCTACTTTATGGTATAAGTGATTTGCAAAAGCTAAATCAATGAAGGCATTAAGAAAATTAGGCAGCTAAAAGAGTTATGTGATTCTTCTATAATGTAGATACTAAAAATATTGGAGTTTGGAGTGAGACAGACAATGATCTAGGCTAACTATTTATTTGTTTTCTGGCCTCAAGTAAGCACTCAATGTTTCTTGGCTTATTACATGATCATGTTGTGAAAACTAGGTAAAATATCTGTAAAGGATAAAACACAAATACATGAAAAAATTTCCATTGTCAATCAATGAATCTTGGGGAACTTTGTAATTTTTACTTCTGTGCATACATACGAATCATGTCTTCATTTTCATCATAACCCTTGAGAGCGAATATTCATATTTTTTTAGTTCTAGAAACTGATGTTCAAAGAAAGCAAGGGCCTTGGTCAAGGTGACATGACTCATGAAGGTGATTTACAAGCTCAAATTGAAACTGTGCTTTGCTTCTCTGGATCTAGGATCAATTGCTTCTATTGTTTCAGTATTTTTCACACTTCATCTAATAAAACCTGCAAATGTACTGTGACAAAAGAAGAGAACGACTGAAACTACCGTAACTGTGACCTTTTTTTCATAATAAAAAGTAAATGCTTAAAACAGATTGCGTTAGAGACATTTTAATTTGTAGTTGAAAAAGGTCCAACATTTGTTTTATGGGTGGTTTTTCAGATAAAAGGTAACTGTAAAAAATACTAACTTTTATCTTTGAATATGCTTATACATCCTTTGATAATCCCTGGCAATAGCCAACTTGTCCTGATGCAACAACCTTATTGGCCATATTTATGGGATCATATTTCTACATGGGCATATCTTTATTTGAGGGGAAAAAAAGATGCTATGGAGAAGTGAAGATTGGCTGAGTAGCCTCGTAACATTAAGCTTTCCGAAACTGTATACTACGTTGGACCAAATTAATTCTATATGCTAATCTCCACCTGCTCCTAAGTTAAGTATCAGTGTTTGCTGCTCAAATGATCTCTTTTCCTGCATTGTGTTCATTTGTGTGTGTGTGTTTGCAGCTATTTGTCAAAATAATATCCATTCCTTCTTTTTTCTATAGAAATAACATTTATCAAGTAATGTTTCTGGGGCCAGCGCTGTGGCATAGCAGGTTAAGCTGCCACCTGCCGTGCCGGCATCTCATATGGGTGCCAGTTCGAGTCCTGGCTGCTCTACTTCACATCCAGCTCTCTGCTATGGTGTGGGAAAGCAGTAGAAGATGGCCCAAGTCCTTGGGCCCCTGCACCCGCGTGGGAGACCAAGAAGAAGCTCCTGGCTCCTGGCTACGGAACAGCACAGCTCAGGCCATTGCGGCCAGTTGGGGAGTGAATCAGCAGATGGAAGACCTCTCTCTCCTTCTCGCCTTCTCTCTCTGTGTATTTCTGACTTTCAAATAAGTAAATAAATCTTTTTAAAAAAAGTAATGTTTCTAAGATATAGACTTAATATTTTTTATCAGAGGGTGCCCAACTGGTATAGATACCTGCAATTTATCTGGTGGTTTTTTTTTTTTTTTTTTTTTTTACAGGCAGAGTGGATAGTGAGAGAGAGAGACAGAGAGGAAGGTCTTCCTTTTTGCCGTTGGTTCACCCTCCAATGGCTGCTACGGCCGGCGCATCGCGCTGATCCGAAGCCAGGAGCCAGGTGCTTCTCCTGGCCTCCCATGCGGGTGCAGGGCTCAAGGACTTGGGCCATCCTCCACTGCCTTCCCAGGCCATAGCAGAGAGCTGGCCTGGAAGAGGGGCAACTGGGATAGAGTCCGGCGCCCCAACCGGGACTAGAACCCGGTGTGCCGGCGCCGCAAGGTGGAGGATTAGCCTGTTAAGCCACGGCGCCAGCCGATATCTGGTGGGTTTTGTAGACTTTGAATATTATGACAACTACATAATTTTCTTAAAAATACAAAATATCACAGTATACTCTGAAATAAATTACTATATTGTCAATTTAAGCAGAGCCAAAATAAATTATGGTCTATGCAGTGGGCTTCCAATATAAATTTTCCATATTCTCTTCAACACTATTATTTTCTAATTAGTTCTCTTGAAATTCTTTTTTTAATTTTAAAAATTTTTATAAAGTGAGCAAATTTCATGTATTTCATGTATGAAATTTAGTTTCGTGATACTTCCTACCTTATCCTCCTTCTCGCTCATGCTTCCAAACTCCCACCTCTTTCATTTTTATTTTTTTTAACTTTTACAATGACATATTTTCAGTTTATTTTATAATCATCAGCTTAACCTCTGCTAAGTAAAGAATTCTTTTTTCAAAGGATTTATTTATTTATTTGAATGGCAGAGTTACAGAGAGGCAGAGGCAGAGAGAGAGAGGTCTTCCATCCACTGGTTCACTCCACAGCTGGCCTCAATGGTTGGAGCTGTGCCAGTCTGAAGCCAGTATCCAGGAGCTCCTTCCAGGTCTCCCACATGGGTGCAGGGACCCAAGGACTTGGATCATCTTCTACTGCTTTCCCACGCCAAAGCAAACAGCTGGATCAGAAGTGTAGCAGCTGGGCCACTAACTGTAGACCATATAGGATGCTGGCTCTGCAGGTGGTGCCTTTACCTGCTATGCCACCCCTTAAGTAAAGAATTCTACAAATAGAAGAAAATAAAAACACTGTTCCTCAACAGTATATACAAGGGCTGTAAACTATAATCAAATCTCAAAATGCCAATTTTGCTCTTATACATTACATTTTTTGGTATCTTGCTAGTTACCACAGATCAGGAAAAACAAGTCATAAAAGTACACTACTTCGGGTCTAGCATTGTGGCATGGTGGGTAATGCTGCTGCCAGAGTGATTCTAGCATCCCATATGGACACTGCTCTAAGTCCAGGCTACTACACTTCTGATCTAGATCTCTGCTAATGGCTTGGGAAAGCAATGGAAGATGGCCCCAGTCCCCGGGCCTGTGCTCCCATGTGGGAGGTGTGGAAGAAGTTTCTGGCTCCTGACTTCCATGCAGCCCAGACCTGGCTCTTGTCTCAATTTAGGGCCTGAACCAGCAGATGGAAATGTTCTCTCTCTGTTACTCTCTTTCAAATTATAAAATAAATCTTAAAAAAAAAAAAGAAATGCACTACTTGAGGTTCTTCATGTAAATAACACAACTTAGAAACAGTTCCAAGGACAACTATCTCAATCCATCCCAACTTAATAGACAAGTAATGCAACTGTAGTTGTGTAGGAAAGGACACTCATTAGAAAAAGTAGATTCCTCTGTGAACACCAGATTTGAATTTTCTTGCAAAAGTCCTTTTCAGAAGGATGAGAGTGAGTGTTCCTTCACACTCTGGGATTTTTTACAATCTCGATCTTCCTAGAATTCTACAGCTCAGTAATCCACTGGCAAGATACATAAAGCTCATCCCAAGAGGCTCTTGTTGGCTACGTGTTTTTATACATCTATGATATGGTCCTGCTGTGCTGCATACAAATTAGTAAAGGCAAACAGCAAAATGTGCATGAAAAACCTTGAATTCTATATGTAAAAGTGTTTATGTGAATTCAATTAACATTGGGTAAATTTGATGTATATATAACTGCTAAACTTCATAAGGAAAAGAAGGATATGAAAATCCAGTTCTTGCCCCGACCCAGATTGCTATCTAACCAACACACAGAGACTTTACAATGATATACTCAGAAACAACAAAGGAGGATAGATCATAATCAAATGTCATCATGATGGAAATGACTGGGTGCCAATTTTTGTGATGAAATATAAAACAGGCAATTTGAGTAGTAAGTTATGCCAAAAGACTATTCAAGATACAACACAGCTACTATCTTACTAAAATCCTGGTTCACCATCCTTGTTCAATATCCTGGTTCAAAATCAATACATTGTGGAGATAAAAAACAAATATAAAGATAAATATATGTTTTCATATTCAAAAACACACATATATAAACTGTAGAGATATGTATATATGTATGTAGGTACAAAACTTTGTGAAAATGACGTTTTATAAAGTTGTTTATTTTGATTGAAAAATTTCTGAAATCCATGCATACAAGGAATCTTCAGAACACTTACAGACAGGGATCAGGCACTGGGTTAAGTCTCAGCAGAGTGCCAGTTTGAATTGTGGCTGCTCTGCTTCTGATTCAGCTCCCTGCTACTATCTTTGGAAAGGCAGAAGATGATGGCTCAAATTCTTGGGTCCTTCCACCCACATGGGATACACAGATGGAGAGAACAGGCAGGAGAAGGTCTCTCTCTCTCTCTCTCTCTCTCTCTCTCTCTCTCTCTCCCTTGTTTCTTTCCATAAATACATCTTTAAATTTATAGGCAAATGCATATTATGATAAAATAATGCATAGCTATAAACATTTTCAATTTTTTGATGATTTACAAATACGATTAAATGAAGGAAAATATGTATCCCCAGACAGTGTGGGAGGTAGAGTAGCTGAGTGAGAAACAGGTTAAAATTGGCTTGGTTATTCTAGGCTCTGTCAGGAAAGGAAACCTTAACTTTCCTTCCTAATGTACTTATTGTGACACAGGATCCCTGGGTCTCACCTTGGTCTGCCTTTGTCTGCCTTGCCTAGAATGGAGGATGTCTTAAAGGATCCTATAAAAAGGAAAACACTGCTTGTTCTTCTGGAAGGTACCTCTGAAAGTACCGTGATTAGGTAAAATTCAAATATGTACTATATTCTGTGCATCTAAATACACTGTATGTTCTGTATAACTACAAACTGCCAGGAGTACAGATACCAGATAATAGCAGCAACTTCTACTTAGAGCAGAGGACATGGAAACAGGAGTTCAAGACGTAATCCTAATTCCTGTATCCAGCAGGGATGGAGCAAGTGAATCACTTCATTTCATGCAATGTATGCTCTTGCCTGAGAAGTATGAGTGAAGCATGAACTTGAAGGTTTGGGGATGTGGGACACTAGTACTTTTGCCCATGCACTAAAGATACCCAGTAATGGTAGTTCTTTTTTGGATTAATGCTTGAACTGGTTTCCTCCACCCCAACTATTTTATATTTCATGTATATAAGAAAACATGTCCCATCTTGATTTGGAATATTGTTTGTTTTTATTTTTGGAGTCATTCTGTGTTTTATATCCTTGTTATAGGTAGCGTTGAATAAGGAAGGGTGTTTGCTACAACTCTTAAAAACAAGCACAGTGTTTTCTACATCATCCTTTTGTGTGTTCTTTTGTTGACTAGGAAGTATAAGACAAGGTGCCTTACATAGCTGACCAGAATATTGAATTTGTATGATATAAATGCATGCCCACAGAATGCTCAAAGCCTATTTCAATTCAAATGCCTTGCAGACACAGGTGGTATTGGAACAGCAACTTAATTTTGCCTTGTGCTACACGAAACTTCCATTCAGGCCCCAATCAAAGTCACTATAATTGAATAAGAAAGAGAGCAAGAGCAAAAGGGAGAGTGTGAAAGGGAACTTTGGAGAGTTAAATTGGTAATAGACTGAGAGAGTGGGAAAATTGGTAATGGACTCGCAAGCTGAAGTATGGCATTGAGCCTTGCACAAATTGCGACTGAAAGTCATTACCACCTGCAAGCTGCCCGTTCAACTGTTAGAATGTATTCTCAGCATAGATTCAGTTCCTGCTGGTCACAGGCCCAGTGCCAGGTCTCATCATCTGGGAAGCTCTTGGCAGCAAACAGGGCCAGAATTAAATAAGTAAATAAAAGAGAGGAAGAAAGTGGAGTAAGTGCTGGACTAGTATAAAGAGATAGTAGTCCTTTGCCCTGGAGATACTTTTTCTGAACTGGTCTACTCACAAGGTAATCATGTTCTGCCTGGAAAGAAATGACTTAGACATAACCAATCCCTCCTATACTCAGGAGGGAATAAATCACAAATTGGCCAAAGGTAACCAACATTTTCAGTAGTTTATGACTTCTAAATCATTAATATATTGAGAATAACTATAGATCAACACGTGACTTACATGCAGATGGTAGGCAAGAAAAAAGATGTCTACTTCAAAAAATTTAAATGAAAGTTGTATATTTTAATACTAACAATGCAATGCATCGACAGTTATGAAATAAATCCTTACATTTTTTAATTTATCTTGCACACAATCCTTTTAGTTATGTAGCTTTAAACATCTTTAACAAGAGAGAAACAGGCACATTTTAGAGTAAGTTGTGTTCCCTGAATATTTGTATATTAAAGAATAATACTCTGTATCTCAGAATGTGCACCTATTTGGGACTAGAGTTGCTGAATTTAAGGTGAAATCATATAGAAATGAATTTGGTCCTAACCTAAAATGATTTCTGTCCCTATTAAAAATGGACATTTGGACAGAGACATGCATACACAGGGAAATCTACTTGAAGTTGGGAATTAGACTGTCACAAGTCGACAAACCACCAGAAGCCAGAAGAGGAGCATGGACAAATGCCTTCACTGAGATCTGCAAGGAGAACAAAGCCCTGCTGATGCCTTGATCTCAGAATGCAGCTTCTAAAACTGTGTGACAATGCATTTCTGTTGTTCATGCAGCTCCATTCAATTTACCTTGTTATGTTAATACTAAGAAAAAAATAATACAAGGATGTTGAGATAGACTAACTACTTTTCCAAATCCTTACTGATTAATTTGATAAAGCAAGATCATGCAATGGTTCCTAGCACTTATTCTCAGAATGTCATCTGAAATCTGCAATAAAGATGTCCCATTGTTAGAAAGCATGTTTGAAATGCAAATTTTTTGGTCTAACCTGAAACCTAATGAAACAAAAATTGTGCATGGGAGCCATAAATTCTGTCTTAACAAGTCCTACAAGTGATTTTCATGCACACCATACTTTGAGAATCAATAATTTAAAGCAAAGATTTAATTATGTATTAATAAGAAGTGTAAAGTTTTTTAAAAGGAAGGAAATATATAACCCTTTGAATATTTTACCTTTCTGCCTACTTCCTTTTTTTCCCCTATTTTTTCCTTTCTCCTTTTCCCCTTTACTCGGTTGCTGCTTCTTTTTAAATCCCCTGCTTATTTATTTATTTATTAAAGAACTATTTATTTATATCTGTGAAAATTATGGGGTGTGAGGGCACACTAGCTGGGTCTAGCCAAGCTGAATCCAGGAACTCCATCTATGTTGCCCATGTGAGCGGCACGATTCAAGTACATGGGTCATTATTTGTTGACTGCCCAGGTGCATTAATAGGGAGCTAGATCACAAGCAGAGCAGCTGGGACTCAAAGCTGCACTCTGATGGGGGAAGGCTGGTGACACAATCACGGCCTCATCCCCCAGCACCACAACACCTGCACCAAGGTGGAGCTTTAAGAACAGTGCTCTGACTTTGCTTCTTCTTACTGTATTGTAACTTCTCCCATAATAACACATGCATATCAAATAAGTCCTGTAAGTGACTGATAGAACAATGTAAATAAAATGGATACAAGAGGTTAATTTTTTTCTAAATTAAGAAAAAGTACTAGCAACATAAAAAGACACATCCTGTGCCAAGTAAAATGAACAAAGGAGATCAAAACGTAGACAAACACAAATCATATCAACGTACACTAAGGAAGCACATGAACAAGTCTTTTTTTTTTTTTTTTTTTTTTTTTTTTTTGACAGGCAGAGTGGACAGTGAGAGAGAGAGACAGAGAGAAATGTCTTCTTTGCCGTTGGTTCAACCCCCCAATGGCTGTTGCCATTGAAATCCATAAGCTGTACTTTGGAAATTTATATTCATTAAATAAAAGTTTTTTTTTTTTTAAAAAAAAGAAGGAAACACAGCTCATGAAATTGTTGGTTCAAGAGCAGGACTCTGGGGTTTCTCTGTATTCATGGCTAAGCTGTTGGCCTTACTTGTAATGGAAAATTTCTCAGGTGTAAATTATATTAGGACAAAAGACATAAGTCATATTTCATCATTGATATGGTTACAATACAATTGAGAATTTCTGTGATCCTCAATTTAAAGAGTTCCTATTTCTCCAAAATAGTTGAGATTTGGCAAAGTGAGTCAGATTCACAATAATTGCTATTCTCGTCAGAAAAAGGAGGAAGATTTTTGGGACAAAAAAAAAAAAAGAAAATACATAATAGTGCACCCGTGTGCAATTATTAAAAACACACATAGCTACACATACATATGCAGCAGGTCTTCTTGACAACATACCTCTACACACAGAATGGGAACCAAGGGAAGTAAAACACAGTGGTCAAAAATTAAAAAAAAAAAAAAAAAAAGGAAAAATGGGACCAGCACTGTGGCATAGTGAGTAAAGCCACTGCCTGCATTGCCAGCATCCCATATGGTCATCGGTTGGAGTCCCAGCTGCTCCACTTTTGATCCACCTCCCTGCTAATGTGCTTTGGAAAGCAGTAAAAGATGACCCAAACCCTTGTGCTCCTGCACCCACGTGGGACACCCAGAAGAAGCTCCCGTCTCCAGGCTTCGGATCAGCTTAGCTCCAGCCATTGCAGCCATTTGAAAAGTGAACCAACAAATGACAGACTCTCTCTCTCTCTCTCTCTCTCTCTCTACCTACCTATCTCTCTCTGCCTCTGCCTCTCTGTACCCTGCCTCTCAAATAAATGGATAAAATTTTTAAAAACATAAAAATCATAGCATTATGTTGCAACTGCTCATGCAATAATATCTGGATCCATTATCAGCTTTCTCATGCAAGAAATTTTTTCTACTTTTCCATTGAGAATTTGATCCTTTCTCTGGTTTCCTTAAACCCCTGACCTCTTTGCCTGTTTTATTCTCTGCCTACCACCTTCTCTCACATGACTCGAATAACATTCCAGCACCTGCTGTAGAACAATGTCGAGTTTCCACCAAGGATTGAAATTATCCTTCATTTATATACATACTCTCTCTATTAATTGCAGTGGAAGGTATTTTTACTCTCTGCCAGGTAAAAATTTGCCACATGATCTAGATTCCATCTCCAACTGTCTTCCAAGTTCTATCAGTTACCCTTCTGTATTCCTCAGTTTTGCATTGTTGCAATGATATACCTTGAACATGTTGACTTTTTAAAGAGATTTAGGTAGCTCACAGTTTTGAAGACTCAAACTCCAAGATTGGGCAGCCCCAATGGTTTGGTATCTAATGATAGCAGTGGATGGCATCAACATCATGGTAGGAAACAGAAAAAGAGGGAAGGTCAGGCTTACTTTTCTTATAACAACCCTTGCATGAGATTTCAAAACTCATATGAAAAAAACCTTAGTCCTTTCCAAGGACACTGCCCAAGGACTTCCTATTAGGCACTACCTTTAGAGATTCCAAAGTACTAGAACAAAAGAAATACTAAAATAGATAAAGTATTACATTGTACATCAACAGTCAGGACAAGAGCTGATCAAGTCACTGTTTCTCATAGTGTCCATTTCATTTCAACAGGTTTCCCCTTTGGTGCTCAGTTAGTTGTCTCCGATCAGGGAGAACATATGATATTTGTCCCTTTGGGACTGGCTTAATTCACTCAGCATAATGTTTTCCAGATTCCTCCATCTTGTTGCAAATGACCGGATTTCATTGTGTTTTTTTTTTGTTTTTGTTTTTGTTGTTTGTTTGTTTTTGTTTTTGTTTGTTTGTTTGTTTGTTTTTTACTGGTGTATAGTATTCTATAGAGTGCATGTCCCATAATTTCTTCATCCAGTCTACTGTTGATGGGCATTTGGGTTGGTTCCAGGTCTTAGCTATTGTGAATTGAGCTGCAATAAACATTAAGGTGCAGACAGCTTTTTTATTTGACAATTTAATTTCCTTTGGGTAAATTCCAAGGAGTGGGATGGCTGGGTTGTATGGTAGTGTTATATTCAGCTTTCTGAGGAATCTCCAGACTGACTTCCATAGTGGCTTAACCAGCTTACATTCCCACCAACAGTGGGTTAGTGTCCCTTTTCCCCCACATCCTCTCCTGCATCTATTGTTGGTAGATTTCTGAATGTGAGCCATTCTAACCAGGGTGAGGTGAAACCTCATTGTGGTTTTGATTTGCATTTCCCTGATGGCTAGTGATCTTGAACATTTTTTCATGTGTCTGTTGGCCATTTGGATTTCCTTTTTAGAAAAACATCTATTGAGGTCCTTAGCCCATCTCTTAAGTGGGTTGTTTGTTTTGATGTTGTGGAGTTTCTTGGTTTCTTTGTAGATTCTGGTTAACAACCCTTTATCTGTTGCATAGTTTGCAAATATTTTTTCCCATTCTGTCAGTTTCCTCTTCACTCTCCTGACTGTTTCTTTTGCAGTACAGAAACTTCTCAATTTGATGCAATCCCAAATGTTAATTTTGGCTTTGACTGCCTGTGCTTCTAGGGTCTTTTCCAAGAAGTCTTTGCCTGTACCTATATCTTGCAGGGTTTCTCCAATGCTCTCTAATAATCTGAAGGTGTTGGGTCGTAGATTTAAGTCTTTAATCCATGTTGAGTGAATTTTTGTGTAAGGTGAAAGGTAGGGGTCTTGCTTCAAGCTTCTGCACATGGAAATCCAATTTTCCCAGCAGCATTTATTGAATAGACTGTCCTTACTCCAGGGATTAATTTTGGATCTTTGATCAAATATAAGTTGGCTTAGATATTTGGATTGATCTCTGGTGTTTCTATTCTGTTCCATTGGTCTATCCATCTGTTTCTGTACCAGTACCATGCTATTTTGATAACAACTGCCCTGTAGTATGTCCTGAAATCTGGTATTGTGATGCCTCCAGCTTTGTTCCTTAGCCTTGTCAACTCATGACTAGAGCCTAGGAAGATTACTGATGCCATAAACAAGAGTGTCAAATTGTTAAGTCAACAACAGGAGTCACTGTGTACTTACTTCTCACGTGGGATCTGTCCTTAATATGTTGTTCAATGTGAAGTAATGCTATAACTAGTACCGAAACAGTATTTTACACTTAATGTTTCTCTGTGAGTGCAAACTGATGAAATATTTACTTAATATATACTAAATTGATTTTCTGTATATAAAGATAATTGAAAATGAATCGATGTGAATGGAATGGGAGAGGGAGCGGGAGATGGGAGGGGTGCGAGTGGGAAGGAAATTATGGGGGGGGGGGAAGCCATTGTAATCCATAAACTGTATTTTGGAAATTTATATTTACTAAATAAAAAAAAGGATTCCAAAGAAACTACTAAATATGCCACACTGGGGACAAAATCTCCAATCACATAGATCCTTAGGGTCACCCAAACCATATCCAAACCTAGCATCCCCCTACCAACTCCCCATTTTCCAAATCCATCTACAATTGTGTTCTTCCAAAAGCTGCTTGAAGGGATTGCTACTTCTCAGGCTTTGATTTCTCACTTCTCACACTTTAACCCAATTTAATTTGATTCTATCTCCACTGAATCTTGCTATGTTGACAAATGACCTAATTGTTGAATCAAATCTTTAATTTTGACTCTTCATTTTACATAAACTTCATGTTTGTACATCATTGGTTGCCTATTTATCACCTGTTACCTTCTTCTTTCATAGCAAAATCTTAGTTATTTTAGGCATATAATCCATCACTATTAGACATGTGCTTTTGAAGATGCTGATCCCATCCTTATCACCATTACAATTGATCTAAGAGTATTCACACTTTTGCTAATGCTGAAATGAGCATTTTGCCCATTCGTAGCTAATAGAACATAAGAAGATCGCTGTAGATCTGGCAAAAATGAGACAATCCATCTTTGTAAGTGAAGTGAATGCATGTAACAGCTTACCACTGGCAAGAGGGGAGATAACCTTTACACTATGGACAGCAGTTTGAAGAGGTAGAAAAACTATGCTTCTCTTTAACCTTGTTGGGGTGCCAGAGCAACCAAATGCAGTACATGATGCAATGTAAACCAGTTTATTTAAGACAAACAACCCTGGCATGTATCTCACAAAGATGTCTTTATGCAAGTTCCCTTAAACCCCTGCAAGTTCTTTGGCTCCATCTCCATACACTGGCTTCACAATTCAACTTTGACTAAAATTGGAGTGCTGGCACTTACTTCCCATTCTCCCATTCTTCCATTCTCATTCTACAACAATCTATTACCATTTCTTTGAACTGGACAAGATTTTAGCTTTCTCATGTTTTCTACATATATTGATTTTTTTACCTTGAGGTATTTTTCATAGTCTCTTTGCCTGCATGGATTCTATTCATTCTTCAAGTCACATATCAGATCCTAATGTTGAGTACAAGCTAGTGGGTCCAACAAAAGTCAGTTCCATTCCTACTTACATTTCTTAAAGCTTTCTCAATTTGGGTAGGTTATTTTTCTATCAGTGGCCCCAAATTTGTAAAGTATGGAAAAAGCACATCTTTTACAGAATTATTATGAGAAATAAATATTTTATCCAAACTAAGCATTGGCTCTAATACCCAGCACATAATAAGGACTTAATATACTTATCTATATGCAAACAGAAAAGGGTTAATATAGTATTAGTATAAAGGAGAACAGAATTTACATTTTAAATTTCCAGAGAGAAATAAAATATTGAAGAACAAATAACAAAATTTGGTAGGACATTAATGAAACAAAACAAAACAAGAGGGGTAGATGCTGTGATATAAGAGGTAAAAAGCCACTGCCTGCAATGCCAACATCCCATATGGGAGCTAGTTCAAGCACTGGCTGCTCCACTTCCAATCCAATCTCTAATACGGCCTAGTCTCTGGGACCCTGCACCCAGCTGGGAGACCTGAAAGAAACTCCTAACTCTTGGCTTCAGATCGGCCCAGCTCTAGCCATTGCGGCCATTTGGGGAGTGAACCAGCAGATGGAAGACCTCTTTCCCTCTCTCTCTCTCTCTCTCTCTTTTTTTCTCTCTGCCTCTGTCTCTCTGTAATGCTGCCTCGCAAATAAATAAATAAATAAATCTTTTTAAAAAAAAATCCCATAGTTATTAAAAAACCAAGAAAAAGCAATAGATGAGGCGAAATTAGACCAGATATCTAATTTGATGACATATATATATATATATAGAGAGAGAGAGAGAGAGAGAGAGAGAGATTTGTCAAGCTCTCTCATACAAAATTCTCAATGAGTTTGATACACATAAAATGGCCACATGTTGTCCATGGGAATGGCATAGCGAATGTCTCTTCTATATTGCATATTATCTAAAACAAGATAAAAAAGGTATATGTGGGAACGAGCTCTTTCGGAAATGAATGAAGTGGCAAATAAAGCCACTTCCAGATGTCAATCATGATGATAGATAGTTTTAAAATTACTGACATGTTGTTACTAGTTCAATTTTATCTCAAATGTAATTAATTCTAAACATTCTATTGCTTTATCTATTGAATATTCTGTTCTACCTTTTATGAACAAATCCCCTGGACAGCTCACTGCATGGAGTGTCCCCAGCAGGACTGTCTGTATTTTCACTTACTTTCAGAACTTGAGCTTTCAAAAACTTATGTTGGCCAGGTGAAATGTTCAAGGGTTTCATTCACGCTAGAGAAGCTCTTATTAAAACTACTTAAGTGTAGCAAGCTAAATGACTTTTATATACATTTGACCTCGGAACAAAGAGAACAAGCTCTCCTGATGCAATAGTAAAGTTTAAAGAACTTAGAGATAACCACACAGGGAGAACAAATTTTATCCAGCAGGGTGGAGAAATAGTTCAACAGGGCTTTGAACATTCCCTAGGGAAAATGCTCTTATTGGAGATGATCCTCACACTTGAGTATATTTGTTTTTTTTTTTTTTTTTTTTTTTTTTTTTTAACAGCAACCTGTGTTAGAGACCTCCCCAAACAACCTGGTCTCTGTACACTTTTCTGTTTCTCCCTGTTCCTATTTATTTTCCATTTGTTTATTTGGCAGAGTGACCAGTGAGAGACGGAGAGAGAGAGGGATATTCCATCTGCTGGTTTACTCCCGAAAAGGCTGCAACAGCAAAGGCTGACCGAGGTTCGTTCCAGAAGCTAGGAACTCCACTTGGGTCCCCCAGAGTGGGAGCAGGAACTCCAGTACTTGAGTAATCAACTGTTGCATACCAGACATGTTAGCAGGGAGCTGGATGGGAACCTACTAGCTGGAGATGGTATGCAGGCATCTCAAGCAATGGCTTAGCATGCTTTGCCACAGTGCCCACCCTATTTTTGCTTCTGTTTTTTTTTTTCTGCTTCTATTTATGCACCCCTCAAACATACACAATAAATGTCAAGACCCCTTCTTGTATCTCTCCTTAGTGATACTTTTTTTTCTAACTAGATAGAAAACTCTCATATTCTATTTCTTTCAAGGATTCTTTTTTCCTGATTACTATGTAATTTTCCCCAGTCACAGAATATTTGTTCTTAATTGTTTTGTTACTATTTTGTGGTACACCCACAGGAAATATAAATTAATACAATTTGAAATTAATTTGATTTTTAACTAAATTTCCATTTTCATATTGTCAGATTATGAAAACTTGTTTTATTTCTCTTTTGAGATCCTCACTTTTTGGACAGCTTTACTGAATAAATTAATAACACAATCTTTATGATATACTCTCTTCAATATGTACTAGAGTAAAATAAGCCTCTGTAACGTTAAAATTCAATATTTTCATCTCCATGAAACTTTCAATATACAAAATTATCTACACTAAATGTGAAATCATATTTTCCCCAATAAGTACTCTCTTTTTTATTATTAAGGTGGAAAGTCAACATAAAAATGTATTAATTCCTCTTGCTTGACTTTCTTTTAGTAAATAGTTCTCTGTCCAAAATGAGAAAATGTGGAACATTAATTCTAATCCCAGACTAAATCACTCACCAGTTAAAAGTATCTATTTCTAAATTATTTTAATCATTTTGAAACTGCAAATAAAAATATGTGCAGTATTTTTAAGAATCACAGGCACTTTGAGATTTATGAAATAGGGAGACTTTTGCCATTTTTCCATTTAGCTGTTGCAACCCTCAGAGTTATTGATGGATTAACGATATGTGTAAGTGGCAATGATATAAGTAGGTGGAAAGTTTCAGAAGTCTGGAATGTGTAAGTTTTATGTCAAGTGACTTTGAAATGGAGAACTCTTGCAGTTCACTTACAGCAACATGAAATAGCTATTCACTGAGTTTCCAATTTTAGCCTCTATAATTGGTTCCCTGAAAAACAACAATGCACCAAAATTCTATTGGAGTAATTTTTCTATAGCAACAAGACTTGCTTTTATTACCTATGCATTTTGGTTTAGTTTTTAACAGAGTCAGGTAATTCCCAAAGTGGTTTATATGTTTCCATTGAATTTCTAAAAGTAATGAGTTTTCAGCTTATAAATGAAAGATCGGATGGAAGGTTAATTCTGCAGTGAAAGAAGTTACAGGAGCCAATTGACCACATCTGCATTGTATTCTCGCAGAAAACAATTGGCCACATTTGTTCAATGGTATCCAAGTTGTTACTTCCATCAGTAGTTAATTAGCAGAGGAAGCAATTTTATCATGTTCCAAAATGTAAACTGCTGTTAAAGTATTTCACCCATTTTATATCTAATCTTCAAAATTCTCCTTGTTCTTGTCACCCGTTGTGTTCAGTGGGACTACTTGGTAGCCAAATGAAAATCAGTTGGCTCTTTCATCTTCTGTTACCCCAGTAGATCTGATTGAATTAAAAGATTGTGTTTTGAGGTGGGGCAAAACTGTGACATAGTGGGGAAAGCTGCTGCCTGTGATATCGGCTTCCCATTTGGGCACCCATTTGTGTCCCAGCTGTTCCACTTCTGATCCAGCTCCTTGTTAATGGCCTGGAAAAAGCAGTGGAAGATGGTCCAAGTGTTTGGGCCCCTGCCACCATATGAGAGACCCAGATGAATTTCCTGGCTCCTGGCTTTGGCCTGGCCTAGCTCTCTCCTCTCTCCTCTCTCTCTCTCTCTCTCTCTCTCTCTCTCTCTCTGTCTCTCTTTCGCTCTGGCTCTCTGTAACTCTGACTTTCAAACAAAGAAGTAAGTATTTTTGAAAAATATATATTTTGGGGCCTGGTGTTGTGGCACAATAGATTAAGATGCCACTTAGCCATCCCATATCAGAGCATTGGTTCAAGTCCTGGTTGCTCTGCTTCCAGTCCAGCTCCTTTGTAACGCACCTGGAAAAGCAGTGGAAGCTAGGCCAAGCACTTGGGACCCTGCCACCTACATGGGAGACCAGGATGGGATTCCTGACTCCAAGCTTTCCCTTTGCACATTACCAGCCATTGTGGCCATTTGGAGAGAGAACTAGCAGCCACAAAGCCTCTTTCTCTCTCTGTCTCTTCTCTCTGTCACTTTACCTTTCAATTAAATAAAATGAATATTTAAAAAAGCATATTGTGCTTTTTAAAACAAGTCCATAAATGGAAAGGTATCTGGATTCTGAATGTGGCAAAATCCTCTTTGCAAGAAAATTTTTGTAAGTCACTGCACATAGTCTGCAATCTTTGATATACATTGCTCAAAGGTCAAGCTGTAAGAAAACTGTGTAAGCTGATGTGTGATAATCAGTGATATAAAAGGCCATATGAGGGGTTGTTGAGTGTTGAAGCAGGCATCCAATCACAATGACATCATTTTCTTTGAATTGTGGTTCCATTAATAAGTAAAAAGTTAATTTGGAAGGTTTTTAAAAAGTCTATTATCTTAATAAACTCATTCTTATTTGAGGAATCGGATGGATGAATCCTAGGGTAATAACCATGATCTTTACTTCCTGATGCTTAAATCCTTGTGTGGCCCCCTTTATCCTGAGTATGGGCATGGCTAAGGCCTATGGCTTGTTTCCAACCAATAGAACACAGTAAAGGTACTAGAATGTATGCAATTGGTCATGAATACTCACATAAATATCTGCTACCTGTTTTCCTGGAGTTCTCTCTCTCCTTTGAAGTCAATGAGTTTGATTTGAAGTCAATGAATATTTTGGGAAATCCCATGTGACAATCATTGTGAACCCCTCTAGAAATTGGAGTAGCCTTTGCTCAATACCGTGATAATTGGGAACCCTTTGTTCTACACAAGCCAGGAATTCAATTATGATGACAATTCTAGTGGACGTGGAAGGGGATCTTTCCCCAGTCCAAGGCTCAGTAGCAATCATCCCTGGCCTGCACTATGTCAGAGGGCACATCTAATCTGAGGACTGTTGTTTCATATCATCAGATTTGAGTTAATACTGTCATTCAGTGACACATAAATAATACA
Organism: Lepus europaeus; assembly: GCF_033115175.1. NCBI lineage: Eukaryota > Metazoa > Chordata > Mammalia > Lagomorpha > Leporidae > Lepus > Lepus europaeus. The sequence goes on along the minus strand of NC_084842.1, from coordinate 77,091,820 downwards.
GGGTGCCACTTTTTTCCTGAGTATTTGGTATTCATACTCCTTGGTACCTATGCTTATCAGAAACACCGAATAGTCACAAGACATAAATCAATAGAAGATACTTTATTTAAAATTGGAAACATATTGGCCCCAACCAACACCTTAGTGAAATCTCTGGTTTTGGGAAGCCCACATTTAAAAACTATTTCACTTATTGATTTCACTGAATGAGAAGTATAAGGTCCCAAAATGATGGTTAATTGTCCAAATTTTATTTGCACAAATGCATAATGTAAGAACTACAAGAGGTGTTTTATAATTGAAGTATTTAACATAGGAGAACAACAGTTCTTCAGTGTTCATGTGAAATCTTAATGTATGGATTATACTGAAACATCTGGCAACACTGTGCTTAGATTCTCCATGAAGAAAGGCAATAGACACTGGAAAGAATCTGCTCTCTTAAGCCAGGCCCAATATTGTCTCCTTCAGCTCAGGGAAACAGCTTCTTATTACTATCCACACAGAGGCCAAGTGCCAATAGTTGTCATTCTTCAAGACATTCACTTTTTTTTTTTTATTATCACCTGATTTAATGACTATGCATACTTCTTTGATTTCTGCACTAATATTTGTAGTGTTGAATTTAAGTTACATCATCAACAGATACCATATTGACTGTTTATTTGTTATTGTATTATTCCTTACAAATCAGTTACAAATATGTCATCTTTGATTTCATTGAAATAACCACTTTACAGGGACTCAAATATTAGTTGTCAGTCAAAAATACAACCGTATTTGTGTGGTATAGTCCCTAACTTCCTCTTTCACCTGTTGATGTATCTTGGTTTGTATGACAAATTACTTAGTCTATTGGCTATGTGCTTTCAAAGTAAGATCACATATAAAATGACCAAATGCAGTAATGACCCAAATAAATTCTTGGTGGATTTTGTTGCAAGTCATTATAGTATTTCAGACGACCATAGTTATAAAGCCGGTGTGCACAAAATTACCAATTGCCAATCATAGTGACAGGCATTTATGCACTTTGCTTTTTTGGCCTATGTATTTTTGAGAGAAAGGTCGTCCATTAGCTGGTTCACTCCCCAATTGGCCGCAACGGCCAGAGTGGCGCCAATCCAAAGCCAGGAGGCAGGAGATTCTTCTGGGTCCCCCATGCAGGTGCAGGGGCCTAAGGACTTGGGCCATCTTCTACTGCTTTCCCAGACCATAGCAGAAAGCTGGATTAGAAGTGGAGCAGCTGAGTTTTGAACCGGTGCCCATATGGGATGCTGGCACTGCAGGCTGTGGCTTTACCCGCTGTGTCACAGCACCGGCCCCCAAATACAGTTTTATGTAAGTGTTCTGCACACACTGTGCCTCTTCAGTGATGGAAGGGCCAGTCATGGCATTTTGTAGGATGGGTACACTAAATGCATTTGTGACATGATTTTTTACTTAAAATGAGTTTATTGGATTATAACCCCATCATAAGTGGAGGAACATCTGTATGTCAATAATAAAAAAAAAAAATAGTTAACCTAAAATCAGAACCAGAGAGTAACAAAAGTTACATTGCACCAGGTATGGTTAAAAGAGTTTTTGAAAGAAACAGGTCACTGAGATAATTAATGATACCCATTTATTTATTTCAGAATATTTTGTTTAGAAATAGTGAGCCACTTAAAATCAAAACCAAACAAAATGAAAATCAGAATAACGAACAATTGCAGCATGGATTTACTGAATGGAATCTGATAAAAATCATATCTCAAACAAGTTCAATGATTAAAAATGGAAGAGTTCTAATTTTATCATACTCCCTCCAGTTAATTGTGCTAAATTCACTGGTAACACTAATAAGCTTAGATGTACTCAGAGCTCAGACATTGTAGGAAACACACAGTCACATAGATAGAAAAATACATATATAGACAGGAAAGTCTATTTGTTAAATTTCTTTTATGATAACACCACTGACATTGTTGAAACATAAAGAAGATTGTAATTTATGAATATGCATGGGAATTTGAAGAAAGATGACCAAAAATAAATAAAATCCTTGAAACCAAGATACATTGCAAATTTTAGCTGTATTTTTTCTTTGTATATCATAAAACTAGTACATTACATATGAGTTTACAAGGTAACTAATTTCACAAATTACTTAATTCAATTAATTTGGAATTGTAAAAAATAAAGGTGCTTTTGTTGGTTCTCAAACAACAAGCATTTGCTGACATTGCATTGTGGCAGCAGTGGAATTGAAGGCCTGGTATGGGATGTAGGAAAGTGTGGGCCATAGTTCTTGACCACCCAAAATATCTTCTGAGAAAACTACAGAAATTTCAAAAAACAGAGATGATTTATACAAAATAGTACCATATTCAATAATAAATTTCATGGTATTAATAGAAAATAGAAATTCAGAGTACAGTATTTTAGCATCAGTGATGTTCTCTGTCTTTACATGAAGGCTTTTTTAGGAAGATGAAGGCATTAACACCTTGGAAAATGATTAAAAATTGTATGGAAAGTGATACGAAGAAAAACAAGAGAAGGTGGTGTATACAAAGGAAGCCAAGAAGACCTAGATTGGGAAGAATGAACACAGCCCTCCAGAGAGGAAGGAAGAGGGAAACAGATAAGCAGGAGATTGATTAAGGGGGATTAGAAAGCCAGAGAGGAAGAGTGAATAAGAGGAATTTCTTTGAGCAAGTAAATGATATGACAAAGCAGGCTTTAAATAAGTTGACAGAGAGACTGAAGTTAGAAATAACAATTAGGAAGTGATCAAAAATAAGCCAGGAGTTAGAAGGCTAAACTAAAGGAGGCTAAGATATTGGTGCAAGAATGCAGACATTATTCAAATAGGGGAGTTATTTGAAGGGAAGTCAATATGTGTCAGTGTAGTATATCTTCAGAAAATGCATGCATGGAACATTAGCCTCCCTTGGGAACATTTAATAACTAAACAAAACAGATAAGCAAAGAAGGTTAAAAGCAAAATGTCTTTCACTGTTGGTGTATTTCACTACCAATTCACCCACCCTAAAGAATGCATTTATAGTAAATGAATTAGAGCCAATGAAGGAAGGCTCCTCAATGGAAATTCCTAAATACTTTTATAAGCAAAAGATTTGAATCTCAGAAACACAGAGAAAAGTTAAAGTATTAATTTCTGGTTCAGCTCTTGTGGTTTGCAGTTTCCAATATAGTCCCCTCCCCCATAAGATATATATATATTTTTAACATTTTAGGGATTATTCCCAGAGTAGGGGGCTTCATTTTACCTTCTTCATCCACGAGCATCAGTTGTGTTCTAAGAGTCGCTCATGATATCCACTTGCCTGGCCAAACAGGTGAGATAAGCACACCTCTTCTGCATCCCCACTACACTACTCATTTGCTCTGATCATAAAACATCCAGCTTGCATTTATGAAACATCTCTCAGACTGAGAGCTTGGGCTTCATTTTTGTTAACCTAGAATAGAATTACAAAAAAAAATAGGTAAAAATAAAAACAGTATTGAATGTATGACATAGGTGATTTCCGCATCCAAGAAACTTATATTCTATGTTAATAGAGGTTAAAAAAAAAATCACGCCACAAAGATAGCCTCAGACGCAAGTAAAAATTGTGCTCGATCAAATTGTTAGCTTAAAGGTAATTTCCAGTAAAGAAAAGACCAGTTTACACATATGTGGGCTAAGAGCACAGTCTTCCACGTGTTTGAGTCTTCCCAAATGTTCATTCCTTTTGTTTTCTCTTCTCTATCATACTTTTTGAGTAAATGTTTTTTATGAGTTGAAATAGGAAAAAAAAAAAAGCTTTGAAGCACACCAGGCCATGTGTGCCTTGTTTGATAGTTCTCATTTGGAAAACGAATTTATGAAAGCAAATTCCATGTGACATGACAACTTTCAGATCATGCTCTTTCATTGTCAAAAATTGTGAAATAATCTCGAGTTAAAATAAATTACAATTTACGTAAGTCATAAGATAAGAGTCTCAGGTTAGTGGAGAGATAAACTAAGCATGTATTTTCATTTTAACTTGTGGCAGGTCATTATTTTTTTTTTATTTACTTGAAAGAGTTATAGAGAGATGTAAAGACAGAGAGAGAGAGAGAGAGAGAGAGAGAGAGAGAAAGAGAGAGAGAGAGAGAGAGGTCTTCCATCTACTGGTTCACTCCCCAAATGGCCACAACAGCTGGAGCTGAGCTGATCTGAAGTCATGAGCCAGGAGCTTCTTCTGGGTCTTCCATGTGGGTGGAGGGGCCCAAGGTCTTGGCTCATAGCAGAAAGCTGGATAAGAAGAGGAACAGCCAGGACTAGTACAGGTGCCCAAATGGATGCCGGCACTGCAGGCCAGGGCTTTAACACACTGCACCACAGCGTCAGCCCCTTGACAGGTCATTTTAAAAAGCACCCCCAAGCCCAACAGTTAACAGTTCTCCAGGACCCTGTCTATTGTGGCCCAGAATCAGGGTCTTTCCCCGCATCTTTTGAAGTTCACATATTGTTGCCCTTCACAGTTAGGAAGCCAGAATGTGAGAAGCTCAGCAACAAGCTTGTGATAATGCCTGTGGATTATCACTCTTACATCAGAGACTTTGATAACCTCACTTCTTGCAATGTCTCCTGGTTGAAGAGATAATTGATTTTCCAGGCAGAGTTTTTGCTTTAAATACTTTTTCACTATTTTTTTTTTCTTTTGACATGCAGAGTGGACAGTGAGAGAGAGACAGAGAGAAAGGTCTTCCTTTGCCATTGGTTCACCCTCCAATGGCCACCGCGGCCGGCGCACCGCGCTGATCTGAAGGCAGGAGCCAGGTGCTTCTCCTGGTCTCCCATTCATTTTTGTGTGACAAGTAAAATGTCTGTAACATCCAAGAACACAGATGAGAATGCTACAAAATAACATTTTTTAAAAAATTGGAATAAAATGACATTTAAAAAGCAAGAATAAAGAGTTATGTATATTCTTCCTCGAAAACCTCTCAACAATTTATTAATGCCTATGTTGGTCCTCAGTTCCTAGGCAAGTTTACCATAACCCCTAACTTTTAATTTCCATAAAAATGGTTCATTTCTCATCCGTACTAGTGGCTGTGGATTTTATAGGACTTAGCTCATTTCCGGATTCATATTAAAGGTAGGGCTCCAAAAGGTAGAAAATTGACTGTCATGCATCTACAGCACTTTGAATTGTATTCCATTGGCCAAAAAAAGTCACATGATCAGAGCTGCCATCTGGGCAAAGGAACTGTAAATCACTCGGCATTGGAAAAGGAGGAATGATGCTCCAAAGAAGAAAATGGAGCAGGCCATGGAGAACATACTTTAAAAAATATCTGTGTATGTAATGATTTTTCCATCTAAAATCCATTTTCCCTTTCTGCGTTCTCCTCTTCTGCTTTAAGATATTTTCTGCCGACTGTAGAATATTATAAAAATACCTTGCTTCATCGCTGTGCAAATATAAACATAAAACATAATTTTACAGGAAAATTATTCCTGTGGATATCTCTCAGTGATTGAGTTATTTTATTGTAGTGCTATTTAAATATTTATGGTATAAAACTGGTAGAATTTCTTGTGCTTTTAGCTCTTTTATAGCTATAAAGGAAAACCAAACGTACTTTAAACACAAGACAACTGTAAAACATTAAAAGTAACTTCAAGGCCTGCGCCGCAGCTCACTAGGCTAATCCTCTGCCTTGCGGCGCCGGCACACCGGGTTCTAGTCCCGGTTGGGGCACCGGATTCTGTCCCGGTTGCCCCCTTCCAGGCCAGCTCTCTGCTGTGGCCCAGGAGTGCAGTGGAGGATGGCCCAAGTGCTTGGGCCCTGCACCCCATGGGAGACCAGGATAAGCACTTGGCTCCTGCCATCGGATCGGCGCGGTGCGCCGGCCGCAGCGCGCCTACCACGGCGGCCATTGGAGGGTGAACCAACAGCAAAAGGAAGACCTTTCTCTCTGCCTCTCTCTCACTGTCCACTCTGCCTGTCAAAAATAAAAAAATAAATAAAAAAAATTAAAAAAAAGTAACTTCAAAACATTAATTCATTGTGTCTACTGATACTATTTTGCATACTTTATGTTGATTTTGAAAGTTAAAATTTAAAAAGAGGCCGGCGCCGTGGCTTAACAGGCTAATCCTCCGCCTTGCGGCATCAGCACACCAGGTTCTAGTCCCGGTTGGGGCACCGGATTCTATCCCGGTTGCCCCTCTTCCAGGCCAGCTTTCTGCTATGGCCCGGGAAGGCAGTGGAGGATGGCCCAAGTCCTTGGGCCCTGCACCCGCATGGGAGACCAGGAGAAGCACCTGGCTCCTGGCTTCGGATCAGCGAGATGCGCCTACTGCAGCGGCCATTGGAGGGTGAACCAACGGCAAAAAGGAAGACCTTTCTCTCTGTCTCTCTCTCTCTCTCACTATCCACTCTGCCTGTCAAAAAAAAAAAAAAAAATTAAAAAGAACTACTACAGGGGCCCTGTTGAAGGGATAATATTTTGGCTATAACAATGTTCTGCACCCAATACATATTTCCATTAATTTGAACAAAATTACTTAAATCCTTGTTATTTTTTTTATATGTTGTATGCCTGCCAGATTCCTGGTCCAGAGAAGATAAAAATAAATTATATATCCAATCTTTTTTCTATCTCAGGTTAATCTCACCCTTTATTTAATAAATAATTAAGAAAATGATCCAAGGTTGTTTATCTTAATGAGTACCAGGCATTCTCTCAGACACTGAGAATATGGAAGTAAGTAAAACAAATAATTTCTTAGGCCATGACAAACAAGGGGAAACTAATGTGGTAAGTGTTAAGGAGTAGAATTATCTGTCACCTAAGAATATTTAAAATGACAATCTAGCTGTGAAAATCAGACAATGGTGCTTGAGCCAAGAGGTGAAGAGAAGTATGAGCAGCTGTGAAGTGGGGAGTGGGGAGAAGCATTTCCAGTAGGAAACATCATCAGCAAAGGCACTGTGATGAGTGGGGACACTGTATCAAAGAAGAGTGGGATGGCTAGACCACAGATCAGGAGGCAACACTGGGGAAGATGAAGCTGTAGAGTTGTATTTGATAAAGTGTTAAATATTGGGATCTCGGAGGCGGGACTCATTCTAAGAACAGAGAGTTTAGTAATGTTTTAAGTATAGAAACGTGATCAAATATACATCCTCCCAAAATGAGGTGCTTCACAGTAAAATAGTGCAAAGATAGGCAAATAAACCTGGGAAAAATAGCAAAAAAAAAAAAAATCCCACAAAAATTACACGAATAAAATATACCTCTCCTATGATTTGGAAATCAACCAAAAGCACAAAATTATATGAGAAGCATTTTTCCCTTAAGAATTTAAATTTAGAACAAGAGAAAGTGGGTCTGTGACATTCTGGTCCAAGGCTCCTTCCCATCCCACCCAGACTTACCCCAATTCAGTAGACATGAAGGTTCTGCCAAGGTAGCAAATATTGAAGAACAGAAGCTCCTGCTGCCATTGAAGGGGGCTCCCTAGATCTGCAGTGGTAAGCAATGTGCACTCTCAGCAGAAGCAAGAAACAATGGCTCCATCAGCTTTAAGTGATAGTTTTTGGGCATATTATAGAGAAATATTCTTGGGACTTGACTGAAGTATAGGCAGAGAGAACCCAAGCGAACTCTGTACATTCTTAATCCAATTTAAGGATCTTCATATGCACATAGCACACTTACAAGGATTCAGTGGAAATAAAGCCTGGAACAAACATGAACACAATTTGAATCTGAAATTACTCTTCCACACATACAGATGCACCTGCAGGTTATACAATGTTTAATACCTGTATGTGGATGAGCACATCTGTTCAATTAGGGGTTGACTATTAATGTGTAAATACTGGGTGATCTTTTTAAAAATGAAAGCAATAACCAATAAACAACTGATCAAAGATATCAGTTGCAAACTGAGGGGAATATATTTGATATATGTGTTCCAAACTAGCTTTTAAATGAAAAAAAGAAAAGAAAAGATAAATAAATGAATAAATAAAAATCACTAGTAGTAGTCACAGGGGAAACTTCATGACCCAAATTGGCTACAACAAATTTAGAGAAAATGTTCAGTTCCAAATACAAAATATGAGATGTGCAAAGACTCAGAAATGTGACCCACATCAACGACAACAGCCAATATAAACTGTGTGTGAGGATTTTCATACATTGCATTTCTCAGACAAAAACTTCAAAGCAACTATAAATACTTTCAAAGAACTAAAGCAAGGCTTTTTCAGTAGTTAAAGGAATGTCTGACAAAAATAAATCAAATAGAGATACTGAATAAGTACATTCCATATTAAAAACTAAATTGAAATGTAGAAATGAAAAAGTTGCAAAAGTATGATACCTGAAAAGAAATCTCTTTCAATGGATCTCAACAGTGCAATGATAACTTTTTTGAAATCTTCACACAAAGAAAAGTTCAAGTCCAGATGTCTGCACTGTAAAATTCTATCAAATATTTAAAGAATATGTACTAAGGCAAGCCTTCACAAACTCTTACAGAAGATAGATGAGGAGGTGACATTACCAAACAAAGAATACGTGGCATGACAACATCACAAGAAAGTACTACTATACATAAATATAATCATGAATACATGCACAAAAATTCTTAACAAAATGTTAACACACTGAATCAGCAATATATAAAAGGAGCATATATAATGACTTAGTGGAATATAACCTCAGAAAGCAAACTTGGTTTAAGGAAAAATAAATAATACCATATACCATGTTATAGAATAAAAGACAAGAACCACATGATTATCTCAATAGATATAGAAAACAGACTTGAAAAATTGCAACACCCATTTTTTATGATTAAAGACTCCCAGGAAGATGGCAGTGGAAAGGTACTTCCTCAACCTATTAGGGGGCAATTTTGAAAATTCCACAGGTAACATAAATCGAGTACTGGAAAGTTTTATCAAGAGCATTTATAAAGGAGAAAGAAATAAAGGGCATCAAAATTGGAAAAGAGGAAGTCAAATTATCCATGTATGCAGATGGCATGAAGTTGTATATGGAAAAACTTAAGCGCTCCACCAAAAAGCTATTACAATTGATACAACGATTCAATAAAGTTGAAGGTTACAAAATAGGAATACAAAAAAACAGTAGCACAAATGTTACTGAACTCACAGAAATAGAAATCACATTCACAATAGCCACAAAAAAAATGTAAGTATTTTGGAATAAATTTAACCAAAGAAGTCAAAGATCACTACAACGAAAATTATCAAACATTGATGAAAGAAATCACCAAAGAAACAAAAAATGGATAGATATTCCTTCCTCATGGAACTGAAGGATGAATATCATAAAATTTGTCTATACTAACTAAAGCAATTTACAGATTAAATGCAATCACTATCAAAATATCAATTTCTTTCTTTACTGAGCTAGAAAAAGAAATCCTGGCCGGCGCCGTGGATCAACAGGCTAATCCTCTGCCTTGCGGCGCCGGCATACCAGGTTCTAGTCCCAGTCGGGGCTCCGGATTCTGTCCCGGTTGCCCCTCTTCCAGGCCAGCTCTCTGCTGTGGCCAGGGAGTGCGGTGGAGGATGGCCCAAGTGCTTGGGCCCTGCACCCCATGGGAGACCAGGAGAAGCACCTGGCTCCTGCCTTCGGATCAGTGCGGTGTACCGGCTGCAGCACGCCTACCGCGGCGGCCGTTGGAGGGTGAACCAATGGCAAAAGGAAGACCTTTCTCTCTGTCTCTCTCTCTCACTGTCCACTCTGCCTGTCAAAAAAATAAAATAATAAAAAAAAGTAAAAAAAAAAAAAGAAAAGAAAAAGAAATCCTAAAATTTGCATGGAATCATAATGGACTTCAAATAGCCAAAGGGATCCTAAAGAAGCAAAACCAAGCTGAAGGTATCACAATATCTGATTTCAAAGCATACTACAAAGCTTTAGTAATTAAAATATCATGAGGGGGTAGCACTGTGGCCTAACGGGTAAAGCCACCACCTGAAGTGTCAGCATCCCATATGGGCACCAGTTCAAATCCTGGCAGCTACACTTCTGATCCAGCTCTCTGCTATGACCTGGGAAAGCAGTGGAAAATGGCCCTGATCCTTGAACCCCTGCGCCTGTGTGGGAGACTGAAGAAAATCCTGGCTCCTGGCTTTGGATCGGTGCAGCTCCAGCCATTGCAGCCAGTTGGGAAGTGAATCAGTGGATGAATACCTCTCTGTTTCTCTTTCTCTCTCTGTAACTCTGTCTTTCAAATAAATAAATAAATCTTTAAAAAATATATGATACTAGCATAAAAACCGATACAAAGATCAATGCAACAGAATAGAGAGCTCAGAAGTTAATCTACACACACACAGACAACTGATTTTGACAAAAGGGCTCAGACCATCCAGTGTAATAAAGTTAATCTGACAAAACTGGGTGTATATATGTAGAAGAATGAAATTAGATACATACCTCTAATCATATATAAAAATTATCTCAAGATGGATCAAAGACTAAAGTTGTTCTTTTTAAAATTTTTTTTTTTTGCCAGGCAGAGTTACACAGTGAGAGAGAGAGAGAGACAGAGAGAGAGTTATAGACGGTGAGAGAGAGACAGAGAGAAATGTCTTCCTTCCATTGGTTCACCCCCCTAAATGGCTGCTATGGCCAGCGTACTGTGCCAATCAGAAGCCAGGAGCCAGGTGCTTCCTCCTGGTCTCCCATGCAAGTGCAGTGCCCAAGCACTTGGGCCATCCTCCTCTGCCTCCCCGGGCCACAGTAGAGAGCTGGACTGGAAGAGGAACAGCCGGGACTAGTACCTGGTGCCCCAACTGGGACTAGAACCCGGGGTACTGGCGCCCTAGGTGGAGGATTAGCCAAGTGAGCCACGGCGCTGGCCAAAGACTAAAGTTAAGACCTGAGAATATGAAGCTGTTAGAAAAAAGCCAGGGGAAACACTCCAAGACATTGGTGTAGAGGATAACTTTTTGGACAAGACCTCCAAAGCATAGGCAATGAAAGCAAAACTGAACAAATGGGATTATATCAAACTGAGAAACTCTTGCACAGCAAAGGAAATAATCAATACAGTCAGGAGACATCCAACACAATGTGAAAAAATATTTGAGACTCGCACTTATGACAAAGGATTCATATCCCAAATATATCAGTAACTTAAAAAACTCAAAAATAAAAACAAAAATATAACAATTGAGAAATGGGCAAAAGATTTCAAGGGGCAGTTCTCAAAAGAAGAAAAACAAATGGCCAACAAATGCATGAAAAAATATTCAACATCAATAGCCACCAGGGAAATGCAAATCAAAACCACAATGAGATATCACCTAACCCCTGTCAGAATGGCCAAAATCCAAAACACAGAGAGTAGCACATGCTGACAAGGATGTGGACAAAGGGGATCACTGATACACTCTTGGTGGGAATGTAAATTAGTGCAACCACTGTGGAAAACAGTGTGGAGATTTCTTAAAAAATAGAAATAAGGCCGATGCCACGGCTCACTAGGCTAATCCTCTGCCTGTGGTGCCGGTACTCCGGGTTCTAGTCCTGGTTGGGGCGCTGGGTTCTGTCCCGGTTGCTCCTCTTCCAGTCCAGCTCTCTGCTGTGGCCTGGGAGGGTGGTAGAGGATGGCCCAGTGCTTGGGCCCTGCACCCGCATGGGAGACCAGGGGGAGGCGCCTGGCTCCTGGCTTCAGATCGGCACAGCGCGCTGGCCTTGGTGGCCATTTGGGGGGTGAACCAATGGAGGAAGGATCTTTCTCTCTGTCTCTCTCTCTAACTCTGCCTGTCAAACAAACAAACAAACAAAAAAATAGAAATAAACTTGCCATGTGATCCTGCAATCCCACTACTGGGCATATACCTCAAAGACATGAACATGACGTATCTAAGAAATACCTACACCACCATGCTTATAGCAGCACTGTTAACAAGAGCCAAAATTTGTAATAAACCAAGGTGTCTATCATCAGATGAATGGGCAAAGAAATTGTGGTCTATACACAATGTAATATGATTCAATTATAATAAAGAATGAAATTCTATCACTTGTAGCAAAGTGGACATAACTGGAAGACAAATACCATGTGTTCTCCCTTATATGTGAGAGGTAAAAATGTAAAAAGCAAACAAAAAATAAATAAAAAAGAAAGAAATGTCTATGTGTTTCAGTATTGCTAAAAATGTAGCTTTGCAAAACTTTCTTTTATATCTTTGTCAAACAATGGTTAAGAAAGTTATACTATTATAGTTTAATGATCTGTGATTACTTTAAAGAATGCTGTGTATGGGTGAAATGATCATTCCATTTAATTATTGTTTATAGCCATTGTCCATATTCCTACTAAAATAGGGCCTTTTGCATTATAGTTGCTGAATTTACTATCAGTGAAGTGTTAAGCCTTTATACTGTCATGTAATTTTAAAATATGTTACCTCAAAACTGAAAAAACAAAAGAAAGAAAAGGAGAAGGAAAGAGGATGGAAGGGAGAGAGTGGGAGGAAGGAAGGGAATATCATTATATTTTTAGAATTGTATCTACAAATTACAATGAATCTTAAAAAACAATCAATAGTTTAAAATAAAAAAGTATGACAAAAAGAAAAAACAGTTAATTGAAAGACATTATTTTTCCTGTAATATTTTGAATAAATTGAAAACCTTGAATTTTATAGATTCTTACTGATATTGTGGTTGTTGTTCTAATCAGCGAAATAAGGTAATGACTAAGAGAGAGAGAGAGACAGGGAAAGAGACACAGAGAGAGACAGAGATTGAAAAAGATACATACAGTATTGTTATGATATTAATATTACAAAAATATAAAGTAATCCCACTGTAAGTAAGTGTTGAAAATAAATATCAGATTACTATTCAAAAATCATTTTTCCTTTAAATACTAACAATGGAAAAACTGAAAAGGAAATTATCAAAACAATTATTGTTATAATACCATCAATATTATAAAATTCTTAGTTATAATAGAAAAAGTTACAAGACTCACACAGTGAAAATTATAACCCATAGCTACAATAAGCTAAAAATGACCTAAAATAAGCATAAATATATTTCATCTTTATGGATTAGAGGACTCAATATTGTTAAATTATGCTTCCTTGTAGATTGATCCATTAATTCCACACATTCTTTTCAAATTCCCAGCAAGTCTGCTTTTATGTGCATCCATAACACTTTTGAAAAAAGAAGTTAAAGAATGCAGAGTGGATTCAATTCTAAGACGTGCTGTAAAACCACAGCAATGAAGATTGCATATTGGAACAAAAATGGGTATATATATCAATGGACCAAAATTGAGTCCAAATGGTGTTGATACCATTGTAAATCCCTATGCAGAAAGAAAACAGAGAAGGAAGAGAAGAAAAGGAAGAGGAGAGGGACTCATCCATTCCATTAAAAACAATTATAATTAATCAGTTAGAGGTTTGTGGCATAGCAGTATAGGTCACCACCTGCAACAACAGCATCCCATTATCAGAGCACAGGTTTGAGTCCCAGCTGTTCTTCTCCTGATAACATGTCTGGGAAAGCAGTGGAAGATGTGCCAAGTACTTGTGGCCCTTCCACCTATGACGGAGACCCAGACGGAATCCCAGGCTCCTGGCTTTGGCTTGGCCAGTCATGGCCAGTGAAGCCATCTGGATAGTGAACCAGACGATGGAAGATCTCCGTCTCTGTACTCTGTCACTCTGCCTTGCAAACAAATAAATACATACGTTATAAAATTAAACAGTTACATGTACGTAGAATCCAAAACTTCTAAATACGGAAGAAATCTTCATGAACTTAGATGGGACAGTAAGTGTTAATATATGACAATGATCATAAAAAAAATGACTTCTTCAACACTAAAATTCCATACTTCAAAACTATCATTAAGAAAATCCATGAGCTATGAGAAAATATTTTATATCCTATGTTTCATGAAAGATTTATATCTATAATATAAAGGACTGTCTCAACTTGATCATAATTAAACCAAGATGTCAAGAAAAATGGGAAAATTAATTGAATACACATTTTACTCTTATTTCATTATTAAATGTTGGTAAACACAGGAAAAGTGTTCAAAGTATTAGTAATTAGAGAGATGAAATTTAAAGGCCCAATGAGATGTCGCTGGATACCTTCCAGAATAGCTTCAGTCAAAATGAGAGACAATATCAGACTTGATCAGGATGTAGACAAACCAAATCCTTTATACATTCCTGACTAGACAGTAAAACAGTACAATCACCTAGAAAACCATTTCCATAGGACATAACCATTCCACACTAAAAGTCTATCCAAGAATAAAGAAAATCTGTGTGCTCCAAAAGACATGTACACAAAGGTTCACAGCAGCATAATTTATAATAGGCAAAGTTTGGGAAAAATCCAAACTGGTACCAAGTGGTAGGACAAAATGTACTAATATCCATGTAAAGAATGATGCTATTAAATACAAAGTAATGAACTATCGATACATACAATAATGTGGAAAAAAACAAAATACAATGAAAAGTAAGTCAGTCTCGAAATACTTCATATTATATAGATGCATATATGTTAATTAGCCAGGAAATGCAAATTTACAATGATAGCAGATCAATGTTGCATATGATTGGTAGTTTATATTGAATCCTTATTCAAAAATTCTTACTTTAATTTTTATTTTAATCTTTAAAGTAGTTCATAATTTAAGGATTAAACATAAGCATGCACAAGAGAGATCTTTGCATTTATGAAAATTTCTACACTGTGATGATTGTTACATAGCTATAAATTTAATAAATATCATTCAGCTGTACAATCGCCATGGGATAATTTTATAGTATTTAAATTGTGCTTTAATAAAGCTGTTAAAAGATGAGTGACTGCAGAGAAAGAACTGTTTGATGGGTGAATGAGTGGCTAGATACAAGAGATCATTTAGGCATATATTGTACATGTCCAAGGAAAAGAAAGTTACATAAAAGGAGCCTTGCATACACCAATACACAGAGTTATAGATAAAGAAAAATAAACCTTACAATCTTTGATTCTCACACTATCGGATTTTGAACTCAGTAAAAATAAACGAGTTTTCCATTTTCAAATAGCTAATTGTTAGAAAAACCAAGGCCGGCGCCAGGGCTCAATAGGTTAATCCTCTGCCTTGCGGCGCCGGCACACTGGGTTCTAGTCCCGGTTGGGGCACCGATCCTGTCCCGGTTGCCCCTCTTCCAGGCCAGCTCTCTGCTGTGGCCAGGGAGTGCAGTGGAGGATGGCCCAAGTACTTGGGCCCTGCACCCCATGGGAGACCAGGAGAAGCACCTGGCTCCTGCCATCAGATCAGCGCGGTGTACCGGCTGCAGCACGCCTACTGCAGCGGCCATTGGAGGGTGAACCAATGGCAAAAAGGAAGACCTTTCTCTCTGTCTGTCTCTCTCTCACTGTCCACTCTGCCTGTCAAAAATAAAATAAATAAAGAAAGAAAGAAAGAAAGAAAAACCAAAACTAGACCTTAGGTCTGTCAAAATAGCCAGTGCTTGTTACATTGATAATTTACCCAACAACTGGTAAGAATTCAACTGAAATTGTTAAAAGCAAAATTTTCTGAATCAAAACAATAATTCTCTTTAAAATGTAGTCACAGAAAAGCAAATGCTGTTGTATGAATTGTGTTGGAGCAGGCCTTGAGCACACAGTGAGAAAATAAAACCAGTTAAATGTGTTTCCCAAAACTTACATAATTTGAATGTATTTTTCCAAAGAAAACATAATAAATAACAATTTGCTGAGAAGAGAAAGTTGCTAATAGTGGAGATTAGAAAGAATTGGAGCAATTTTCATGAAATATTAGGCAAGCCAGGAGCGTGGTGATATTTATTCCACCTAACACATTAGGGGTAGAAATTGGTGGGTTCTGAGGAGCAGGAGTGTGGATGGAGAAATGACATCAATAATAAAAATTTCAGAACTCAGTTCGATTAGTTAATTGTAAAATGCCTATTATAGTCATTCAATAAAAGAAATGAGGATTAGAAAATTCTTATAGGAATAGGATAAGGAATCTTACTTCCTTTGATCGAGTTAATAATACTGAATTACTGATCTACATTCAACACCTTTGTCCTTTCAAGGTGATACTCAGCCTGTGAAACACTCCATACAAGGCAAAGTCTATCAGAGGGAATTTGTTTTTCTTGTGAAGCAGCTATCCTTCTAATAAAGAAACTATTGTCAAGTGACACTACAATAAAAAGGTATTTCTTACAAGAAATATCAAGAGGTTAATATACTGTGCTATTCTTATTCTATAAACACTAATTTTTATGAGGGATGAATTCACAAACTATTGATGTGCTGATTAAGAGGCACTGGCTGCATTCAATTCTCTATCATAAATGCTTTGAGATTATGCTGACCATAAAATCAATTTTCTAGCCTCCTTGCTTCCATGGTCAAAAATCCATAGGATTAAAAGATGTGAAATATAACCCCAAAACATGAATTATCTCTGAAACTTCAGACAAAATATTTCTCTGAGCCTGTTCCTCTAACTGTAAAGTAGGAGCAAGTAGATCTGTCATCTCTGTTTTAAAAGACCTGTATTAGTCAGTTTAGACTAGACTGTGTTATGGAAAAATAAAATAAAATAATGATCCTATGTACATGACTTGCTTCCTACTCAGATGAAATTTGATGTGGGTTGCAGGAACTACTCTATGTTGCAGCTGTACCATCTATAACCATGTGGTAGTCAAGATCACTGTAGTAGGGAATAAGACAGTGATGAAGGTGGCACACTATGAGGGGTCTTGAAAAGGTCATGAAACAAAATTCACCTTACCTGAAAACTATGCATGGATTTCAAAACTATTTTGTGTCAAAGTTTTTAAATTCCATCTTCAAGAACTTTTTGAAGTATTTTTGTATTTCCTAATTGATTCAGTCTAGAAAAGATACACAGCATGTCCTCACAATTCAGTTGCCAGAAGTAATCACATGGTCCCAATGCATTGCAATGGGGACTTGAAATGCAGAGGAATATCTGAAGAGCCCCAACTATCATTGCACAGTATGATTTACAACTGTAATAATAGAATCATAATAAATAATATTACTGAACATTTATCACATGCAAGATGATGTGTTACTTGCTTTATAGTCATTCTTATAATCTACTCAACAATTGCCTCTGAAAAGTACTTTCATTCTTTGCTTTAGAAACAAGGAACGAAGTTTAGTCAGCTTATACTTTTGCCCCAGGTCACACAGAAAGTACTGAATCTGGTAGTCAGATTCAAATCTAGTTGATTCCAAAAATTTCTCCCAAAACAATATGCTATACATGATGGAGACATGTCAGACACAGTTCATTTTCATGACTTCAAAGGCAGTGTTGTTACCCTTGCTGTTGTCTAAACTACCTGTTGTTCCTTGACCAGTACCTAATACTCATCAGCCAAATACTCATCAGCCCAGACCTTGACAAGTGCAACTCTATCCTCATTGTGGCAGCTGGGTCACACCAGATGCTGCCTGCTACAGTGATGGTCACTTGGAAAATAAGAAATATAGTGACATATGGCATGTTGACATCATAAAAAAGGAGAAAAAGAACAGCAAAAGATGTGAGACGTGATACTAACAAATCAAACTATCACTTGTCTTCAAACTTTTATCTTGATGTTAAGTGGATCTTATATAAGGTAAGTATCATTTTCCTTTTCATTGAGAGACTCAATGCGGCTTTATGGACAGTGCTAATCACCCACTTCTTTGCTACTTGGTGCTATAAACTCTGATCTTCCTTCAAGATAAACTGGACAACTGGAAGAATATTTCAAAAGACAAGCAGCTTTTAAGTGAGAGTACTTTAATTTCTATTTTTAAAGTTAAATATTGCTTATATTGTGTATATTCATTGAAATAGATTGGTATTTCACTTGTAATATTTGGTAATTCATGAAATTCTGAATCACCAGTGAAAGCATTTAAATACCACAATTGAGAACCAAAGTAATAGTATAGCTAATAATATATATTATCCTATTGGTATATCACAGTGCCTTATTATACACAACTAGATACTATTTAAATTTCTTATTAAAATTACATAAAATTTATTATTTGCAATTTTAATCTTTCCAAATGAATCCTGTATTTGTCTTAGTTTTTCTTTTCAGCTCACATTTTACCACTAAAATGTTTATCTGTTTTCAGAAATTAGTAAACAATGGTACAAGCATTGACAATGACATTTAATGAAATGTTGCTACATGAGAGTAACATAACAAAGAAGACATATAGGCTATGATATTAAATGATATTAAATGATATTCAGTTCAGACAGGCAAGATGTAAGAGGTTAAAATATCCACAGCTCTTACTCAAGTGTACCTCATTCTTTAAAGCATTCAATGTGTAAGTCCCTTTATGAAAACGGTAAGAAGAAGACAAGCCAATATCAATCTACATACCTGGTAGCCCATGAATAACTTTGTTAATTTGATTGAGGTTAAGTATTCAATTAAGTTTCACTAAAATAATAATTATTTATAACATAATTGTGGTGTAGAATGCTAAGATGCTGTTTGCAAAGACTACATTCCATGTTGCAGTGCTGAGTCCCACCACCTCCACTTGAAAACCGTCTTGGTACTAATGTGGCCAAGAAGGCAGTGGAAGATGGCCCAAGTACTTAGGCCCCTGCCACTCAAGTGGGAGACCAGAATGGAGTTCCTGGCTCCTGACTTTGGCTTGGCCCAGACCTGACTATTGCAGCCATTTAGGGAGTGAACCAGCAGATAGAAGACATTCTCTCTGTCTCTGTCTCTTTGTCTCTCTCTCTCTCTCTCTCTCTCCCCCCTCCCTTCCTCCTTCTCTCTTTCTCTCTAACATCCACTCCCCATTGCTGTATCTTTCAAATAAATAAATGCATAAACATTTTTTAAATAACTGTTCTTTCTGGTGAAATTCTCTTTCTCACCTTTCCTGAAAATCCAATGATGCAATGCTTGGAATTAGTGCTATCATTAGCAATTAGATTAACGTGTTTGTTTTCAGCATTAAATGCATTTGGAGAAAGAAAGATTTTGGAAAACATTGAAATTATATTTAATTTCATTGAATGACAGAACCAGTTCCTAAAATTTGTTCCTACATGTACAATCTATTTTAAACACTTTACACTATTCAAGGTATTACAGATAGATGAATATATGGTTAATATTGTCTAGCATTGAGTTTTTTTCTTCCTATTTTTCTAAACAAAATGCATTTCTTTTCTTTGACTCTAGTTGTAAATTAGCACTTGAATCCAAATGACAGAATGTTCCTTTTCTTCCCCATATACTTACTGTCATAATGTGCTGTTTTTAATGGCAAATCAGCTCATTAGAGACAGTGTGGTGTGGAAAATAGTTGGAGTTAATTGAAGTATTATTAAAACACTTAGTAATTAATCACCTCTTGTATAGCTAGTACCCAGAGTTTAAGTTGTCTCTATGTCCTTTCTCAGTATTATTGGCATTTGTTTTAAAATGTGTTTTTAAAAGTTTTCAAAGGAATCGAGTTCATTTAGATTGGTAAATCTCAAAAATTCATAATGTTACTGAGTCTCCCTTATAATCACACATTAAAGTTATTAACTTAACTGCAGTGATCATCTGACACAGCAGATACCACCTGGGATGCCGGCATTGCATATAGGAGCAATATGCAATTGCTACGCTCCTGATTCCAGCTTCCTGCTAATTTACACCATGGGTAGCAAAGATGACGGCTCATGAGGCTGGGTCCCTGCCACCCACAAGAGAGACCCAGATTGAGTTCCAGTTTCTGGTTTTGGACTGGCCCAACCCCTTTTGTTAAGCATTTTGGGAGTGAAGCAGTGGTTGGAAGATCTCTATGCCTGTCTCTCTATTTTTCAAATAGACAAAATAAAATCTTAAGAAAATTATGGAATCAACTGAAAATAAAATAATTCAATTACCTATAAAGTTAATAATATATTGAAGTGATAATTCTAAAATAAAATATTATTAAAAATGCATGTTTGAAGTCATTGATTTCCCTTGCAGCTGGTTGCCCACTATCAGAACACCAGCTGTTCTCTGCTCACAATATTACTGATTTCTGTGAAAATTTTGATCTTTATGTCCTAGAGCTCTCAGTGATTTTTTTTTCACTCATTCTGTTTGCTTGAAAAGTAAACCAGTGCCTCACATTTGTGACTCTTTTCCTCTAATTTTTTAGTCAGTCAAGGAAAAGCTGTGTATTTTCCAATGTCCTATCTATTGTCCTTCAGATAAACAAAGCTATATGGGAAAGAAGATAAATTATCAACAAAGAAAATAACTGAGGGGTCGTGTGTTGTTGCATAGTGGGTTAAGCCTCTGTCTGTGAAGCTGGCATTTGGTATGGGTGCCGGTTCATGTCCCGGCTACTTCGCTTCTGATCCATCTCCCTGCTAATGGCCTAGGAGGAGCAGCAGAACATGGCCCAAGTGTTTGAACACCCACATGGGAGCCTTGCAAGAAGCTCCTGGCTTTAACCTGGCAATTGTGGCCACAATGGAATTAAACCAGCAGATGGAAGATCTGTCTGTCTCTCCCACTCTCTCTGTAAATCTTATTTTCAAATAAATAATAAAAAAACTTAAAAAAAGAAAATAATTGAGAATAGAAAGCAGCCAAGAAAAGATGTTTATTAAATATCTGCTTCAATTATTTAGCAGAAAATCTTATGATTTGGTTTAAACAAGATGGAAACATACTAGCACTAACTTTATTCCACATACATTTTTAATCTCATTCTTACTTATCTGTTTATTCCATTAGCAGTTCTGTACTAGTAGAATTCAACCCTAAACCCTATCTGAAGTTCTGAAACCCATTTGAACTAATTGGAAATAGACAAATCAGGGGTGAGTATTTGACCTGCCAGTTAAAATACTCACATCCCATATTGGAGTACTTGGATTTGATACCTACTCCTACTTCTGATTCCAGCTTCTTGATGATGCAAACCTTGAGAGGTAGTGGTGCTGTTCAAGTAACTGGATTCCTGTTAACTACCATAGAGATTTGGATTGAGTTCTTAGTTCCTGGCTTTAGCCTCAGCCAGGGGATAATGTGAGCATTTGTAGAGAAAACGAGAAGAGCTCTACCCATCAGTATCTGTCTCTCTGCCTTTCAAATATGTAAATAAATTAAAGACTCGCGTGTGTTCTCAAAAGGATTCTTTAAGAGTAGGCCTACGGTGGCATCCAGATGACATCCTGTTATGCCTTCAAAGGATGAGAGGCTCCGATACACAGCAGAGTTAAGAACCACTATTCCAGATGCTCATTTAGGGACTGCGGATGCAAAGATCAGTAAGAGATAGTTCCTGTGGGAACTTCCGTCCTAGTCCAGTTTCAAGTCACTAAATGAACCTGAGAAGAATGATACCTCTCACAAGTGGCATAATTCAACCAAAGAGATAACAGTAGGAAGATATCCTACAGTTGAGGAAATTTCTCCCGGAGTAATCCTTATTTCCCAGTGTTTAGTCCTTCTTTCTCCCCACATGCAGCCAATCTTCAGAAGATACTGAATGCCATACACTTTCACATGGTTATCGCATTAATCTCCACAACCACCCCTCAGGGCAAGTATCACCAGTGCCATTTGAGCAAAGGGAAAATCTGACAGGCAAAGCCAACCAGAGAGATGTCCCAGAGGTGAATTATACCTGCCCTTGTCCAAAAGGACAATGCTAAGCCTTTCACCGTGGCATTAGAGAGAAGCACAGAGTGGGGAGGGGCTTAGAATCCAACCCAAAGCTTTCCTCTAATACTCCCTTTTAGTGCAGGAGTGTACTATGCTTACGAGTTTAAAATCCAATTTAATTAAAATTCAGGCCTTCCTAGATCATCCATTGAATAATCATTTTTAATAATGCCCATTTTAGTGATGTATAATTTAAAGACAGCCAATTTATGGTATACAGAAGATTCTCGGTAGCGGCTAAAAATGATAGTAGGAGACATGATGGTTTTTCAGTTATAGTCATAGATTGTAACATTAGAATCAACATTCAAGACCTGTTAGATTATGGCAGATGGCTGATGGGCCCAGGTATTCATTTTCTTGTGATACTGGAACTGGGAAAGACACAAAGAAAACACCTACTAGATTTTTTTGAATTAATGACTAGGCCGGCGCCGCGGCTCACTAGGCTAATCCTCCGCCTAGCGGCGCTGGCACACTGGGTTCTAGTCCCGGTCGGGGAGCCGGATTCTGTCCCGGTTGCCCCTCTTCCAGGCCAGCTCTCTGCTGTGGCCTGGGAATGCAGTGAAGGATGGCCCAAGTGCTTGGGCCCTGCACCCCATGGGAGACCAGGAGAAGCACCTGGCTCCTGCCATCAGATCAGCGCGGTGTGCCGGCCGCAGCGCGCCGGCCGCAGCGGCCATTGGAGGGTGAACCAACGGCAAAAGGAAGACCTTTCTCTCTGTCTCTCTCTCTCTCTCACTGTCCACTCTGCCTGTCAAAAAAAAAATGAATAAAATAAATAAATAAAAATTAAAAAATGAATTAATGACTAGCAGAATGAATAATATAGTTTCTCCAAGATGGTGATTGGTAATTGCTTCATTTTGACAAAATTAATTTTGCTATTCTTTCAGTGAAAGTCAAGGAAATCTTTTAAGTGTTTATTAGAAAATGGTTTTCCTGAACTGCTGCATCAAATTGTGACAGCCATAATGGCTAACAGAAATAATTTTCTCACCTGCTAAGCAAACTACCTCACCCCTTTAACAATCTGTGTTAAGTCAAAGCTATTGCTGCCAAAATAGGATTTTAAATTCTACAAATCTTGGATCCTTCCTCCTAGGATATATCCAAAGCAAGATTCATAAAACAAAACAAAACAAAACAAAAAATGTTGCCAAAGCAATTACAATGTGCCTTTCTAGTTTCTGACTGTTTTAGAAGGCAAAGAACATTGGGAACCAAATTCTGTCAGGAAATGATTATGGAATAAGGAAATAATGACAAAGATAATAGAGAATTTAAGCCAATTTGGAGAATTAACTGAAGAATTAAAAACTCCATAACACAGTAGCAAATGAGAGGATTTGTAATACTCAACAGTGTTAACTTGTGTCCTGATTTTAGCACATGAGTAAACAATGAAAGGTCAGAAGCTCTAATTATCAGTCCTCAGAGAGAAAAACCGGAGAACTGACCTATAGAATCAACTCCTAAATATCATGCTGTTCCATACTTATCTAATACTGCTTGTAAAATACTGGTATAATTTGAGCCTTGCTCTCAGAATTTTATGATGCTTAACTTTATTTATAAAGATTTATTTATTTACTTAAAAGGCAGATTTACAGAGAGAGAGACAGAGAGTGAGAGCGAAGAGTGAGAGAGCAAGAGCGAGAGATCATTCATCTACTGGTTCACTCCCCACAGCAACGGTGCTAGGATCTAGGAGCTTCTTCTGGGTCTCCCACATGGGTGTGAGGGGCTCAAATATATGGGCCATGTTTTGCTGCTTTCCCAGGCCATTAGCAGGAAGCTGGATTGAAAGTGAGATAGCCAGGCCATGAGACTGTGCCCATATGGGATGCAGCCATTGTAGCCAGCATCTCATCTTAACCCACTACAACACAGTTCCAGCCCCTGATGCTGAGACCTTTCAACTTCCAAATAATTCTAAAGGAAATTCAAACTATCAAGTTTTCCCTCCTCATTAATGTTATTATGAGTAAGAAAAAATGATTCTCGAAATAAGGACTTGAACCCAAACTTTCTGGTTCCAGTGTCTATGACCATAACCAATATGATTAATTTAACGTAATTTTGAACACCCTATTTTTAAGAATCCCTTTACTGGTCTGCTGAGATACAATAAATGAAATAGCTTAGACTATTTAGATCCCAGAACATTCACATTTTCTTTGTTTCTTAAATTTTTAAAAAATATTTTGTAATTTATTTGAAATTCAGTTACAGAGGAGGGGGTTGGAGGGAGAGAGAGAAAAAAATCTTTCTGCTGGTTCACTCCCCAAGTGCCCCCAATGGCCAGCATTGAGCCAGGCAGAAGTTAGAAGCCAGGAGCTTCATCCAGATCTTCCCAAATGGGTGGTAGGGTCCATGTACTAGGGCCACATGTCTGTGCTCTTACCATACCATTAGCAGGGAACTGCATCAGTAGTGAAGCAGTCAGGACATGTGCCAGTGCCCATATGGGACGCTGGAGTTGTGGGCAGTGGCTATATCCAGTACACCACAATGCCCACTTCTCATAGTTTCAAACTCCTCCTTCTCCTATTAGGATTCTAGTTCTGCATTATTGAAAAGGCATCCTAGTCTGCACCCATTGTCCCTCCAGGAAGCAGTGATGTTATTAAATCTGCTGTTAATAAAGAATCAAACTATTTGAGGTCCAAATGTATACAACAGACTCTCAAATAAACTGCTATGATTCCATGATTCTCTATCACTTAATAGTTGAAGTACTATAATTGACATTGTGTAGCTGGCAGGGACTCTTTTCAACTATGATGAAAATATTTGGAAATGTTCCCCTTATTATGAAGGACAAGGTCAGAGACAGTATTGCTAAAGTAAAGCAAGCCAAGAAGGGGTGGGGAATTTCCCACTTGTGGGCCAAAATATGGCTTGTGATATCATTTGGCCTGGCCGGGCCATGGAAACCACAGGCACGACTTGAAATTCAATATATTTATAGCAGGATAATTTTTAAGTTGATAATTTTGCATGGCCTGCAAATGATGTTATAAACATCCAAATGGCCTTTGGCAGAAAAGAGGTCACCCACCTCTTAATCAGGTTGAGACTTACGGAAAAAAGTTAATTTTAAAAATTAAAGTTAATTAAGCTAAATGCCACTTGTCTTGTTATCTTGGCTCTTTTTTTCAGCATAATTCCAATTGTGTCAATCTAATCTTGTCATAAAAACTAGTGGGAATATTTATTCTCTTTTCAAACCAAATCAAACAGGCTGCTTGACTTAGTGAGCTGAAAAATCTCTTCCCTTTCCTCTTTGGATTAAACAAAGTGGGAAAAAAATGAGTTTCTGAACTTGGCATGTTGTCTTAAAATTCAAACTTTGATAATTTTAGGCTTTGTTCCAACTATAGCAATAGTTGTCTCTTATAGGTAAGATATGTCATTTATTGATCCAGAGGAATTCTTTTCCTTTCTACTACAAGGGCTGTAAAATTTTGAAAATGTTTCATGACTCTGGTGTCTCCAGCTGCAGTCAATAATAAACTTCACCTGCTGGTACTATTCAGCCAGATTCCTGAACACTTGTGAACCTCTGATCAGCAGCAGATTTGGCGTGTGGATCCTACCTTCAGCAATTCTTTGGCTGGATTTGCACGTTCAGTTTTCAGTTTCTCAGTTAGTGCTCCACAGCGTCTCTGGGACAGAACTACTTCTTTGACATCTAGACTGATTGACATAAACTGTAAGAATTTCATAGCCTTTGCCATTTGATTTCCTGTTTTCAATGCTTCTAGTCTCTGGAATCAAAGTGTGAAAATTATAGTATTCTAGGACAATAAACACAAATCCCTTAATTATGCCGTTTCTAGCTGTGTCCCATATTCACCCCCAAGATGGCTGCAATCACCAATACTTAGCCAGGCTAATGTCTGGAGCCAGGAGATTCTCTGGGTTCCCCATGTGGGTATCAGGGGCCTAAGCACCTTGGCTATCATCCACTCTTTTCCCAGGCCATTAGAAGGGAGCTGGATTGGAAGTGAAGCACCTGGGATATGAAATGGCTCCCATATGGGATGACAGTGTTATAGGTGGTGGCTTTACCCATTATAGAACAATACTTGGCTGGCACTGCAGCTCACTTGGCTAATCCTGCACCTGTGGCGCCAGCACTCCATGTTCTAGTCCTGGTTGGGGTGCCAGATTCTGTCCCAGTTGCTCCTCTTCCATTCCAGCTCTCCGCTGTGGCCCGGGAAGCCAGTGGAAGATGGCCCAGGTGCTTGGGCCCTGCACCTGCATGGGAGACCAGAAGGAAGCACGTGGCTCCTGGCTTCGGATCGGCGCAGCACTCCAGCCATAGCAGCCATTTGGGGGCTCTCTCTAACTCTGCCTGCAAAAAAAAAACTATACTGGCCCTCTGAGAGTCTGAGAGTATTTCTTCCTCTATAGCACTCATCAATAAAAACATGTTCATTTTGTCAAACCAGTGGTTGATTCTTTCTTCTGAATTTTAAGATTTCCTTCACTTATCCTCTTCCCATATGCAAACTCATGTAACAGTGTTTTGTTTCTGGCTTTGGGTTTCATTCTTTGTCCCCAAACACCAAAAACTTAGGAGACATCAATAATTATAAGTAAGATCTATCTAGGTGAACAATTTCTAGTCTCTGGGTTTCCTCTAGATCTTGTATTCCATTTATATTCTATTTTATTATCTTCTTCATGCACTGTTTCCTGAATCTTACCGTCAGGCAGAACTATATCTTAGCAGAAATCCTAACAGACAACAGCACACTCTTCGACCATTAAATTTTGCTTTTGTAAGCATCTCACACCTTACATTAACTAAATATTTTGATTAAAGCAGCAAGGCCACAAATTTATTGACTTCTCCTTTTATCTGCCATCTTACTGGGAGCTCAACAATTTTATGTTAGTATCATGCAGATGTTCAGCATAGAATTTCTTGGTTCACCTAGAAAATAAAGCAGTTAATCTGGTTAACCTGGTAAATGCCACTCTTAGGATCATTGGTTACTATCCTCACTCTGTCTTTTATGACCTTGTCTAAATATGATCAGAGTCGGCAAACTTGGAAGGCTTCCATAGCCTTGGCAACTCATGACGACAGCCTAGGGTGGTTACTGGCGCCATAAACTAGAGTGTCAATTTGTTGGGTCAACAACAGGAGCCACTGTGCACTTGCTCCTCATGCGGGATCTCTGTCCTTAATGTGCTGTCCATTGTGATTTAATGCTATAACTAGTACTCAAACAGTATGTTTCACTTTGTGTTTCTATGTGGGTGCAAACTGTTGAAATCTTTATACTAAATTGATCTTCTGTATATAAAGAGAATTGAAAATGAATCTTGATGCAAATGGAAGGGGAGAGGGAGCGGGAGAGGGGAGGGAAGTTATGGGAGGGGGAAGCCATTGTAATCCATAAGCTGTACTTTGGAAATTTATATTCATTAAATAAAATTAAAAAAAAAAAGAAAACCAAATGGGGAAAAAAAAAGAAAGAAAATAAAGCAGTTAATCCTGGGCGCCTTCAACTTTCATGTCTGATTCTCATCTTTCATTATCATTTATATTTTTAAAGATTTATTTATTTATTTGAAAGAGTTACAGAGATAGAGGTAGAGATAGAGAGAGAGAGAGAGAGAGAGAGAGATCTTCTATCCACTGGATCACTCCCCAGATGGCCACAATGACCAATGCTGAGCCAGGATGAAGCCAGGAGCCAGGAGTTTCATATGGGACTCCCACGTGGGTGGAAGTATCCCAAACAGTTGGGCCATCTTATGCTGTTTTTCTTATGCTATTATCAGGAAACTGAATTGGAAGTGGTGCAACTAAGATATGAACCAGTGGCCATGTGGGATACCAGTATCACAGATAGCAGCTTTACCTACTATGCCACATGGCTGATCCCTGTTATCTATACTTTACTTTCTGAAACTCCAAAGGATGAAAACTTTCTTCTTATTCTTAGCCAATGTCTGACTTTATCAATACCCTTGACCTCATCAATCCCTGAAGCACTCACTAGTACTTCTGTCTTGAATCCCGGTTCTAGTCAAACAGTCCCCTTTCAACCGTTAAATATCTGAAAGTCCAAATAGCTCACCTGTAATCACATTGCTCCCTCTCTCTCTCTCTCTCTCTCTCTCTCTCTCAAGTTTTTAATCTCTCTCATAGTATGCTATTCTAATTTATGATTTTCAATAAAACCTTATACAATTGCTATCTCTATTTTCTAATTGCCTATTTTGCCACATGTCACCAGAACCTTTATTCTAAAATATAACAGATATTGTCTATTCTTCCATTCTTTCATCTCTATTCTGTATTTAATTGGCAACTCTATCCTCCTTGATATTATTTATTCCATTTGTTTCTATAATAACATAATCCTTTTCTGCCTCTTCCATGCCTCTGGAGATACTCCTTTTTCTGCGTTCCTCTTCATCAACTCATTAGTCTCTTCTCGCTCTGTATGCTTTCCCAGAACAAGGACATCCACCTGAATGGTTTCACATTAATCATGCTCATACGTATTGTTTAATTCATAGTCACATAACCACTTCAAATTTTGCTGGATCCCTTCACCTGGATGTGTCTCACTTTTTTTTTTTTTTCAACCTTAAGACAATTTAATCTCAAGTTCATCCCTCTTAGGTACTCTCTCAAGCACTTAGAAATCATCTTCACTTTCCCTATATCTAAGTCACAACATTCAATTATTTACTGTGTATTGAATCTCACATCAAAGTATATATGGCATGTATCTCTCAAATTATTTATATTTATAAAATAAATAAATAAAATAAATATGAATATACATATCTGCCTTCGGCACTATTTCTATGCTCTTGTTAATCTCTTCAAAATCTCAAAGCTATACTATCACACTTACTTCTTAGTCTCTTTACTGTTTTCCTTAACTCCTTTTTCTTGACACAGGCATCAGAGTTCCGTAAGTGTGACCCTCCTATTTAAAATTCTCAGTCATTCCCCTTTTTAATGTAATAACGTCATCAAACCTCTCCACTATCCCATCCACTTGCCTGGAAAACTACTACCATTACTTATGCTGTAAGACTCAAATTCAAGAGCACTCCTTCCAATCCTCCTGGCCTATCCACCCCTCCTACAGTTGGCATATGTGTCTCTTTTCTGTAGGTATTTATTGGTTTCTATAGCAAGCTTTGTACCTACCTTTACTATGGGATTGTGATGTCCTTTACAGCAAGAGCTATGTCTCATAAATTGTAATTCCAGCACCTAGTGAAGTTCCTGACACACGGCTAATAAACTTTTATTGCATAGGGAGTCTTCAAGCCATAAAATGATTCACAAGAGAATTAATGGAGAAGCAACATGGTCGAAGCACTCCTTAGGGAATCAGTGCTCTGTGAGATACTGGAGAGGTCACTTAACCTTTCTGCACCTCTATTCTCTCAGTTGAGAAGAGACCACCTATATTTTAAGTTTCTTTTCTGCTCCATATTTCTATAAAAAATAGACTCTCCATGCTGCATTTACGTTTCTGATTATAGAAATTTAACAACTCCCCTGAGATATTTTGCTGACACTACAGACAGAATAACTACATTGAAGTTAAGAAGATATTATGAATTGAGTGATTAACACAGATAGTATGTGCTAGAAAAGAATTGTAAATAAAGGAAAACTAAGAAAATACACACAATTTATGAGTCTCTTTAAAATGCTATTTTTTTTCTTTTTTAAAAAAGATTTATTTATTTATTTGAAAGTCAGAATTACACACAGAGAGAGGAGAGGCAGAGAGAGAGATCTTCCATCCAATGGTTCACTCCCCAATTGGCCACAATGGCTGGAGCTGGACTGACCCGAAGCCAGGAGCCAGGAGCTTCTTCCAGGTCTCCCACATGGGTGTAGGGGCCCAAGGACTTGGGCCATCCCTCTGCTGCTTTCCCAGGCTGGAGCAGAGAGCTGTATCAGAAGTGGAGCAGCTGGGACTAGAACAGGTGCCCATATGGGATGCCAGCGTTTCAGACCATGGTGTTATCCCGCTGTGCCACAGCTCAGGCCCCTAAGATGTTATTTTTTGAATTGATATGAATTTAGAGATGGATGAATAGATGACAATGATGATGATAGACAGATAGATATAGAGAAATGTTTTAGTCAACAAGAAATAAAGCCTAATCAAATATTAATGCTTTTAGAGAGCCAGAAGATATGTGGAAAGTCTAGATTAGCTACATGATAAAGCATTATTCATTATACTGACATTTTAAGAATCTATGGATTGCAAAAAATTTTATTATATGCTGTGAGCAGTCCAATAATCAATAACACTTATATTAAAATGATCAATTCAATTGTATGTCAATGCCACTAACTTCTTATTTCCTCAGCATCTGGAAAAATTTTCTTAGTCCTCTCCCTGTGACCCTTGTATTATATGATCCTGAGTGCTGAAAAGTCACCACCAGAGTTAATATCCTGACCTTGCCACTATATTTCCGTGGGCTCAGGTAAGCTATTTGACTTCCCCGTGCTTTTGATGTGTGTTCTGTAAAATATAAATGAATATGCATAAGACAGATCAAGTATATCAAATGAATTAATTCATATGGCACACACAAAAATACAGAATTAAATGTATTATAATAGCACATACCATAGTGTCTTCAAACTTATTAATGTAATACATACTCATGAAGTATTTATTGGATTAACAGGACATTGACAAGCCATGTAGCTAATAAAAATCTAGTAGATGAACTATAAAATTGAATGGTGTGTATATATATATGTATATATATATATATGTGTGTGTGTGTATGTGTCTTATTAGATAGGTGAATGGTGTAACAATGATTCAAAGTTGAGAAATATTACTGACATTTTAATTTTTCTAGAGATGGATTTATATTAATTCAATGAATACTTGTAAAATACATAACATTTGATATATAATGCACTAGGTACTGAAAATAAAGTGAAACTAAAATGCAAGACTCATGCCCTTGAGGTGCTAATAGAGTAGAAGCCACATATTGAGCAGCATTGAATTTGTTGAGCATTAATAAGATATTTGGGGCTCTCATTGTAGAATAGCTGGTAAAGCTAGCCCCTGTGGCACCAGTATCCAGTATGGGCATCGATTTGTGTTCTGGTTGCTTCACTTCCCATCCAACTCCCTGCTAATGGCCTAGGAAAAAGTGGCAGTAGATGGCTTAAGTACTTGACCTACTGCCACACATGTGGGAGACCAGGAGGAAACTCCTGGCTCCTGGCTTCTTTCTGACCCAGACCTGGTGATTGTAACCATCTGGGGAATGAACCAGCAGATGGAAGATCCCTCTCTATATGTGTTTGTGTGTGTGTGTGTCTCCCTCTCTCTCCATAACTCTAACTTTCAAGCAAATAAATAAATATTTTTAAAAACATGAAGGCAGTTGATGTCTTATAAATGTACACACAGACATATTAAATATGGAAGATAGGGATGATATGGTGGGGGAAGAAACATTTCAGCTAAACTGTGAATGATAAAGAGACATTAAATAGAATAGTGTAAAATGTAGAAATCAGGAGTTTCAGAAGACAAATAAGTTTATTAAATGCAATAAGATGTAGCAAAAAGTAACCTGATTCAGACTCAAAACTTTTTATGATTTATGGTTCAGAATTCCAGATGCTAAACGCACTATGCATATCTTCCTAGATTCTGATAAGTGGATTGTGGTGAGGAACCATATCTCTCTCATGGGACATACGAATATTTATAATATAATTCACAGGTCATACAAAATTATTAACTTAAAAATTAGCCATCTCTGTATATTAGCTACCACAAATCAGGGAAAACATATTTTTCTTTTGGGGAGTGGCTTATTTCATGAAGCATTATGCTCTCCGGTTTCATCCATTTTTGTTGCAAAGGACAGGATTTCATTCTTTTTTTTTAACAGCTGAGTAGTATTGCGTCATGTACATGTACCACAATTTCTTTATCCAATCATCAGTTGATGGATATTGGGTTGATTTCATATATTAGCTCTTGTGAACTGAGCTCAATAAACATAGGGGTATGGATAACTGTTTCATGCTGAGTTCATTCCCTTTGAGTAAATTCCCAGGAGTGGAATGGCTGGGAGGCATGGTAGATTTATCATCAAATCTCTAAGGAATCACCATATTGCCTTCCATATTGGTTTACTCGCTCATATTCTGATCAACAGAGGATTAGGGTACTTCTGTCCCTATATCTTCACCAGCATTTATTGTTTTTTGATTTTAGGATGATTGTCAGTTGTAGTTGGGGGGGGAGGTGAGACTGCATTGTTGATCCTATTTGCATTTCCCTGATGGCCAGTGGTCCTGATCATCTTTTCATGTGTTTGTTGGCTGTTTGTATTTCATCCTTTAGAAAATGCCTGTTCATATCCTTAGCATGTTTCTTAACTGGATTGTTTGTTTTGTTGGGTTTCACGAGCTCCTTATAAAACCCAGATATTAACTTTTTATCAGATGGATAATTTACAGATATATTCTTCCTTTCTGTTGTTTACTTCTTTACTTTGTTGAGTACAAAGAAATTCAATGTATCTGACTGAAATTCATATTTTTATATGTGATTATAGCCCTTCATTGTCTGTATTCTTATGGAGTAACATTATTTCTACTTCTATTCTTTGAATTCTTTATTTTGTGTCGGATTAAGCTTGTGTAAATGAAAAAAAATCGAAAGTATGTCACCAAAAAGTAAAAGAAAATTAAGGAAAGAAGGATGGAAGGAAGAGAGGGAGGGAGGGTAAGGTGGTAAATGTCATCATGCTCTTAAAACTGTGTATACGAAATACATGAAATTTGTTTCCTTTATATAAATAAAAAGTAAAAGAAAAAATAGATTTTTTTTATTTATTTAATTTTGAATCTTGTCATGAGCCTTATAAAACTTGCAGACCGAACATTCCCCATCCCTGCTTAGGGGATCACCCACTGCACTGTATGAGAAAGTTTTCATGAATAGCTCGTGCAAGGAAATTTTATGCACTAACAACCAAAATGTTTATATTAGACTTTAAAACTTTGTTGTCATACCCATTGTCTCATTTAAATTTCCAATTTATTGATGACTTGTTTATTAATTACTGTTTTTTAGAAAGAGAGAAAAGTAAACCCCATTGACCTGTGCAAACTCCCTCAGCTGATTTTTCTGAATTCATGTTCCCAAACTGTAAATCCTCAAGATGAAGTGGCATGGACTCCTACTTTATTTGTTCTGATCAGGACTTGACCTGCATAAGGAATATAAGGGAGAGCCACTCATTCAATACCAGACACCAAACACTGATGTAGGTGACATCAACAAAGTCTTGTATTCCCGATTGGAAAGTCAGAAAGCAAACAATATGGGTAAAAATTGTTGCATGTTAATAGTGGGAAGGCTTAAGAACATTAAAGAAGAAAAGTGGGATAAATGGTGTCATTGTGCAATTTTTAACTTGACAGAGAAAGCTTCACTGAGATGCTAACACTTGAATGCGCATGTGTAAAAGAGGAGGCATAGGGCCACACTGATGTCGTACAGAAGGACTTCCCAATAAGAGAAATTGTATGAAAGACTCTGAAGTTTCAGCTTCTGAGGTACAAGAAGGTAACCAGCTTGCCTGGAGTGGAATCAATAAGGCGGGCAGCGATAGAACAGGAAACAAGAGGCCAGAATGTATATGGTCTTGTAGTCCATTGTGGGCAAATAGTATTTTAGGTTGAATGGGATTCACAGTCAGCACAGTATTCAGAGCACAAGAAAGTCAATACCAGGTCTGCATTGTTAGAGAATCACATTGTCTATTGTGTTGGGGTGAGACTGTTGGCAAAGGCTAATGCAGAAATGATAGTTTGGAGGCAATTGAAATAATATAAAGCAGTAGATTGGCCCAATGAATGGAAAATTGTGAAACAAGATAAAACTCTGCATGATTTTTTATGGTTAAGACATCAGTAGTGACTTAAAATTGGATGTAGGACAGGGCCAGCACTGTGGGGCCGTGGGTTAAGCCTTGGCCTGCAGCACCAGCATCCCATATGGGTGCTGGTTCGAGCCTTGGCTGCTCAACTTTTGGTCAAACTCCCTGCTATTGCTCCTGGAAAGGAAGTGGAGGATGGCCTATGTCCTTGGGCCCCTGCACCCACATGGGAGACTGGAAAGAAGCTCCTGGATCCTGGCTTTGGCATGGCCCAACCAGGGTCATTGAGGTCATTTGGGAAGTGAACCAGCAGATGGAAGATTTCTCTTTCTGTCTGTAGCTCCTTCTATCTTTCTCTGTAACTCTGCTTTCAGATCAATCAATAAATATTTTAAAAAGTTCAAAATTAGATGTAGGTTTGAAAGGTAGGAAGATGAGAAAAGTGTCAATGAATAATGCAGGTTTGAAAGGTGACAAGTAATACAATACTTTCCTTCATTTTCCTGCTGCTCTTGTGAATATGCTGTTGCTGTTTTATCAGTTTTATTGTTTATTTGTTTATCAGCATTTTACATTATTGATTTGAGAAATAAGAATACAAAGGGTAAGAAGAGTGAGGGTAATTAGTTGGAATTTGGGATAATTCCAAAGTAACTTTAGAAAGTATGTTCATAACAGATCTGTAATAAAAATATCACTAAGAAAGTCAGGACTCCAGTGCTCGTTTTGTTTTTATGGAGAAAATTGTTACTGTTACATTAGTAGAAATTGCCAAAGATGTCAAAATTGGATTATATTTTCCATGGAATTTGATTGATTATAATGAAATTGATAAAAATTATCACTACACAGTGTTCTCTAAGAACAATAACTGTTTGGCTATCTAAAACTTTTCTTTGATATGTCACTTGTTTTGAATAATAATTCACCTGGAATGCAAATGAAATATTGTGTTTACACTTAGAATTGTATTTTTATCAGTCTGCAATTACCACAAACTAGGCAGTTGTCATGTAGGGAACTACCTTGATGTGAATACTTGGAAAGTGTATTTAAGTACTAGTGAGGGTAGACATTAATGCTGAACAATGACAAGTATGACATAGGTGCTAGATTTCATGCTGGGGGTCACTGAACATGTTATTTCACAATGGCTGCCTCAGTAGATGAGCTAACATAACAACCCACTGCCAATGCCATAAACAATTGCCAATTTCATTTTACAGGAGTTGCATGGAAGAGTTCAACCAGAAAAAGTGATGATAATAGATGACACTGAATATGGATGACTCATTCAGAGCTGTGCATTAGGGAAGATTGTGTGTTAGAGAGCCCAGGTTCAAATCCCAAGTCTACAATTTATTATCCACATGACCTTGAGCAGCCCACTGAGCTGATTTCCTCACTTTAAAAAATGAGGGAATTAATGTAGGCTTAAACAGGGGAGTTGTGTGAATCAAATGTGACAAGGCATGTGTAAAAATGCTTTAAAGCATTGTATAAATATTTGATGTTATTATTGAACAATTTGCTCCTTTGAAAGATGGGAGGGAGGGGGTTTAGCTATTATTTAAATGACTTATCAATTATTGAGTACTCGTCTTTCTTTCAGAAATTACCCACATGCTACTCCATTGACTCTAACCAACAGTTGCCAATTATCTATCTATTTATATCTTTATCTATCTCTAAATCTATCTATCTATCTATCTATCTATCTATCTATCTATCTTCTGTATCTATCTACCCAGCAGTCTTGATTAATTTCCTAGTGTGTGTAAGTCAAGATCTAAATTTATGTCCGTCTTGTCCTCAAGTCTGCATAATTCCTATAATGCCAAGCCACTTTCTGCATATTTTACATCAAGTCACACTGTGTCAGAGATCACCCAGAAGGCTAGTTTTCAAGTGTTTGGTTTCAAAGTCCTACTGGGAAGCTTAACATTTGCTAGAAATAGGGCGCCTTTGTTAAAGCAGGCACTAGAATAATTTAGTCCACCCTCATTGTTTTAGTGACTGAAAACTAGAACTCATGTAACCTAAAACATCTTTCCAGAAATATATTTTTTCATAAATCTTTATTTATTTATTTGAAAAACAGAGAGATAGAGAGAGAAATATAGGAATTTCCCACCCACTGATTCACTCTTCAAATGTCTACAGTGGTTTGTACTGGATCACGCTGAAACCAGGAGCCAAGAACACTATCCAGGTCTTCCATGTGGGTGGCAGGGACCCAACTATTTAAGCCATCACTACTGCCTTCCAGGTCTGCATTGGCAGGAAGCTAGAATAGACAGCACAGCTGGGACTTGAACCCAGGTATTCTGATATGGGATGCAGGTGTCACTAGCAATATTATTAACTGCTAAACCAAACAATTTATTACACACACTTAATTTTATTGGCAAAACAGGAACAATGACTCAGTTCCATGGAACTTTATTTTCAGATCCCCTCATACTCTTCCTGCATTATTCCTAGGGTATTGATATATGAAGAGTCACAATGAGTACTATACATGTCCCATTTCCATCTTTTGTATCAATTAAGTGATATATGAAGGAATTTGTCATAAGCAAATGAAAGTGTCAGCCACATAGAATATGAAGCAGCTAGAAAGCAAGTCTCCCTGAGTGGCAGCAAAATGCTGCTCCCAGAATTATAGGTGATCTTATTATAGGTAGTGTCACCACTGTTCCCCAAGAAAAGAGACTTTACCATTAAACTTAATATTGGGCAAAACTCCATAAGCTCCTTGACCACCAGACTGAAGCTGGGGGTCATGGGTTGAGTTCTGACTACCTACTTCCATTTCCCTAACTCACCAGGCCACTCATCCTCTTCTGAGAATAGTGAGTGAGGAGGCAGTGTCGGCTTAACAGAAGACACTTGTCATAAATGAAACATCACAGCACTGAGCTTAATGGCCCCCTTAATAAAATAATAAAATAATAGGACTGATGAGGAATGCACAAATAACAATTATTATGTTTACCTTCTGGTTTTAATTTCTGATTTATTTTAGTATTGGCAATAATAATTCTTCTGGATTCTTATTAAATTTGTAAATACTATACATTTACTGATGATTCATAATTTATAAATGAATTAACTTATTGCTGAAATTGGTGCTATAATAGTGAGATTATTTGAGGCAAACCGAAATTTTGAAGTGGCATTTTCGGTCACTCTGAAAAAACAGAGTCAAAGTGATTGTCTTATCTCTAGAACAGGAGACATGCAAAAGACAGTGGAGAAAAACTGGACTCTCAGAACCATGTGCTAGTGCATGGCTGATGAAATTAAATGAAGAGACTATGAAAAGACAGGAACTGATAAATAGACATTTGGAGGCAGAGAGATTTGAAATATTCATCCTCAGTGGCCCAAATGCTTGGGTCCTGCACCCACATGGGAGACCAGGAGGAAGCACCTGGCTCCTGGCTTCGGATAGGTGCAGCGCTGGCCATAGTGGCCATTTTGGGGGTGAACCAACGGAAGGAAGACCTTTCTCTCTGTATCTCTCTCTCACTGTCTAACTCTGCCTGTCAATAAATAAATAAATAAATGAATAAAAATGAAATATTCATCCTCCAGGTAAGTTAAAGATCAGTTGAGGTTCTAATTAAGATTCCCATAGAGTTTAAATCTGTGATTACAAGGGAATTGCAAGAGATGCCTTTAACATAACTGTCCAGTTTAAAGCAAAAATAGATTTAATTTTTGGATGCATCAATTTAAAAAACATTCATGGAAAAGTGAAGATATTTTGATAGTGAAGAAAAGCATCTTGCTCTGAAAATTATTAAATGTGGTTTCAATAGCAATGTTTTCAAAATAAAGTTACAATGATTTTAATAGAAAAATAAATATATATGCTAGTTTCAAAACTCTAAGAAAAGAAATATGCATATTTATTTCCATTATTTCCCCTTTACCTCTGAATCCTAGATCTATTTTTTATCACTGGGATGTAACTCACCCCACCAAGGTTGTACTTGCTGCCAACTTCCATTCATTGTGTGATTCTCAGTTGTAATATCAGTTTTGTGAGGTCTGTTCCCTGATCTTCAAGGTAGAAATGAGGGCCGGCACCATGGCACACTAGGTTAATCTTCCGCCTGTGGTGCCAGCAACCCTCATGGGTGCTGGTTGGAGTCCCAGATGCTCCACTTCTGATCCAGCTCTCTGCTATGGCCTGGGAAAGCAGTAGAAGATGGCCCAAGTGCTTGGGCCCCTGCACCCGAATGGCTAACCAGGAGAAAGCACCTGGCTCCTGGCTTTGGATCTGTGAAGCTCCAGCCATTGCGACCATTTAGGGAGTGAAACAACGGAAGGAAGACGTTTCTCTCTGTTTTTCTCTCTCACTGTGTATAACTCTACCTATCAAATAAATGAATAAAATCTTTAAAAAAAAAAAGTAGAAAAAAAAGTAGAAATGGTTTTCTCTTGTCCTCTATCTCTCATCCTAAAATTTCATCTATGCTCCTCATAAATGCCCCATCCTTACAGTTTTTATTTTTATTTTGATAAGTCAAACATATTTACTGAGCATCTGTTACACTTCAGGCATTTTCCCAAGTTTTTGGTACACAATTGTAAGATCCCCTAGATTTCTGCTCTGCGGAATGCTCACTTTTGTGGCGCTAACCCAAGTGGTCAGGAATCAGCAGTTTCTTTTTTCCCTTCACTGATGTTTGCTACATTTCTGTAATAGATTTGGGTATATTGTGGATGTAAATGAGTATTTATTAAATTAATACATAGAAATTGTGATGAATATGTAAATAAGGTAATATATCAGTATTGCAATTGCTGTGCAGAGATTTAGTACTGAATAAAGAGACTGACAGTGAATGAACAGCCCTACACTGGTTGTTCTTGGAAGACCTTTGTGTGGACTGATTTGAAACTGAGATATGTATGTCAGAAAGACACTAATTTTATCTACTACTACTCAGAAATCACCATTCTCCAAGAAACCCCCAAAATATTGAGAGACCTGGAGGTAGATGCACAACAGATGAAAGAGGGAGAGAATGAGAGAGAAAGAGAGAA
Source organism: Lepus europaeus (assembly GCF_033115175.1). NCBI lineage: Eukaryota > Metazoa > Chordata > Mammalia > Lagomorpha > Leporidae > Lepus > Lepus europaeus. The sequence continues at coordinate 77,053,028 of NC_084842.1, read as the reverse complement.
TTAATAGAGAACAGAGAACGGAGCAGAGGGGAGGGAAGAAGAGAGGAGAAAAGGGCAAAGGCGAAAAGGAGACACTGAGGAAAACCAAGCCACCATGAAATCATTGGAAGGTGAATTTTCCAGACATAACTGCTGCAATTTGCATCAGGAATGAATCACTCAAATTCCTGACCCACAAAATTGAGAGCAAAAAACAAAGTGGCTGTTTTAAATCACTGTGTCCTGGAATTGTTCCACAACAAATAATTGAAGCTGGGTCTTCCACAGTTAGTGTGGCATTTGCAGAGTTCAGTTGCTGAGCCACACTAGGTGAAGCAAGCAAACTGTAAAAAGATTAATTGGATTAAGTGAAGAATCACTGATCACTAGCTGTATGATATCTTGCAAGCTTTCTCTGAGCTTCAGTGTCATCACATGAAAAGTAAGGGTGCTAAGCAACTTCCAGAGTATTTTGGAAAATCAAGTCAGGTAATAGACGACACTGTTCTTTCCCAGAGTAGTTGTGGAAGCAGTAGAATTACTTTGCATCATTCACTGTTTACCCACAATGTCTAAAGCCTCTTCAGTTGTAGGCTCTCACTAATAGTTTTAACAAAGAAGGGAATGGATGCAAGGAGAAATTTATCAGGCACTAATCAAGTCACTAGGGCAGCAAAGAATAATTTTTTTTTTTTGACAGGTAGAGTTAGACAGTGAGAGAGAGAGACAGAGAGAAAGGTCTTCCTTCCATTGGTTCACTCCCAAAATGGCCGCTATGGCCAGCGCACTGCGCCGAGTCGAAGCCAGGTGCCAGGTGCTTCCTCCTGGTCTCCCATGCGGGTGCAGGGCCCAAGGACTTGGGCCATCCCCCACTGCCTTCCCGGGCCACAGGAAAGAGCTGGACTGGAAGAGGAGCAACCGGGACAGAACTGACACCCCTAGAATAACAATTTCTTATGGTATACACTAATATGCAATAGTACTAAGAACTACAGTCATGATCTGTGCAAGGAACTATAAAAGCTAAGAATGAAATCTCTCTTTTTCCTGGAAGGGAACTGTCAGAAAATATTTTTCTGATACAGACTTTTGGTTTGAATCTAAGGGGATATTTATTATCCATCATAAATACAAAAGCAAAGGACAGTCCTAAAAAATGAAACAACCTGAAAAAAGACCAAAGTGAGACCGACATATAAGCATCAAGAAACTTCAGATGCCGTGATTGGGCTCAGACACAGAAAACATATGAGACAATGACATGAGTAGGTAGCTTACCAGAACTCAGGTCAAAAACGGCTGAGTGTGCCACATTGTATAATGAATGGAGAGACAGATACTAACAGCGTTCAGGAACGTTCCCTCTAGATGATTGTGAAGACTATAATGGAATGCCTGGGATGGAAGCATAGTATAGCTAGGAAATTGTTGCTACTACCATGGAAAGGACTTATGGCAGACTAACCTAAAATAAGTGGATAGTAAGAAAGAGACAGGTATGGAAAATTTAGTAAGAATAATTTATAAAATCTTGTCCACTGGTTTCATATGTAAGTTGAATAGATTAGCATAGTCAAAGGTGACCTGTCAATATTGACTTTTATGTATATCATTATAATCAGATATTGCCTTCCACAATGAAATGTAATAAATAACTTCAAACTCTTTGAAACTAATAAAATAAAAATTTATTTGTATAGTTCACATATCTGAATATCTACAAGGGATTTTTTTCATCTCATTTGGCTTGCCTGCAGACTATGGGTGGAGCTCAGATCTGTTTCATTTGTCTTTCGTTGTATTTGAAAGGAAGCTACCTTGTAGAATGAGGAGCCCAAGGAGAAAAAGCAGAAACATGTTAGCACTCTTGAGACAAAAGCCCATAACTTACACACTGTCATTTCCACTTCCATGCTATTAGACAAGTTGAGTCACATAGCCAAGCCCAAGTCTACCAGGGGAGCAGTGCATACTCTACTCACATTAGAATGTACTTCAAAGTTATATGGCATGCGACAAAGGTTCATAGTTCCAATATGGAAAGCAGTAAGAAAGTGGAATAATGACTCAGTCAACTACCATACTCACATAAATACCTCAAGCAGAGATATCCATGAGTAGAGGTGAATGCAGAACCATCAGATGTTTGTACACTGGACATATCTCTTGCTACAAAGCTTCTTTATAATCACTGTATGGTACTTAGAAGTCATTGCTTTACAGTCTTCCTATTCTGACTCAGGTCATCGCTACCTCGTTTGATTAATTTTAGACTACTCCATGTAAAGAAAGTTGATACAATAAATATGAAAGAACCTCATCATTTCAAAGGTTTTCATCAACACTGATCTTCTGGGGAAATTAATACCACTCAGGCTTCAAATGTTGCTGTTTTCCTAAGGCCCAAATTTGAGCCTACAGACATTTTCTTACTGCCTCAGAATCTGTTCTGCATAATGAGATAGCAGGTAGATAAGACATTGCCAATGTTTTAGGAATGACAAAAGCTAAATAGCCCAAAACAGTATCAAGGTAAATATAACTGTTCTTTTTTTTTTTCTTCTGAAGATTTTATTTATTTATTTGAGAGGCAGAGTTACAGACAGAGAGGGAGAGACAGAGAGAGAGGTCATCCATCTGCTGGTTTACTCCCCAAATGGCCACGATGGCTGGAACTGGGCTGATCTGAAGCCAGGAGCCAGGAGCAGGAGCCAGGAGTTTCTTCCTGGTCTCCACGTGGGTGCAGGAATCCAAGCACTTGAACCATCTTCCACTGCCTTCCCTGGCCATTAGCAGAGAGCTAGATCAGAAGAGGAGCAGCTGGGAGAAGAACCAGCACCCACATAAGATGCCAGTGCCTCAGGCGGAGACTTAATCTACTATGCCAGAGTACCAGTCCTTAACTGTTCTTTTAATTGACTGGTTCCTAGACCAACCTATCTACTCAACAAAGGTGATCAAATAGGCATACCTGAGAATTTATTGAAACCAAGAGAGGAGGATCCCGAGAGTTTGTGTTAAACTGATATAGTTAGGATAACTATGTCCTCAAATGATTTTCACATCTTAGTCCTCAGAGCCTTTGGATATGTTAGTTCACATGGTAATGGAAAATTAGTGCAGATAGAATTCAGCTTACTAACTAGCTGACTATAAAATAAGGAGATTGTCTTGTATTATCTTGGCTGGCCTTACCTATAGACCCATAGAACTATAAGGTAATAAATCTGTGTTGTTTTAGGCCACTAAGTTTCTGAAAATTTATTACAGCAGAGAATTATTAAAAAAAAAAAAACTGAATACAGCCTCCATTTCTCTGATTGATGATTGACACCAGAAGTCCCAAAACCCCTGTAAAGAGAAGGTAACAGGAGAATAAATTTATCCTATGGATGACCACAGAGAATGCAATAAAATAAGTAGCTTTTCGAAAAAGATACAGACAACAACAATACAGCATTTTCTTGCTTTAAACACTCACCATGTATTCCTCCAGACTGTCACAAAAGTAATTGGCACCTCAAGGCAAAAACAACAGTAAAAATTATATTAATTTATTGGATATGGCCTATAAATCATCTCTCTAGAAGGATTTATAAGGAGAAAAATCCAAACTTCTTCAATTAAAGTGTAAACTTATTCTACTCAATAGGATTATGTGCTACCAATAGGTTTAAATATATATAGATTTGCATTAATATCTGTATATTTAATATTTCATGTGCAATAATTATTAAATAATTTAAATGTTATTTATACATGTATATGTCATGTTTATCTATATCCATTACAGAGTCCAGACCTATACCTTTGGCATATTAGTAACACTTGTGGATTACCAGCACAATAACATCAACTTTTCATTTTATTTCAGTGGCAGTGAGCTCACTTTGACTGCCATTTCATTTTCCTACCTAAAGTCTAGCAGTATGCCTGCCACATAATTACTGCTGGATTAATTAGCATTAAAATGGTGTTGGATTGATCCAAATCATTTCACAACATATAAATAGGTCTGAAAAAAGCTGTTGAAGACCCATCTTTTTGTACACATATAGCTGAGGTATTAAGGAAACACAGGATAAGTAGCAATATTAACATTTTAATGTTGACCAAATTAAATCACTGGAACAATAAAATACAATTACTAAAAGAAGAAATCTGTGGCCAAAATTTTAGAACAAAAATCTTTATTATCCCTGGACATATTAACTATATTAATAGTAAGAGTGTACATTGAGTGTTTGGCTATTTTTGACTGCCATTCTTTTCTATTCATTTTCTTTGTGTAGTGTTCTACAATAACTTCTCATCAATATTTTTCCTATTTGTACAACTATAAAATGTATATGAATTTCATAAATTTGCTCAGTGGACTAATTAGTTATAGATCTCTTCAGGACATTTAAAACTGCAAATATTATAATTTAAAAAGTGAATATGTGATAATTGATATTCCAAGAGTGTTATTAAAGGAAATAAAAGCTGTTTAAAATAAACAGACTTTTTGGCAGTTGAATATACATGGGTTTCATCTTATATTACTGTTTGGTTTGACTGAGTTAAATTTTCCAAGTAAAATAATGAGTTGGCTGATATAATGCCCCCCAAGTTCTCATTTGCTATTTACAGTCCTTGGACTTTTCAAGATCTACAAGACTTATAGGAATCTAAGGGAAAATACTGTATGGCAAAAAATAGGTAATGGTGGCCTGGAAAACACAGAGCAATTGGATTTAAATCTATGAATAATATTATTGTGGCTGTAAGAATGTGCATAAAATTAATGCAATTAAGTTGTCTTCAATTAAATAAAACATTTCAGACTGTATAGGCTGGATCCTTCTCCATACTCTATAAGTCCAGGGCCCACACACAGTGTGATAAAAGTAGGACAAAAATAGTTCAGAAGGAGAAATAGTTTATCATCCATGCTCTATGCAGCTCATGAAAAACCAATCAAAGAATTCAATGGCAGAGACATGTGTTATTCTCTCCAACATTGTTTTCTGAGTTTGCAGCTGTCCAGCACCCAGTCACTTCCAATCACTCACAGCAGGATGCAAACAGCTGGGGCTCAAGGAGAAGGATACCAGATTTACCCACACAGAGGAGCCCATTTAGCAAATGAGGTGATCTGTAGACATTTGTGGTGGCTGAGATCTGGGAACACATTTGAAAGATGTGGAACCATGTCAGCTGTAAAAATGGAAGTGAAATGTGAAATGGGGAGTGATACTAATTCCACTGGACAGTACTCAAGTGGCTATGCATCAGATTTTGCTTGAAAATGGCAGAGTGTACTAGAAGAAAGGCATTAAATTGGAAGTCTCTCTCTTTCTCTCTCTCTCTCCTTCTGTGTGTGTGTATGTGTGTGTGTATGTGTATGTGTATAAAGGTCTAGGCTCTTGGTTTTTGGATATATCAGTTATTTGGGTAGGTATTTTAACTTCTCTTAGTCTCATGAGAGCACTGAAAATTGATTCCCCTAGTTAGGTTTTTCCAAAAACTGGAAAGATTTTCTAATTATAGCAGTGACCTAAGAAGCACAGCTGGCTTCCAATGGATATTTTGCTTTCAGAAATGGAGTAAACCTTTTTTACTAGAAGGAAGTAACAAGACATTGTGTTCTCCTCCACTTTTTACTCTTGTCTCACAGACTGAAGGACTGGTATGCATTTCAAAAAGGATAAAGTAGAGTATTTTTCTTTTACATCAAATACTTCTCTAAGGTTATTCAGTGATTTCCATTTTTTAGGAAGTATAAATATAAAAAGGAAAATTAAAAGAAAGAACTAGCATTTGTTTATTGCATCATTAAAATGTGCATTAACAGGAAAAGAAATGGGGGAAGTATGAACTGAAAACCTTCCAGATGTAGTATAAGCTATGGTTCGTAATTTTTAAATTTGTATTTCTACGTGTTGCATACTTGGAAAAGTATTCCACTTTTGTTTAGCAGGACTCTTTTTAAACAGTTTTTTTTATTTTTAAAAAGGGAACATATTTCATGGATTTCATATATACACATAATAATACTTCCTACTCTACACTCTCTCCCACCTTCCCTTACTTCTTTTCTTTTTACAATGACCTAGTAAGTTAAGTTCTCCTTAATGATGGATAAGTGATTAACTTTGCATTTGACATTTCTTGCAGTTGTAAATCTGAAAAGCAGATACAAAGAACCATTAGACAGTAGTAGGTTGAGGATAATTCCTGTGCTGTATCACCCAGTCTGAGGGAAAAGTGATTCTCAGAGCTAACGTGCCTATGAGCTACCTGTGGATTCCACCGAAACAAAGATTGCAGAGCACAGCATGAGATTATGTATCTCTGTCAAGTTCCTAAAGCACTTGCTTCAGGGACCATACTTTCAGTTGCAAAATGGTCAACTATACTAGATTAGATGGATTATGTTTTAGGATTAATAACCAAAATGAAAAAGGGGATGGAGGATGTTCTCAGCAAACGATATTGTAGGATAAATGACACAAGACATGATGAATACTTAGTTTACTTCAAGGGGGAAAAACAATAGGAAGCTAGGTGGAAAAAATATGAAAGAAGGAAAATGGTAGGGCAGGGAGCATGGGAAGAAAGAAAAAAGGGGGAAAGTAAGCATAATTCACATATAATAGAGCTATGAGAAGCATAGTCTGGAAAAAATAAAAGACAATTCAAGAAAAAATTGCACCTTTCTAGAAAGTGCTAGACTAAACATTAGCATTCTTATTCCTTAGTATTTAAAAAATGACTTTTTTTGAGATGTCAAAATAAGAAAATGGAGATCACAAAAGTTTGAAAATAGAGAAAAGAAATGAATTGTTAAGATATTAGTACAGAACAAAGGTATATCTTAGATGTAACCAGCAATTAAATAGGCAAAACTGAAAATGAGAAAGAGATAAGTCGTTGATCCTGCCTACATCTGAAATCCAGCTGAGATACTGGCCCTGGCTTTGGTCAATTCTTTAACTGCCCTGAGCTTGAATTTCCTTGCCTCAGTAATGGGACTTAGGACAGCAACTTCTGCCTGAGGTGTTGTGGGGATTCAAAATTAATATTCAAAATGAATATTCCGTGGCTCACTAGGCTAATCCTCCACCTGTGGCGCCGGCACCCCAGTTTCTAGTCCCAGTCAGGGTGCCAGATTCCATCCCAGTTGCTTCTCTTCCAGTCCAGCTCTCTGCTGTGGCCTGGGAGTGCAGTGGAGGATGGCCCAAGTGCCTGGGCCCTGCACCCGCATGGGAGACCAGGAGGAAACACCTGGCTCCTGGCTTCAGATAGGCACGGTGCGCCAGCCGCAGCGTGCCAGCCATAGTGGCCATTTGGGGGTGAACCAATGGAAAAAGGAAGACCTTTCTCTCTCTCTCTCTCTCTCTCTCTCTCTCTCTCTCTCTCTCTCACTGTCTAACTCTGCCTGTCAAAGAAAATAATAAAATTAAATGAAAATTCCGGAGACAAATATGCAACATTAAGTGGCGCATTGAGTCAACTCATCTCACTGCTGCTCATACCTTTCAGTGATTTTTTTTTCATTTGCATTGGAATAAAAAGTTCCACAAATGACTCCAAGATCCAAGATGCTAGTTGAGCTTGTCACCGCCGTTCCTCTGACCTGCCCCATCCTATGCACACCTTTGCTCATTCTTGCTTTTCTCCACTCAAGGCTGTTACCCCAGGTCTTCCCTCTGCCTGAAATGTGCTTCCCTCATTGCCCACATGACTCCTTCATGACTTTATAAATATCTTGTCCTTTCACTGATGACTATGCCACCTAAAAATCTCACACACACACACACACACATTAATAGTCCTTCCCTCCTGTGTCCCCAAGACTCTACACATCCCTTATACCTTGATGGACAGATACCTTCCCATACAGTGTGTCTGAACTTGTTCATCTTCTGCCTCTCGTCTCTAGAATATGTATTCTATGACTTTGGCACTTTGGCTATCTGAGTCTACCACTGGGAGTCTGCCACCAAAACAGTATCTAAATGTCTGTATATGTTTGTTGAATGAGTGAATTTTATGCATGAAATCAGTGTTAAGATTTAAAATGAGAAATAAAATACCTTCAAATTTTAAGACACACACACACATACACAGTCATTTATTGATGATCAAGTTCATACAACTCACTTTAGTAGATGATTTTTAAAAATTATTTTGTTAAATTTTAACAACCTTGATATAGAATTTATTGTTCTCATTTTTCAAGTCGCCATCAATTCATAGAATTGGGTCTGCACGACCCTAGTCCATTCTTTTTGTAACTAGGCCTTTCCTGATGCATGTGTTTATGTATGATCTAAAGATGAATTAATACATCCACTCTGATGCTATAAAAGAAGTCATTGCAACCCACACAGTTGCCATGTACCCACTTTAAAAATTCTTTATTCAGTTGTTGTCTTTGTATTTGGTCAGTTGAGCCTTGGTCTGATATTGTATCCTCTTATTATAACTTTAAGAATTTACTTTTGAGGGAAACTGTTGTGGGTAGTGGATTTAGCTCCTGCCATATTTGGATATCAATTTCAGTACTGATTGCTCTGCTTCTGGTCCAGTTCCCTGCTAATGGGCTGGGAAGGCATCAAGGATGGCCCAGATTCTTGGGTCCTTACCACCACCCAGGGAGACCTGGATGGAGTTACTGGCTCCTGGCTTCCGCTGGGAACAGTCCTTGCTATTGCAGCCATTTGGAGCTGAACTAGTGCATGGAAGATTCTCTCTCTCTCTCTCTCTCTCTCTCTCTCTTTCGCTTTTTCCCCCAACCTCTCCCTGTCTGCCTGTGTCACTCTATTTTTTCAAATAATTAAATCTTAAAAAGGTATGGTGGATACCCTTAGCTGAGAGATATAAACAATTGCAAAATGAAAAAAAAAATTGACCTATTTGGCAATTATTTAGATATCATGAGCCTACTTTTTAAAAAGTAAAAAAAGCAATTACCATTTTAATGTGAATTATCCAAAAGTGATAGTTAAGTAGACAAACACTCAATTTGGATCCTTTTTTCTCAGCCTTATGAAACTCGGCGTCTTCCCACTGATTTGATTTGGGTCCTTGTGTGGTGACATGACAGGTTTAATGACCACGTGTCAGTGTTCCAAGGGCCTCCTGTTTAACAGAAGAGTGCCGTTCCTCGGGAATACTCCAGTCACCTCTCATCCGCTGACCTTTCCCCTGGAAACATTCATCACCCCTGACACTGACTGATGAGCAGCATGATCCCCTGACCTCCAATTTATTAATGTTGATGGTCTTGACACTCTTCATAGCCGTCCAGGTTCCACACAGCTGCCTGATATCATCAGTGGATGCTCGCTTCCTAGAAATACTTTCTATTTCTTCCTTGTATGACACATATTGCTTGCTCCCCTGTGGAGCATGACGCGTCACTTTTTGTTCTCTTACTGCTTTTCAAAATCTTCAGGCTCCTTTTCACCCTTGCTGACATTTCTAGGTTATTCATCCAGTTATATATAGATTATCCCTCTTAGAGAATTGTTTTCTAAGGAAAGAATTAGTCTTCCTGGTAGACTATCCTCACCAACCAGGTGAGAAATCCTCCACCTGTAATGAAGGGAAAACTCAAGCCAATCATACCTCACGCATTGTTAGCTTATGCTAACCCATGTTCATCATTTCCCTTATCAATTCCATGACCCCTTCTTAGAAGGCTCTACAGTTCATGCTGCTAATAAAAAATACCACAACTATTGGTAGTAACAGCTATCATTTATTCTTTAGTCATTCTTCAAACTGAAAGAAGGATCAAATTTAATATTGCTATTTATAATAATAAAAATAATAATATTATTGAACATTTTCCACATGTGAGCTATGTTGGTCAGCACAGTGAGTATATTCTCATTTAATGTTTTGATCAACTGCATAAGGTAGTACTTTACCCTTATTTAGAAAAAAATATAACAGAGACAGTGAACTTCCCCAAGATCACATGGGATGATCATTGATGGAGTGAAGATTTTGTTAGATGGCTTAGTAATTACTTAGGATAAATTAGCTTCATCTAATGAATATAGTTTGAAAGGGAAATACAGTTGATGATGATGATGATGATGATAAAGCAATATTTTTAGTAACAGCTATTATCTCTTGTGCCAGACAATGCTCTAATTTACACACAGAATCATTTTACCTCTTAAAACAAGACAATTATCATCCTCCCTGTTTTATAGACCAGGTGAATAAAATTTTTAGAGGTGAGATATTTTTCCTGATACAATGCAAGTAATCCTAAGCAGATCCCTTTGCTGTCTGAGTGCTAGTTTTATTGCTAATGTGGGTGTCCAGAGCATGAATCATTTTGATGAGGAAAACCTGTAACCAGCAGTAGCAATTGATGGGCAGTTTTATCAAAGGCTTAATGCAGGTATTACATCATAGTCCCTTGAATAGATTACAAATATTTGATAGCAAATATACTGTATTATCTGAGAGTGTAATCCATACACACTCTCAATAAACTGTTGGTGAATTAAGTGGAAGCATATTTGAATAAAAATATTTATGCTTAGGTCTTAAAAGACAGTATGTCATCCGGCGCCACGGCTCACTAGGCTAATCCTCCACCTGTGGCGCCACACCCCGGGTTCTAGTCCCTGTTGGGGTGCCAGATTCTATCGTTCCTCTTCCAGTCCAGCTCTCTGCTGTGGCCTGGGAAGGCAGTAGAGGATGGCCCAAGTGCTTGGGCCCTGCACCCTCATGGGAGACCAGAAGGAAACACCTGTCTCCTGGCTTCAGATTGGCACAGCGCCAATCATGGCCAAAAAGTCTCCCCAAATCATTTTTCCTTGTTTCATTCCCAATTACAGTTCATTGTTTCCCCAATATTCATTTAATCTAAAAACTGTTATCTAAAATAATATATGTTCTAAATGAAAATTATAGCATCATTTTTAAAGAGAGAAGGGAAGAGAGAGGGGGAGAATTCGATCTCCCATTCACTGGTTCACACCCCAGATGACCTCAACAGGCAGGACTAAGCCAGACTAAAGCTTTATCCAGGTCTCCCACGTGGGTTCAGGGCCCAAGCACTTGGATAATCTTCCACTGCCTTCTCAGGCCATTAGCGGAGAGCTGGATTGGAAGAGGAGCAGCCTGGACACAAACCAGCACCCCTATGGGATGCTGGTACTGCAGATAGAGTCTTAACCTTCTACACCACAGCTGAAGACCCCTAGCATCATTTTGCTAAAATAAAAGTCATTAATGACATTTGAGGCTAACCACGAAGGCCAGTAGAGGCAGAAAACACCTTTTAAGCCATGAAATATCAGAGATTGTTTTCCCTGAAGCTGAGGTTTGCATGGGGTCGGTCTTCCAAAGACTGATGATGTGCCTGCAGCTTGGTCCCTAGTATGGTGACGTTGAGCGGTGGTTGATGTTTAATAGGGGAAGTGTGGGGATTGGTAGAAAGCAGTTATATTCTTGAGGAACCAACTTTGGAAGAGATTAAAGTAAGAGATTAGTACTCTGTTTTGGGACTGGGTCAGGTTCTGTGTCACTGAATGAGAATGGATTTTTTCAAAGAGTTCAATTTTCTGGGCTCACTCTCATGCTTCCTTTCTGGCCATGTGACCTCTCGGTCTCACCCATACTGGCTCCCACCACAAGGCCATCTACCATGTTGTGACAGAGCCCGATGTCTTCATCAGAGGCTGAAACCATAAGGTTGTCTGACTGTGGACTCTCAGCTTCCAAAAACTGTAAGCTAAGTAAACTGCTTTTCTTTATAATTTACCCCACTTCAAGTATTTTGTTATAGCAATATAAAACACAACATAAAAAGATAATTGGTAAGAAAAACCTACGTATTTGTATATATGAATCTGTCTATGTATATACACTATAAGACAACAATAAGATATTTATTCAAATAAATGGAATAATCACTACTATCATCTGGAATACATATTTGTGTCTCAAGTTTACCATTTCCTACTATATGTGTATCTATACAAATGGTTGCAATGTCCTAGGCTGGGACTGACCAAAGCCAAGAGCCTGAAACTCCATGTGGGTCTCCCACGTAGGTACAGAGGCTCAGGGACATGAGCCATCTTCCATTGCTTTCCCAGGCCATTATCAGGAAACTGGATCTGAAGTGGAGCAACCAGGATATGAACTGATGCCCAAATGGGGTGCCAGTGTCACAGACAGCTGCTTAACCTGCTGTGCCACAATGCAGCCTCTAAAATCATGTATTTTTTGAAGTTTAAGTTCAAAATCTATGGAGTCTCTGTGCCTTTTACTTGTATTAAATAGAACACTCTCCCATGAATGATTTAGTGATTTCTTTCATGTCCATGTTTGCCTGTATTGATTAACCTTCAAGATGGAGGGTATTGTGTGTATAGCAAACATTATCAGCGCTCACTGGAGATATTTTTCCTGCGTACATCCCAGTTCCTGTGAAGTTGGGACTGGCTATGGGATGATTTTAGCCAGTGAACTGTGGGTGGAAATGGCATGTATCATTTCTGGGCCAGAGTATTTAATCACAAGGAGGAGACTGCACAGCATTCTCTCCCCCTGCTGTGGATGTCACTGACAGTTATGTGAGGACGGCATGGCGATCTGGGTATCCCTGACTCGGTCTCGCAGATTCCCCCTGGCAATCCACATCAGACAAAGAGCAAGAGCAGGATGAAAACCCTCTCTTATTATACTATTGTTGTCTATTCTTCTTTGTATTTTAATAAAATATGTATTTTTAATTGTTTAGGCTATTCTGACAGATTTTAGATCAAATGCATTTCCTCCATCATAAGGCAACACTTACCTCAGTGCTTATGTATGTTAAGCATTCAAAACATATTTTGAATTAAATTTTATCTCTCACAATCTGTCATTGATTATTTATTAATTGGTTATATGATGTACTAAATTCCAGGGCATTGTTTCAGAGATTTTTATAATATTATCAATATGCAGAGGATCTACATTGAATGTCATAGACTATATCTTTGTTTCTTTGAATAGAGGCACAGGGAATTCTTAAGCTAGATGAAAATGTTACTTATGCATTTATTATTATTTCATCATCATTATTATTATATCCTTATCATCTTATCTGAAAATACAGGTTTTATATACGAATCCAGAATGTGACATTTTTTAGAAATAGAAAAAGAGCTTCATGTCAAATCAAAATACTCTTAAATGTTCATAGCATTTATTAGATGTTAAGATATTCCACAGTAAAATTCAGTCTAATTTAATGAAACGTAGCAAAGGCTGTACTTCATAAAAAAGTTAAATCATGATTTGCTTTAAGGGGTAATCATATTGAAGTTAAGAACAACTCCATTGGTGTGCACAGAAATCCAAGATGCATATGTTTATTTAAAATAATCTGGATGAATTTTGGTAATCAAATACTCAAATAAGACCTTCATATGTTATATGTGGGAGGTAAGGTCTCTCTATTTGAAGCACTGTATATGATCACCAAATTCACAATCTCTTAGGGGTAACACTTATTATCATAAAAAGCACTATAGCATTTGAAATCTGAGGTTAAACATTTACTACAAGGTTTACGAGGAGACTATGAATCTCTAGTGAATTCATTGCATGAGAAAAGTGAATTTATTATCAAGGGCATGAAAAGAATCAGTCTTCTGAATGCTTAATACACTCTGTTAAAGCTTCTTAATAAACCGCTCACCTCAGTTGCGTGCTATTCCAAAGACCACAATGCAAGATGTGTCTAACCTCTAAATCATAGTTCTCTTAGGCCTTGCCAGAAAGGTAAGTCATTCACATGTATTCATTCTAAAACAAAACAAAACAAAACAAAATTTGCCCAAGATAGTAAACATTATACCACTGGTTTTTACGTTATTTGGAAATAATGGATTCTAATTCATTCTAATGCAAAGTTGTTATCTTTCAGTATGCAACACACATCACAAACAATGTGTCCTAAATCTATAAAAATCATAAAATTTCACAGATAAAGTGATGAGTGGAGTTCATAGTTTTAAAAAAAATCTTGGAAGATACACAGTATATTCTGGGTGGTTTACAAAGAGTAAATGAGTTACTACATGATATACTACATTTTTAAAAATATATAACTACCTCAAACCTTACCACAGAAAAGGTCAGTGCAACTGAACTGATGACATCATGAGATCTTTGATGCAGTCTAATTAGCACCCAGTTCACACTCTGGAAACATTTTGTTAGACTGATGAGAGACTAGAAAGGAAACAGGTGCTACTTGAGAAAGGTCCTTACCCCCTAATATGCATGTGTAATTTCTATTATGGATAATTAGAACTTCAGACATAGACCAGTGAAAGACGAGAGCTGAACACAGTTTCTTCCTCCAAAAGCATTGTTTCAGCAGCAGTGGAACAGACTGCTCAGGTCAGGAGGGTCCCAGAGCTAGACAGTGCTTGCGAAGCCAGGGAACAGGTTTTAGTGAGAAAGAAACTCCCGTGGCCAAACGATGGAAACATAATGAAATTATTCTAATGAATATGAAATGTGTTAAATGTTATTTACTTCTCATCATAAGATGGCATAACATACATTCATTTTACTACACATAGTTTTAAGAGCATATATTTTCTCCAACAAATAACAGACAGGAACGCAAGCTCCAGTCAGGCAAGCCCTGGGGCTGCCATAAGGTAAAGTGGCCACCCAAACCGTGAGCTTGCCATTGAACGGATGCTGCCACCGAAGAATTGTCTATCAGAAGAAAGGAAAAAAAAGACAGCATGTTGGCCCCCGAGTTAGAACCAAGCATGTTATTTCCTTCTGAATCTCAGAAATCTTTACAAAAAGTGGACTGAAAGGACAGCAGATGGCAACACATTCACAAAGAGGAAGGCAATGTCCATGCATGTCTGATGTATTCGACACTCCCACACCCGACTTGCCTACTAACTATTCTTGTCTCTTCAATAATACTCATGACAGTGTATTGCAATAATTAGCTGGAAAAAGGGCAGTCATGAGCCAAAGTATATCGAGTAACACGCACAAGTGTAGCTAATGAATGCCAATGGACCATCTTGGTATACAGGTGCTTTATTCCGGGGAGATGTGATTTTTGTTGTTTTGTGTTGTTCTGTTGCTTTTGCTCTCAGCCCAGTGGGACTACATGAGTTCCCTGTGGTGAGTAGAGTATGAGAAAAAGCTGGAACCAGAATACATTGATTTGGGGAATAATGAAGTGCAACAAGTTGAAAGAGTGTTGTGAGAGAGAAAAATCGAAGTATTGAGGATGAATCATCAAATATTGCTTTCCTATAATCCCACCTAAATGCAGGAAAGTGAGTTTTTAAATAAATCTCATTCTAATAACTTTTTAAAATAATTCTCATAAAATATTGAGAATTTGGAGATAGGAGAGTAGACAAAACAGCAATAGCTTTGGAACTGGTAAGCTTGTGGGTATATGGTTAAATGACTGAATGGTAACTTGCCTTACTCCACTCCTCTGGTTTTGAGGTAGGTAGAGAAAGAATCATTTAAATAAGGAAAGGGGTGATGAGGAATTGTAAACAACGTTGCTGAATCAGTTAAAGCTATATATATATATCAGTTATGTATCTGGCAATAAGTCAGATACCCTGACCCTCCCCCCCCCAAAAAAAAAGGTAGAGACACTACTCTAAAACACTCATTAAATGACTTGCATTTTATTTAACAAATAGATCTAAAGTACATAGTTTGCATATTCTTCTCTGTTTCATCAGGTGTTTCTCTCACACTCAAAATTAAACCACTTTAGAGTTCATCAAGAAATAGGTCCTGATAATTATTAGATGAATAAGAACACGGAGGAGTAACAAGTGGTCAACTCATGTAACAGAGTCCTAATTGTGTTAGGACAAATATTCTGCCATCTCCATTATAACAACAGTCTTCCAAATATTGCATCAACACTAAACCATGAGCAGTGGGCTAAATTGGAAAGAAAAAAAAAATCTAATGTATTTTTTTTTAAATCTAAACAAATAGCTTTGCAAATCTCTAACTCTTAAAAATGTGCCTTTAGCCATGTGAATAGTTCACTATGTAAAATCTGTGATACCCTAGCACCTTGGAAACAAAAGGTATCACCACCTGTGCAGTTCTTCCTAGTTAGAACATTCCTCAACCTGCGTTACCTAAACATTGGGGAATTTATACGCAGAGAAAGCGGATATCAGCCAAAGATCCTGGCACCTAAAAGACGCAAATGAAAGGGAATCATAAACCCAGTTTATATTTCTTCAGGGAACTCTGCTTTAGTTAGTGAGGAGTGATGTCCTGACAGTTGAGAATTTGTGCCTGTGTTAATGTTGAGTTATTAACATTTGATTAGGAAAAAATTAAGTGAAATTATAGAAATTTGCCTTACATATAAATTTGGGTTTACATTTGTAGTTTGCAAATTTGACTCTCATTTTCTCATGAAAGTCATTTAATGACCACAGAGGTTTCATGAAGAAAATTCAGATTTCTTACCTCAGTTTTCCCAGGGTCAATGAGGCCAAGAATGGGGTGATGATTTGGAATATCATTCCAAACATTTTTTTTTTAATTCCTGTTCCCTTCTTGGAAAAATGTTGTAATTAAGACTAGGTCACAAGGATTAGATTTATTACCTTATATAAGGGTCAGGCAGATGCTGAATAGAAAAATATTTAAAAAGTCAATGCTTAGCTTTGAACTTCAAACTAAGTGCCCCAGGTTGAGTTTTCTGGAAGCACATACTGAGCGAGGTTAGCTTATTAGAAATTTGTTGGGGATTCACAATTGTAGAAAGGATTGAGAAGAAGTAGGATTGGCCAGAGGAAGATATGAAATTGCCATGCAAGTTACTGAGCCAAAAGATCCTTTGGTGAAGTTTGAGGCAGCTCTGTTGCTGAAAGTTGTGGTGACACTACAAACATCTCCTTATAATGACCTGGTAACGCCTTTCCAAGTACATACGCTAGATTTTTATTGAACTCCAACTGAAAAATGTCCAGCTTTGCTTGCAAATAAAGGAAATGGCGACCTAAGACTGAGTTTTTACATGTTTAAAACCAAAACTTAGACAACTAGTCTTAGAGTGAGCCAAAGACATAAGGGGAGGCATGAGTTTTACTGCGAAGTAATTTACTACACCACTTATGAGGATTGCTGAGGGTGAAGAGCGAGAAAAGGCAGAGTGTACAACCATGATCTTCTCTTGTGAAAAGCTAAGACATTTTGAAGCCTACCAAAATTACAGTCCCAGATCTCTTTCCTGAACATGGACCAGAAATTCTGAGAGATTCTTGGAGAATCCTGCTTTCTGTCACCAGGAAGTAGCAGAGTTGCAAAGACTGGAGAAGGGCCTACAAGTGGGTTTCCTCACTGATAATGGTGAGTATATTCTCATGAGTTTATTGACCATTACTATATCTTCATTGGAATTACACCTATTTAGGTCACTCATTTAAGTCACTCATAGGTCTCATATGTGAGAAAATAGATATCATGTAGCATTAAGAAAATGTCTGTGACTATATAACAGTAGAAATCATTATTGAATATCAATTCATACCATAAACTGGACATCTATATTAAAATTTGAAATTATTATCTTATTTCCTATTTATAGGTTAAAGTTGGTATAACTGTCATGATGTTCTGAATGTTTTTGCTTCCCCAAGATTCATGTGATGAAATCCTAACCCTCATATTATGACATTAAGAGATAGATTTGGAAGGTGATTAAGTTATGAGAATGGCACCTTTGACTAGGCTTAGTGCCTGTATAAAAAATTGTGTGAGAGCCCTTTTACCCTTTTCTCCATGAAAATTCACAGCAAGGAGCAATTATGAAACGTGCCCCCACCAGATGCCAAACCTGTCAGCAACTTGATCTGGGATTCCTGACCTCAAGGACTGTGAAAAATAAATTTTTGTTGTTTGTAACTTTCCTAGCTTATGGAATTTTGTTAAGAGCAGTAGTCTGAATGGACTAAAATAAATACAATTCTCATTTCACATATATTACTTTGAAGAACTTTCACTAGGTGAACTGCCAATTAAGAGATTTATTTAGAAATTTCTTTCTGATTCAAAACTAATGTTGGTTAATATTATGTGACTTTTTAGGAAAGCTGTAAAATGTGAACATTATTATATATGAATTTTAAGATTTCAGGAACATTTTCCAACAGCTTCTAACTTGCTTTGAACTTACAAATTCGCTGATTTTCTTGGCATATACTGTTTTTTAGGAGATGGATTCTGAATTTTAAGTTATTTTTGTTGACAACAATTAGTTTTTTTCTAACAGCAATATTTGTATTTTTAAAGAGTTGTAATCTTTTCACAATGAAATGTATACACTTTACTGATTTTAATGTAAAATTTATATCTGTGTATAGATGTATGTTTTAAATGTATATATATATTTATTACCTATTGTCATCATCAACCTATCTATCTGCTAATGTTATTGCAAGAATTGGAATACGGCACATTAATAGACCCTTTTATGGTTGTTTTTGATCATTCTCAATCTGAAGACATCTTCCACAGGTGATCACTATTATGGAATTTTCCACAAATTTTCCTGTTTCTAGAAAGGGACATTAAGTACTATTTTGGATTCAAGCTCTTTTCTTCAAAATAATTCCTGAGAGATTCATCCATGTTGTTGAACTAGCTTACTCTTTTTTATAGTTCTATATATTTCTATTTTATGTACATATCAAAACATATTCATTTATTCTAACGCTGATGGGCATTCAATTTGTTTCTAGGTATTAGATACTGTGAAAAAAAATGTTTTGGATGTTTTTATTCATGCCCTTAAGTGAACATATGCACTTAATTCTTTTGGGTATGTGACTAGTATTGAAACTGCTGTTACTTAATATTGTTGACACAATTTAATTATATTGTCTTTTAAATTCAATATTGCATTTCCTACAGTATAAAAGTTTAATGTCATTATCAATTTTTATTTTATATCCAATTACTTCCTAAATTTACTTATTTTTTTTTTTTTTTTTTTTTTTTACAGGCAGAGTGGACAGTGAGAGAGAGAGATAGAGAGAAAGTCTTCCTTTTGCCGTTAGTTCACCCTCCAATGGCCACCGTGCTGATCCGAAGGCAGGAGCCAGGTGCTTCCTCCTGGTCTCCCATGGGGTGCAAGGCCCAAGTACTTGGGCCATCCTCCACTGCACTCCCGGGCCACAGCAGAGAACTGGCCTGGAAGAGGGGCAACTGGGACAGAATCCAGCGCCCCGACCAGGACTAGAACCCGGTGTGCTGGCGCCGCAAGGAGGAGGATTAGCCTATTGAGCCGCAGCGCCAGCCTCTAAATTTACTTATTACTTCTAATAGTTATATTATAGTTATAATATATATTGTATTTTCTGGGCACACAATTATATCATTCATGAATAACTTTCCTTTTTCTTCTGCTTGTTCCTTGCACCTTTGTAAATTGTTTTACATATGTAGTTGTATTGAAATTTTTACTGTCATTCCATTATGAAGAGAAAAGCACTCATTATTTCACTGGTAACTAGAATATTCTGTCAATATATCAAAAACATCATTCCACCACATCCTGTCTTCTTCATTTCTTTGGAGAAGTCTGTCATTAGTCTACTATCATTTCTTTGTAAGTATGTTACCCTTGGACTCTTGTCTTTCCTGAGTGGTTCACATCTCATGAGAAATGTGCCCCAGTGTTGGTTTTTAATGTATATTTGCTTTGGATTTATTATTTTACACAAAATTTACGATCTTTGACATTCAACAAGAAGTTCACACTGGTTCTGAAAAGTTCTCAGCAATATATTCTCTAAATGTTTCTTCCTTCCTTGATACTCTTTTTATCTTCTTTTTGAATTAAAATATATGAATTGTTTCATTCTGTTTCTTCATTTGTAAGAATTTTTTTTATTTTATTAAATAACAAAGAGATAACTGGGTGATTACTTTTTTCATATTGGATCACTGTACCCATTGCTTCATTAAGTAAGAGATTTTATTGAGAATTCTACTTCTACATGTTCATAACATATGTGAAAACAGCAGGGAGTCAAATTATTCATTGTTGACATAGTTAAGGATTGCTTATCCATTAAATACCAGTGAAAAATATTCAGGGCTAGCCTTTATCCTCAGAATTCTATATTGTGCATAAGTATTTCAACTTTAAAACATTTTTAAGGACCTAATTTTAATTTTCTATTAATATGAGAACAGATTGTATGCATTCCATAAGTATAGTTCCAAGAAGACAACCACACCTACGGAATCTCTGAATTTCTTAAAAAATCTTTTTTTTTACAAATAAATTTTCCTTAAAGATATATTTATTTAGTTTCTTGAAAGGCAGAATAACAAAGAGATTGAGAGATCTTCTGGTTCACTTTCCATGTTGGTGCAACAGGTATGTCTGAGTCAGGCCAAAGCCAGGAGGCCAAAACGCCATCCTGCTCTTCCAACTTGCAGGCAGGGGCTCAAGCACCGGATCATCTTCTGCTATCTCCTCAGATGCAGCAACAAAAAACTGGTTTGCCAGCAGAGCAGCAGGGATTCCAACTGGCCTTCTGACATGGAATGCTAGCATGAGAACGATGGCTCAACCTGCTGTGCCACAATATTGGTCCCTGCAAGTCATCTTAACTTTATTATTGTATAATGATCTAGCCTAGTAATTCAGATCGAACTTTGAGGAGTCATTTTTAATCCTTCATTTCCCTCACCCCTAACTCATCTAATTCATTCAAGTCCTTTTGGCTAGATTTAAAAAAAAAAAAAAAAAAAAAAAAGCTTATGAATTTAACATTCTCTCTGTGTTAACATTTAGTTTCTTAGTACAAACTGCTGTTATTGAATACCTGAAGTCCTCTAATTGACCCTTTATTGTTTTCCTTAATCGCAACCTTATCCCATTTTATTACCTCTTCTATATAGCAGCAAGGGTGATCTCTTAGAAAGCTGAATCAGACCATATTTTGCAACTTTTTAAGTGCTTTCATTATTTCCTCACTTAGAATAAAATACAACAATTTTTCAGAATCCTCAAGGGCCTATTTATTCCTGCTAGCCACTTTCTCTCTCATTGATTTCTCTGGATAGTACATGTTTATTTTTGTTGTTTTTGTTGCTCTTGTTAACTTTGAAAATACAAAGGGTCTTTCTGCTGATGCACTGTTCAATTTTCAATTACCTTTATCTCTAATTCTTGCCACACATATGTAAATGGATGACTCCTTTTCATCACATTTTAAGGAAGTGTTTAAGGGCGTGTCATAAGGACAGAGGAGATAAAGAGCTTTTCAGGACCCAAGGAAAGGGAAATTTGAACACAAACAATAGTAAAAGTAATGAATTACATACAATGTATGTGTTGGGACTGGCATTGTGGTGTAGTAAGTTAAGTTGCCTCTTGCAACACTGGCCTCCCCATATCAGAGAGCAGGTTCAAGTCCCTGATACTCCACTT
Source organism: Lepus europaeus (assembly GCF_033115175.1). Taxonomy (NCBI): domain Eukaryota; kingdom Metazoa; phylum Chordata; class Mammalia; order Lagomorpha; family Leporidae; genus Lepus; species Lepus europaeus. The sequence goes on along the minus strand of NC_084842.1, from coordinate 77,031,559 downwards.
CTAATCCATCTCCCTGTTAATGTACCTGGGAAAGTCATGGAAGATGGCCCATATACTTGGGCACCTGCCACTCATATGAGATTCTCAGATGTAGTTCCAGGCTCTTGGATTTGGCCTTGCCCAGTCCTGGCTCTCGTGGTCATTAGAGGGGTGAATCAAAATATGGCAGTTCTTTCTCTCTCTCTCTCTCTCTCTGTTTCTCCCTCTTTGCATCTTCACCTTTTGAAAAAATAAATAAATATTAAAAATATGTTCATGTCAAAGAAATAAAGAGGGAAAATCCTTCTATATAGAGTCATCCCAACTAATACTTATAGAAATAATAGAAAAGCTATCAATTTTTAGCTATTAATATAAGAATATTTACATCAAGAACCAGAGGTGAATTCTAAAGTTAATAGTAAAATCTTGACAGATAGTAAGACAGATAATTTCAATGTATTTTCCCACAAATTACTTATCAATCACAAAGAACAAAAATTACCAATTTTAGAATAAAGAAACCAGGCCAACATCACATTAATCGAGTGATCAAAGTCAACATCAACAAAGAATCAAATCTACATGATATGACTTTATATGGGACAGTAAGATAGTATAAATCTGTGATGATCTTAATCTGTCAAGAAGAAAAATTTGAATCTTGTCATAAAGAAGCATGAGACAAATTCAAACTCATAATCCTCCCATACAAAACTGGTTTATACACTTAAAAATGTTAATTTTGTATAATGCAATGAAATTTTAAGAAACTGTTCAGAATAAGCAAGCTCAAACAGATATGACATATTTCTGAAATACATGATGCTAAGTTGGTTCCTTAATGGTGAAAAACTGTGTCTACAAAGGACTTAAAGTTTATGAAATTTTATTACAGAATATATGGATTAAAATGTATTATATCAAAATTAAGTTTGTTCTTAATCTTTGTTTCATGGTTATGTAGAGAATAATCTTCTTTTTAGAATAAATACACTACAGTGCTCTGGGCATATAATAGCAATCATGTGTACTGTTGTGTTGTTAATCAGTTTTTCGTTACTATAATGAAATACTTCAGGTAGGCTAATTTCCTAAAGAGGTTTGTTTAACTCTGTCAGGTCAAAGGCATAGCGCCATCATTAACTTAGTTCTGATGATCTTCTTTGCTATGTCACTCAAGGCATAATTGCATCACAGTAGAAGCACAGATAGGAGTATATCATATTACCAAACAATGAGCCAGAGAGTTGATGATCCTGCAACACCTTCCAAGGTTGTTTGTTCAGTCACCTAAGGACTTCCCAGTAGGTACCCCTCTTAAAGACTGCACCACCACACTGAGATCCAAGTTTCCAACACATGAACCCTTTGGGGAAGGCACATTCAAACTAGATCTGAACCACAGCAACAGTTTACTCTGAAAATGTCCAGATATAACTATATTAGGCTAATTGTGAATTTCAAAAAAATTAGCTATGTCTACATTGTATCTCACCTCTGTTAGAATTTTGATAACAAAATGAACAATGAACATAGTTCATACTATGGAAAAAAATCCATTATAGAATGATTGATATGCCAGAGACATAGATCAAAAAATACCTATGTGTGGAAGCCAAACATATGGTAACCACCTGAAAAATAGTCCAAGAAAATGGTCATAAGTTTGTCTACTGCTAGAACTTTAATACTACTAGTATTACCTTCTAGCCTATAAAAATAATGAAGACTGGGAAAACCTTACAGTAAATAGTTTGATGATTTTTCATATAACTTTATAACCCTCTTCTGTTTACAACTTCAAAGGCACAGTTTTTGGACTTTCTGATATTTTTAATACTTTATCGTTTGTACATGAAATTAAACTATTCTATTGAAGTAGCTAAGAAGTTAGAATATAGACATTTGTAAGTGATATTTATTAACTACATTGAGTATTCTGTACTGCTATATATTTAGTTTAAAATGTAACAGAATGGGCCAGCATTGTGGCATAGCGGTTAAAGCCACTGCCTGTAATTTCAGCTGTATAGGCACTGGTTCATGTCTCCGCTGCTCCACTTTCAATTCAACTCCCTCCTAATAACCTGGGAAAAGCAGAGGAAGATGGCCCAAGTATCTGAGCCCATGCCACCCACATGGGTGGGTAGCTCATGGCTCTGGCCTGGTGCAATCCTGGTTATTGTAGCCATCTGGGGAGTGAACCCATGGATGAAAGAGCTCTCTATGCTGCCTCCCTCTCTCTCTCTTTAACTGATATTCAAAAAAGTAAATGAGTCTCCAAAAAAATTTTAAAAAACATTAAAAGAAAAGATAGTTAAAAGATATACTCCCAATGAGCATTGTAGTAAAGCCAGTTAAGTTGTTGATTGACATAAATGAATCCCATATCACAATGCCAAAGGGAGAGTCCTAGCTCCTCTGCCGTCTGATGAAGCTTTCTGCTAATGTTCCTGGAAGGTAGAAGATGATGTCTCAGTATCTGGGTGCCTGCCATGCAAGTGAGAGATTTGGGTGGATTTTCAGCCTTCTGGCTTTGAATTAGCCCAGCCCTGGCTGCTGGAAGCATTTGGAGAATGAACCAGTGATAGAAAATAACTTTGTTGCTGTCTCCGTCTTTCTCTTTCTGACTTGCCTTTCAAATAACAAAATAAAAATAATAAAATTAAAAATGCATCATAAATTCAAGAAAAATAAATGACTGTTTGATCTCATGCTTATTTATTTATTAAATATATGACATGATGGGATTGGATTGGCATTATGGTGCAGAGGGTCAAACCTCTGCTTGTGGTGATAGAGTGCCATCTCAGAGTGATGGTTTGAGTCCTGGCTGCTCTGCTTCTGATCCATCTTCTTGCTAATGCAGCTGGGAAGGCAGTGCAAAATGGTCCAAACACTGGGGGTCCTGCCACACATATGAAAGACCAGAATGGAGTTCTTTGCTTCTGGCTTCAGTCTGGCCCATATCTGACTGTTGCAGCCATTTGAGAAGTGGACCTGAATATAGAAGAACTCACTGTCGCTGTGCCCTTCAAATAAATAATGTCATTTCTTTCTTTCCTTCTCTTTCTTTCTTTCTTTCTTTCTTTCTTTCTTTCTTTCTTTCTTCCTTCCTTCCTATCTATCTTTCTATTGATAAAGATACACATATCTATCTAATCTATCTCTCTACCTATAGATAGATATAGATACACATATATAATGTATGGCCTAACATATGCTTAATAAATATATGAATCACAGATTACATGATAGACAATGAATTATATGCTGGTAGTCATAGAAAAACGCAATCTAATTTTCAAGCAAATCATGAAAGAGTCATAGTTCAACGAAGAGAAGATTATGCCAGGCACAGGGTTGAGTGAAGGAACAGGGTTGAGGTCAATGACCTAACATGTGTTGAATTCCTTAAATGGTATATGCTTGTGTGCTTATATGTGGATGTCAATTATGGCAAAATAGATTTCTACTTTCTTCTAAAAACTTATACACATGATGACAGGTGAAGCATGAACAAAAGTAGTTATCCTTATAAAGACATCAGGAGACAAATATGTTCACAACACATAGAAGTAAAGAATTCATATTTTAGATCTTTTTCATCCCATAATTCTTACATTTATTGACATTAAAATATTTTAAGTTAATCTTTCAGGAAATACAGCATCTGATATAAATATAACAATGCCATTTTGACATGTTATCTATTTCTTAATTTTACCCATTTTTTTAGAATTAAGAATAATTATTCACCTTGTACAGATGAGAAATCAGATATTGCAAGTGTAATGCAAGATTGGATGGGCAAGAAGTACTCTGGAATGTCAGAGTAAGTTAGGACTTGCAAAAACCAGCTCCCCAGTAAATGTGGCAAGAACCCTGGAAAAGGTATCAAAACAAATATTTAAGAACTCTGGAAATAAAAGATTTGAAACAAACTTGTTTATGCAAGAAAAAGTGGTGGGTCTCAGCTACAACACATAATTTCTGTAATTTTTGCTTGCTGTAACCCATTTTTCTCTCTTCAGATCTTCAATGGCCATGAAAGCCAAAGACCATGCAAACACAATAACAAACAGCCTAAAACCCATTAAAAGAGAAAGGATGGTTATGGAACTACCTGAGAGACCCTAACTGAGAAAATTATCACAAATTGACCTGTCAGGTAGATGTCTGAAACACTTCATTTCAGGGCTTTTTTTTTTTTTTTTTTATATTTGATCTGAATCTGAGCTCACTTTGTCTAAACGTTCTTATCTTTAGAGTATTTATTGAAAATAATCAGTGACAATTTTTTTACCTTCCCAATTGCCTGAGGTAGCAATATCAGTTCAGACTAACAGGGGGCAGAAAAAAGAAAAAAAACTAAATGGAAAATATGACATCTACATGAGACTTACAAAACTTCTATGTTATTGGTAATCTAGAAGTCCAGAAGTAAGTGCATACCCAGAAAAATCTGAAAAAAGTCTAATGCTTCATCTATGGCTGATCTTGGAGCTCTGCACAACGAAGTCCAGGATAAGGTAGAGCTGTAAACTACCTACTGGCCTTTTGAAGCCATGCTCCGAAACGTGCACACATATAAACCTACTGGAAAACATTGGTAGGCATATTAATTCAAGGTTCTTAAAGAAATGTAAATCTAATTATTAATTTACCATGAAGATAGCAGACACTTTAATGACTGCATAGAACAAAAATACATATTTTACAGAATTAGTCTAAGGAAATCACTAAGCAAAGAGCAGCCTCTACTACCCTATACAACAAGAAATCCAAGTGTTTCCTTCCCAGATTTGCTAATCTACATTACTTAAATTTTCAGTTTCAAGAGCAATACATGCAAAGATATAGGGATATACAATCTGCAAACAGGAAGAAATTCTATCCAGAGAACTGTCCCTGAGAAAGCCTAGAAATTGGGGTTCTATGTAATGACATTAAATCAACACATCACGTACATTTAAAAATTATAGGAAACAGTGTCTAAAAAGAGGAAATATGAGAGTGATGTTTCATCAACTAGGGAACTTACATTTACTAAGAAAATGTTACAGATTATGCAATTGATGATACAAAAACATTTGAGGGGCCGGTGCTGTGGCGAAGTGGGTTAAAGCCCCAGCCTGCTGTGCCAGCATCCAATATGGGCGCCAGTTCAAGTCCTGGCTGCTCCTCTTCTGATCCAGCTCTCTGCTGTGGCCTAGGAAGGCAATAGAAGATGGCCCAAATCTTTGGGCCCCTGCACCTGTGTGGGAGACCTGGAGGAAACGCCTGGCTCCTGGCTGAGCTCTGGCCATTGTGGTCATTTGCGTAGTGAACCAGCGGAATGGAAGACTTCTCTCTCTGGCTCTGCCTTTCTCTGTAACTCTGTCTTTCAAAGAAATAAAATAACCCATTAAAAATAACATTCGAAAATTATCACTACATTTGCTCAACAGCAGATTTTATAGATGAAAATATCAATGACCTTGAGGATATTTTAATTGAGGTTGTCCAGTGTGAACAAAATAAAGAATGAAGGAAAATTAAGAGACCTGTGAGACACCATCAAGAATACCAACATACACATAATTAATTTCTTAGAAGAGGAGGAGGAGAGAGAACTGGAAGAAAAGAAAATTTGAAGACATGATTTAAAAAAGATCAAAAGTTACTGAAAACGTTAAACCACACTCAAGAAACTCAGTGAACTACAAGTCAGATGACTTCAAAAATATCTACTCTTGAATATATCAATGGTCGAAGTCAAAGTCAGAGAAACACTGGGGAAGGGGGCACTGGCATTATGGAATGATAAGTTAAGCCACTGCCTTCAATACAAGTATCCCAGGAGCACTGACTCAAGTACTTGAGGCTCAGCTTCCAACCCAGCTTCCTGCTAATGCATCTAGGAAACCAGAAGATGGCTGCAGTCCTTGGGCCCCTGCCTCTGTGTGGGAGAACTGGATGGACTTCCATCTTCCTGGCTTTGGCTTGGTCAAGCCCAGCCATTGTAGCCATTTAGGGAGTGGACCAGCAGATGGAAAATCTCTCTTTTTCTCTGCCTCTCCTTTCTCTGTAACTATCCCTTGAAATAAATAAATAAATAGTTTAGAAAGTTAAAAAATCTGAAAGTCATAAAAGAAAATAAATTTGTCACATACAAGGTTCCATAATATTAACAGGTGACTTTTCATTAGAAATCGTGAACTCCGTAAGACAGCAGTTTGACATATTAAATGCACAGACAGAAAAAAAAGGATGATTAAGCAAGAATTCTGTGTACAGTAAAATTACTTTTGTAAGCACAAAGGACTCTGGTTCTTTGTCCAACAGGTAGGAAGCTTGGAAATTATCCCTTCATTGTAACAATTAGTAAAAAGTTAAAGAAACTGAAAAATCAACAATTATTCATAGATCACACAAAGAAATAAATCACTGGACAAATTTGTATTTCGAAATTAGGGAGATGGACAAACACAGGGAAACAAGAACCTAGCAGACAAAAAATATACGAACAGAAACCTCTAAAGAAACTATGACTAGGGTACAGAAAATTGAAAACCAATTAAAGAATCACTAGAGTGTTAGTATGCACAAATCTGAAAGATTAAAAATTGAAAAAGTGTCCAGTTGTGAGTGGCTCCCTCAAACTTTTGAGAATTATTTCCCTGGAGTCTACCAGATTCTCTTATGAGTATCAGAGAAAAATCACCTTTTGCATGCCAAAGGGAGAGAGATAAAAGCAACTATTTTGAAATAAGCCAGAATATTCTGTCTGTCTTTTCAAAGCATGCCCTCAGTATAACTAATTAACCAAAGCCTAACCTGCTGGGAGTTCATCAGAGCTTTACTGACATCCAATTCCCTCTCATTTAACTTTTCATTTGAGAAAAGATGAATTACCAACTCCAGATGAAACCAGACAATGATAGGGATATGGGACTTACCCTACCTGGAATTTAAAAAAAAACTGTGGTAAACCAAGGGTTGAATGGATAAAAGGCAATGTACAATTAACAGATTAACAATGTAGGGGCCGGCACTGTGGTGCAGTAGATTAATTTTCCACCTGTGGCTCCAGCATCCCATATGGGTGCTGGTTCTAGTCCCAACTGCTTCACTTCAGATCTGGCTCTCTGCTATGGCCTATGAAAGCAGTGGAAGATGGCCCAAGTGCCTGGACCCGATATCTGCGTGAAAGACCCAGAGGAAGCTCCTGGCTCCTGACTCCAGAATGCTCCAGCTCTGGTCGTTGGGGCCATTTGAGGAATGAAGCAGGAGATGGAAGAACTCTCTCTCTGTGTGTCTCTCCATCTCACTGTCTATAACTTTACCTCTCAAATAAATAAATAAAATCTTAAAAAAGTGCAAATAGAGAGATGGAAACCCTAAGAAATAAAGAAAGAAAACACTAAAGACCAAAAGCATTGAACATAAATAAAGAAAGCTTTGCTAGGATTATTTTTCAGCTGTACGCAGTTGAGAAATCATGTCCAAGTTTGAAGGTAAAACAATAGTAACAGCCAACATTGATAACAAAGGGGAAAAAAGACTAAAAAATTAGAGCATAATAAAACATCTAAAAATTTAAAAAACTACCAGAAATCTAACATATTTATAGAATGAATCAAGAAATAGAAGAAAGAGAGAAAGGAAAATAAGCAACATTAAAATGAATAATGATTAGAAATTTCCTCAAACTAATGTCAGACATAAAACCAGGAAATTCAGAGAACACCAAGAAGGAGAAATGCCAACAAACAAAATAACCACACTCAACTAATCACGTTTAAACTAATGAAAAATCAAAAGTAAAGAAAATATCATGAAAGAAACAACAGTTCATGGGTTAAAGGAAAACCTTACCTTCAGAAATGCAAAGATCTAAAATTACATCTGACATGTCTCAAAAACTATCATATAAAGAAGAGGATGGAGTATTTAAAATATTGAGGGGGAGCCGGCGCCGCGGCTCACTAGGCTAATCCTCCGCCTTGCGGCGCCGGCACACCGGGTTCTAGTCCCGGTCGGGGCACCGATCCTGTCCCGGTTGCCCCTCTTCCAGGCCAGCTCTCTGCGTGGCCAGGGAGTGCAGTGGAGGACGGCCCAAGTCCTTGGGCCCTGCACCCCATGGGAGACCAGGATAAGCACCTGGCTCCTGCCATCGGATCAGCGCGATGCGCAGGTCGCAGCGCGCCTACTGCGGCGGCCATTGGAGGGTGAACCAACGGCAAAAGGAAGACCTTTCTCTCTGTCTCTCTCTCTCACTATCCACTCTGCCTGTCAAAAAAAAATAAAATAAAAAAAAATATTGAGGGGGAAAATATACCAACCAGGAATTCCATACCCTGAGAAATGAGTCTTCAACTGCAAGGAACGTGCCATGATTTGTCAGGCAAAAAATGAAGAAATATGATGCCAGTAGACCTGATTTGCAAGAAGCTTTTGTTTTGTTTGTTTTGTTTGTTTTTATTTTTAGGGAAAATAAAATACTATGGTTCAGAAACTAGGGTCTACATTAAGACTGCATGAGCATTAGAGTAATAAAAAGTGAAAGTAAAATATCCATTGTTCAGTGCATAGCTATTTAGCTTGTTTCCATTTATTGGCTATTGTGACTAGTGCTGCAATAAATATGGGAGTGCAGATGCCATTTCAAAAGGATTACTTCATTTCATTTGGATATTTACCAGTTGGGAAATTCTTGGAACATATGGCAGCTCTACTTTTAGTGTCTTGAGGAATCTCCAAACTATTTTCCATAACGATGCACTAATTTTTAGTCCCACCAGTAGGGTGCTACAGTTCCCTTTTCTCCAGATCCTTGCCAGCATGCCTTATCATTTGATTTTTGCTAATAGCCAAACTAAGTGGAGTAAGATGATATTTTATGGTGGTTTTGATTTGTATTTCCTTGATGATGTGTGATGTGGAGTATTTTTCCATGAACTTGATGTCTGTATGTATGTCTTACTTTGGATCTCCATTTGAGAACTGTGTGTTTAGAGCTACTGTCCATTTTAAATTAGATTGTACTTTTGCCTTGGCGTTTTTGAGTTCCACCCATACTTATTTTTTTGACACTCCAAGTACTTCTGGATTCTTTAAGGTTGGGTTTTAAACTTCATTAAGATCTTCTAGCCTAGATTTGACTCTACTGCCAGATTATGTATACATTTTTTGCTTTATTTTGTTATTGACAATGTATACTTGTATACATTTGTAGGATACAATGTGATATTTCTATATATATATATATATATATATATACACTATAAAAATTAGTAAGTAGAATATCCATCTTCTCAAATTTTTATCATTTCTCTGTGGTAAGAAAATTTAAAATTCTCTTTCATCCACTTGCTTTGGTAGCAACATTCTAATTTCTACAGTGATGATTTTGACATTTTTAGATTCCACAGATAAGTGATCTCTCATGGTATTTTTTTCTCCCTATACCTAACATGACATTCTCTAGGTTCATCCACATTGCCTCAAATTACAGAAATTCCAGGTTTTTGTTTGTTTGTTTGTTTGTTTTTTGTTTTTTTTTTTTTGTTTTTAGGCTAGGTAGTATTCCATTGTGTCATTTTTTGTAATCTGCTCCTCTGTTGATGGATTCTTATGCTGTTCCAATTGTTTGACTTTTGTAAACAATGCTGAAGTGAATTGAAAATTGCAGAAATCGGCCAGCGCCGTGGCTCAACAGGCTAATCCTCCGCCTTGCGGCGCCGGGACACCGGGTTCTAGTCCCGGTCGGGGCACCAATCCTGTCCCGGTTGCCCCTCTTCCAGGCCAGCTCTCTGCTGTGGCCAGGGAGTGCAGTGGAGGATGGCCCAAGTCCTTGGGCCCTGCACCCCATGGGAGACCAGGATAAGCACCTGGCTCCTGCCATCGGAACAGCGCTGTGCGCAGCGCGCCAACCGCGGCGGCCATTGGAGGGTGAACCAACGGCAAAAGGAAGACCTTTCTCTCTGTCTCTCTCTCTCTCACTGTCCACTCTGCCTGTCAAAAAAAAAAAAAAAAAAAAAGAAAATTGCAGAAATCTCTATGTCTTATTTTAGTTCCCCTAGCTAGACTGATAGTGAGATTGCTAGATCATTATGACAATTCTCTTTTTAATTTTAGAAGAATCTCCACACTGTTTTCCAAAATGGCTGTATTATTAACACTAATTTAGACTTACTACTAAGGAATGAACTTCTGGGATCACTGATGGAATTCACAGGTGCTGGGTGAATTCTACCAGAACTAATTCGAATTTAATTGTCTTCCAGTCTTGTACATACTGGGAATTTTCCAGTTACTGATTTCTTATTAGTTTTGCTTGTTTGTTTGTTTTGCCTCGTCTTGTGGAGTTTCTCCATACATGTGTCAGACTGATCCTCAAGAGGACCACACAAGATTTCTGGAGTTCTTCATCTGTATAGCTCCTCAACCTCCTCAATCTCACAGATACTAAATAAACTCTCTCTTCACTCATTTCAGGAAGACTTATTGTTCTAATCTCCTCGATTCTCCCCTCCATGAGCAGCAGTACGGAAAGTGTGTTTAGGGGAAAATCCAAAACAAAATACTTGTCTATTCTTCTCTCAGGGCGCCACACTAGTGCTGAATGTTGTCTATTTTCATATAATCTGTTGTGGTTTTCATATAATGTGTTCCATTCTTGTTTTTGCAGTGGGAAGAGAAAACTCAGTTCTGGCTACTTTAACATTATTTGAAGTGGAAGTTGCTACACAGAACAATACAAAATAAAAGTTGTATCAATTTATTTACTGTCATTGGCACCCAAGGCATGAGTACTTGGAATTTCACATGTAGATAGTGACTAAACATTTGCTCTGAGACCACAAAATATTTCTTGCTTGGGATTGGCTTTTGATTATTCAGTTCAATATGTTGGAGTGGTGTGTGGCGCAACAGTTAAGACCTTGCTTGGTACACCCACATCCCATATTGGAGTCTCTGAGTTGAAGTCCAGCTCCAATTCCAATCTGGCTGGCTCCCTCCTGGTAATGCACACCCTGCAAAACAGCAGATGATTCAGCAAGTAGGTGGGCCCTGCCACGTACATGGGAAATCTGGAATGAATTCAGCCTGGCCCAGCAGTGGCTGTTGTGAACCAACAGATGAGAGGTCGTCTCTGTCTCCCTGTCTCTGTCTGTCTCGCTCTCTGTGTTTGGTTGTGTGTGTTTGTATGTGAATCTCTCTCTGCCTTTCAAATAAATAAATAAACTAAATAACATGCTATTCTAAAAATGTATAAGAAATAAGCTTTCTGTTTAAACACCCCAAAATCTTGGTTAATGTCATTTTTATATGATAATATGGAATATGTTTTTTAAAATAGAAGTGTTTTTATATTTCTTATAATTGAACTTATTGTTAACAAAATAATTTCTGATTCTAATTAATAGTAAAACACAGTATTACTAGTGAAGAACATATGGACTTTTGACCATTGTCTCTTTCTAGACTTCCATGAGGATTCTACAGATTGTATTAATTTTCTTGACATTTCTTAACTTTATGTGTGTCATGACTAGCTATGGAATTCTTGGACCTGTAACAATTCAACAAATGTTCTTCTTAATTTAAGTTAGTTTAGTGGAGGGAGCTTGTAGTGAGTTCTTGAGTTAAAGGGTGAGGGGATAATGAAAGATTAAGTTAATAAATATTCTGAATTCTGAAGAGCAATCTCACTAATTGGATTTTCTCCTTTTCTTCTAGTTAATTATTGCATTTCTTGATGTTTTGTATGATTAGTATATCTATGAATTTAAAGCTGTTACCAAAACACTGTATTTCCCCTTACTACATATGAACTGTAGTGTTCATATATACTATAACATAGACTTCATCAAGTTTCTGGAAACATTATATGTACTTGAAGTTCTAAAGTTCATGTGGCCAAACAATTTCTGAACCCTTTTGTAATGAAAGGTGATCAGTGTGAATTATACTTTTCTCTCTAAGAATAGGCATGTGCGTATATAAGATTCAGAATCTTAACCAACCAATAACAAAACCATAAAAGGGCCAACATTGTGGTGTAGTGAGTTAAGATGGCACCTGCTACACCAGCCTCCAATATGGGTATTGGTTTGGGTTCTTTCTGCTTCACTTTCATGTAGCTTCCTGCTAATGGCCTGGGAAAAATAGCAAAGGATGGTGTCAGTGTTTGGGCCCCTTCAGCTACATGGAAGACCCTATTGAAGCTCCTGGCTCCTGGTTTTGATCCAGCCCACACTAGCCATCTGGGGAATGAACTAGCAGATGGATGATAGCTCTCTCTCCCTCCCTCTCTCTCTCTTTCTCTCAGTCTCAGTGTCTCTCCCTCTCTCTGCAGCTCTAACTTTCAAAAATAAATAAATAAATCTTTTTAAAAAAGAAAGAATCCTAACTGGTTAGCTTATATAGCCCCTGTAAATATCAGAACTTAGTGTAAAATTTGTTAAAAGGGATTATAGCTTGCGAAATGCTGTTCCCCTTTAGTAACTGACAACCTTAACCTTGTAAATTGACTTTATTTGGAATTAGGGTCCTTACAGACATAAACAGCTAAGGATCTTGAGAGAAAATTATTATATATTTAGGCTGGGTTCTAAACCCAAAGACTGGTGCCCTTCAAAAAATACAGAGGACAGGAGGAGTGTCACAAAGAATGCAAAGTGAAAATAGAGTACAGATTGGAGCCATGTGGCTACAAGCCAAAGAATGCATGGAATCACCAGTAGCTAGAAGGGACAGGAAGTATTCTTTCCTAGAACCTTCAGGAGAAGTTTGACACTTCTGATACTTTGATTTCGAATTTTTGGCCTCTAAAACCATGAGAAAAAGAAGTTCTGCTCTTTTAAACCACCAAGTTATGATCATCTGTTATGGAAGTCCTAGGAAACTAATTCAGAGGTGTTTTCAAAAGATCTTGAATCATAGACTTCATATTAACCTATAATACAGTTGACCTTTATCCACTGTTTTATTTTTGTCTGCAGTTTCAGCTGTTTATACTCAACCATGTTTTAAAAATACAATACAGTACAGTATTTTGAGAGATATCACATTCACATAACTTTTATTATAGTATATATGTTATCACATATTATTGTTATTTTTGTTTCTCTCTCACTGAGCCCAATTTAAAAATTAAGCTATGTCATAGATATGTGTATGTAGCAAAAAAAGCAGTATTTGTAAAGATTGACCCTATCTGGTTTTATGCATATACTAATAGGACTTTGAACCAAACCCCTGAGGAATAGAGGTGATTATTATGCATCTCTAAGAATCACTTACCAAATCTATTTTTAAAGACCAAACATAGAAGAAGCATACATATTCCAAAGATATAATTGACAGAAAATAGAACACATTGTGCAGTTACACCATGTGTTTTGATGTTGGGTTTGCTAAAATGTATGATGCCTGACTGATTGTATAGCTGAAGTGACTCTGGTAAACTATGAAGATATTCAGATTACTAGCCAACTACATTAATTCTTGTTCTTCTCCACGATTTTGTGTGATCAAAATTCCAATCCCAGGCAATTTCACAATGGAATTTTACTGTGTGTGCATTTTATATGTGTGAGAGAGAAGCTTTTTAACTTTTCCCAGCTTTCCAAGAATATAGAACTCTGTAATTGAGCCAATCAACATTGGAAATTACTATATCAAATATTTTGGCTAAGTGTATCCTTATATACTAATTGAAGAAGAAACTAGACTTTGCGACCATCTCATTATCTGCATGAAGTGACCACTGTCCAGTCGGATTACATTACTTAAATTGTGAACTCCACAAGAAAATCATATGTTCTCCTTCCAAAAAAAGGAGTCTGTGGGAAAAATATGTGGTTAGATAAATTTAAACATGTTTCTTTATAGTCTTTAAGAAACTTGCATTATGAATCCCCAAGAAGAAAATATGTAATATTTCTCAAACTTATTTGCCTCATTCCACACAGTTTTCATAGACTATAAGAAACTCCAAGTACAAGTGTTTGGATTATATAGTTTGGAAACAAAATTCTATCATGAGATTTTATAATAGTAATGATGTGAAACTCTTACAAAGAGTTTTTGAATAATACATAATATTATTTCATAATAATACATAATGCTAATTCTTCTATACTCATAATGTCTTCTCCATGCCAGGCATCCATCTAGGCATTATACTCTCAGGAAGTCTTCTAATCTTCTCAACAATCTTATGAAATAAACCATCCTAATATCCCTATTTAACTTACATAAATAATATTATCAATGTCAAATAGCTCATTATTGTTGAAGCAGGAATTTAGAACACTGCCCACCTGGATACAGATTTTGGAATTTAACCTAAATAAAAAGCAATGTTAAAATATTGATGTTTCATAAAGGCAAGAAAACACTAAAAAAGGAAGTCAGTGTCTCTTGGGCCGGTGCCAAGGTTCACTAGGCTGATCCTTCGCCTGCGGCGCCGGCACCCCGGGTTCTAGTACCAGTTGGGGCTCCGGTTCTGTCCTGGTTGCCCCACTTCCAGTCCAGCTCTCTGCTGTGGCCTGGGAGTGCAGTGGAGGATGGCCTAGTACTTGGGCTCTAAACCTGCATGGGAGACCAGGAGGAAGCACCTGGCTCCTGGCTTTGGATCGGTGCAGCGCGCCGGCCGTAGTAGCCATTTTGGGGGTGAACCAACAGAAGGATGACCTCTCTCTCTGTCTCTCTCTCTCACTGTCTAACTCTGCCTGTCAAAAAAAAAAAAAAAAAAAAGGAAGTCAGTGTCTCTTAACTATATTTGATTATTGAATCCTATGGGAATTAAAAGATTGCCACAGAATCTATACTTATTTTTTTGATTTGTTTTGTTTTTGACAGGCAGAGTGGACAGTGAGAGAGAGAGAGAGACAGAGAGAAAGGTTTTCCTTTTCCGTTGGTTCTCCCCCCAATGGCCACTGTGGCCGGTGCACTGCACTGATCCGAAGCCAGGAGCCAAGTGCTTCTCCTAGTCTCCCATGGGGTGCAGGGCCCAAGCACTTGGGCCATTCTCCACTGCACTCCCGGGCCACAGCAGAGAGCTGGACAGGAAGAGGAGCAACTGGGACAGAATCCGGTGTGCCGGCGCCACAGGAGGAGGATTAGCATATTGAGCCATGGCACTGACCCAGAATCTATACTTATAAAACTTGTACACATATATCTAAATCCATGGATATTCAATTTTTGGAGCATTGTTAATCTCCTAAGCATCTAACATACCCAAGGGTAACAATCACTGATTTAGCTACATTTATGTGAAACATGACTGAACTAAAAGATGCCAGGTCAAGAAAAATCATTAAAATATGATAGTATCTGAGGAAGAAAAACTGTCCCATATTATTCAATGGAATGGCATGTTATCCTGACTGATTGTATTTATTTATTTATTTACTCTGGCTATTACCATTCCTATATCTCTTAATTTTTTTAAAGAGGAATATTTGAATAACAGTTATCTTCATTTTGAATCAAAATAATTTTTGGTAATCTGGTGGGATAGGAAAAACCTCCAGTTCATTCTTTTATTCTAATTTGATAAAATTATTATAGTTTATATTGATTTGACTCATTACTAATTTCTTCTTTTATTTAAAGATTTATTTTTTATTTATTTGAAAGAGAGTTACAGAGAGAGGCAGAGACAGAGAGAGAGATGTCTTCCATCTGCTGGTTCACTCCCCAGATGGCTGCAGCAGCCAGAGCTACGCCGATCCAAAGCCAGGAGCCAGGAGCTTTTTCCATGTCTCTCGCATGGGTGCAGGGGCCCAAGGAATTGGGCCATCTTTCACTGCCCTCCCAGGCCAGAGCAGAGAGCTGGATTAGAAGTGGAGCAGCTAGAACATGACTGGCGCCCACATGGGATGCCAGTGCTTCAGGCCAGGGCTTTAACTCGCTGTACCGCAGCGCCGGCCCCACTAATTTCTTCTTTTAACAAAGATACAAGTTAAAATTCTGATATATTTTCCAAGTCAAAACAATAAAACAGACAAGATAAAATTAACTTTTAAAGCTTCTAAATCCAGTCAAAAGACCATAAAAGGAGGTCTTTTATGTTTAAATAATGTATTAGCAGAATAGGCTTTGATTATGCCAAAATATATACTTCATATATGCCAGAATGTTAATATTGCCAGCAAAATGAAGTGTTGATTGTTTGAATGTATAATGAAATGACATAGAAACTGGAAGAAGACAGACTTGTATTTAAAGCCATTTTTCCAATGAATATCCATTGAGCATGTTCTGAGTGTAAGTCTTATATCACTAAGAACAGAGATTACTTCTTATTCTCCATCCTATCCTTTAAGCACTCTATACTCTAACAGTTTAACACATATGGGGTGTATTACCAGGAAAAATGACTTCACTTCTCCTTACTTATGTGAACAGGAATAATAATTTGCCTAATAATCTCTTGTAAATACTTGTTGAATTTAAACAACATGGCAACATAAAGACAGCAACTCACTGGGGTTTAGTACAATGTCTGTAACTAAATAAATATCTGTTGTGTGATTACATAAGTGAAGAAATAAATAGCTATACTGAGGGATAACAAATACATATTATATTTGGTCTGCTGCCTGGTGAATAATAATTGCTAAAAATATATTTCTTTTTCCTCTTATTCTTTCTGTACAATCTCATGATGCTCAGAAAATCTCAAGTTGTGGCAGGATTCCATGTGCATGACTGCTACTAACCTGAAGAATAATGAACACCTCTGAGCAAACAATGAACTTTTTGAAAGCCTCTTCAGTGGTCTCTTTTCTCTTTTACACAATGTTCTCACAGTATGTGTTTATGTGTAAAGAAATAGTGATCTATCAGGTCTGTACATTTTGAAGAACATTGTTTTGAGTGCCGTGAGGGCTTACAGTACAGAAAAGAATAAAGTTAATCTTAAAAAAAAAAAAAGAATAGAGGAAGCAAAACAATCTTCGTCCTCCAAAAGCACTATTGAAGGAAAAATACAACCAAATGTGGCTTCATTGTGCCAAACGGAATGCCAGAAAAACAGACATATCTGGAATCATGTGGACTCAGTTTGAAGAGATTAAGGGATACAATATTGCCTTCATCCTAATAAATACGATATGGATATATTAAGTGAATGGTATGGTACAAGCTATTTTACATAAGACATTTTATTTGATCCTCATGGTTATCAGGAGCAAGTATTATCCTCTTATAGATCATAAAACCAGAGCAGAGAGAGGTTAAATAATTTCACATGGTCACACATTCAGCAGAACCAAGTTAGAGGTTAAACTCCGTAACTAGGCCATATCCATCAGATTCCATAGAAATCTCAAAAAAACAAAGTAGATGCTTTCAGTTAAGTATCAGGGAAAACACGCTTCAAATTTATGTACAAATTATGGAATTGTTTTACAAACTGGGATTCTGGAAGTAAGGCACCCTGCATGACTGATTGGTGGAAGCAATGTCTCCATGTTATCAAGGATCTAGTATTTTTTTGTTGTTGAATTGCCGAAGTATTTTTTTTTAAAGATGTATTTATTTATTTGAAAGATGAGTTACAGAGAGGCAGAGGCAAAAAGAGAGAGAGAGAGAGAGAGAGAGGGAGAGCGCGTGCTTCCACCCACTGGTTCAGTCCCCAAATGGATTCAATGACCAGAGCAGGGACAGGATGAAGCCAGGAATCAGGAGTTTCTTCAGGGTCTCCCATGTGGGTGCAGGGTCCCAGGTACTAGGACCATCTTTTACTGCTTTTCCAAGCCATAGCAGAGAGCTGGATTGGAAGTGGAGCAACCAGAACTTGAACTGGTGCCCATATGGGATGCCCACACTGCAGGTGGCAGCTTAATATGCTACACCACAGTGCCGGCACAAATGAATTATTTTTTAAGATTTATTTTAGTTATTTGAATGACAGAGTTACAGAGAGAAGTGGAGACAGAGAGAAAGGTCCTCTATCTGCTGGTTAACTCCCCAGATGGCCGCAATGGCTGGAGCTGTGCCAATCTGAAGCCAGGAGCCAGGAGATTCTTCCGGGTCTCCCATGTGGGTGCAGGGTCCCAAGGACTTGGACCATCTTCTACCGCTTTCCCAGGCCTCAGCAGAGAGCTGAATAGGAAGAGGAGCAGCCGGGACTAGAACTGCGTCCATATGGAATGCCGGTGCTTCAGGCCAGGGCTTTAACCTGATGTACCACAGCGCTGGTCCCTCAAACTATTTTTAATAGTCTTTATTTTACATCAGTTTTAGATTACCATCAACATGAAAGGAATATATAGAGATTTCCTACATATTCCTGGCCCCCCACAGACATGGCCGCCCCTGTTATGAATATCCTCTATGAGAGTCATACATTTGCTGTAACAGGTGAGCCTGAATTAGTGCATTATTATGCAAAGTCAATATTTTTTTTTTTACTCTGAGTATTGTACATTCTGTGGGTGAGTTTGCACAAATGTCTAATCACTAGTGCCCATAGCTGTAGTGTCAGAGTACTGTCCAAATTCTCTTTACCTATTCGTCCTAACCCCCACCTTTAACCTTTGGCAATGGATAATTTTTTATTTTCTCCATGATTCTGGAGAACAGAAACATAACATACACATTTGGAGTCAAAGAGTATGTGGCATTATCAGGTTAACTTCTTTCACTTTATATAACATACAGTTAAAATTCATCCATTCCTTTTTTTTTTTTTTTGAAAGGCAGAGTGGACAGTGTGAGAGAGAGAGAGACAGAGAGAAAGGTCTTCCTTTTCCGTTGGCTCACCCCTCAATGGCCGCTGCGGCCGGCGCACTGCAGTGATCCGAAGCCAGGAGCTATGTGCTTCTCCTGCTCTCCCATGCGGGTGCAGGGCCCAGGGACTTGGGCCATCCTCCACTGCCTTCCCGGGCCATAGCAGAGAGCTGGCCTGGAAGAGGAACAACTGGGACAGAATCCGGTGCCCTGACTGGAACTAGAACCCGGGGTGCCGGCACCGCAGGAGGAGAATTAGCCTAGTGAGTCATGGCGTGGCCCGATTCATCCATTCTTTGCATGGCCTGATTACACCTTTCTTCTTAGCAGTGAGTGGCATTCTCTGGATGTACCTGTGTTTGTTTATCCAAGCAACTGCTGAAGGACATCTTGGTTGCTTCCAAGTTTTGGCAGTTATGAATAAAGCTGTGATAAATATCTGTGTGCTCATTTTATTGGGGAAACACATGTTTAGTTCCCTTGGGTAGATAATAATGAGTACAATTGCTGAATTGTATGCTGGGAGTATGTTTACCTTTCTAGGAAACCACCAAACTGTCCTGAGCACTGGCTGTATCATTTTGTATCTCCCCTAGCAATGAGTGAGAGTTCCTATTGCACCAAATTGTCAACTGAAGTTGTTTTCAATGTTCCAAATGTTGGCCGATCTAGTAGGTGTATAGTGCGTCTTGTTTTGTGACTGGTAAAGTATTTGGCTATTTTTTTTTTAAATTAAGTTCTTTTCTTATTATTGAGTTTAAAAGTTCTTTACTTTGAATAGCAGTCCTTTATCAAATGTGTCTTTGCAAATATTTTCTAAGAGTCATTGTTTGTGTTCTATTTCTCTTCCTGTTTTTTAAAAAAAGATTTATTTGTTTAATTGAAAGACAGAATTACAGAGACAGAAAGAGAGACAGATCTTCCATCTGTGGCTCATTCTCAAGTGGCCACAATGGCTGGGGATAGGCCAAGCAGAAACCAGTAGCCAGGAGCTTGGTCCAGGTCTCCCACATGGGTGGCAGGAGCCCATCTTCCACAGTTTTTTCCTAGATACCTTAGCAGAGAGGTGGATCTGAAGTAGAGCAGCCAGGTCCAAACGTGCCCATATGGAATGCCAGTATCACAGGCAGCAGCCAACCTGCCATGCTAAAATGCCAGCCCCTGTCTTCTTTCTCTTGACGCTGTATTTCTTAGAGCAGAAATTTTAATTTTATAAAATATAGCTTATATATTATTTCTTTCATAGGTTATGCCTTTTATGTTGTAGAGACAAACCATTCCAATGGCCATCTAAGCTTTTTCCTATGTTAATTTCTAGGAGTTTTACAGTTCATCATGTTATACATAGGTGTTTGATTCATTTTGAGTTAATTTTGTGAAAATTGTGCCTGGGTTCTGTTTTGTCAGTGGACAGGCATTTGTTTCAGTGTCATTCATTGAAAATCCTTGTTCTATTGTACTGCTTTCACTTCTTTGTCAAAGATCAGTGACTAAATTTAAGTGAGAATATTTGAGTTTTTATTCTGTTTTGATACATGTTTATATTCTTTCACCAATGCCACAAAGGCTTGATTACTTTTTTTTTTTTTTTTACAGGCAGAGTGGATAGTGAGAGAGAGAGACAGAGAGAAAGATCTTCCTTTTTTTTTTTTTTTTTTTTTGCCGTTGGTTCACCCTCCAATGGCCGCTGCGGCCGGCGCGTCGTCGTCGCGCTGATCCGAAGCCAGGAGCCAGGTGCTTCTCCTGGTCTCCCATGGGGTGCAGGGCCCAAGCACTTGGGCCATCCTCCACTGCCTTCCCGGGCCATAGCAGAGAGCTGGCCTGGAAGAGGGGCAACCGGGATAGAATCCGGCGCCCCAACCGGGACTAGAACCCGGTGTGCCAGCGCCACAAGGCGGAGGATTAGCCTGTTAAGCCACGGCGCCGGCCTGTTTTTTTTTAAACTGAGTTTGTAGGAGGTTTCATATCAACAATCATTACTAAAAGTTCTGAGAGAGAGACAGAGAAGGGAAAATACCACTGAGTACATTTTCATGTCAAAAGGATAAAGGCATTTGAACATCTTAGTTTTAGATATCCGAAGTAGTTTCTGAAAATGTGGCTGAAGAAGACTTCCTGTCAAATCAAAGGTATAAAGAAACATGGATGTCTACAACTATATCAGTAGTTGTAGAACTCATAAGTTTAATCATATACTTTAGAAAAGAAATACAAATGAGATCAACCATATAAAGTTTCACTAGGCCGTTGAGCAACAGGGTAAAAGTCTAGGAAGAGTGAGATTGTTAAATTTTGGGAAAGTTGGAATGATAAGCATATTACAAGTTGAGGATCCCATTCCCTAGATTCAAAATCTGAATGTCTTGGATATTTGGTTTTGGATTTTGGATTGGGGATGCTTAACAGGTTAAGTCTATACAAACTTTTCAAAATCAGAAAATGTCCACATTCTGAAAACCTCTGATATATGGAATATTTCTGATTCAAATATTTTGGATAGGTAATTCTCATCCAGTATTTAATGTGTACTACCTGGAGACAGCAATATTTCTTCTGGGTTATAAGTAAGTATTTCAATAAGGTATTCCACAATTACAAATAGATTGGGTATCATAAAGATACAGACATGTCTGTGCTTGAGTTCTCATGATGTAATTTCCCAGCTGCATTTTATTGGACAGGAAACAATAGATCTTCCCTATACATCCTCATTTATGCAACATTAATAATAATAATGGCAGTTGCCTTACACTGTTGTAATATTGAATAAGATGCTATAAACAATGCTTGGTAAAATGACTGACACACATAAACTCAAAATATTAACTACTAATTTGGTTTAGATCAATCAAATTTTAGACTTCTAAAATTTTATGTAATTGTATTATGCGAAGCCATCTATCTGCTTGCTATTTCTCTCTGATATTCTGCTTAAATTACTGCTACTTAGTGTCATTGTTCCTATCTCTGAAGAATTAAAAGAGGAGTGATAGGAACAAGAATAAACAAGTTGTTTTGCATTCTTATAAACAGGCTTTTATCTTTGGTTTGCTTTCCTGTTCCAGGCATGTGTTTATTTGCATAAAGACAGAAATAAAAGCTAAGGGGGCAGCATGCCATGTAATCAGAGGAAAACTTGGCATGGCTTTGAAATTTTATGATCAAAGTAATGGGGATGCACGTTAAGGGTGCCCAAGAATATCTGCTTTTGTGAAGAGCTAATGATGGGTTACACATCATGTTAAAGGGCTTTAATTTAATTGTACAATAAAATTAACTAAAGAGAGATCCAACATAACATGTTCAAATGTACCTGCTCTCATTTCTTTCTTTTTTTTTTTTAAATTTTTTTTTCTTTTTTATTTATTTATTTATTTTTTTATTTTTTGACAGGCAGAGTGGACAGTGA
The DNA here is from genome assembly GCF_033115175.1 of Lepus europaeus. Lineage (NCBI taxonomy): Eukaryota > Metazoa > Chordata > Mammalia > Lagomorpha > Leporidae > Lepus > Lepus europaeus. The sequence goes on along the minus strand of NC_084842.1, from coordinate 77,009,430 downwards.
GAGAGAGACAGAGAGAAAGGTCTTCCTTTTGCCGTTGGTTCACCCTCCAATGGCCGCCGCGGTAGCGCGCTGCGGCCGGCGCACCGCGCTGTTCCGATGGCAGGAGCCAGGTGCTTATCCTGGTCTCCCCTGGGGTGCAGAGCCCAAACACTTGGGCCATCCTCCACTGCACTCCCTGGCCACAGCAGAGAGCTGGCCTGGAAGAGGGGCAACCGGGACAGGATCGGTGCCCCGACCGGGACTAGAACCCGGTGTGCCGGCGCCGCAAGGCGGAGGATTAGCCTGTTGAGCCACGGCGCCGGCCATCATTTATTTCTTATACGATGTTATTACCACTAGTGACTCTCAAATATCATCAGATTCGCATACCTAATGAAGAGATCAATAATTCAGAATCATCACCACACAAAAGAACTTTGGGAATCACACATATCTGAGTCCTCTATGTGTCTCCTCCCATTTTCATCACCTTGAACAAGCAGCTTAACAACAGTGAAAATCCACTTCTCCATCTGATAAATGGGTGGAAAACATAGATCCCCATATTTTCCAAGGCATTGTGAGGGGAGTTCAAAAAGTTGTGGAGGGACCTGTGTGGTGGTGTAGAGGATTAAGCTTCTCCTTATCACATCAGCATCCCATATGAGCACCCATTTGAGAACAGGCTTCTCCACTTGCAATCCAGCTTCCTGCCAATGAAGTTGGGAAGCAACAGAGGATGGCCCAATTACTTGGGCCCCTGCACCCATTTGGGATATCCAGATGAAGTTTCAGGTCCTAACTTTGGCCTGGCCCAGCTCTGACTGTTGCAGCCATTTGGGAAGTGAAGCAGCAGCCCGATCTCTCTCTCTCTCTCTCTCTCTCTCTCTCTCTCTCTGCCTCTCCTTCTTTCTCTGTAACTCTCTCTTTCAATAAATAAATAAATCTTTTTAAAAATATTGGAAAAATGGAATGAAAAATAACTTTATTTTGGTACAAAAGTGCTTAAAATCTGTGAATGGTCATAGATTTTCTATGACTTTTTTGAAGAATGCTTACATATATAAAACATAGCACATATTAGGTGCACAATAGCCACATGCTTTATTTTTCACGTATTTATTTATGTATATTGCTTGTTAAACCAGGGAATTACGGTAGTTGAAATGATTAGTTCTAACTTAAATAACACATATATAATAACTTTTTTAAAGAAAAAAAAAGAGGAGGCTGGCGCCATGGCTCACTTGGCTAATCTGTCTGTGGCGCCGGCACCCCGGGTTCTAGTCCCGATTGGGGCACTGGGTACTAGTCCTGCTTGCTCCTCTTCCAGTCCAGCTCTCTGCTGTGGCCTGGGAGGGCAGTGGAGAATGGCCCAAGTGCTTGGGTCCATGCACCCGCATGGGAGACCAGGAGGAAGTACCCGGCTCCTGGCTTCGGATGGGTGCAGCGTGCCGGCAGTAGCAGCCATTAGGAGAAGACATTTCTCTCTGTCTCTCTCTCACTGTCTATAACTCGACTTAGAACACAAAACAGAGACAGGAATGAGACTAAAGTAAAAGCACGGAATTTAAAATTTTCTTCATATTTTCTTATTGTGAACCAGTTTCAAATTCGTCTATGGTTTCTAGTGCCAAAAGTAAAAAGGAAACATGATCTGTGCAATAATTCCCCAAGCCCATTATGTAAAATAAAACAGCTAGTGAGCAAAAGCAAAATCTCTACTGGTTACCCAAACTGATGCTTGTGAGGCTGCTGAGGGAGTGAAAGAGCCGGAAACGGCTGTCTCCATCCTGCCTTGTTCCCCCTACGTTGCCATGCTGGCCTGGGGCCACTTCCATACAGCTCTCAATTTCCCTAGCTGGAGCCTTATTCATGCCTTATTTAGATCCCTTATATTCTTCCCAGAACTTAGTATCTCTTCCTGCTTTGATTCACTTTCCCTAGGTTACACTGAAGCAAAACCTGCCTCCCCTACCTTAACACCTTACAAACCAGCCTGTGTCTCACTTTCCTTGCATGGAGGCTGCTGGCTGTGGTCTGCAACTCTGGGTCAGCTGTCACTTCCTCCTGGGGTCCAGCCTGAAGGGTCAGTCTGACCTGCAATGCACCATTTTTGAGGCAAAGAGAAAGGCAAGGAAGCTGCTGGAAACAAGCAGAAGCTTGACAGCTTCTATTGGGAGTTGTCACCTAAAATCCTACAAGTGGCCCACCCTGACAAGGGAGAGGTGTGTGTGCTCCTCCACTAGGGCCAGGAGAGGGCTGTGCATGGGGCCCTGTGTGGTGGAGCATGCCTCTTACAGAAAGGGAGCGGGTGAGAAGTGACACCCTCTGCATTCTTTATGCTCTCCAAGGTTCTCAATAAGAATGAGTCACCTGCTGTCTCCTGTAATAGCTTTTTGGTGGATCTTTGCCCTGTTAGGGGAGAAGGAAAACAGCAACTAAGAGGAGGCAACAATTGTCAGAGACAAGACCTTAGCCCTAAATAAAAACATTTGCAAAATAAGCAGTCATAAACTTTTTAAACCATGTAAACAAATGTTTCAGGTATGTGTATAGTTGTTTGATAAGTGCCCTTTTAATATTTTTAATATCCTTTTCATTTTATAAATTACGTTAACCATAATCCCATGCTGCTTGACATTATCAAAGAAAGGTGTACTTTTCTAAGACTAGGTTATCAATTGGGTTTTCTTTACTACTAAGCTTATAGGAAGGTGTTTCAAAAAGTAAGTGGGGAAACGGAATTAAAATATAAATTTGATGCAAAATAATTGAAATTCATGAATTGTTCTTTTTCATAATTTGCATTTTCATGAACTTTTTGAAGGCCTTTATACAATTCTTTAGGTCATCATTCTTTTTGTTCCCTTTTTTTTGTTTACTTTTATTTTCTTAAAGGGTTTATTTATTTATTTGAAAGGCAAAGTTACAGAGAAAGAGAGGAAAAGACAGACAGAGAGAGAGAGAGATCTTTCATCTGCTGATTCATTCCCCAAATAGCTGCAATGGCTGGAGCTGGACCAGACCAAAACCAGAATCCAGGACTGTTTTCCAAGCCTTCCACACTGATGGCAAGGTCCCAAGCACTTGGGCCATTCTCCACTGCTTTCCCAGGCACATTAGAAGGGAGCCAGATTGGAAGTGGAGAAGCCATGTCTCAAACCGGCACCTATATGGGATGCTTGTGTTGCAGACAGTGACTTTACGTGCTATGCCACAATGCCAATTTATTTACTTTTTAAAACATTAGAAAAAATGTTTGATCTTCCTCTATCCTCCCTGCCTATTGTGATTACTATTATATGTTAAGACTGAAAGGGTTTCTTTCTTTTTTTTTTTTTTTAGCTTACATGTAGAAGGGTGACTTTGTAGCAGACTATCACTCTTTTTAAAGAATCGACAGTATTAATTTGTTTTGGTAAACATTGTCCATAATTCTTTTCATTAGTCCTCTATACCATTTCTTTTGAATATTACTATTTTTTACTACTGTAATTTCATTATGTGTTTGTCAAATTCTTTGGAGAAATTCTAAAAATTCACATATTGTGTCAAATATTTTATTTTTAATTCCCTAAATAAATAGCACTATTAACCCTCCAGGAAAATGGCAAATTTCATTGTCTTGAGAGTCAGTTTTCTAAATGTTATTCATTTTAATTTTTATTAATCTGTAAATGAAAGAAGCATATTTCAAGTTGCTGATGAGTTGTTTCTTCATTATGTTTGTTTTATATATATATGTATATATATATATATATATATGAACAAATACATGCTTACATTTAATTTATTCTGAATGCCTCACCATGTCCTTAGTACAATATTCCACAGGAGCTTGTACTTAAAATATTAGCCAATATCTATATTGCCATAGATAGACACTTCATACATGTCAATGTTCAATACATATCAATCTTCACAATAGTTTTAAGAGTAGATATAATGAGTTTAATTCTACAGAGAATGAAACAGAAATATGCTATGTTGAGTAAATTGTGAATGTTCTTATTAATACATTTTACCATCTATTTGAAATGTATGTAGTCTAAGTAGATACCACAAGTTCTTTCAAATTTCATTAGTATGGTAAATTGTACCTTTTATTGGAGAGGCAGACAGAGAGAGACAGACAAAAAAACAGAGCTCTGATTAGCTGATTCACTCCCCAGATTTATAGGACAGAAATTATTACTCGCTGCAGAAAATTATTATTTGACTTCTTCTGTTCTAATTAATTATGCTGTCGTTTTTGTAATTGTGATGCCAAATAATTCTGATTTTAAATAACACTTGTGATTCTAAGTCTTATTTCTTTTCTTTTATGTTGTTTGATTAATATACTTCCAATATTTCACCATTAAATATCATTCTGGACCTTGATTTAAGACATTTTTATTATTGAATAATGTGAAGTAAATATATAAATTTTTCAAATATAAATTTATTTTATTAGAAAGGTATATTTAAATTTATGGAAGTTTTGAATCAGCAAAACAGATACAGATTAATTGATTTTCATTTTATATAGAATATGATACACATTTTTGATGATTGGACTGCAACTTCAGTTGAAGAGTTTTGTTCTTTTATAACATTATCATTTCTTTTCCATCTGGGTTTGCATACCATTCTGTTTTTGTATAACTGCATTTCTTCCCATCTGGGCAAGGATGATGTCTCTAAACTCTTCTTTTGGACAAGTCTGTAGACTACAGGACTGTAGACAAGCCTGCAGACATGTATAGCACTGTACACGTTTGAATGTAAGGATGGCATTGTTAGCCAAAAACACTCCCATTTGACAGCGGATTTAAGATAGTAGTAAAGCATGGTGAAAGGAGGGGTTGGATAATATGCAGTGGAGAAAATCTGTCAGCTAATTTTACATCTATGTTACCACTAGTGCTCATGTGGTAGATACTAAACAATAAGTGGTTCTGCACAGTCTGATTCATGAGAGTTGACACCCACATGACTAGCATACTACTTGTTTATAGTAATAAGATTCATTCAACTTGACACAGTAAATTCAGCAGAATTATTGGGAGACATTTCTGAAATATTTAAGTTCATAAGATCTAAAACACATAATGTTTGAGAGGTCTAAACCTCTTCCTGAATGCCTTCTGTTTTCCAACCGTGGTCAAGTCCTCACCTGGAGCTCTCTGTGCTGGAAAAGTTGGAGCAGATCTGGCTGGGTTCTGGCCACCAAAACATGACAGTGCACATTTTCCACTGGAGTTCACTTTCAATTCCACTCTGTGCAATAAAACCAAATGTTTATAAAATGGGATGGGGAGAGAACCAGAAAATTTCAGGTTTCATATGATCATCTTTTATTTTAAAATATTTATTTATTTATTTGAAAGGAAGAGAGAATGAGACGGCTCCCATTCATTAAATCTCAAATACCTGCAATGGCTGATCTAGATCAGAGGTGAGGCCATAAACCTAAAATTGAAAACAAGTCTCTTAACATGGGTGGCAGGGACCCACTACTTGATTAGTCACTTCTATCTCCCGGAATATGTATTGTTAAGAAGCTGGAGTCAGAAGTTGGAAGCAATTATTGAAGCCAGGAATTTTGATATATGTTGCAGACATCTTAACTGGTGTCTTAACTGTTAGGCTAAATGGCCAGTCTTCTCTTCTGATCATAATTGTGTCATACATTCTTTTTTTTTTTTTTTTTTTTTTGGACAGGCAGAGTGGACAGTAAGAGAGCGAGACAGAGAAAGGTCTTCTTTACCGTTGGTTCATACTCCAATGGCTGCCGCAGCCGGCGCTCCGCGGCCGGCACACCACACTGATCCGAAGCCAGGAGCCAGGTGCTTCTCCTGTTCTCCCATGGGGTGCAGGGCCCAAGCACTTGGGCCATCCTCCACTGTCTTCCCGGGCCACAGCAGAGAGCTGGACTGGAAGGGGAGCAACGGGACAGAATCTGGTGACCCGACTGGGACTAGAACCCAGGGTGCCGGCGCCGCAAGGCGGAGGATTAGCCTATTGAGCCGCGCCACCGGCGTGTCATACATTCTAATAGCTATAAAATACTTCTACACTCACCTAGAATAGGTTAATATATGATAAATTGTCAAAATATATGTAAAAGAACCACATCATTGAGGACGGGTGTAGCACAATGAAGAGTGTAGATTGTACTTTAACTATAAACCTGTGACACAGAAAGTTATTTGAGCATTTACCCCTATTGAATTCCCATCCTAGTCCTTATTATGTTCAGAGTTATCATTTGTCTGGTATGTCCTGTGACAGTTCTATTGATGCATGGTTTCTAAACACAACTTTCTTCCTAGTCTATTCACAATCACCACCAAGCCTCTGACTATTTCTACAATAATTGCATCCTTCACCTTCAATGGCGGTTTCTCTTCCACTGGTGCCAAATTCTTTACTCATTTCTCCAATGACATACTGATTTTTCTAGTGTTTTAGAAGGTCTAATCTCAAGAAATTTAAGATACTTTGGTCTGAGACAATATCAGATGACAATAAAATTAAAACCTTTAAAATATTTTCCTCTATTCTATCATAATAAATTCCATTTTCAGGAAAAGCTTAATTATCTTGATAGTATCTGCAATGCAGATGTGTTTTATGTCTAACTTCTATACTCCTGATATCTCATGTCTCTGAATATCTGCTATAAGTACTAATACCTTTCCTGTGTTTCGATTATTAATTAATATGTCTCAAATCCCAATTTGAAGTTAAAATTTTTCTTTCTGTAGTTTTCACAATGGCCTCAAGTCTTCAAACAAGAAGGCATAGTGGTCCACTGGGATATTCCAGTATGCACAAAGTACCAGTTGAAACCCACTGCCCTTAGCAATAGCATACTGTGTTTTTATTTGCCTTCTCTGTTTAAAGATCTTTGAAAGAATTACTGCCTTCAAGAAATACCCTGAAGGATACATAAATCCATATATCCATTTATAGGCATTGATAGAGTAGCTGGCTCCACAAAGGTGAATAAGGGAAGCAACCCTGTTAGAGCCATGTTTAAACTGATGATACCAAGCTTCCATGTTCAAGGAATATAATTTAAAGAATGTAATCATAGAAATGATCTCGCCTGATCTTTACAAGAGCACAGACAATTGTACTTCATTTTACAGGAGAAAATTTAAGTAAGGCTAAAAGAAACTAAATGACTTGCCTGCAGTTACACTGCAAGTGAGTGTAACAACTGCATTTTCCCCTTGAGCTTTCTCCCTATATAAGTAGTTAAATTTCCAGACTGTACTTTTAGACATTGGGCATGGTTATCATTCTCTGGACAGGTTTACATGCTTTTCATTTGAAGCCATGTATATTATATATATGAAGCCTGTACTTCCAATGTAGCTTCCTGCTAATACACCCATGGGGAGCAACACATGATGACCTCATGGGTATCTGCCACCCCTCTGGGAGACCTGGATGGACTTTCTGGCTTCTGGCTTTGGTCGGGCCCATCTCTGCCTGTTGTGGGCGTTTGGAGAGTGAACTAGCAGGTGGAAGATTCTCTCTCTCTGACAGAAAGAGACAGGTGTGTGTGGGAAGAGACAGAGAGAAAGAGAGAGAGAGCAAGAGCGATTGACTCAATACAGGTCTCCCGCATGAGTGGCAGAAACCCAATTACTTGAATCATCACACTGCTTCCCAGTGTTCACTTTAGTGGAAAATGGTTACAGGAGCTGGAAGCAGGTAACTAAGTGGTCTTCCGATTTGAGTTACAGATGTCTTAATCACTAAATAAGCACACACATACAGTTACATATTTCCCCTTAAAAATGTATTTCTTCTTTCATGTTGTCAATCTTCTCCTAGAAGCCTGGGAATTTAACAAATCTTACCTCGCCCCATACTACCACACACAACTCACGTGCTCTTATCACATTTTAATGACTCTCCTCCTAATATATATATATATATATATATATATATATATACACATAATACATAATATCTATACATCCATTACCCAAGTTCTTAGTCTTCTACCTCCTTGCAGGAATCACTATACTGTCTTTCCAACTAGTCTAATTTTCAAAGATACCCTGACACCTGCGAAGCATGGTCAAAGCCCAGTAAAATGAATAGAAGACCCACTATGAACTGGCCTCTTTCTTCTCCAGGTATTCAACATTTCCTAGTACCTGGTTCATATTCTAGGCTTTAAAATCTCTGAATTGACTTCATTTCTTTCAGTTCACCTTGTTCTTTCTTATATCAAACCTTTCTGCATGGTGCTTTCAGTTGGAGAAAATTTCTTCATCTTCTTCATATGCCTCCTCCCACTTTGTTCAGGCCTTGCCTTCATCATGAACTCTTTCCTAATACCTCCAATTACGATGCAAAGTACACTACTTGGCATTGCTACAAGATCACAATGCAATGTGCATGAATCCATTCCTGCACTTAGGTCTTTAGAATTTTATTACTAATTAATTGACATAATGTATTTGCCTCCTTACAGAAAATTAAATGTTCATGTCAGACATATTGTCTGTTTATACTCTCTCTCCTAATTAAACTGTAAATATCTTAACAAGATTATTTTTACTCCTTACTTTGTGTAACACATTAAAGGAGCTTCTTTCTGGAGATAACGTCTAACCACATATTTATTTGCTATTTATCTGTCTCATTATATAATCAGTAAACAAATAATAGTAGTGTATGTGTATATATATATATGTAATCTGTGAATATATACACTGCCAATATATGAAAATGTGAGTATGAACATAGACATACACAATGATATATACATAAATTCTTTATACAAACAAATATGTGTATATGATATATATGAAATATATGCATATATGTATATTTCTGTTTTATTTCAACTATTCTCAATGAGAGAATCCCTTGTTCTTTGGATTTGGGGCATGGAATATTGTAGAAATATAAATATTCAAATATAAATAGAAATATTCAAACCGGTGCCGCGGCTCAATAGGCTAATCCTCTGCCTTGCGGCGCCGGTACCCTGGGTTCTAGTCCCAGTCGGGGTGCTGGATTCTGTCCTGGTTGCCCCTCTTCCAGTCCAGCTCTCTGCTGTGGCCCGGGAGTGCAGTGGAGGATGGCCCAAGTCCTTAGGCCCTGCACCCGCATGAGAGACCAGGAGAAGCACCTGGCTCCCAGCTTCAGATCAGTGTGGTGCACTGGCCACAACGCGCCAGCAGCAGCCGCCATTGGGGGGTGAACCAACGGCAAAGGAAGAGCTTTCTCTCTTTCGCTTTCTCTGTCACTGGCCACTCTGTCTGTCAAAAAATAAAAATAAATAAAAAAATTCAATATCTGATATTAAAATCCAAGGCCTATGGTACAGAATATGCCTCTGTTGGTCAGTGAAGGTATGTGAGCTGAGCATGCATTATGACAGGAGGATGGCGAGTCTGCTGCCCTTGCATCTTGGCTCTGCTGTGACTAGGATAATGTCTACAATTGTGTATTGAGGTCAATTGACTCACAAAGGTGCCGTGTTTTCCCTAACATCTCCCCACATCATGTACATCTTCTAATAGTGTAAATGAAATGAAGAAGCCTAGGAAGGCCAAATAATTAGAAAAATTCTTATAATTCATAAAGGCTGTCCATTGAGAGAGATGAATTCATAAAATTAAAATGAAATGTATTTCTAATATTGTACATAATTGCTACATACTCTACATGCATATTCATGGGTATTTTAAAATGCAGATTAAATAAGTAATGATGATTCAGATACTTAATATTATTCAGACATATTTGTGTATTGCTAAACAAAGGGGATGAAATATTTAATATCTTGGAATATTTGTTGAGCTTTTGAGCGGGCCGTGAATACATAGTTCTTTCTTCCACTTAAAAGGCATTGGGACTAGCACTGTGGCATAGAAGGTTAAACCTCCCCCTGTGGTATAGAAGCTTAAGCCTCCCATATGGGTGCTGGTTTGAGTCCCAGCTGCTTCACTTCTGATCCAGCTCTTTGCTAATATGCTTGAGAAAGCAGCAGAAGATGGCCCAAGTATTTGGGCCACGGCACTCATGTAGGAAACCCAGAAGCTGGGGCTCTTGGCCTCAGCCTAGCAAAGCCCTGGCTGTTGTGGCCATTTGGGGAGTAAACCAGTAGATGGAAGGTCTCTCTCTCTCTCTCTCTCTCTCTCTCTCTCTCTCTCTCCTCTTCTCCTTCTCTGTAACTCTTTCAAACAAATAAATAAATATTTTTCAAAAAAATAAAGGCATATAGGCTTCTACTATCTGAAATCTTGCAATCACATTTTTGGGAAATAATTATAATTAGATAATCAGAGAAATATACGCACATACAATTGAGAACAGATACTCAATACTTATGCATTCATTTGCATGCTCACAACACACACACATACACACACATATAAAGGGAGAGAAAGAGAAATAGAAAGAGAGACAGAGAGACTGAGAGACATTTTAAAAAGCTCATGGCGACTGGCGCCTTAGCTTAACAGGCTAATCCTCCGCCTTGCGGCGCTGGCACACCGGGTTCTAGTCCCGGTTGGGGTGCCGGATTCTATCCCGGTTGTCCCTCTTCCAGGCCAGCTCTCTGCTATGGCCCGGGAAGGCAGTGGAGGATGGCCAAAGTCCTTGGGCCCTGCACCCGCATGGGAGACCAGGAGAAGCACCTGGCTCCTGGCTTCGGATTAGCGAGATGCGCCGGCCGCAGTGGCCATTGGAGGGTGAACCAATGGCAAAAAGGAAGACCTTTCTCTCTGTCTCTCTCTCTCTCTCTCACTATCCACTCTGCCTGTCAAAAAAAAAAAAAAAGAAAAAAAACTCATGGTAGGTAAAATTGAAAAGTAATAAAGGGACTACAGTAAAATCTATATCAACAAAATCTTAAATAATACAGTCTTAATCTTCTAGGAAGTCAGTCTGGAGATTCCTCAGAAACCTAAACATAACCCTACCATACAACCCAGCCATCCCACTACTTGGGATTTACCCAAAGGAAATTAATTTGGCTAATAAAAAAGCCATCTGCACATTAATGTTTATTGCAGCTCAATTCACAATAGCTAAGACCTGGAACCAACCCAAATGCCCATCAACAGTAGACTGGATAAAGAAATTATGGGACATGTACTCCATAGAATACTATACAGCAGTAAGAAACAACGAAACCCAGTCATTTGCAACAAGATGGAGCAATCTGGAAAACATCATGCTGAGTGAATTAAGCCAGTCCCAAAGAGAAAAATATCATTTGTTTTCCCTGATCGGTGACAACTGAGCGCCAAAGGGGAAACCTGTTAAGTGAAATGGACACTATAAGCAACAATGAACTGATCAGCTCCTGTCCTGACTTTAGATGTACAATGTAATACTTTATCCTTTTTAGTATTTGTTGTTGTTGTTGTTGTTCTAGTACTATTGGTTGAACTCAGTAATTAACACACAGTTATTCTTAGGTGTTTAAATTTTAACAGAAAAGTGATCCCTGTTAAATCTAAAAGTGGAAAAAGAGAGGGAGGAGATGAACAATTTGGAACATGCTCAATCGGACTGGCCGCAAATGGTGGAGTTAGAAATGTGCCAGGGGATTCCAACACAATCCCATCAAGATGGCATGTACCAATGCCATCGCACTAGTCCAAGTGATCAATTTCAGCTCACAATTGATAGCTCTGATAGGTCTAAGAGTCAAAGAGATCACACAAACAAGACAAGTATCTGCTAATACTAACTGATAGAATCAAAAAGGGAGAGAAAGATCCAACATGGGAAGCGGGATACACAGCAGACTCATAGAATGGCAGGCGTCCTAAACAACACTCTGGCCTCAGAATCAGCCCTCAAGGCATTCGGATCTGGCGGAAGAGCCCATGAGAGTATAGCAGGCATGGAAAGCCAAGATATCATGGAAAAAAAAAAAAAGACCTAAATGAATGATCTCTGTGAGTGAGATCCCAGTGGAAAGAACGGGGCCATCAAAGAAGGAGGTACCCTTCTCCGAAGGGAGGAGAGAACTTCCACTTTGACTATGACCCTATCGGAATAAGATCAAAGTCAGCGAACTCTAAAGGCTTCCATAGCCCTGGCAACTCATGACTAGAGCCTAGGGAGATTACTGACGCCATGAACAGGAGTGTCAAATTGTTAAATCAGCAACAGGAGTCACTGTGTACTTACACCCCATGTGGGATCTGTCCCTAATGTGTCGTCTAAAGCCAAGTGATGCTATGACTGGTACTGAAACAGTATTTTTATACTTTGCATTTCTGTGTGGGCGCAGACTGATGAGGTCTTTGCTAATTATATACTGAATCGATCTTCTGTATATAAAGAGAATTGGAAATGAAAAAAAAAAACAACCTGGTGTTAAAATGGAAATGGCATAGAAAATTAATTAATTTGAAAAAAAATTATGTAGGATCTCTGTCTTTAATGTGCTGTACATTGCTATTTAATGCTATAATTAGTAATCCAATGGTAGTTTTTTCACTTAATGTTGCTATATGGGCAAAATGTTGAAATCTTTACCTAATATATACTAAACTGATCTTCTGTATACAAAGAGAATTAAAAATGAATCTTTACATGAATGGAAGAGGAAAGGGAGCGGGAAAGGGGAGGGTTGCGGGCGGGAGGGAAGTTATGGGAGGAGGGAAGCCATTGTAACCCATAAGCTATACTTTGGAAATTTATATTCATTAAATAAGTTTAATAAAAAAAAAATTAACATTGAAAAAAAAAAGAAAAGTAAATTTATTTTGTTAGATAAAATTTGGAAATTCAAACATAATGGGTCAAAATTTTATGAAAAATGTGAATTATGAAAACAGTATGCATTCATGGATTTCAAAAACATTTGCACCAGAGCAAATTTATTTTTAAAATTTTATTTTATTAGTTTACTTGAAAGATACAGACATAGTATTTGAAAGTGAGAGTGAGAGCAAAAGTAAGAGGGAGAGGTCTTCCATATGCTGGTTCAAACCCCCAGTGCTTGTTGCAGATAGGGGTAGGCCAGGTCGAAGCCAGGAGATTAGAACTCATTCGAGCCATCCTCTGCTATATCTCAGAGTGTGCACTAGCAGGAAGCTGGATGAAAAGTTGTTCCAGGACTTGAATCCAATGGACTCTTATATAGGAAGCTGGTGTCCTGAACAACATCTTAACAGTTGCACCAAATACCCACCCCTATATCTTAGTTCCATTTTCTCATGAATTATTTGGAGTACCAATGTATGTGTATATGTGTCTGTGTCTGTATGCACATATCTACTACTTAAGCCTACTGTCCTACCTTGCTGTTTAACATTTTCCTAGTTGCAGGATAAGTTCAATTTCAGTGAAAAACTCTCTATATATTATGTGGGCCTGCATTAGAATATTTTCCTATTATAATATTGATTAGAATACTATATATTCTGATGTTACATATATTTTTTAAAACTTTGAGAAGCAGAGAGAGAGAGAGAGAGGCAGATAAAGAAATCCCCCATCCATTCATCCAGGCTAAAACTGGGAAACAGAGATTACATCCAGGTCTCCTTAAGCTTCCCTGTTGCTTCCCAAGTGCTCATTATCACAAAACTTGAATCAGGAATGAAAGAGACCCAAAGACAGGTACTCTGTTTTAGGATGTGAGCATCTCAACTGTATCTATGTGCCAATTTATCATTTTGTCAACTCTCCTGTAATATTCCCGTTCCTCTTAGATTAGCCCTTTTCCCCTAATTTGTCCTAAAGTATCCAACATGCCATCTTTGGGGTGTTATGTTGAGTCTTAAGAGAGGTTCCAAGTTTACTTGAATGAGACAGTTGGTGCCCCACCCACCCACCTTTTTGACAGGCAGAGTGGATAGTGAGAGAGAGAGAGACAGAGAGAAAGGTCTTCCTTTTTGCCATTGGTTTACCCTCCAATGGCCGCTGCAGCCGGTGCATCTCACTGATCCGAAGCCAGGAGCCAGGTGCTTCTTCTGGTCTCCCATGCAGGTGCAGGGCCCAAGCACTTGGGCCATCCTCCACTGTCTTCCCGGGCCATAGCAGAGAGCTGGCCTGGAAGAGGGGCAACCGGGATAGAATCCAGCACCCCAACTGGGACTAGAACCCGGTGTGCCAGCGCCGCAAGGCGGAGGATTAGCCTGTTAAGCCACGGCTCTGGCCAACAGTTGGTGCCCCTTGATGACTTTTTCATATGTGTGGATTGGACTTGCACAACCACAGTGTTTACACTTAGTGTGAGTACAGCATCCAGCATATCAACCACCACTTTCCCCAAGTCAAGATTTTAACAACCTAAATGCCAAATGCCTCATCTACTAATTAACGGCATCTGCAGATTCTAAGCTTAGAATTTTCTTTGATTTATTTCATGTTCAGGCTTAAACTGTTCTTTAGGGAGGAAAGTATCCTCATTTCATCAGTCCTAATAAAGCTCAATTTATTCAAATCCCTTGCAAGAACTTGAGCATCTTACATTTAAAGCAGTGATTATTCCTAATCCTTATTAAACAAATTACTGTAGCCATCATTCCATTGACTTCTACAGGAGCATATTCAGGGTGAAGGAATTATTTTTTCCTAATTTGACAGTGTTACAGAGTAATGGGCCTAGCTGTAGACCAGTGTATCTAATAACGTATATCTCATACATCACATAACGTAAGTATCAGAACTTTCTGGGGAGTGTAATAAGACACAGATCAGTGAGCTCCACCCCAGAGTATCAGATTCAGAAGATCTGGAGCAGAGCTCACAAGTCACATTTCTAACAAATCTCCAGGTGAGAGTGATGTGGGTGGTCCCAGAGCTTCACTTGGGGAACTACTGCTCCAGATCAGAAGCCTAATGCTCTCACTTCTTGATCACTCCTCTGCATTAAACATATGATTTTAAGTTTTCTCTTATTCTCATTGAGCTCAAATTTCTCATTAGGCCATGTTACATAGTCTAATGTGCCTAAGAGGTACACACCTGCTGGACAGGTGAGGTGTGAGAGAACACAGAGATGGACACCGGTCAGAGCACCTATATAACAGTATATAACTATGGCTTCCAGTCTCTGCAGCAACCAGCCCAGGAAGCCAAACCACGTCTTCTAAGGCAATTATCCCAGAATGACAGGACTTGGACAGCAGCTTCCAACTTTCTCATTTTGTTCCTACTGTCATATTAGGGCCAACCAGAGAATGCTAGCTATAGTCTCACAACCAATCATATGACATTTTTATTATCATTATCATTAGTATATTAAAGACAGAGGAGGTAGATGGAGAGAAATAAAGCACTCATTCATTGGTTCACTCCCCGAATTCCTGCAAGGGCTAAAGCCAGGCAAGAATGCCGCCAGGAGCTAGGAATTCAATACAGGTCTCTCCCATGTAGGAGGCAGAGAACAAACTGAGCCATCACAGGCTGCTTCCCAGGGTCTGCATTAGCAGAAGTTGAAATCAGAGGTAGCAGATAGAGCTGGCTCTCAAACCTAGATACCCTGATACCCTGATAGATGACACTGGATTCTTAACTGTAAAGCCAAATGCTCGCCCCAACCGGTCACTCTTTTGGTTTGCACACCTGAGCTTTGCCATGTCTAACTAGGACATACCCAGAGCCTTACTTTTAATTTTTTGTTTATTGTAATGGTTTAATATTCCCCTGCCTGCCCTTGAATCCTTGCCAATCAGAAGTAAAAGGGACTGACTCATTTCTGGACAAAATTCAGAAACTAGCCTCTGTCTGCACATTTGGTTTGCCTTCATTTGTTCCCACAGGTAGCACTTAACCAAACCAGCTAATAATTCAACCTCCACTCAGCTATCACTGACAATGACAGCATGTGTCAAAGAGGAATTTTTCCCAGCACATTTCCATTTACTAGAGAATGCCTGGATAGCCAAAATGTTAAGGTTTGTTTATTTTTAACAGATGCATATAAATTTTACCTATATATGGTGTTCTGTGCAATGTTTCAATGGTGCAATGTTTCAATCAGGATAACCATATCTATCTCCTCAAATATCTATTATTTCTTTGTTTTTAAAAAGTAGTCAAAAGTCTGCAGTCAAAAGTCTTCCGTATCTTTAAAGAATATATAATACATTATTTCCCACTACAGTTACCCTGCTGTGAACCCAAACACTAGGCATTGTTTCACCTATCTAATGGAACTTAGTCCATAAATTAACCTCTCTCCACCTCTTCTGCTCTACTCTCCCCAACCTTTGGTAATCTCTGTTCTACTCGCAACTTCAGTAAGATGATGGTTTTTAGATTCCGCACAGGAGTTAGACTGTGTGATTTGTTTTTCTGAGTCTAGCTAATTCAACTTAACATACAGTGCTCCAGCTCTATCCATATTATATATCACAAGATGATTCTTTTCAGTGGTCAAAAAGTATTCTACTGTATATGTGGACCATAGTTTCTTCATTCATAGTATGTTAAATTAGACATTTCTACAAGTCAGACATCATTAATTTCTGGGGGAAGATATAGAGAAAATTTATTAAAAGATCAATTTCAGTGTGAAAAAATATGTTTTTATTAAGATTTATTTATTTATTTGAAAGTCAGAGGTACACAGAGAGAGGAGAGACAGAGAGAGAGAGAGAGAGAGAGAGAGAGAGAGAGAGAGAGAGAGAGGTCTTGCATCCGTTGCTTCATTCCCCAATTGGACACAATGGCCATAGCTGCGCCGATCCGAAGCCAGAAGCCAGGAGCTTCTTCTAGGTCTCCCACATGGGTGCAGGGGCCCAAGGACTTGGGCCGTCTTCTACTGCTTTCCCAGGCCACAGCAGAGAGCTAGATGGGAAGTGGAGCAGCTGGAACTAGAACCAGTGCCCATATGAGATGTTGGCGCTTCAGGGCATGGCGTTAATCCACTGCGCCGCAGCACCAGCCCTGAAAAAATATGTTTTATAACAACCAAGGTACATACAGAGTGTTATAATCCTGCCTTTAAGGCCATAAACCACAGATTTAAGAGTGAAAGAAGGGAATACTCAAAGTTGATGAAGTATAAAATGATTATTAAGAGAATACATTACTTCAGATGCAGGATTCTAAGGCGAGTGGGCAGAACGTGACTTACAAGGACAAACTAACCTGGCAGAAAATTTCGAGCTGAAATGGCTTCACAAGGGTCTTCTGCAGAATCTCAAAAAAGAAGTCATACCAGTTCTTAACAAACTCTTCCAAAATAATCGAAGAGATGGGAATACTTGCCAGCTCACTCTGTGAGGTGTTTCTTAGATATCCACCTAGAGCAAGGTGGTACACAGACAGACGACTGCAGACGTAATAGAAAGGATCTCTAAGGAACATACATGTAGCCATTTTAAACACAATCTCAGTAAATTAACTTAGGCAATAATTATAAAAACAACAAGACTAAGTGGGGTTTATCTCATGACGGTAAGACTAACATTCATAAAACAATGTAATTAATCCTATTAGCATAATAAAAATAAGAGAAATATGATCTTTTCCATAGACTATAAAATGAATTTGACAAATCTAAAATGGATGCTTAATAAAAAAAATTCCAACAAGCTAGAAGTAGAAGCAAGTAACTTGAAAAAGAGCATCTAGAAGAATTCTACAGTTTACTCTTAGTTAATAGTGAAATATTGCATGCACTCACCCCTCAGACCAGGAAAAAGGAAAAGAGATCGATTCTCAGAACGTGTATTCATCATTACTGGTAATTACTGTCTATGAAATGACACACTTTATCCCGCATTGAAAATGAAGAAATATAATTATTTTATTTTCAGATAAAATAATTTACCAAAAGGATGGTGGAACTACAATGTGAATAGAGCAAATTATCACGATTTGACAAATACATGTGTGTCTAATATAAAAACATGTATATATGCCTGGGCCAGCGCTGTGGCAGTGGGTTAACACCCTGGCCTGAAGCACCGGCATCCCATATGGGTGCTGGCTCTAGTCCGCGCTGCTCCTCTTCCATCCAGAATTCTGCTATGGCATGGGAAGGCAGTAGAAGATGACCCATTCCTGGGGCCCCTGCACACACGTGGAAGAAGTTCCTGGCTCCTGGCTTCGGATTGGTGCAACTCCAGCCGTTGCGGCCATCTGAGGAGTGAACCAACGAATGGAAGACCTCTCTCTCTGTCTCTACTTCTCTGTAACTCTTGTCTTTCAAATAAATAAAATAAATCTTTAAAAACAAACCAGAAAACATGCATATATGCCTTCATTAATCTGAAAACAAAATTATCAGAAACAAATATTGACTGAAAATATATTATTTAAAATAATATGCAAAATGTGAAGTAATATTAAAAACAACATACAAATTGATGTCTAAGACCTGTAGACTAAAAATTATAAAAGGTCAAGGAAACGTACCATATGGCATGCTGATGGATCATGAAAATTCTCCTCAAATCAATCTATAGAATCAATATTATCCTCATCAAAATCATTGCAGTCTTTTTCATTTAAATTGATTTTAAAATTCATATTGCTGTCAGGCATTTAGCTTAGCAGTTATGATGCAGGTTAAAATATGTACTTTCTATTGCAGAGTACCTGATTTTGATCCCTGGTGTGTGTGTGTGTGTGTGCATATATGTGTTTATGTGTATATGTGTATATGTATATATATGCGTGTATGTATATACACACATATGTGTATATACATACACACATATATATATACACACACATAATCACATATACTTTCAAGAATGTAAAGATCCAATAGTTGGAGAGACTTTCCTTTTGTTTTGTAAACTCATTGTAGAAAATGCTCTCCGGAACACTGAAAGGCAGCAAGTGATGACTTGAGTACCTGGGTTCCTACCACCTATGTGAGAGTCATAGATTGAGTTCCCAACTCCCAACTTCAGCCTGGCATAGCATAGCCCTGGCTATTGTAGGGGAGTAAACCAGCATGTGGGAAATCTTTCTCTCTCCCTCTCTCTCTCTCTCTCTCCGTCTCTCCCTTTCAAATAAATAAAAATAAATGACTTTTAAAAGTTTTTCACTTCAGAATGGCTTTGAATTTATAAAACAAAACATATTACTTAGTATAGACTTCTCATATATCCCACACCCAGTTTATCTTATCATTAATATCATATATTAATGTATTTGCTATAATCAATAAACTACTCTCAGCTTCTCTTATTAAGATCTCATATTTGTATATTTGTACCAATTAAAATAAATGAAAACTTTAAAAACACAAAACAAGCAAACTTACAATATGAAAATCTGAGTGAAAAATATCAAATTTCACACTATACACCATAAATATGTGCAATTATTGTTAATAAAAATTTTGAATGTTTAAAGAGATGGAAATACTAACAAACATGATTTGCTTTTTTTTTTTTTACAGGCAGAGTGGACAATGAGAGAGAGAGACAGAGAGAAAGGTCTTCCTTTTGCTGTTGGTTCACCCTCCAATGGCCACCGCACCCAGCGCACTGCACCGATCCGAAGGCAGGAGCCAGGTGCTTCTCCTGGTCTCCCATGGGGTGCAGGGTCCAAGCACTTGGGCCATCCTCTGCTGCACTCCCAGGCCACAGCAGAGAGCTGGCCTGGAAGAGGGGCAACCGGGACAGAATCCAGTGCCCCGACCGGGACTAGAACCTGGTGTGCCGGCGCTGCAAAGCAGAGGATTAGCCTTGTGAGCCGCGGCACCGGCCCATGATTTGCTCTTCATACATTGTATATATATATATTGGCTTATCAGACTGTACCCCATAAATACATACAGTCTAAATAATAAAACAAAAATAAACAAAATGTAAAAAAGAAAATGGCGCAGCGGGTTAACACCCTGGCCTGAAGTGCCAGCATCCCATATGGGAGCCGGTTCTAGTCCCGGCTGCTCCTCTTCCGATCCAGCTCTCTGCTATGGCCTGGGAAAGCAGTAGAAGATGGCCCAAGTCCTTGGGCCCCTGCACCCATGTGGGAGAACAGGAAGAAGCTCCTGGCTTCAGATCGATCGGCACAGCTCCAGCGCATCCCGGCCAATTGGGGAGTGAATCATCAGATGGAAGACCGAAGACCTTTCTCTCTCTCTCTCTGCCTCTCCTCTCTCTGTGTAACTCTAACTTTCAAATAAATAAATAAATTTAAAAAAAAATGCATACCAAGCACACAGGAATCGCCTAATAATTCATGGTCTTTAGTTGTATAAAAATAACTACTCTATTTAATTATACAGCATAAAATATCTATTTACCATAAAACTCTTTATAACATTTTCCCTGTCTAAAATATTATCTACCATTAAAACAAACACACTCAGTGTTGTGTAAGTGCAGATGCATGCTGTTAATTAAGCTGTGTGTTTCTCGCCATAGAAGCCAGTGGATATCATGTAGCACGAGAGAGTTTTCCCAAAGTCATTATTAAAAGTTATAGCATGAAGCTGAGGCACTATAAAGACAGCAAATAAAGAAAGAGAAAGAAATGTCTCTTTGGTTCTTTATTCCTCCCTCCCTAACATGTTACTAATACAGCAATGAAAAGTCTCTTTAATTAAAAGTTGGATGGTGTGAATAATAGATTATCTCATTTTCTATGTTTTCTGCACAACGGCATGAAACATGCTTGTCTCTAAGAATCAGGTGTTTCATATTTTCCATTTGGACCTAAGTGGAAACCTGGGGACCTTTCCTGGTATTAGAAGATGTAAAGCAGTGTATGCACCGAGGAATTTCGGAGGAGCAAACAGCAGAAGTCACTGCTCTGAAGTCAATGCTGCTTTCTTTCTTTTTTTTTTTTTTCATTTTCAATTCTCTTTATATACAGAAGATCAATTTAGTATAAAGATTTCAACAGTTTGCACCCACATAGAAACACAAAGTGAAACATACTGTTTGAGTACTAGTTATAACATTAAATCACAATGTACAGCACATTAAGGACAGAGATCCCACATGAGGAGCAAGTGCACAGTGGCTCCTGTTGTTGACCCAACAAATTGACACTCTAGTTTATGGCGCCAGTAACCATCCTAGGCTGTCGTCATGAGTTGCCAAGGCTATGGAAGCCTTCCAAGTTGGCCGACTCTGATCATATTTAGACAAGGTCATAAAAGACAGAGTGAGGATAGTAACCAATGATCCTAAGAGTGGCATTTACCAGGTTTGAACAATTATACAGCATTAAGTGGGGAAGAGGACCATCAGTACACACATGTTGGGAGTAGAGCCATTGGTGGTAGAGTAGAGGTTATGATTACAAAGGAATGAGGCCCAAGTACACTAGACAGGGCCTAGAACAAAGGACAGAGTCATTATTAGAGGAGCTAAGAAAGGCGCTGTCTAAGCTACAATTAAGTTTTCTGATTGAGAGCCAAATAGAACCTCACAGAAGGGGCTTGATAATAATTTGGTGGGCTTTAGGCCTTGTAAATTCAGAGGCCCAGACCTATCAATCTCTTCACATGGGGTATATCCTAAGGGAGGTGTGAACCTCCTAGGGGAAGGCACTCTGTTGACTTTCATTACTTGGCTGGGCTGGGAGGAGAGCTGGCCAGGTAAAGGCAGGGGGCATCTCTAACAAGAAATTTACAGTTCTGCCTGCAATGTTGCTGACCCTACTTGACCATCCCCTCAGCTGCAGTGGTCACTTTGGAAGTTGGGCTGAGTGAAGGGCTTTTCAGCTTAGAGCCAATAAGATCTGTGGCTCTGACCTGGGCATCCTTCGACTCCAGGGCAGGTCCATTTCCAGTGATCCAACTCTTGGCAGAGCTGCCAGGGCTCTTCACAAGCTGACTTCTGCTGAAGCCCAGGCTTACCACATTGAAAGCCACTGCAGTGGACTGGCCTGTTGGGTCTCCTTGAGGGCAGATCACTGTACAGATCAGCCATTAATAGGCCTGCCACCCATTGCTTCTGATGCCGAGCATTCTTTTCCTCCTGGTTTGTGTTAAAGCAGACCAGAGGATGCAAGTCAAGGGAGTGCCCGTTTCCCATCTCTAATCTTCGGTGGCCTGAACTACAAGTCTATAGTCACAGGCATGTTCTGTAGTAGTTTTTCTAAGGTAGACAATGCCCATGAGGAAAATTATATTCTCACTTTAAAACTTTCTTTCCCTTTGGTCTGAAAGGGAGGTTTTTTCTACTTACTGTATACTTCGGTGATGGCGAAGTGAATCTAGCTATGAGATTATTAGTTAAGTTCTTATTTTGGCTATGCTATTGCAGAAAAATGTTAGCCATCTCTTTTATAAGGTCTAAAGATTAAATTGTGCATCCTACAGATTCCTTCATAATAGAATTAGTTTCCTACCTTGAAGAGAATAGAGAAATGAAAGAACAAGTTGGGCTTAGAATAGAGAAATGAGGGAGCAAGTCCTAGATCGCTTGCTGACAATAGCAATATCACATGAATACTTAGCAAACCGTTTCCACCATTAGATAACAACTTAAGAAAACATTTACTAGAAGGTCCAATGCCTTCTATAAATTTTAAGAATCATGTATTTGAAAACACCTCTTAAATATCTAACATGGTGTAGTTTGTTTAGCCAGTAAACTTAAGCACAACCATCTAAAATGTTTTTAGTTTCTTTCTACCAACAAGTTTAAAACATATGATACACAGATTCAGGTCCCACAAATTAAAATGTATCTTAGATTGATTTTAGCAGCTTAAATTTATGAACAATCTTATTTATAAGCCATTTAAAATAAAACTCTTAATAAAATTTCCCCATTGGACATACAATATGTACACACATATAATATAGCATAATAGACCAATATAGCAATTTTAATATTAGCTTTTAAAATCTTTAACTCTTTTTGTAGATTGCCAATTGATTTGAATTGCTTTTTCTTTTTAGTAACCTCAGTTAACCATACTTTCTCTCAGTTGGTACTGTTAATACATTATTGGCTTCATCTGTTTACAGAGCCATCCCAAAGTACTGAATACAATAAAAGTGGCTGGAAAAAGTCCATAGGAACCTATAGGAGGACAGCTAAACACAGAACCAACAACGCTTTAGTTTTATGAGCAGCACATCATATATAACTGTGGATGACAAAAGACTTTAAGTCGCCATGTTTAAAATTATAAACTCATCAACCAACAAGAGGCACTTGCTTACTTCACAGTATTTTTGAAAGCACCTGTAGGGTTTTACAAGTATTTAACCCTTTAAGCCTCTGGGGCTTTCTCATTAAGATAACTATCATGTCTAGTAACACAAGATCATTAGACTTTTTAATTCTCAAACATTTGTATTAATAGCATTTTCCATTATAGAAACTTAAAGTCTGGTACCACATCACATCTTGACAGTACTTCTAATATACTCCAAATAGACTGATTAGTTGGTGTCTCTATAAGATGAGAGACATAGGTCCTTCGATTTTTTCAGTTGGGCCCAAACTGGAAAAACCAAAGTCCAGGATTTACTGGAAATTTTAGAGACCAGATTGTTTGAAACTTTGATTTTTTGAATGCCTGTCAAGAATGCCAAGAAGGCTCAAAATCCAAAATATCTGGTTGAAATAAGATTTCTTAAAATCATGACATAACATAGACCAAATTTGATCATTGTTACAAGGTGATTATTCAAATTTTTGAAAAAAGCACATATTTAAATAACCCATAGCTCTTAATAAAAATTCAGCTGTTTTTGAACAATTAGAATTTAACAGACATCAAGAGAACATAATAGATTACTTTAAGACATTGCTTTAACAGAGCATCAGAGTTTAATTCTATGTCAAAGAGAAATTGAGCTTCCTGTGATCTTTTGCTGTGAGGTTTCCTTCCTTTACCTTCTTTCATATTGGTGACCATGTTTCTGTGTTTCTGTGTGTAAGACATCTTTAAGCATCTTTTGCAGGGCAGGATGAGTGGCAACAAATTCTTTCAGTTTCTGTTTGCTATGAAAAGTCTTAATTTCACCTTCATTCACAAATGAGAGCTTTGCAGGATATAATATTCTGGGCTGGCAGTTTTTCTCTCTTAGTACCCGGGCTATGTCTCGCCATTCCCTTCTAGCTTGTAGGGTTTCTGATGAGAAGTCTGCTGTGAGTCTAATTGGAGATCCTCTAAGAGTGATCTGACGTTTCTCTCTTGCACCTTTTAGGATCTTTTCTTTATGTTTCACTGTGGTGAGTTTGATTACAACATGTCGTGGTGAGGATCTCTTTTGGTCATGTTTATTAGGGGTTCTATAAGCTTCCTGTACTAAGATGCCTCTGTCCTCCTCCAAACCTGGGAAATTTTCTGCTAGTATCTCACTGAAAATGCCTTCTAATCCTTTCTCCCTCTCCATGCCTTCAGGTACTCCTAGAACCCGAATGTTGGGTTTTTTAATAGTATCCTGTAAATTCCTGACAATATTTTTTAGATTTCTAATTTCTTCTTCTTTTCTTTGGTTTGCCTGTTTCCTTTCCTGTTCTCTGTCTTCTAAGTCTGATATTCTCTCTTCTGCTTCGCCCGTTCTGTTTTTAAGGCTCTCTAATGTGTTTGTCATTTGATCTATTGAACTCTTCATTTCATTATGATTTCTAGTCACTATCAGAATTTCTTGTTCCACTAGTTGTTTCATTTCATTTTGATTCCTCCTTAATATTTCACTTTTACGAGAGAGATTTTCTATCTTGTCCATGAAGGATTTCTGTAGTTCAAGAATTTGTTTTTGAGAACTTCTTAATGTTCTTATCAATTTTTTGAGATCCGCTTCTTGCATTTCTTCGATCTCATCATCTTCATAATCTTGAATTGGGGTGTCTTTTTCATTTGGGGGCGTCATAGTTTCTTCCTTGTTCTTGTTAGCTTGGTTTTTGCGTTTGTTGTTTGGCATGTTGGAGATATTTGGTTTCTTCACTGTGGTGTTTTTTCTTGTTACACTATGGCTCTATATTAAGTGGACTGTCTGCTTTCAGTGGAGCCTTAGAGGCTTGAGATGAGTGTGGCCGGAGAGCTGTGTTTGGTTCCTCAGGGTTGAGGGTGTGTCAAAGATGACACTCCCAGGTTAGGTGTGGTAAATCTCTCTTTCTTTTTTTGATTTAAAAGGGAAGTAATTCCGCACAGCTGAACGTAATTGGAGGTAGTTAGCAGGCAAATGATATACCCACAGGAGCCAGAGATCGGAAGCTCTTTCCCAAGGACCACACAGGGAATCTCTGCTGCCCTCAGTGTGGGCTCCAATTCTCCTGCAGTCTCCCACTTGGTTGCCAAGTTAGATGCTAATCTCCTGTTATTTCACCCCTCCCCACAGAGTCAGGTTTTTCTGCTAGGCTCAGGGCTGGTGCAGACCTGAGGTCGCCCTGCTTATGACGTATGTCCAAAATGGCGCCTGCTCTGTCTTGCTCGCCTTTGAGAGGTGAGCGGAGAGAGAGAAACTTGTGTCCGTATCAGTCACTTTTTTTATTTTTTTTCTCTCTCTTCTAGTTAGCCTGGTGAACTTTTCCCCACGGAGTTTCAAGCCTCGTTCCCTCTAGCCTCCTCTTTCCGCTTGCCTGCTGGTATCTCGGGCTATGGAGGTTCGGCTCACCTCGCGTTCCAGCGCTGGTGCGTTGAGTCTGCTGCTGGTGTCCCGAACTTGGGCTCCCACGCTCTCCACGCAGGTCCACTGTGAATCACTAGTTCCGGAAGAGTTTCCTCTGCTGTTTCATCCCCTACACTTCCTTGACCCTGCAGTATCTCCACTTATATTAAACTTTCTGTCCCCCCGGACTAAGTGTGCTTCCTGCCTATTCCGCCATCTTGCCGCCGTCTCCCAATGCTGCTTTCTTAGAGATATGAAATAAAGGTCCCAAGAAAGAAAGAGACTCCCAAGATTGCAGAGTAGGTTAGAGAAAGCATAAGTGGAATTGGTTACATCTTGCAAGGGGACCAACTCAGCCTCTGTGAGGCTACAAAGATTTTCTGAAAATGTGGCCTCCAATATTCTCTGTCCAGATGAATCAATCAAAAAAATTGCTACATCACTTGGGACACCACATTCCATATCCGAGTACCCACATTAGAGTCTTGAATCCATTCCTGATTCCAGCTTTCTTCTTATGCCCACTTTGGGAGGCAGAAGCTGTTAGCTGAAGTACTTGGGTCTCTGCATCCATACGTGAGACACTGGGTTCCTGGCTCCCAGGTTCAGCCTGGCCCAGCAGCAATTGTTGTGGACTTTTGACGAATGAACCAGCAAATGAGAGATGTACCATACGTCTATCCCTATCTGTCATTCTGTCTTTCAAATAAATTTAATTAATTAATTCTAAAATATTAAAAATGCTTGAGTTTACCCAACAGGCGAATGTTGTTCCGATAACAGGCTGACTCACTCTGACAACTATTGTATGAAAAGCTCCGCAGATATGCTCTATGTAGCAGCAATGCACCTTCAGCCTCTCTCATCAGTGCATGTTTCCCGAGATGTGACCCTACACAGGTGACAAATCAAGGTTTCTCAACCTCAACACTATCCAAATTTATGACTGGAAGATTGTTGACAGTTCTGCCTGCGTGCTGGAGGATATTAGCAGGATTTCTGGTCTCTACATGTCCAGAGCCCCCATTCCACTCATGTCCACCAAAAATGTCTCCAAACATTGCCAGATGCCCCTTATGAGACAAAAATGCCCACTGTTAAGAATTACTGAGATCGACCTTCCCTAAAGATAAAATTGCCAATTGAGCTAACTTGAGAAACACTTTTACTCATTCTGAGATCTTTTTCCTCTCATCAATTTTAAATAATTTTTATCACTTCATTTTATTCTATGTTTTATTCATGTATAGTTGACTTATTGTAAAACCAAAATTTATAGATATAAAATGTTAGTATTTCTGTCTGCTGCTTTTGTGCATACTATATAACCATACTTTCCCTGCATAAGAATGGGCCATTTAATGAGAGCCTAAGAATATTACCTAGTTTTTTGATGACTTTTTAAAAATATTAATATTCATGCAGCTTCCTCCCCAATATCCTATCTGAGGCTCTTTTCCACTGGCATCTCTTAATTTCAGTAAGTAGTCACCAACTGCCCTAGCTTTTGTGGTCCCTTGTTTTACTTGGATGGGTAAGTCTCATCTGTTCCTGTGCCCCAGCTCATGGTCTTGCTCAGTACTCCCCGCATTTGTGTCTTCTTGCCCTATGGTGCCTTCTTTCAAACCTGTGGTTAGTTTATTTATATAACCTTCATGATCCTCAACATCAGAGTTTTCTGGCCTCTTTCTGTTGCTCTTCTTCACACCCAGAAATAGCAGGAACATGCCTAGCCTCTCTGTTGGTCTGTATGGCCAGGCATCTTTCTCTTTTAATCCTCTGAAGCATAAAGCAATCTTTCAGGTCAATTATATGGCAAATTTCAAAGTGTGCACATAATTATTGCCAAAGGCTGTATTTGTATCTGTTTCTTGTCTACCTCTTGAGTTATGTTTACATTTCTAATTCTCACAACAGTGTCAGTGATTTTATTAATGTTGTTTTGTGATTTGTTCAATAGCTTTTTTCCTTTTCTGAGCTCATTATTTTTATGTCAATGGTATCTTATTTTTTCTTGATGCTTAACTTCCCAAGTGATATATTGGTTTACTTTTATCAGATCATAATCATGAACAAAAATAGCTACAAGAAAAGCTGAAAAAATTTGGATAATAAAAACTCACATTATCTACTGAGTACTTACTATGTTCCAGGACTTCTGTTAAACCTTTCGTATTCATTTTCATTTAATTTCTATAACGATTTGGATTAAATACTAGAGCCCATTTTGTCAGTGTTCCAAAATATAGAACTCACACACAATACAGATAAATTTTGATCCCTTCTTCTTAAATTGTAAGATATGTAGCTTTTTTTTTTTTTAACAGTCAGAGTGGACAGTGAGAGAGACAGAGAGAAAGGTCTTCCTTTTGCCGTTGGTTCACCCTCCAATGGCCGCCGCAGTCAGCGCGCTGCAGCCGGTGCACCGCGCTGATCTGAAGGCAGGAGCCAGGTGCTTATCCTGGTCTCCCATGTGGGTGCAGGGCCCAAGCACTTGGGCCATCCTCCACTGCACTCCTGGGCCACAGCAGAGAGCTGGCCTGGAAGAGGGGCAACCGGGACAGAATCCGGTGCCCCGACCGGGACTAGAACCCGGTGTGCCGGTGCCACAAGGCGGAGGATTAGCCTAGTGAGCCGCGGTGCCAGTCTAAGATATGTAGCTTTAATTATTATGGTCTATAGTTTGAATGTAGTTAAGATTATAATATAATCTTGTTATAAATTACCTGTTTGTTTCATCAGTCCTCAAGCTGAGGTGAATTAGATTTATCTGCATTTCTTCAATTCTTTCTCTTTTTTTCTTCATAGAATGTTATATTTTCATAGAAATGCTATATAACCAGTGTTGAATTGGCTTCCTTGTGCTTTTCAGTGCCACTGTAGATGGGATATGTTTTTGCTATATTTTCTGCTTTTAATTGAGTTCTATCTTAGAAATATATTCATTTTTATGTTTATATTTTGTGGCATGTCTTCTTAATAAAACAGCTTTAATTATAAAAGTATTCAAATTGAATAGATATTCAAACATAATTATGAAATAGCAGTGTTTCAATCAGTCAGTGGTATTTATTCATAAGAGCTATACATCATAAAATTTATTTTGATTCCTCAGTTTAAAGCCAAGAATAGGTTAGACATTTTATTAAATATTTTTTCTGTCTCTATCATTTCCTAGAATTCATGATTGAATGGCTTAATAACAATTATATAAGTAGTATTCTTAGAATTAATTTTATATTTTACTTAAAATATTAGTCTTTCTTAATGATTTTTTATGATTTAGTTATTTATTTCGAAAGTTAGAGTTAGAGAGAGAGAGAGACAGAGAAGGAGAGAGAACTTTCATCCACTGGTTCACTCCCCAAATGGCTGCAGTGGCTGGTGCTGGGCCACATGGAAGCCAGGAGCTTATTCCATGTCTTCCAGGTGGGTAGCGGGGGCCCAAACACTTGGACCCTTCTCTGTTGCTTTTCCCAGGCCATTAGCAGAGAGCTGTAACAGAAGTGGAACAGCTGGGACATGACCAGTGCCCTTACGGGATGCAGGTATTGCAGGTTATAGCTTTATGCACTATGGTACAAAGCCAGCCCCTCTTAAGGAATTTATTGATGTATTAAATTCTCAGAGTCAGTAGATGATTACTACAACACAATTCTCATGTTAACATGACATTAATACAAAACCAGATCAATGTAGTTTGTAGATACAATTCTAATATGAAAATGAAGGAAAATATATAGGGTAAAATAAAAAAGATGGTGAGTGCTGACGAGTACCAACACATCAAGAATCACTGGTAATATTTTTGGGTATTTTCTTTCATTCATGAATATTTTTTCATTTTATTGTTTTGTATTCTTTATTGATCATCACATTATATTAAATTTTTCCAATACTATTAATAACATGCATCTCTAGATTTATTTATGCCCTTTTAGGGGATATATTCTAGTAGGAAATAAAAGGAAGATAAGGAGATAAAATTATTAAATTGTATTGCATTTTAAGAGAGGACAAGGGTTATAGAACAGAACTAGAGTAGATCTAAGCCACTAAACAATACAGCAATTGGTTCTAAATTTTTAAATAAGTGGTAAAGAAATGATACTGGAGAAACAAATTGAAAAAAAGTTCAAGGAATCCACACTCACCAAAACAGAAGACCAGCAAAGCAGAGGGTACTCGGGCAAATGCTCTAATGTGGGATGGTCAAGTGAATTTGAAGAACGGAAAGGCTGCCTGCCTGGCTGGAGCAGAGATGGAGAGATGTGCCAAATTGCAGCCCAGATTAAGGAACCTAAGCCTAACCTTTCATTCTTGGAGACATGAAGATTCACTAGAGAATTTTGAGCAGAATTATGACAAATACCTGAAATCTTTTGTGAACCCTCAATAAATTCTTATGAAAAGAATCTTATCAGGGGATTATTCAATCAGTGGTATGAACATTTTCAATGTTGTTTCATATATAATTTTAAATTAATTACCAGTAACAGTACGATATGTTCAGCCTTTAACAGAGTACAATAAAGCAGTGTATTTGAACACCTCCTCATTGATGCAGGGCAATTTCTTTCAGATTTCTGTGGCTGCCATACACTAAGAAATGGACTTGATATCCTAACCTAGTAGGTAAATATATAAGTGAATATGCTTAAGGCAATAGGTGCAGCTTTGTACACAGACACAGTTTCTAGCTTCTAGTTATTTTTTTTTTTAATGTTGATTTAGTTACTTGAAAGTCAGAGTTAAGAGAGAGAAGGAGATAGAGAGAGAGAGAGAGCAAGATCTTCATCCACTGGTTCGATCTTCAGATGTCTGCAATGTCCATAACTGGGCCAGGCAAAAGCCAGCAGCCAGATGCTTCTTTCAGGTCTCCCACATAGGTGCAGGGGCCCAAGCCCTTGGCCCATTTTCTGCTGCTTTTCTCATGACATTAACAGGCAGCTGGATGGGAAGTGGAGCAGCAGGACATGAACTAGCACCCACATGGAATGCAACACAGATGATGGCTTTACCCACTATGCCCAGAATGCAGGCCCTACTTCTAGTTATTGTTAATAAGGGAAATGCAGAGCAGGTGTTCGTCTTAAATGTTAAGTCACTGCTCAGGACAAGCATACCCCATGCCAGAGTTTCTAGATTCAATGTTAAATTCCACCTTCCTGATAATGGAAAACTTGGAGGCAGCAGGTGATAGCTCAAGTACTTGAGTCTTGCCATGCACATGGCATACCTGGATGGATTTCCTACCTCCTGGCTTCAGCCCAGCCCAGCCTTGACTACTGCAGGCATTTGGGGAAAGAACCAGGAAATGGGCAACCTTTTATTCTGTCTCATTTGTGTCTATCTCTGCCTCAGTCTTTCTGCTCCTCAAGTGAATAACATAAATACATTTTATTTTTAATTAAATGAATAACAATGCTTTTTCATTATTTCAATCTGATTTTTTTTTGCTACTTTAATCTATTAAACTAGATCCCTACACATATAGAAGTTGCATTTGTTAGCTGACCCCTTTGGTTATCATAGATTATCTTGATAGGAAATAAAGCAGCTGGGACTCAAACCAGTGTTCATATGGGATACCCCTGTCACAGACAGCAGCTAACACCTTACTCTACAATGCAGGCCCCTAAAATTTTCAAATTAGTTCAGTTATAATAATTTCTAGAATACTTTGATACTATGTAATTTCCTGCTGCCTTTTAATATATTAAATGAAATGGGTCTTGGATACCATGTGAGAAATCTGAAGCACATTTTATATGAAGTTTTCAACAATATAAGTGGAAAATAAACAATGTCAGGCAAAACTGACTTCACATCAGAGCACCCTCAGCTTTCTAGATATGGGAACTCAGGCTACTTTCTGTCTCTGAACCTCATTTTCCTTCCCTTTAGAGTTAGAGAACAGACATTTGGTGCAACTGTGAAGACTCCTCATTTGTATTTTTTGTTTGCATCCATAAATGATATTAATCCATTGGCAGTTCCTTTGTCAGATATAAATGAGCTTAGTAAAATAAATTATGTAAAATTCTATGTTTTTTTTTCTCAGAAACATTTTATAGTACATTTAAACTAACCTTTTTAAATGAAAATTCAAAATAACTCACTCATAAATTTCCCAAGTCTGCAATATTTTAGTGAGATTTATTTGATATCTTTCACATATTTCTTCTATAGCTATTGAGTCATTCAGGCTTTTAAATCTCTCTTTGACGTGGTTTCAATGAATTATATGTTCTTTCCCCAAGAAAAGTTCTCATTTCAAAATCATTTTCTAGAAGCAGATAGTTGCAAAATATTATCCAATACTATTCTAAATGCACCTATTCTCTATTTGTGCATCTCTTCTAGTTACAATTTTCAATATTTGTTTTCCTCATTGCTTGATTTCCTTGCTTTTACATTGTATCTTTTTTATTTTCAATTAACTTGCCTTTGTTTTGTATTTATGTATTTTCAAATTCTTACAATCTTAAAGATTTATTTATTTATTTGAAATGCAGAGTGACAGAGAGGCAGAGGCAGAGATTTCCATCCACAGGTCATTCCTCAAATGACTGTAATGGCCAGAGCTGGGCTTATCTGAAACCAAGACCCAGGATCTTCCTCTGGTTTTTCCAAGTGGGTACAGGGACCCAAGGACTTGGGCTATCTTCTGCTATATTCCCAGGCACATCAACAGGGAGCTAGATCGAAGTAGAGCAGCCTGGCCTTGAACTGACAGCCATATGGGTTGTCGGCACTGCAGGAGATAGCTTTACCAGCTATATCCCAGTTCTGGCCCCTAAATTCTTTTTTTTTCAATGGAAAAGACAAGGACTTTAAGCAATAATCTATTCTCAAAATATCTACTTCACTTCAATACATTAAATTTTAGGTATTCTATTAGTTGCATTCGATCAGGGAAAATATATGATATTTGTCTTTTAGGGACTGGCTTATTTCACTGAAGTATAATGGTTTCCACTTGTAACCATCTTGTTGCAAAAGACAGGATTTTATTTTGTTTTACAGCTGAGTAGTACTCCATTTTGTATATAAATACTTTCTATATCCAGTCAACAGTTGATGGGCATCTAGGTTGATTCCATATGTTAGCTGTTATGAATTATGAATTGTGCTGCAATGAACAATCTTAAATGAACATGGGATTATTGATGATTCTTTCATATACTGATTTCTTTTGGTTTGGGTAAATCCCCAGGAGTGGGATGGCTGGATCATATGATAGGTCTATATTCATATTTCTTATATATCTTCATACTGTCTTCCACAGTGGTTGCACCAGTTTACTTTCCCACCTACAGTGTATCAAGGTACCTTTTTCCCCACATCTTTCCCAGCATTTGTTGTTTATTGGTTTCTGTATGCAAGCCATTCTAACTGGAGTGAGATAAACCTCATTGTGGTTTTTATTTGCATTTCCCAGATAGTTAGTGATCCTGAGCATTTTATCATGTGTCTGTTGGCTATTTGAAATTCCTCTCTTGAAAAATGCCTGTTCAAGTCCTTTGCCCATTTCTTAACTAGATTGTTTGTTTTGTTGTTGTTGAATTTCTTGAGCTCTTTATGGATTCTGGATGTTAGCTATTTATTGCATAGTTGGCAAATGGTTTCTCCCATTCTGTTGGTCATATCTTAACTTTACTGTTTCTTTTGCAGTACAAAAGTTTCTCAGCTTTATGTAATCTCATTTGTCAATTTGGGCTTTGATTGTGCTTCTGGGGTCTTTTCCAAGAAGTTTTTGCCTATGTCAATGTCTTGTCGCGTTTCCCCCATGTTCTCTAATAATTTGTGGTAACAAGTCATAGATTTAGGTCTTTGATCCATTTTGAGTAGATTTTTCTGTAAGGTGTAAGGTAGGGGTCTAGTGTTATACTTCTGCACAAAGAGATCCAGTTTCCCCAGCACCAATTGTTAAAGAGACTGTCTCTGCTCCACGAATTGCTTTAGCTCCTTTATCAAAGTTAAGTTGGCTGTATATACATGGATTGATTTCTGGAGTTTCTATTCTATTCCATTGACCTACAAGTTTATTTTGTGCCAGATCCAGGCTGTTTTGATTATGACTTCCCTGTAGTAGATCTTGAAATCAGGTATTGTGGTGCCTCAGGCTTTGTTTTTGTTGTATAAAATTGTGTTTCCATATGAATTTCATCATAGCTTTCTTTAAATTTGCAAAGAATGTCATTGGTATTTTGAATGGGATTGCATTGAATCTATTAATTGTTTTTGGTAATATGGACATTTTGATGATGTTGACTCTTCCAATCCATGAACATGGAAGATTTTTCCATTTATTAACGTCTTCTTCTATTTTTTTTCTTTAGTGTTTTGTAATTTTCATCATAGAGATCTTTCACATTCTTAGTAAATTTACCTAGGTATTTGATTCTTTTTGGAGCTGTAGTTAATGGGACTGATCTTGGAAGTTTTTCTCAGGTGTGACATTATCTGTGTATACAGACTATGTTGATTTTATATCCTGCCAATTTACCAAAATATTTTATGAATTCCAATATTCTCTCAGTGGAGTCTTTTAGATTCCCTATGCATAGGATCAAGTCATCTGCAAATAGGGATAGTTTTATTTCCTCCTTTACAATGTATATCTCTTTGATTTCTTTTTATTGCCAAATGGCTCTGGCTAAAACTTTCAGGACTATATAAAATAGCAACAGTGAGAGTGGGCATTCTTGTCTGGTTCTGGATGAGGGAGAATGCTTCCAGCTTTTCCTCACTGAATATGATGCTGGCCATGGGTTTGTCATAAATTGCCTTGATTACGTTGAGAAATGTTCCATCTATACCCAGTTTGCTTAATATTTTCATCGTGTTGTATTTTACCAAGTGATTTTTCTGTATCTATTGAGATAAGCATATGGTTTTAGTTCTTCACTTTGTTAATATGATGTATCACATTGATTGATTTGTGAATATTAAAACATCCTTGCATACCAGGGTTAAATCCCACTTTGTCCTGGCAAATGATCTTTCTAACGTGTTATTGGATTCAGTTAGCTAATATTTTGTTGAGAATTTTTGTATCTATATGCATCCAGGATATTGGTCTATAGTTCTCTTTCTGTTTCATTTTTTTTCTGGTTTAGGTATTAAGGTGATGCATGCTTCATAGAACAATTTTGGGAAGATGTCTTCCTTTTTAATTGTTTTGAACAGCTTGAGAAGAATTAGAATTAGTTGCTCTTTAAATGTCTGATAGAATTGAGCAGTGAAGCCATTCATCCTGGGCTTTTCTTTGTTGGCAGGGTCCTCAAACTGATTCAATTTATGTCTTAGTTATTGGTCTGTTGAGAGTTTTCTGTATCTTCATGACTCAATTTTGGTTTATTGTATGTTTCTAGGAATCTATCCATTTCTTCTAGCTTTCCTAGTTTGTTGGCACACAGTTCTATGCAATAATTTCTGATGATTCTTTTTATTTCTGTGGTATCTCTTATTATATTTCCTTGTTCATTTCTGATTTTGCTGGTTTGGGTCTTTCCCTTCTTTTCTTGGTTAGTTATGCCAATGGTGTATAATTTTTTTTTCAAAACATCTGCTCTTCATTGAACTAACTTTTTTGCATTGCTATTTTGGCTTCAATTCTATTTATTTTCCAATTTTATTTACTTCATTCATCTTACTAATTTTTGGTTTGGTTCATTGTTGACTTTCTAGGCCATTGAAATTCACTGATAGCTCATTTATTTGGTATCTTTCCAGTTTCTTTATGCGGGCACCAATTGCTATAAAGTTCCTTCTTAATGCTACTTTTGCTGTATCCCATAAGTTTTGATATGATGTGTTGCTGTGGATTCATTCTGAGAGGAGAAGCGCTGAGGGGGCAAGAGGCATGGAGTCACCACAAAGACACCAGGAGTCAGAAGAAAGCGGGCTAGAGGCAAGCAGATCACAGATTCATTTATTTCAGTTGGTACAGCAGCTTATATAGCTGAGGCAGCCAATCCGGTCAAGGGGCAGTTTATGCCCTAACCAATCACTGCCTGTTGCCAGGCAGGCTCCTTTGCCAGCTGGGTTCCAAAGGCATTCCTGAGTAACTTTCGCTCATTTGCCAGTGGCCATTTTGGCATGGCCTTCTCATTCCACTACTATGACATACTGTCATATTTATTTATTTCCAGAAAATTTTTTTTTTTCATTTCTCTTTTGATTTCTTCTATGACCCACTCTTCATTCAGGAGCATGATGTTCAGTCTCTACCTGTTTGTATATGATCTAGAGATTCTTGAGTTGTTGATTCCAAGTTTTATTCCATGTGGTCAAAGAAAATGCATGGAATGAGAGATTTTTTTGAATTTGCTGACACTTGATTTGTGGCCTAGCATATGGTCAATCCTAAAGAAAGTTCCATGTACTGAGAAGAATGTATATTCTGGCACTATGGGGTAAAAAGTTCTGTAAATTTATATTAGGTCCATTTGGTGTATTTATTCCTTTCTGATGTTCTGTCTGGTTGATCTTTCTTTTGCTGAGGGTTGGGTAGTGGAGTCCCCAGTTATTATTATATTGGAGTCTATGTTTCCCTTTATATCCATTGACATTTCTTTTGAAATAGCCTGGAACCTTGTAATTGGGTGTGCATACATTTATTATAGTCATATATTTGTGTTGAATTTGATTGCTTAATCATTACATAGTGGCTGTCTTCATCACTTTTAACAGTTTTTGTTAAAGTTTATTTTGTCTGATATTAGGATGGCTACACTAGCTCTTTTTGGGTTTCTGCTAGCATAGAATATCCTTTTCAATCCTTTCACTTTCAGTATACATGTATCTGTTGGTGAGATGTGTTATTTTTAAGCAGCAAAGAGATGGGTCTTGTTTTTTAGCCCATTCTTCCAGTATATATCTGCTAACTGGAAAACTGAGGCCATTTTCATTCAGGGTGACTATTGATAAGTAGTGACTTGGCCCTGCCATTTTTCCATAAATATTCCTATAGTTTACTTTGGATTTCTTTTGTACTTCTACTAGGAGGTTTTCTGCCTTCTCATCCTTTCATTATGATGGCTATTTTTCTGTGTTTCTGTGTGTAGCATATCCTTAAGCATCTTTTGAATGGCTGGGTGAGTGGTGACAATTTTTTAAAATTTCTGTTTGATATGAGAGGCCTTTATTTCACCTTCATTCATACATGAGAGCTTTGTGGGGTACTGTATTCTGAGTTGACATTTTTTTTTTCTTTTAAGACTTGGGCTTGGGGCCTGTGCAGTGGTATAGCAGGTAAAGCCACTGCTTGCAGTGCTGGCAACCCAAATGGGCACTGGTTTGAGTCCTGGCTGCTTCACTTCCAATACAGCTCTCTAATATGGCCTGGCAAAGCAGCAGAAGATGGCCCAAGTCCTTAGGCCCCTTCACCCCCGTGGGAGACCTGGAAATAGTTCCTGGCTCCTGGCTTTGGATTGGCCCAGCTCTGCACATTGCAGTCAACTGGGGAGTGAACCAGCGGATGGAAGACATCTCTCTCTCTCTGTGTGTCTCTCAGTAATTCAGCCTTTCAGACAAATAAATAAATCTTAAAAAAAAAAAAAGATTTGGACCATACTTCGCCATTCCCTTTTAGCCTGTAGGGTTTCTAATAAGAGAGCTGTAAGTCTAACTAGAGATCCTGTGAAATTAATATGGCATTTCTCCCATACACACTTTAGAATTTTCTCTTTATCTTTTACTTTGTAAAGTTTGACTACAATATGTCGCGGTGAAAGTCTTTTCTGGTCATGTCTGTTAGGAGTTCTATGTGCTTCCTCTGCTTGGACTTCCCTTTCTCCAAATTGGGGAAGTATTCTGTAATTATTTCACTAATTAGGTTTTCTAGTCCATTCTCTCTTTCCACCCATACAAACTAATTCCTAAAACCCGAATTTCAGATCATTTGATAGTAGCCCATAAAACTCCAAAACTGTTTTTGAGTTTCTATTTTCTTTGTTTTTTTCTCCCTCTGTCTGACTGTAAGATTTTCAAAGATTTGTCTTTTGTTTAGGATATTCTTTATTCACTCCCACCAGGTCTGCTCTTAAGGTTTTCTATCACCTTTTTATTTGACCTATTGAATTATTCATTTATAATACTTCATTTTGACTTCTCTTTAACATTTCAATTCCATGGGAAAACTTTACATTCATGCCATGTATGGTTTTCTTCTGATTCCTTCTGAGTAATCCTATGATTAATTATAATTCCATTTCTGGAATTTTGTCAATCTCTTCACCTTCATATTCTAATATTGAAATGTTATTGTTTATTCCTGATGAACATAGACACAAAGATCCTCAATAAAATCCTGGCCAATAGAATGCAACAATACATCAGAAAGATCATCCACCCAGACCAAGTGGGATTTATCCCTGGTATGCAGGGATGGTTCAATGTTCACAAAACAATCAATGTGATACACCACATTAACAGACTGCAGAAGAAAAACCATATGGTTATCTCAATAGATGCAGAGACAGCATTTGATAAAATACAACAATCTTTCATGATGAAAACTCTAAGCAAATTGGGTATAGAAGGAACATTCCTCAACACAATCAAAGCAATTTATGAAAAACCCACGGCCAGCATCCTATTGAGTGGGGAAAAGTTGGAAGCATTTCCACTGAGATCTGGTACCAGACAGGGATGCCCACTCTCACCATTGCTATTCAATATAGTTCTTGAAGTTTAAGCCAGAGACATCAGGCAAGAAAAAGAAATTAAAGGAATACAAATTGGGAAGGAAGAAGTCAAACTATCCCTCTTTGCAAATTATATGATTCTTTATTAGGGGATCCACAGAACTCTACTAAGAGACTATTGGAACTCATAGAAGAGTTTGGCAAAGTAGCAGGATATAAAATCAATGCACAAAATTCAACAGCCTTTGTATACACAGGCAATGCCAAGGCTGAGAAAGAACTTCTAAGATCAATCCAATTCACAATAACCACAAAAACAAACAAATACCTTGAAATAAACTTAACCAAGGATGTTAAAGATCTCTACAATGAAAATTACAAAATCTTAAGAAAGAAATAGAAGAGGATACCAAAAAATGGAGAAATCTTCCATGCTCATGGATTGGAAGAATCAATATCATCAAAATGTCCATTCTCCCAAAAGCAATTTATAGATTCAATGCAATACCAATCAAAATACCAAATACATTCTTCTCAGATCTGGAAAAAATAATGCTGAAATTCATATGGAGACACAGGACACCTCAAATAGGTAAAGCAATCTTGGACAACAAAAACAAAGCCAGAGGCATCACAATACTAGATTTCAGGACATACTACAGGGCAGTTGCAATCAAAACAGCATGGTTCTGACCAAAAGAGATGGATAGACCAATGGATCAGAATAAAAACACCAGAAATCAATCCAAATACCTAAGCCAACTTATATTTGATCAAGGATCTAAAACCAATTCCTGGAGTAAGGACAGTCTATTCAATAAATGGTGCTGGGAAAACTGGATTTCCATGTGCAGAAGCATGAAGCAAGACCCCTACCTTACACCTTACATAAAAATCCACTGAACATGGATTAAAGATCTAAATCTACAACCCAACACCATCAAATTATTAGAGAAATTTGGAGAAACCCTGCAAGATATAGGCACCGGCAAAGATTTTTGGAAAGGGCCCTGGAAGCACAGGCAGTCAAAGCCAAAATTAACATTTGGGATTGCATCAAATTGACAAGTTTCTGTACTTCAAAAGAAACAGTCAGGAAAGTGAATAGGCAACCAACAGAATGGGAAAAAATATTTGCAAACTATGCAACAGATAAAGGATTAATAACCAGAATCTACAAAGAAATCAAGAAACTCCACAACAACAAAACAAACAACCCACTTAAGAGATGGGCCAAGGACCTCAATAGACATTTTTCAAAAGAGGAAATCCAAATGGCCAACAGACACATGAAAAAATGCTCAGGATCACTAGCAATCAGGGAAATGCAAATCAAAACCACAATGAGGTTTCACCTCACCATGGTTAGAATGGCTCACATACAGAAGTCTACCAATAACAGATGCTGGAGAGGATGTGGGGAAAAAGGGACACTAACCCACTGTTAGTGGGAATGCAAACTGGTTAAGCCACTATGGAAGTCAGTCTGGAGATTCCTCAGAAACCTGAATATAACCCTACCATACAACCCAGCCATCCCACTGCTTGGAATTTACCCAAAGGAAATTAAATTTGCAAACAAAAAAGCTGTCTGCACATTAATATTTATTGCAGCTCAATTCATACTAGCTAAGACCTGGAATCAACCTAAATGCCCATCAACAGTAGACTGGATGAAGAAATTATGGGACATGTACTCCATAGAATACTATACAGCAGTAAGAAACAACGAAACCCGGTCATTTGCAACAAAATGGAGGAATCATATCATGCTGATTGAAATAAGCCAGTCCCAAAGGGACAAATATCATATGTTTTCCTTGATCAGTGAAAACAAACTGAGCACCTAAAAGGAAACCTGTTGAAGTGAAATAGACACTATGAGAAACAGTGACTTGATCAGCTCTTGTCCTGAATGTTGATGTACAATGTAATACTTTTTCCATTTTAGTATATTTTGTTCTAGTACTGGTGGTTGAACTCTGTAATTAACACACAATTATTCTTAGGTGTTTAAAGTTAACTGAAAAATGATCTCTATTAAATATAAGAGTGGGAATAAGAGAGGGAGGAGATGTACAATTTGGGACAGGCTCAATCTGACTTGCCCAAACGGTAGAGTTAGAAATGTGCCAGTTATTCCAATTCATTCTCATCAAGGTGGCATGTACCAGTGCCATCTCACTAGTCCAAGTGATCAATTTCAGTTTACAATTGATCATAATGATAGGTCTAAGAGTCAAGGGGATCACATAAACAAGACTAGTGTCTGATAATACTAACTGATAGAATAAAAAAGGGAGAGAACGATCCAACATGGGAAGCGGGATACACAGCAGACTCATAGAATTGCAGATGCCCTAAACAGCACTCTGGCCTCAGAATCAGTCCTGAAGGCATTCAGATCT
The DNA here is from genome assembly GCF_033115175.1 of Lepus europaeus. Lineage (NCBI taxonomy): Eukaryota > Metazoa > Chordata > Mammalia > Lagomorpha > Leporidae > Lepus > Lepus europaeus. Next base: position 76,968,898 of record NC_084842.1, on the reverse strand, counting down.
GGCTGAAGAGCCCATGAGAGTATTTTAGGTATAGAAAGCCAAGACACTCTGACCAAAAGAAAAAAAAAAAAAAAAGACCTAAATGAAAGATCTCCACTAGTGAGATCCCAGTGGAAAGAACAGGTCATCAAAGAAGGAGGTACCTTTCTCTGAAGGGTGGAGAGAACTTCCACATTGCCTATGACCTTGTCTAAATAAATTGAGTTGGCGAACTCAAAGTGTTTCCATAGTCTTGGCAACTCATGACAAGAGCCTAGGGTGATTACTGAGGCCATAAACAAGGGTGTCAATTTGTTAATTCAACAACAGGAGTCACTGTGCACTTACTCCTCATATAGGATCTCTGTCCTTAATGTGTTGTACATTGTGATTTAATGCTATAACTAGTACTCAAACAGTATTTTACATTTTGTGTTTCTGTGTGGTTGCAAACTGTTGAAATCTTCACTTAATTTATACTAAATTGATCCTTGTATATAAAGATAATTGAAAATGAATCTTGATGCGAATGGAATGAGAGAGGGAGCGAGAAATGGGAGGGTTGCAGGTGGGAGGGAAGTTATGGGGGGGGGGGCATTGTAATCCATAAACTGTACTTTGGAAATTTATATTTATTAAATAAAAGTTAAAAAGAAATGTTATTATTTTCCTTTGGGAAGTCATGGTGTCTTCCTTATTCTTGTTTCTGGAATTTCTGCTGTTATTTTTATTCATTTGAGTGATTGATATTTATTTATTTATTTTTCTTCTGATGACTTTTTTCTTTGTCTAAGCTTCTGTGGCTTAGTGGAATGTCTGCACTTTCAGTGAATACCAAGAGGTGTATGATGAGTGTGGCCAGGGAGCTCTGGCCAATGCTCTAGGGTGGGGTGAGTTTCCATGATAATACCCAAGTTGGGCATGGTAGAACTTAATACCTAGCTATACTTCACACCTTCTCATATAACCACTGTTCCCTATGGTCTCAGCACACAAGGTTCCCACAGTCATCGGGTCTAGAGTCCTCTTTCTACCCTGCTAGTTTGTCCATCAACAGAGAGGTGGATGTTCCTCAGACCACTCTGCATAGGCATTTTGACTCTGGGAGTCTGTGAATGCTGGAGCCCCTCCATCCACATAGCTGCCTAGCCACCTCCTAGCCCAGCTCAAAGTCTGTGGGGACCATGGGCTGTTCCCACCTCTTGAATCTCTGGATAACATGCACACGCTAGAGCCACTGGCAGAATGCCTGCCCACCACTGCTGATGTCACTGCCTTTCATGTGTCCCATGACAGTCAGCTGTAATGTGTTCACCTGAAGGCTTCTGTAGCTATTGCCCTCTTACAAAATGGTGGCCACTCTCTCTCAGCTTGGCCACAGACTCTGTTTTGGAGATATTAAACCAAACATCCCCCTCCATTTTCCTGGATCTGCAGGCAACTGCCAGCAACCACCAGCTCCCAGTGCTTCAGTACAGATGCCCTCTCTCTAGCTCTATCACCCGGGTTGCTGCAGTTTGGTGTCACCTCTGTCTCCAGACTGCTGCTGGCTCCAGCTCTCTGCTGCTGTAGCTGCACTCACGCTAGTGCTGCCCATCTGCACTCTCTACTCAGATTCATGCTGTTTTGCCTCTTCCCATGGGGCTTCCTCTGGGCAGTTTTTTCTCCAAATTCTCTATTGAGAGTGCACCCTGTGGGGCATGAGCGCGGCCAGGCCAGGCCAGGCCCGGCCCGGGGGCTCCGCATGCGCAGCTGCTCCAGGGTGCCCCCGCCCGAGCTGCGCGGAACGAAGCCACGCGGAGCCAAGTAAGATGGCGCCCAGAGGAAGTAAGATGGGCGGAATCCAAAGTTGTTTACCACTAAAACTAACTGGCTGCGCAACATCAGGGGAGGTAACAAAACTAGTAACAAGTGTATAGACATAGGGCTAGTCCTATAGAAATCCCCCCATAAGGTGATTTTTTAAGTGATTGGTTGGCCCTTAGCCCTGCCCCAATGACTCTGCAGTTTTGTGTTATAAAAGGTACTATTATGCAGAAGGTGACTGAGTCCTTGCTAGACTTGGCTCCCCGCTGCGTCTGATTGTCTCCGGGACCAGGAGGCTGGGGAACGGGCGAGCTGCGCACTTACCTTTCCTCGGACCCAGTCCATCCTTGTATGGGTGGACTAAGACCCAACATCTGGCGCCCAGCGTGGGGCATGAACAGTTACTTTTCGGCCGAGGCTAAGCGGTCTCTCAGGGTAAGTGAAAACCTTAGTATGGTTTATGCAGTTTCGTCCCAAAAGGACCTGGCCTTAAAGGCCTTACGCTATATGTTAAAAAGTGTCTGGGTAGCTGTCATAACCTTGGCCCTTTGGATTCAGATGGCCAATCTCTTTTCTTGGAACACTTGGTCATGGGTGGAAAAACTCACCCTTAAGAGGGAGAGACACTTTGATACCGCGCTTAAAGCATCCTTCCACCCAGACGCTATAACCCTAGCTTCGGAGGGCGAGAGGGAGAAAGAGGACGTGCAAGACTTGGGAGAGCCTAAAGCCTCAGAGGAAGATGGCGCGGAGAGAGAATGGGCTAAATTTGATCAGGAATGCAGAGAGCCTGTGGAGGCACGAACTGTTGAGGTAAAAACAAAAGTAAAAATCGTCCCGTCTAGCCCATCCACCCTAGAAGGGCCGGGACCACCCCCATACCTCCCCGGGGCAGAGGCAGCCTCCCCCTATGTAGAGCCATGGAGGGAGCTTTGTGATCTGGGCACTTATGATTGCCCAGGAGGGGAGAGAAGAAATGAGGCGACCTTTGCGGAAGCTTATCCGGTGGACATAAAGCAGCATAGGGAAGTGAACTCTGGGCCAGGGAACCTGCTGCCTCAGGCCTACCCTGTTAATTTAGCTCCAGGCTGCAACAGAGCTCTGGAGTGGTATCTCTGGGAAGCGAAGGACTTGAAGGAGCTTCGCAAGGCAGTGGTGGAAGACGGGCCAAATTCCCCCTGGGCACAAACATTGCTACAAGATATAGCCTATCACCCATGCATCCCCAAGGACTGGTTGGATGTGGCCAAGGCAGTCCTCACGAGTTCCCAGTTCATAAAGTGGTGCGCCTTCTTTAAGGAGGAGTGCCGGGTGAGTGCCAAAGCTAACCGAGCAGCCCAGCCAGCTATCCCTATTACATATGCTATGCTGGCTGGGATGGGGGAAGGGTTCTCTACGGGGATTCAGCAAGCTGCTCCATACCGTGAACAAGTGAGGCAGGCAGGACTTAATGCTTGGTACAAGCTGGATGAGGGGCCCACCGAATCTCCCATCGCGGGGGTGCGACAAAAGCCCGGAGAGCCAGATTTTGTAGTTAGGGTCAAACACAGTCTCCGAGGTAAGTTGCCAGCTGGGGACCTTCGGGACCAGTTTGTTAAAATGCTTGTTTGGGAAAGAATGAATGCTGATCATCTGAAGGCCTGCGCTGGGCTGAGGAAGGCTCATAAATCCCCAGAGGCAGTTAAAACTAAGGTGGAGCTTTCAGGTGTGGGGGCAACCCCTAAAAGCCCAACACTGCCTCAATGCACTGCGCCTCCAATTCCGCCCATGTGGCCACCCCTTTATGGTTATTCCCCTCCCTTGAATCGCCCGCCGCCATCTTGTAAACAGCGTGCCTACCCAACCCCACAGCCAGTCCTGCTAGGCCCCAGCGTGCACAGTCTTCCCTGTAAATGGGGGACCATGGCCTTTCTCTGCACTCTCTTCCAGTCAGTGTAGCCTGTGCACCCGTGCAGGCCTTGGCCAGGTATTCTAGGGAGACTAGTCCCAAGGGCTGCTTTTTTCCTCTCCATTTACAATTCAATGCTGTCCTCATTAGGAGGGGGAAGAAAAAATGCCTTTGGCTACCATTGGCCTTACCTAAAAGAACAAAAACCTCAATCCATTAACCCTTTCCAACCTAATGAGTCTTTATTTGCAGTTAATAAAACTTTTTCTCCAGCACTACGGAAGTCTCTCATTCTCTGCCGCTTTGTTTCAGATGTGTTTCCTTGTTCTAAGCAATGGGCTCCTACGCTGATGACCAGCTCTTTTCTGTGCTGCTGTAGTTAACTTATCTGAGAGTTTGCACGTGTCTTGAAGGTTTCGTATTTTATTGGATTTGTCTGTCTTTAATGTTTGAGTGATTACCTAACTCTGATCAGATCTACCCCACAGCTTTGGTTATACGTACTAGTTTTTGGCTAAGCGGTTGACTCTCTAACAGTTTAAATTCTCAAATGGAGTCTAACAACTTTGGGACTTCCAGTAGGATCCCTGGAACTCTCAAAGGATGGGACTCTAAATTTGTTAAAGTAACAACTGTTTGAGTCAATTCAAATTATGCAAAGTATATTAAAATGTTGTGAATAATGTCAGACCTATATTGTATTCATGTTTTTGCTTTCCAGCTAGAGTAGTCTTATAAAAATGAGAGTAAATTCTGTGTATACAAGCCCTTATATTGTTAACTAAAGTAAGCCAATACAGATTGGTTCAGAGAATTAAGTTAATGCCAAAGCCCTTCGGTTTGCTTGGTAGCTCACTTGCTTGGTTTTATGCTTTAAACATGTTTCTCTTAACGATGAAGATCTTTTCAAAGTTGTAAACATGTACTAGTGTCCATGTTTGCTGTCCAGGAGGAGTTATTCTTATGTTACTTAAAAGCATGGAAATGTAATTTTGACTTTTAATTCAAATAATGGTGTGGTATTCATTAATAACTCAGTGTCTTAAGCCATCTAGGCATCAATGCTAAGCAAAATGTGGGAAAACTTTTCACATCTTAAATTCGATGAGAGAGACTTTTTGAGTTTGTTAGCATGTATTCTCATAGATTGTCCATACATGACAATTCAAGACTATGTAAAAGTAACTACAGGTATAAAGTTTCAGAAGGTGTGAGCAAGTCATAAAAGGTTTTAAAAGGTTTACAACTTTAAAATTGTTTACAGAGTTTTCTTTAAGTTACGTGCTAATGCCAAAATTACATTGACCTAAAGTTGAAGTAAAAAATGTGCACTAATGTTAGTAAATATCTGAAAATGGTCTAAGTCGTAAATCTTGGAATCCGCTTTTACAAAAACTATAGTGTCTCTTTTTAACAGTGTCTGCTTAATGGGTTACTCTGCCATTTCTAAAGTTAGGTCCTTTTTAGCTCTGTTAAATAGTTCTAAGTTATGTGAGGATTTTGTGTACTAACTCTTATGTTCAAGGTGTTTATTTCTGGTTTATTCAATAACAAAAAACATAAAATTCATGTTCTGTCAAGGTAATCTATTGTGTACTCTACTGTCTCTGTTAAGTTCAAATTGATAAAAAGCACTGCTAAATATCATTAAGATCACCCTGTCTAATAAAAGGCTATCATTTCAGAATGTTAAAAAATTCTATTCTAACCAGATACTCTAAGGTCTCTTGGCACCTTTAACAAACTTTCTAAAAATCAAAGTTCTAAATTCTCTAAACTTTTGGTATCTCCAAAAGGGCCCCTGGAAATGTCAAAAGATATGTCTCTCATCTTATAGAGATAATAACCAATAATAACCAATTGGGATGTTTAAAAGTGCTGCCAAGATGTAAAATGATTCAACACTCTACTAAAATTCCTCACAACCCACAGGAACAGGCTATGGTGGAAAAAAAAACCATCAATGCCTCAAAAAACAGTTATTAAAACAAAAAGGGGGAGTGGCTACCCCCCACCTACAGTTACATAAGGCCTTGTTCACCATCAATATTTTAAATTTTTTGAAAGGGTCAAGGGAGTCAAGGTTCCAAAAACATTGGGGACATTTAACCCCTAAACCTCAGATGCTCGTTAGATGGAGAGACCCTCTCACCCGACTCTGGAGAGGGCCTGACCCACTGATTCAGTTGGGAAGAGGATTTGGCTGTGTGTTCCCCATAAGGGAGTTGACTCCAATTTAAATACTGGCCAGAAATATCAGGCCTATGCCCGATGCAAGTAACAACCTACCCAGGGAGCAGTTTGCCCCTGAGGGAGATCCCCTTGTCTTTCCTCTTCCAGAAATGGATGGAGATCGAAATCGAAAGGCAGGTGATGATGAGGACGCTACTCCTCACTATGATCCTGACAAGAAGTGCCCAGCCTAGTGACGGGGGATTCGATGACCCAAACGAGATCATCAAAACACTTCTGGAGGACCTGAAAAAGATGAAGAGAACTCCAAGAAAGCCTCTTTTGGACGAGCCTTAATGGACTCTTTCCCTACCTCTTCTCTCTTCTTGGACTACTTCTTGCCCTGCTTTTAATCCTTGCTATTGGCCCATGCATAATGAATAGGCTTATACAGTTTATACAACAGCGCATAGAGGCAACAAGGGTAAGACAGGTTGAGGTTCATCACCAGAGGCTGCTAGCCACAGAGGGCTACGATCCCCTGAACTGGGGAAGCGCCCCCGGTGCTCTCCACATTGCCAATGACGGGTAAGATTCCGGATGGACCGGAACAACCTAAGACAGGCGGTGGAGAAAGCTCACCCCACTCCCATAATTACAAGTCACGCGACACCCCAAGACGGGTAAAGCACCCAGCGTCCTGCACCAACCTAAGACAGGGCTCATGGCCAAGCTGCCTGGGTTACCAATGACGGGTAAGGGCAAGGACGGCTGGGGGCAACCTAAGACAGGGACCGCGTGCTAAAACAAAAAGGGGGAATCTGTGGGGCATGAGCGCGGCCAGGCCAGGCCAGGCCCGGCCCGGGGGCTCCGCATGCGCAGCTGCTCCAGGGTGCCCCCGCCCGAGCTGTGCGGAACGAAGCCACGCGGAGCCAAGTAAGATGGCGCCCAGAGGAAGTAAGATGGGCGGAATCCAAAGTTGTTTACCACTAAAACTAACTGGCTGCGCAACATCAGGGGAGGTAACAAAACTAGTAACAAGTGTATAGACATAGGGCTAGTCCTATAGAAATCCCCCCATAAGGTGATTTTTTAAGTGATTGGTTGGCCCTTAGCCCTGCCCCAATGACTCTGCAGTTTTGTGTTATAAAAGGTACTATTATGCAGAAGGTGACTGAGTCCTTGCTAGACTTGGCTCCCCGCTGCGTCTGATTGTCTCCGGGACCAGGAGGCTGGGGAACGGGCGAGCAGTGCACTTACCTTTCCTCGGACCCAGTCCATCCTTGTATGGGTGGACTAAGACCCAACACACCCCTTACACTTTTTGCCTCACTGTTTTTCCCTAGCCCAGTGAAGCATACCACTCCCTAAGCTGCCATTTTTTCCCTTGCCCTTAAATTGTTACATTTTGCCTTATATTACAATAACTCTTTGTTTTGTTGTCTTATATTCTGTTTATTTATTTTCTAAATCCATAAACTGAACTTTAAAAATTCTACTTAAATAATAGAATAATGTAGTCATAAATTCTGCTTAGGCCATGATCCAATCATTATTAGTTTAAGAGTTTGTTGCCATAGAGCCTGTTTTGTGGTGCAGCAAGTTAAGCAACTGCTTGTGATGCCTGCATCCCATACAAGAGTGCTAGAGTGAGTCCTTGGGCTGCTCAGTTTCTGATCCAGCTCCCTGCTAGTGTGCCTGATAAAGCTGCAAAGGATGGCCCAAGTGCTAGAGACCCTGTCACTAACATAGGAGAACCAGATGGAGTTGCAAATCTTTTGCAGTCATTTTGGGAATCAACCAATGGAAGATTTTCTTTCTCTGTGTCACACTGCCTTTCAAATAGATAAATATCTAAAAAAATAAGAAATTGTGACTCTAACTCTACTTTCTTTTTGATAAATAAGGGAAATGTTGACTGTTACTGTTCTCACTGTTTTGATCATATTTTGATGAAGATCATGTTGAGTCTTCATACAGTTCTTATTCTTTCACTTATGTATTTTCATAATTTGTCTTTCCAAGAACAGATTAAAGAAGGTCCTTCAAGTAGAGCTCGATTTATTAATTTTGACTTAATATTATTGCAGGAGATAAGAAATGACTAAATGCTCATGACGTTATCAATAAAAATATGTTATTCTATTACAAATTATAAGAATAGGGACTGGATTAAAATTTAATGGATATATAGTTAAGAATAGTATCAGCTGGCACTGTGGCGCAGCAGGTTAATGCCTTGGCCTGAAGCGCAGGCATCCCAGATGGGCACCGGTTCTAGTCCTGGTTGCTCCTCTTCTGATCCAGCTCTCTGCTATGGCCTGGGATAGCAGTAGAAAATGACCCAAGTCCTTGGCACCCACATGGGAGACCCAAAAGAATCTCCTGGCTCCTGCCTTCAGATCAGTGCAGCTCCAGCCATTGCGGCCATCTGGGGAGTAAACCAGTGGATGGAAGACCTCTCTCTCGTGCGCGCGCAATCTGCCTTTCCTCTCTGTGTAACTCTGACTTTCAAATAAATAAATAAATCTTTTTTTTTAAAAAAAAAAATATGTATAATGCTTTTAATTTATGCATATCTTATACATTTTTTTGACAGGCAAAGTTAGCCAGTGAGAGAGAGAGAAAGAGACAAAGGTCTTTTTTCCATTGGTTCACCCCCCAAGTGGCTGCTAAGGCCAGCGCATTGTGGCCAGCATGCTGCGCCAATCCGAAGCCAGGAGCCAGGTGCTTCCTCCTGGTCTCCCATGCGGGTGCAGGGCCAAAGCACTTGGGCCATCCTCCACTGCACTCCCGGGCCATAGCAGAGAGCTGGACTGGAAGAGGAGCAACCGGGACAGAATCTGGTGCCCCAACCGGGACTAGAACCTGGGGTGCCGGCACCGCAGGCGGAGGATTAGCCTAGTGAGCTGCGGCACTGGCCCTAACATTTTTCATTTCAGGATTATATCCCAGGTCAGGTCTTATATTGGATAAATTTGCTTTTTTTCTGATAGATCTGTCATCTGTGTTCGTAATCCACATGGTCTAATGCTCTGCAGAGGAAAAAAAAAAAAAAAAAAAAAAAAACCTGGAAAGCTAGAAACTAAAAAAACCAGGAATCCTTGTCAGCTTTGCAAGTGTGTTCCAATTCTTCATTTGATGTAATCTTCGTATATTATCTTCAAAAGGTGGTCGTCTCAGTCAATACCTTATAAGATTTTGTGAATTGGAGGAGGTAATATAAGCAAAAGTTCCTGGCATCGGGGCTTCCTGCAAAACATTGGCCTGCCGTCCCTTCCTTCCTTCTTGTCTTCCTGCCTCCTCCTCGGTCCCTCCATACCTCAGTTTTCCATTCCTCCCTTTATTCTTGTCATTTCCATTTATTTCTTATGAGTAACAATCAGCTTTGGAGTATGCTAATATAAAACAGAAGGTGGTAACTTTTCCTAAAAACAAATGTCAAACATTGAAGTTAAAATTCACAACTATTGGAGGATGTGATTTCTTGAATATAGGTTCTATATTGCTTATGTTTTAATCTTTGAATTACCATAAAAATTCTCTACCACTTTTAACTACTGACTACTACAGCAAATAGAATTATATGTCTTTGAAGTTGTGTCTATTTTTTTATTTGATAACACCTCAGCACTGGATTATCATGTAATGTCATCATCTACAAATTACTTAATTTTAAAGTAATTTGTGATTAGATAAACATTCAGAACATTAGAAAATATTTGTAAGTTGCTACTGTTGAGATAATTGTTACATGAATGATTTGATTTAGATATAAATGAATTTGAGATTCATTCCATTTCTTAGCTAATGGTAAGAAATCTTAAATTTATACATTTTGCCTAGTGAACATAACTACTTTTGTGTATTTGAGTAATTGTAATTAGCTCGGGTAATATAGAACTTTTAAAACATATGCTAGTTTATTGCTAGGTATAGTCCTTAAAATAACTATCATTTCCAACTACATGTATAGGAAAAAGAGTTGGAAACAAATACATAAATGGTCAGAGACTGGAAATCCAAGAAAGGCAGAAGAAGGAAAGAAATGAGTGAGACTTAGAGAGATGAGTGACCCACGCACATCATGAGAACAATTTAAATACAGAGAGAGAATGCTGTCTCTCTCCCCCACCCCACTTTATGAAGAGTTGTGGTGATTCTGAGACCCATTCCACTCTCACTTCCATCAAATGTTTCATGGTATCACAATCTGACCATACCAGATTTGATATTCTTAGGATCATGGAACATAGGTATAAACTTTTGGAAATAGAGAAGTTCCCAAGGAAAAGTGTGGCACTCTAGACAACGCATATAAACATAAATGTGGATACTAGAGTTTCTTCTTTTTTTTTTTTTTTTTGACAGGCAGAGTGCACAGTGAGAGAGAGAGAGAGACAGAGAGAAAGGGAGAAAGGTCTTCCTTTGCCGTTGGTTCACCCTCCAATGGCCACTGCGGCCGGCACACTGCGCTGATCCGAAGGCAGGAGCCAGGTACTTATCCTGGTCTCCCATGGGATGGAGGGCCCAAGCACTTGGGCTATCCTCTGCTGCACTCCCGGGCCATAGCAAAGAGCTGGCCTGGAAGAGGGGCAACCGGGACAGAATCCGGTGCCCTGACCGGGACTAGAACCCGGTGTGCCGGCGCCACTAGGCGGAGGATTAGCCTGTTGAGCCACGGTGCTGGCCAATACTAGAGTTTCTAAGATGTTCCAGTGCTTAATGTGTAATGTAAAAGAACCGGAATCCTCCAGCATAACCTATGCCATTCCAGTCATTCTGAAGAGCTGTTAATAAAAACTCTGTTGCATTTAAGTGTTAACTTCTATAGTTCAATATCTTGAATATTTTAACATCACAATATCTGCGTTTTTACAGTTCAACATTGTAGTTTATCTTTTTCTTCAGATCTTCTGCCAATTTTCATTACCATAATCTATTTCATAATCTATTTCATCTCTCCTCTAATGTTTCATTAGCTTTCTTTCCAGGGTTCCTATGAAATCCAACATATGGTTCAGCCAGTTTATACTTCCTAAATATTTAAACCCTTGATTAAACAAATATCTGCTCAGAAGATCATAAAATACTTTGATTAAGTACATAAGCCTTCAGAAACACATACAGTTCTTAAACTTCGTGTACTGTGTTAAGTTTAAAATTCATGACACATGTTTGATGTCACTTTTGAAAAAGTATTCACAAGCTTATATAGAAAATATAAAGTAAATGAATGTCAGAAGCATACGTTACCTGCCAGAGACAGCATTCATAAACTATTTGGTGTATTTTGTGTGTGATTACTCATTGGTTGACCACTATTTGGAAAAAGAAGGTAAAGTTCATCATTAATTCATCATAAAATTTTAGTAAGCTGAAAATAAAAAAGTCTTTACATGTGAAGAGCATACATTGCTTTCTCTCTCTCCCTCCCTCTCTCTCTCTCTCTGCATTTCTGCCTTTGAAATAAATAACTAAATATTTTTAAAGAATAGCATACATTGAGACATTGAAAATGCTTATGTATAGTATAACATGTTGGAAATAGTCTCATTAAATTATACACTAAGCATATATTCCCACAATAATCCTTACTATTCGTCATCTCTCAGGACATCACACATAATGCAGAAGTTTGTATGATTTTCAAAAAGATGAGATGCCTTCACTTTTAGCAAATAAGTTTTAACTCATAACAAAGTTGTTTATAGAATAAAGTAATTTTTAAAAAAAATTATAGAAGCAAATTAGTACATAATGTATAAAATAGGGCATTATGATATAACTATAATATGCATAAAAGCATGAATAAATTAGAACATATAACAGAAAAAAATCATAAAGTTCCTAAATAATAGGTTATAAATCATGAATAATAATATTCTGTATCATGTAGATATCAGATAGCAATAAATTAACTTATAAAGCCAATATAATTTAAATTGGATATTCCTCTGGGATTTATTATGGGATTTGACAAGTTGATCCTAAAGTTCCCATAGAAGAGTAAAAAACACCTAAGGTGTATTTGAAAAATACAAAGTTGTGAAATTGAATCTCATCTATCAAAACTATTTTGAAAGCACATTAATTGAGAGCACATGATAAAGTCGGTGATAGTCAAATGGATCAGTAGAATGCAATAGAAAACTCAGATAAAGAACCATAAAAAAGAAAGAATTTATAGAGCATAGGAAACAATACAACCAAAGGGGAGAAAAATGCATTGCCAAAAAATGGTTGATTGATTGTACCCAACAGGTAAAGCCACCACCTGCAGTGCCAATATCCATATGGGCTCCAGTTCTAATCCTGGCTGCTCCACTTCCAATCCAGCTCTCTTCTAATGGCTTGGGAAAGCAGTAGAAGATGGCCCAAGCTGATTTACCCCAAGTTGTGGAGTTAGAAATGTGCCAGGGGATTCCAATACAATCCCATCAAGGTTGCATGTACCAATGCCATCTAACTAGTCCAAGTGATCAATTTCAGTTCACAATAGATCATAATGATAGTCTAAGAGTCAAAAGGGATCACATAAACAAGACTAGTGTCTGCTAATACTAACTGATAGAATAAAAAAGGGAGAGAACGATCCAACATGGGAAGCGGGATACACAGCAGACTCATAGAATGGCAGATGTCCTAAATAGCACTCTGGCTTCAGAATCAATCCTGAAGGCATTCGGATTTGGCTCAAGAGCCCATGAGAGTATTTTAGGCATGGAAAGCCAAGACACTCTGGCAAAAAAAAAAAAAAAAAAAAAAAAAAAAAAAACCTAAATGAAAGATCTCTGCAAGTGAGATCCCAGTAGAAAGAACGGGCTATCAAAGAAGGAGGTACCTTTCTCTGAAGGGAGGAGAGAACTTCCACTTTGACTATGGCCTTGTTGGAATAAGATCGAAGTCGGTGAACTCAAGAGGTTTCCAAAGCCTTGGCAACTCATGACTAGAGCCTAGGGAGATTACTGGCGCCTTAAACAAGGGTGTCAATTTGTTAAGTCAACAACAGGAGTCACTGTGCACTTACTCCCCAGGTAGGATCTCTGTCCTTAATGTGTAGTTCAATGTGAATTAATGATATGACTAGTGCTCAAACAGCATTTGGTACTTTGTGTGTTGTGTGGGTGCAAACTGATGAAATCTTTACTTATATACTAAATCTTCTGTATATAAAGATAATTGAAAATGAATCTTGATGTGAATGTGATGAGAGAGGAAGTGGGAGATGGGAGGGTTGCGGGTGGGAGGGAAGTTATGAGGGGGAAAAGCCATTGTAATCCACAAACTGTGCTTTGGAAATTTACATCTACTAAATAAAAGTTAAAGAAAAAATAAGAAAATAAAAGTATAGAGAAAAAAAAATCAGAGTTCAGAATTATAATAAAGTGGAAAAAAAAAAAAGAAGATGGCCCTGCACCTGTGTGGGAGACCCAGAAGTACCTCCTGATTCCTGGCTTCGGATTGGCACAGCTCCAGCCATTGCGGCCATCTGGGGATTGAACCAGCAGATGGAAGACCTCTTTCTCTCTGCCTCTCCTTTTCTCTCTGTGTTACCCTGACTTTCAAATACAAAAACAAATCTTTAAAAAAAGAAAATGGTTGCAATAATATTAATTTTATATGAAAAATAGATCTCTATGTCATAACAGACACAAACTATAAAAATGTAAATACTAAGACCTTTATAATAGCATGCAGAATAATAACTTTGGCTGTAGTGGAATAAAATATAGAAGGTGAGAACTCATAGAAATTATACTGATAAATAAAATATGTAGCTCCAACTAAGAAGAAAATATGCACAAATTTAAATTAATAAGCCTTTAGATTGAGAAAACACTTGCAATGTATAAATTAGACAAAGATTAGAGTGCTGGAAACATTACATCATTACATGTATTATATATTTTTGAAGACAAATACTTTCTCCTAAGGTATATATATAAATATGCCTTAGAATAATAGAACAGGATATATTTAAAAATCAAACAAATGTACACAATTCGCGAATAATCCTAGAGGTGACAGAAAGAAAACAGGATATTATTTTTCATCACAGTTACAAAAATCAAACAATCTGATGATTTCAAGGTAGCAGAGAATGTGAAGAAAGTCTAATGAGCTAATAATTTGTACATGTGTATAATCTATAACCATCCACTCTTGGATATAATAATTAAGGGAATGTATCATATATTTACACATTCATTTCCTACAGATTGTGTTACAAATTACCCACAAACTAGGCTTAAAAAAAAAACCTAGAAATGTATTTTCTGACACTTCTTGAGGCTGGAAGTTTAAAATCAAGATGTCAGTCTCATTATTCCCTTGAGAATGCACTAACGGACATCTGTTTTCTTTCTCTCTCTCATCTTCTAGTGACTGTGGGCACCCTGTGGCACTCCTTGGATAGTAGACGCATAACTCCAGTCATTGCCTTTATCTACATGTGGTATTCTACCCATGTCTCTGTGTCTGAATTTCCTTCTTCTTATAAGGACTGCAGTAGAGACCACCCTGACTTAGGATGACCTCACCTTAACTTGATTACATATGCAAAAATCCTACTTCCAAACAAAACCGCATTCTGAGTTACAAGTACACATGGATCCTGGGGTGACATTATTGAACACAGTACAAAAGGAGAAATGTGCAAGAAAGTTCAGCACTGAACTGACTGTCATGGGGAAAATTATTAGATAAGAAAGTACCTATTGTTGTATTAATGGATAATACATAATAGCATAGAAATACAATGGAGTTCATACAGCTGTAAAAAACCACAACCGAGACCTACAAATATCAAAGTTGATAAATCTTGAGAACAAATTGTGTGGGAAAGACAAAAAAGTCATAAGATATTTAATAGTTTGGTACCCGACAATAAAGGTTGAGAAATACACAAAGTACAATATATAATTAACACTTAGACAAAATCAAATATATAAATATATAGGGTTATCTGTGCATATCCTCCTTAGAGAGTGAAGGTGCAGAATAAAATTCATAGTAAATTAATGCTTCCAATATATTTGTAGTTTTTGTTATTATGTAAAAAAGATAGAGGAAATCTGCAAGAAATGTGGTAAAATGTTAGTCTGTATTATAGTTTGACAGCATGTACAGCACAGTATAATAGAACCCTGCACTCTTGGTGGTTTGTGCATTTGTGTTTCTGAGATGCATGAAGCAGTTCATTGCATTATAGGATATTTGCATGTTTATAAGCAGTATGGTTTCTCTCCACCAGATGCCAATAGCTGTCATCCCCATCACTCCAAGTTAGGACACCAAAAATGTTGCCAAATATTTTGCTCTGGGGGGAAAAACGGCAATTCTGATTGTGACTCATTAATATTGAATACTCATTTATTCATTATATTCTTTTCTGCATAGCTCCATATATTTGAAATATTTATGATACTTTATGATGAAATATAAAAATATTTATGTATATTTTTTACTTCCTAAGTGACCATAAAAATAAAGACAATTGCCAATGTGTCATAAAATATGCAGGGCTATGAATTGGAAATATAAAAATTACTTAATCAACTCAGAATATCTGAATTTTGTTTAAGTTATTTAAGATAGGTTACACTAAAGAACAAATATTTCAGTTTCACGTTAAGGGTTGTATAGGATTTTGAAAAGGGGTAAAATGGCATTCTAAGTGGAAGGAAAGACAAGGAAGCAGAAACTACAAAAATATTTTATGGAATTGCAAGTTCTTACATGAAACTGCAAATAGCAAATGTGGTAGCATTTATTGTGGAGCACATCCTTGTGAGAGATTCAAAAGCAGTGAGACGTGTAACAGGTGGGAGAAAGAACCAATGTGGACAGGGAAAGCAAAGCTGAGTGCTGACTTAGCGCACATTTTTAATGATTTGTGGAGGGAGCTAAATGCTGGCAAGGAAAGACTGATGTCACTAAATAAGGCACCAGAATTAGCATCCTTGTAGGTTATGTGCTAAATATTAATTTGAGGGGGTAGGTATTTAGCTTGGCAGTTAAAATACTGGTTAAACTCACTGTATCACACATCAGGAGTACCTGAGTTCAATTCCTGGCTCTAGCTTCTGACTCCAGCATCCTGCTAATGAACACCCTTGGAGGCAACAGTGAAGGCTCAAGCGACTGCATTGCTGCCAACCACATCTTGGATCTAAATGGACTTCTTGGCTTCCAGCTTTCGCCTAGCCAATCCTGGCCTTTGTGGGTGTTTGTGGAATGAGCTAGCAGATGGGAGTGCGCTCTCTCTCTCTCTCTCTCTCTCTCTACTAAATTAATGTTTTTAAAATTGGCTTGAGAGTAAAACTTCATGGATTGAAAATATTAATATGAAAGATATATTAAGTCTCCACAAATTGATTTATAGATTAAATACAATCATAAGTACAATACCAGCAGGATTTTTTTTAGACAATGACAAGCTGATTCTTAAACTCCATAGGAATATGCAAAACATCTAGAATATCCAGTGCAATTCTGTGAAAGAACAAAGTTGGGATATTTATACTACATTTCTTTGAGAGTTGCCATAAAGCTACACAATGTAGAAATACAGTAATGGCATAAAGGGCAACAAAGACACTGGAATAGAATAGGTAGACAATAAACCCACATTAACTTGGTCCTTTGATTTTCTGTTAACGTATCAGTATAATACAATTTTATTTAGTCTGTTCAACAAACATAAGAATAAATGGATATTATAACTTGATAATATTTACATCACAACATATTCCAAAAATAAATCAAATTATAGCACACATGTAAACATCAAATTGTAAACTTTAAAGCTTTGGAGGAAAAGATCAGATATTTTCTTTGTGATTTGGGAATATGCAAACATTACTTAGAATGGAAACAAAAAAGTAGCAAGAAGAGATATAAATTTACAAGTTAGGCTTTTTTAAAATTAAAAATGAATTTGAAAATGTTTGCTCACAAAATGATACCATTAAGAAAAACAGTAAGAATGCCACAGATCTAGAGAAATTACTTGCAGGATATACATTTGACTAAGGACTACTATCTAGAATATTTGCATAACTTTTATAATTTAATTATAAAAGACAAACTATTTAATAAATGAGTGAAGAAAATCTGAAACTCCACAACAAATTCAATATGAATTCCCCATAGACATTTGAAAATATGCTTACTCTCACTATAATCTGGGAAACTGCAAAGCAACAATGAGATGCCATGACCAACAACAGTGCAAAACAGTATGGGTAAACCTAATCTACTATAGTCACTGCTGGTGAAAGGGTGAAAGGGCACATCCACTTTATAAATAGGTGTGATAACTTGCCTATTTATTTCTTTAGGTCCAGTAATGTGTTCTTTATTGGAGAAAGATCTGAAAACTAGTTCTTAATTTCTACTACACAATGAATATTTTATATTTAGCATTCAAAAACTTTCCAGAAGCAGTACTGTTTCACTTAATATGCTAATTCACTACTGAAGATTGTGCCAATTACAAAATTATGGACAACATTTTGGTTCATCCTTGAGTTTTCATATATTCCGATGGGTGTCCCAAATGTCTCAAGATATGCATGATTAGAATAAGAATTAAGATTTCTTTGGATAATTAGTCATATATCACGGTTTGTGTTTTTTAAATCTATGCACAAAGAGGAACTCTTAAATATAATACATATGCTTTTTATTATATTCAGAGATGTAAAGCATATCAACCATCCAGACAATATTCAGGGTCTGGGCTGCAGTGCCAAGAATGGAGATCTTGTCCTGCCAGACTCCAAGAACTTTTTGGCAGAGGTGTTCCTGGTCAACTGCACTGAGATCCATGATTGGATGGCCCCATTGACTTGCTGGTGGAATGGCAGATTGCACTAGTGGAACAAGCATGGAGAAACAACTACATGGCAAACCAGGAAGCAGAGAGGGTGGTTGGGCCCAGGCTCAGACTTCTATAACACCCTTCTCTTAGGAGAAGTGCTTTCCCAGGGCATGGTCCCAAGCACTGAAGACCTCCCTCTGGACCTCAACTCCTAAATGTTTTACCGCCTCCCTGTAGTGCCAACCTTGGGACCAAGCCTTTATCATGGGCCTTTTAGGGCCATTTGACATTCAAAATAATATCCAGTTAGATTTTTAAAACTTGACATCTGTGTTCTCTTAACTAAATTTATAATTCCTGTTTTGTCCTTGGAGTCTGAACAGAACTAATTGATTTTCCTGTTGGACACTTAAAGCCAGCTGTCATATCCTCCCCTAAGTCTCCTGTTCTCAGCTAAACATCTCCATTTCTTTCACATCTAGTTAAAGGAACTAAGGGAATATGAAGTTTTAGAGTGTGTCTGGATGTGTATGTATATGACCTTCTCCTTTGTCCCTTATTGAACATATAACTAATGAAGACACTGGTCCTTTACATCTGAAGTGTTCCACAGACATTGTTGAGACTTTGTGCCCTTCTAATTTTTTGGAGAGCCAATGGGAAGAGCAAGATGCATGGTGATAACAAGTTACTAACATTTAAAAAAAAAAAAGCACATCAACTCTTCATTTAATGTTTGCTTTTTGATAGAATGAGATTCTATGAGGACAAAGCATTGTATCTTGTTACATTTGTTTCTCAGTTAACTAGAAGAGTATCTGGCTTGTGTTAGAAACCCAATGACTATTGATTGGATAAAGAAATACAACTGAAAGAATATAATATTCACAACTATGAATGTTTATGAGTATACTATTTGTATCTTTATAAAAATTGGCATTGCAAGAAGCCATGTGACTTCCAGAATATCTATGATTTGTATTATGATTTTTTGAGAATTAAAGAGCAATTTTTTCTGGGTAGTTTCGTTTAGGTGCTTTAGAATTTTTAGAATTTTTACTTCAAATATTCTCTAAATCATAAATTTGTATTTTCCTTTTAATAATGCATGCTGAATTACAATTTGGGAACTAAAAGGCTTATATAAATGCTGGGTGACTTTTATATGTGCACATTTCCCATTCAAATGACATTCATAGCTTATGGGTCCTTCAGTTAGATCCAGTCACTCTTTATGTACCATAGCAGTGGAAGGAAAGCTGAGAGAGCTGTTATTTTCCCCCACTCAATTCATCTCTCCCAAGAAAGTCTAGCACTGTATTTATTTACTACACCAAAAGTTGCATTCTCTAGTTGCTGGTTTTTCTGTAAACCTATTGTTTTTCAAACTACTGTTGGGAATTCCCAATTCTTGCAGTTCACTTTTTTAAAAATGTAGGTTTATTTTGAACTTAGTAATTTGCATACCTTATGTTTTTATTTGACAATTTCTATGATTGCAAGCAAGTAATATGTGATTTTTGTAGCATTTTCAAAACTAGACATCTACAAATGAAGTCGATTGCTTGTTTTCTTTGTCACTTTTTGACAATTAAGCATTCATGGGGATTGAATCTCATTTTAAAAAAGTTAATTTTTGATTCTGCAAGTAGGTTTTGCTTTTCTTATGTCTGATCAGTGTAGATTTTAGTTGGAAAGCCAAGAAAGGAAATGGCAACTTTCATATTTTCAGATTTAGGTGACATATGCCTGATTAGAGAGGCCCCAACAATGAAGTACAAATGACTCTTATAGTCAGAAGAGAAGAAAAGTTTAAGCATACTGCTTTCCACACATTTCAAGAATGAAGGTTCCTGATTTTGTGATAAGGTATGCTCATTTCAGAAAGATATAAGTAAATAAAACTACAGTAGGAGACACTATTAAAAATATATATGTACACACACACATATATATATAATCCTAGTTGTCTATCAATTTCTAAGACAAATTTTTGTTGTTTTAACTATGTTGAAATTTGAATACATTGCTTTTCATTAGGCAATCATCTCAAATCTTTAAATATTTATCTGCACTGTTTTCTTAAACTTTTATTTATAAATTTAAATATCCAAAGTACAACTTTTGAATTATAGTGGCTTTCCCCCCCCATAACCTCCTGCCCAATCACAATCATCCCATCTCCCACTTCCTCTCTCATCACATTCACATCAAGATTCATTTTCAATTATCTTTATACACAGAAGAAGATCAATTTAGTATATACTAAGTAAAGATTTCAACAGTTTACACCCACACAGAAACACAAAGTATAAAGTACTGAGTACTAGTTATGCCGTTAATTCACATATTACAACACATTAAGGACAGAGATCCTATATGAGGAGTAAGTACAGAGTGACTCCTGTTGTTGATTTAACAATTGACACTCTTATTTATAGCGTCAGTAATCATCCAAGGCTCTTGTCATGAGCTTCCAAGGCTATGGAAGCCTCTTGAGTTCGCCAACTTTGATCATATTTAGCCAAGACCATAATCAAAGTGGAAGTTCTCTCCTCCCTTCGGAGAAAGGTACCTCCTTCTTTGATAGCCTGTTCTTTCTACTGGGATCTCACTGGCAGAGATCTTTCATTTAGGTCATTTTTTTTTTTTTTTTTTTTTGCCAGAGTGTCTTGGCTTTCCATGCCTGAAATACTCTCATGACCTTTTAGCCAGATCTGAATGCCTTCAGGGCTAATTCTGAGGCCAGAGTGTTGTTTAGGACATCTGCCATTCTATGAGTCTGCTGTGTATTCCACTTCCCATGTTGGATTATTCTCTCCTTTTTAATTCTATCAGTTAGTATTAGCAGACACTAGTCTCCCTACAAATTCAAGCAGCTTTGGCTATACGGTGAGAGACATTGCAGGGGAATCTGAGCTTACACTGAGGACTGCACAGATCCTTTGTGTGGTCCCTGGGACAGAGCAGACAAATATTGTACCCACTGGGGCTAGTGCTCAGGCACTGATTGCCATCAAGGAGAAGAGCTCAGCTGAGAAGAATTACTTCCCTTCTGAATAAGAGAGAGAGAGAGAGAGAGAAAGAGAGAGAGAGACAGAAGATTTACTATGCCAAACCTGGGTGTGTCACCTTTGGCACACCCTTAACCCTGAAGAACTGAACAGAGCTCTCTGGCCACACCCACCACAAGCCTCTAGAGATTCACCAAAAGCAGATAGTCCACTTAATCTAGAGTCATAGTATAATGAGAAAAACCACCACTGCATTGGTATTTTTAATGACTTTTTTAGGGATGGATATTTGGCTTAAAAGTTAAGACACCACTTAAGAAGTCTACACCCAATATTGGAGTACCTGAGTTTGATACACCTCTCTGGTTCATGACTTCAGCCCCCTGCTAATGCAGACCTAGGAGACAGTGGTGATGGCTGAAGAAGTTGGGTTCCTGCCATGTATGTGAGTCATTGGCTGACCTCTATGCAGCCCTGCTTATGGTAGGTGTTTGAAGAATGACCCAGTGGAATTGAGTTCCATCCTCCCTGCTCCCACCCCCCTCCTTCCACTCCTTCCCCTCTTTCCACTCCTTCCCCTCTATTCCTCTCTCTTCCCCCCTCCCCTCCACACCCTCCCTTCCTCCATTCTCCTTTCTCCCTCCTCCTCTCCCTCTCCCCCTCCTCTTCTTTCCTCCCATCTCCCTCCTCCCTGCTCTCTCCTTTCCTCTCTTCTCTACCCCTCCCCTCTCTACTCCTCCCCTTCCTTCTCTTCACCCTCCCCTTCCCTCTCTACCCCCATCTCCTCTCTCCTCACTCCCTCCCCCTCCCTCCTTTCCTCTCCTCTCCCCTACTCTCTTGTTTCCTTTTTCTCTACCTCTCTCTTTCTCCCATTCCCTCTCTGCCTTCCTCTAAAATGAATGAATTAATTAAATGGCTTTTTAGTGTTCCATTAGTTGGATACAGAATAGTATACAAGAAAAATAACTTATTATTGGACATTTCAGTTGTTTCCAACTGCAATGACTATTCTTGTTTGTACTTCTGTATCTGGTGGCCTTTTTCCAGGGCACTTTAGAAGAAAAAGTGACACTTTCTAATAACATGATTTCTAATGGGAATATCTTAAAACATGATTATTGTGAAAAAATGAAATAAGCATAATGTGACTCTGGTTCTGATTCAAATTAATTGGATTGGATGGACTTCAGTACATTTAATTCTCTGCATCTCAGTCTCTTCTTCTATATGGGCTAGATAATTATTGATTATCCTTGGAGTTCTAGCATCTGCTTATGGCTTTCTAAGTTCCTAAAGTGTTGATGGTATAACATTCCCGAATACATGGGCCAGTATTGTGGTGCAGCATGTTCAGCCATCAGATAGAATGCTTGCATTTCATGTCAGAATGGTGATTCAAGTCCTGGCTGCTCTGCTTCCATTCCAGTATCCTTGTTGATGCAATTGTGAAGGCTATGATTAATGGCTGAAGAATTTAAGCCTCTGACATCCACCTGGGAGATCCAGATGGAATTCTAGGTTCCTGGCTTTGGCCTGGTGCAGTTCTAGTTGTTGCATACAGTTAGGAAGTGAATGAGCAGATAGAAGATTTCCCTCTCTGTCACTCTACCTTTCAATAAGTATTTAAGTAAGTAAGCAAATAAGTAAATAGTGAATAAAAGTACAAGTATTATTACATAACAGGTTAAGTGCTTTGGGGTTGCCACGTAGGACTGCAGAGTGTTTGGGATTGAATCCTGTCTCTGATTCCACTGATAATGTACACTCTGAGAGGCAGCAAAAGATGGATGAAGAGCTTGAGTCCCTGCCACCCACATGGGAAACCCAGATGGAATTCTTCTCCTCCTGGCTTTGGTCTGACTCAGCCTTGGCTGTTGTAGGCATTTGGGGAAATTTGAGAAGTGAATCAGCAGATAGAAGACTCTTCTCTCTCTCTCCCTCTCCCACTCCCTCTCCCTCTCTCCCTCTCTCTCTCTCCCTCCTCTTCTCTTTCAAACAAATAAAAATTGAAACTAAATCTTTTATGAGGCTTATTTTTAACAAAGAAATATCTGCTTACTGTGCCAGTGACAGGATGGTTCCACTTCTGTACATCCCTGTTGAGACATTCTAGTAAACTGCTAGGAATACACTGAGTCATATAGATCTAGGAAGAAGAGGCCCGTGAGGAGGAGACTCACGCTACCTCCAAGGCATGGGCCTTGGTCACATCTGGGAAAATGCTGACCACAAAAATGAATAGAAATTATCTCCCCTATAAACATTAATTATCTTTTTCACATTATTTTTGAAAATTCATTTAACCCAGTAATATTTTGATGGTAACTTAACTCTTAGGGTATTCTAACCCTTTCTTTTACTCCAATTGCTGGCTACCTATTAAACCCCTATAATATAGGCAATTTGAAGGTTGAATTTGTAGGCATGACTATTTCAGAAAGAATGTTCAATATTTTATATCTTGGCCTAGAGGGATTAGCTAAGCAGATCTGTGGTGAGTCATTCTAATTGAAACAGTGGTTGAAGTGGGCACTTTGAAGTTTGAAAATGTATAGCTTGCCATAATTGTTATTTTCATAACTATGATGCTACAATTTTTTTAAAAAATTAGTTTTGTCCTAAAATTTTGAATGTTTTGACCTTTTACAAATGTTTTTAACTTTGTTTTAAATAATTTTAAATTATGGAACTTGATATACATTTGCTAATAAACTTTGCAGTCAGTAAAAAAAAAGTCAAAAAATTTCTAATATAACCTCTACTTTTTATAATCACTTGATGCTATTGTATCACCACTCTTATGTTCCTTGCTTGGTAAAACAATTGCCTTACTTAATCTGAGACCTTCTCTAGATCCTAACCCATGCAGATGAATAAGGCTGAAGAAAACATAAGATAATAAAAATTATTCCATTTACCTTCATGACCTTCTCTTTTACTACTGTCCATTGATCATCTTCTGTTTCCCAGGTCCAATATCTGTTCCATTTCTTTCTGCTCCTCTACCCTCCAAAACTTTCTCTTTCCATCATAATTCAGAGGTGATTAACTGTACTTTTGTTACTAACAAAACATTAGGGATCAAAAGAGCACATCTACCTGTTTGCACAACATCTCCCCACTAACTTACCTCTGTCCCCAGACACTGTCCTAGGCAGAACACAGCTGTGGATTGTTAGTACAACCACTTTTATGGAAGACTATCCCCATCACACAAGCACACATATGGGACTCTGATAACTCACCTCTCTCTCCCATAGCACACAGTTTTTCTCTGCTTATGTTGTTCATACTCAAATATTCTGTCATTTCTCCCATTTTCACAAATACATTATTTGATCCTACCAATCCAGCTATTGCCTCATTTCTCTTCTTCTATTTGTAGGAAAAATTCTTGAAAATGTGTATTAGATTAATGTTTCAGTTTTGCCTTCCTCATTCTCTTTCAAACCACTCAGAACAGGCCTTTTTTTAACCATTCCCTCAAAACCATTTTTTGGGGCCAGTGCTGTGGCATAGCGAGTTAAACTGCCACCTCCAGTGCCGGCATCCCATATGAGTGCTGATTGCTCCACTTCCAAT
Organism: Lepus europaeus; assembly: GCF_033115175.1. Classification (NCBI taxonomy): domain Eukaryota; kingdom Metazoa; phylum Chordata; class Mammalia; order Lagomorpha; family Leporidae; genus Lepus; species Lepus europaeus. The sequence goes on along the minus strand of NC_084842.1, from coordinate 76,944,630 downwards.
CCAGCTCTCTACTATGGCCTGGAAAAGCAGAAGATGGCCCAAGTCCTTGGGCCCCTGCACGCATGTGAAAGACCTAGAAGAAGCTCCTGGCTCCTGTTTTTCGATCGGCACAGCTCCAGCCATTGTGGCCAATTGGGGAGTGAATCAGCGGATAGAGGACTTCTTTCTCTCTCTCTCTCTCTCTCTCTCTCTCTCTCTCTCTCTGCCTCTGCCTCTCCTCATCTCTCTTTGTGTAACTCTGATTTTCAAATAAATAAATAAATCTTTTTTTTTTTTTTTTTTTTTTTTTTTTTTTTTTTTTTTTACAGGCAGAGTGGACAGTGAGAGAGAGACAGAGAGACAGAGAGAAAGGTCTTCCTTTTTACCATTGGTTTACCCTCCAATGGCTGCTGCGGCCGGTGCATCATGCTGATCCGAAGCCAGGAGCTAGGTGCTTCTCCTGGTCTCCCTTGCCGGTGCAGGACCCAAGGACTTGGGCCATCCTCCACTGCCCTCCCTGGCCATAGCAGAGAGCTGGCCTGGAAGAGGGGCAACTGGGACAGAATCCGGCACCCCGACCGGGACTAGAACCTGGTGTGCCGGCGCCGCAAGGCAAAGGATTAGCCTATTGAGCCACGGCGCCGGCCAAAATAAATAAATAAATCTTTAAAGAAACATTTTTATATGGTCACATACTAAAGCTGGTGATCATTTTTTAACAGTCATTTTGTTTAATCTATCAAGACCATCTGGCACAGTAGAACCCTGTTCCATTCCTGGCTATGCAAATCACATGTTCTTGGTATTTCTTCTACACTGTGTTCTATTAGCTCCTTAGGAATTCATGAAATTGATGCCTCAATATATCCAATGTAAGTTCTATGCACTAACCAATGACAATACCCATGCTCATGGCTTTAACTTCATCTTTCTGTGCATCTAAATATTTATCAATCTATCAGCTGCCTATTCCGGAACTCTCTCCTACATTCCAAATTCACACATTGGTTTTTATTTTTATTTTTATTTATTTTTTATTTTTTTGACAGGCAGAGTGGATAGTGAGAGAGAGAGACAGAGAGAAAGGTCTTCTTTTTTGCCATTGGTTTACCCTCCAATGGCCGCTGCGGCCGGTGCATCTTGCTGATCCGAAGCCAGGAGCCAGGTGCTTCTGGTCTCCTATGCGGGTGCAGGGCCCAAGGGCCTGGGCCATCCTCCACTGCCTTCCCGGGCCATAGCAGAGAGCTGGACTGGAAGAGGGGCAACCGGGATAGAATCCAGCGCCCCAACTGGGACTAGAACCCGGTGTGCCAGTGCCACAACGGGAAGGATTAGCCTGTTAAGCCACGGCGCTGGCCACATTCACACATTGTTTACTAAAATTCATTCATGTGAGTATCTATAAACACTTGAAACCTAACATGTACTTTGCTTTTTCCTAACTTTTCACTTCATACATTGGCTATAGTATAATCCTTACCCACTTCAGTTAACAGTTAAGTCATAGACCAAGATTTGCACCCATTCTTGATTCACTTCTTTCAAATCTTACCATCCACAAATCTTGTGTCTTTGTATTTTGATTATATCTTTAGATTTTTGTGGTTGTCACCTTCTCCTAAACCAATGACATATTCTCTTGGATTAGTAAAATCATGTATTTCTTTATTGTTATAACCATGTAGAAGAATTGCTCCCAAATATCCTTATAAGGCATGCATTTGTGTCTTTGCCATCTCATTGAAGTCTTTTCTAACCAAACTATCTGCATTCTCCCATAAGTCCTGTCCCATTGCCTATTTTTGTCTCTAGCATCACATTCTACCATGCTCTATGTTTTAAACATTCTATATTGTTATTTTCTCTTCCTGCATAAGAAGGTTCTCTGACAACAGAACTCTTTATGACTAAGCTCAAAATAGAGGGTTAATCAATACATTTTTCTAATACAGAATATTCTTTGCTATTTATTGATGATGTTCTTTGTCTAGATTCTAGAATGCAAAATCAACTGGATATCAATGCTAGGTTTTATGTAAGTTTTTAAATATTATATGCTCATGAAAAAATGAGAAAGCACTCACGTTCCCATATTTAAGATTTTTAACCTCTCTCTTTCTCAGGGGGAAAAATAAAATGATTAAGGAAGTTCTGGCCACCTCTCTTACATCTGTTAATTTCAGGAGGATATCTGTTAAACTTCCAAGCTCCCTTGACTAAAATTTCATTCTTCCTTCCGGTCCTACTTCAATTTTCTGACAAGTCGGACATGATTTGTCTTAACACTTACATTCCCCCGTCAAGGCAAATGCAGTCTGCTCAAACATATGGTCTCTTTTGGACAATATTTTAACTGTAATTTATTCTACACACCCCTATGACTTGGCAATCTCTGGGGACCTTGAATGCCTGGATTGCAAGCAGAGCTCATGAAGGCCTTCTTGGAGTCAGTGGCTTATGGGAGAATTGCTCACCATTCTTTCTCAGATAGCAACATTAATCTAAATTGAAAATTCATCATTGCCATTTAGAGTTCTGAATGGTAGCATATGGTGTTAATCTGGAGGAATTTTAGCGTTACTACTGCTCTGTAAGCTTTTGAGTAACTTTCACATTCTTAAGCTGAGAGTATTTAATTTGCCTACTAATCTTATGATAGCTATTCAGTATGAGAATGGAAAAGCAGCATTTCTTCTGGATGCTATTTAGGCATAGGTATCCCAGAACATTTGGGCATAGGTATCCCAGAACATTTCTTTCAAAATATTATATTGAGAAGATAGAAGATGGGAATTTTAAGAGACATGTAGAAGTTTTAAACTCCATAATTGATCTGTAATTTTTTCTCCCTATAATGGTCACATTAACTGTGAAAATATATAGAATAAGGATAAATAACAAACTCATCTTTTGAAATTAAATATAAAAATAGCTTTAGGAATATTAGTAGTCTATATTTTATGAGTACATTTTAATGTAAAAAATATAAAAAGTCTGAATTATGTTTGTTGGTCAATAAGTGAGTGGCCAATCTAGGAAACAATTATGAACTGATAAGTATATTTGCAAAAATTTTCTGAAGAAAATTCACCAAAATTCATTACTCTGTACTATAGTCTTGGGAATAAATAAGTATTTTCCTAATGAAGATACTTGGGAGCAATACATTGTTACATACTCTGGTTTATTTATCTATCTATCTATTTATTTATTTATTTGAAAGTCAAAGTTACACAGAGAAAAAAGGAGAGGGAGAGGGAGAGAGACAGAGACAGAGAATCTTCCATTCGCTGGTTCATTCCCCAAATGGCTGCAACGGCCAGAGCTGTGCCGATCGGAAGCCAGGAGCCAGGAGCCTCTTACAGGCCTCCTGCATGGGTGCAGAGGTCCAAGTACTTGGGTCATCTTCTACTGCTTTCCCAAGCCATAGCAGAGAGCTGGATTGGAAGTGGAGAAGCCAGGACTCGAACCGGTGCCCACATGGGATGCCAGCAATGCAGTCGGCAGCTTTAGCCACTATGCCACAGCACCGGCCCTTCTGGTATGTTTAATGACTTCACAATAACAGTCACTCTTGAATGTTTGGAGAAAGATTTTCAAAGATGTCTTCTTAGTGTCAATACTTGTATTATAAGAATAACAGCTAATATTTGTTAGTACTTTTTATATGCCCATCAGTATACTAACATTTTGGTAAACATCACTCTCACTTTTTCTTTATTTCTGGTTTTTTTTAGTATTATTTATTTATTTGAGAAGTAGAGTTATAGACAGAGAGGGAGTGACAGAGAGACAGGTTTTTCAATCCCTGGTTTAGTTCTCATATGGCTACAACTGGGCCTATTTGAAGACAGAAGCCAGGAGCTTCTTCTGGGTCTCCCAAGTGGGTGCAGGGGCCCAAGTACTTGGGCCATCCTCCACTGCCATCCCAGTAGCAGAGAGCTGGATGGAAAGAGGAGCAGCTGGGACACAAACTGGCCCCTAAATGTGGAGCTGGCACCACAGATGGAGTCTTAACCTACTACACCACAACACCAGCCTCTCACTTTTTCTTTCAATAAATATGTATTAAATGATTGCTCTGTGTGAAGTACTGCTCTAACAACTTGTGATATATCAATAAACAAACAGAAACTAAAGATGGCTCTTAACATGGGGCATTATGGTGGAAAAGACAGTAGACATAGTCAAAGACTAGGTAAATTACATACTGTTATGGTTTGAATTATGTACCAATAACTTTCATATGTAAAGATTGCTTCAGAGTGTCATCTTTGGAGGTAAGGTCTTTAGTCTTTAATCCAGTTAAAGCAAGGCCATCAGGATGGGTCCCAATCTAACAGGGCTGATGTCCTTTTTAAATGGGGGCTGAATTTGGAGACACATGCAGAGAGAGCAATATATGAAGACGAAAATAAAGAGTGAAGTAATCCTTCTACAAGCCAAGGAACACCAGAAACTGCCAGAGAATCACCAGAAACTAGGCAAGAGGCATGGAGCACATTCTCCCTCACAACCTTCAGGAGAGACCACCCCCACCAGCAACTTGATCTTGAAATTCCCGCCTCCAGAACAGAGATAAAACATTTCTGTGTTTACATCACCCATTTGGCATACTTTGTTCTAACAGTGCTGTAAGCCAGTTCAAGTAGTGGATGGTGAAGGAGAATGCCTTTAAAAATGACCATCAAGAATTCTCTTTTCTTTCCATAAATGCACCTAGTTTTCCCATTACAAGATAGAATCTGTTTACCTTTGTATCCAAAATTGGTATATGACTTGCTCTGAAGCCAGCATGAGACTGTGCGAGTACTGCCCCAGCTTGAAGGAGGAATTGGGCAGGAGGAGTTCCCTTTTACTTGCAGGAAGGGCATTTGTTTTGCTCAGTGTTTAGACTTGCATTGACTGAAACATCAACTCTTCCTTAGTTTCAAGCCTAAGACTCTTCAGACTGAAACCACAGCACCAGTCCTCTAAGTTCTCAGGTCATCAGGCTGCCTTGTGTCTCCAACTTTTGACTATAGATCTTAGGATTAGTCATTCTCCATAATTATATGAGATAATTCCTTATAATAATCCTTTCTACATGTTTATGCTTCCTAATGTGTTCTTTTTTCCTCTGGAAAATACTAATAATACAGAAGCTCCATAAATAATCTCTATCACTTTATCTATCTATCTATCTATCTATCTACCTACCTACCTATCATCATTTATCATCATACATTGCATAATGATGTTTTAGTCAGTTATATGCCAGGTATATGAAAGTGGTCACATAAGATTATAAAAGATTTAAAAATTCCTATAGCCTAAAGACATTGTAGCCAACCTAACATCATAGCACAATTTTTATTCACTTGTTTGTAGTAATACTGCTGTAAACAAATCTACTATCTACTGCACATATAGTTATATAAAAGTAAAGAACTTAGAGTTATACACTATATAATACTTGATGATAATAAATGATTATGGTATTAGTTTATGAATTTATGGCCCTACACTTTTCATCATTATTTTAGAGTGTACTCTTTACACTTACTAAAAATGGCCACAATATGCTGTCTTCCAAAAGCAACAGTTCTATTTATTGGCTGTGCCATATATATCAGCTTTTGCATATGTGTGTATATGTATATGTATATGTATATGTATATATATATATATATAATACATGACCTATGTGTGCAGTAGACTCTAACTTCTAGCTCTGTATATATAATTCTATGATGTTAACATAATAATGGCACCATCAACTAACACATTTATCAGTCTACATCCTTTTCATGGGTGCCCTGTGCAAAGTGGATTAAGCTGCGTCTTGCAATGCTGGCTTCTGCTATCTGAGTGCTGGTTCAAGTCCTGGCTATTCTACTTTAAATCCAGCATCCTGATAATGTAGAAGACAGTGGCTAATGGCCCATGTGCTTGCGACACTGCCACCGATGTGGGAAATGGGGAACCCTGGAGTCCCTACTGTTGTGGACAATTGAGGAATGAATCAGTGGATGGAATCTCTCCTCCTCCTCTCTCTTTTTCTCTTTTTGAACAAATAAATCTTTAGAAAATCATTGTTTCATTTCCTATCATTAATGTAAAAATAACATTTTCAAATTGTCTAAGGTATTTTTAAAAATTCTTTATTTATTTTTATTTATATAAAGGCAGGGAGACAGAAGGAGAGAGAGAGAGTGAGAGAGAGAGAGAGAGAGATACAGACACGGAGATTCAAAGAGAGATCTTCCATCTGCTGCTTCCTTCACCAAATGCTCCACTCCATTGGGTCAGGCCAATGTTAGGAGCCTGGAACTCTATTGACCATAATAGACTACTTATTCTTTCTGAACTTCAATTTTTTCATCTGAAAAAATAAATAAATAATGAGGCAACAGTTGTTGAGTTGCAATAAGTTAAACAGCCACGTATAACACCAGTGTCCCATAGCAGAGTGCTGGCTGCTCTGTTTTTCACCCTGCTAATTCACCTGGGAAAGCAATGAAGGATGTCCAAGTGCTTGGGCTCCTGCCACACAAGTGGGAGACCTGGATGAAGCTCCTGCTTCAGCTAGGCCCAACCGCAGCAATTTTTGCCATTTGCAGAGTGAACCAGTAAATGAGAGATCTTTCTCCCTCTGTCTCTCCTTCTCTGTCACTCTGCTTTCAAATTGATCAATAAACCTTATAAGATATATATGATGTTAATGATATTATTATTGGCTTTATAAAATTAGCATAATCAGCTAAGATGATTTTACTTAGAGAAAGAGCGAGATGGACACATACATGCACATGTGTATATATGTCTATGTATACCAAGTAACATCAAAAAGATTCTAAAAAATACATAGTAGGGAAAAATCTATTCATGGATTTCAAAAAAATTTGCATAAAAATAAAATTATATTTTAATTCCATTCTAAATGAACTTTCTGAGGTGCTCTCATATTTATGATTTACAAATTCAAGAATAATTATAAGAATAAGGATAATAGACTATTATAGGAATTAAACCTTACATAACTACTTACTCTTATTAAACAAATTTCAAACCAAACAAGTTCAGTAAAATCAACTGAGTTTAATTAGCTCTACAATTTTGATTCCTATGATATAAACATATATTTTTTTCCAGAGCACTACTTTTCCATAACATTGTTACCAGGCGGTGCTCTTAGTCTTCGTATTATAAGTGCAGTTATTTAGCTTTCATTCCGTGATAAAATTATGTTTCAATTCACATGATTTTTTGTGACAGTTTTTAATTCACTTAATTCGCTTGGGCGTATGAATGGAGACTATAATTTTTTTTTCCAGCAAAACAATCTTTGCTCTCAGGAACAGTGATCACTCCTAAAAATGATACTGCTATGACATTGTTCCAGGCCAGCTACTAATCCTTACCACATGGAAAGTTTCAAGCTGACCAAAAGTTTTATCATTAGTTACTGTCTTACTTGGAAAGCCAAATTTGAGAAAAGTATATAAAAATTCTGACACCTATCTAAATAAATTACCCATATATGAGAAAATGTGGAAGCCATTTACTCTAGTACAAAAATCATGATAACTACATCCAGATAGGATTTGAAAACTCTGACCAAATATCTGCCATATATTTTATGTGAATCTTTTTTTAGGGTTGTTAGAAAAGAGCTTTTCTGTATTTGCATGTAACTTATTAGTCCAAGCCAGTCTATCCAGAAAGTCTTGGAAGTTTGTTAGCAATTTAATTTGACCTATGTAATCACAGGTGTTGTTCTAAGAATAAAGATAGTAAGTCTGTGAAGCATTTGCAGCAGTACATGGCACATAATGAGAAGCCAATAAATTATAATTTTAGTATTAATAGACCAAAGTCCACTGCAAAAGCTAAAGAGCTAAATTTCTACCAGTCTTTTTTTTTTTTAAACTTTTATTTAATGAATATAAATTTCCAGTGTACAGCTTATGGATTACAATGGCTTCCCCCCCCAATAACTTCCCTCCCACCCGCAACCCTCCCCCCTCCCGCTCCCTCTCCCCTTCCATTTGCATCAAGATTCATTTTCAATTCTCTTTATATACAGAAGATCAATTTAGTATAAAGATTTCAACAGTTTGCACCCACATAGAAACACAAAGTGAAACATACTGTTTGAGTACTAGTTATAGCATTAAATCACAATGTACAGCACATTAAGGACAGAGATCCCACATGAGGAGCAAGTGCACAGTGGCTCCTGTTGTTGACCCAACAAATTGACACTCTAGTTTATGGCGCCAGTAACCACCCTAGGCTGTCGTCATGAGTTGCCAAGGCTATGGAAGCCTTCCAAGTTCACCGACTCTGATCATATTTAGACAAGGTCATAAAAGACAGAGTGAGGATAGTAACCAATGATCCTAAGAGTGGCATTTACCAGGTTTGAACAATTATACAGCATTAAGTGGGGAAGAGGACCATCAGTACACACAGGTTGGGAGTAGAGCCATTGGTGGTAGAGTAGAGGTTATGATTACAAAGGAATGAGGCCCAAGTGCACTAGACAGGGCCTAGAACAAAGGACAGAGTCATTATTAGAGGAGCTAAGAAAGGTGCTGTCTAAGCTACAATTAAGTTTTCTGATTGAGAGGCAAATAGAACCTGACAGAAGGGGCTTGATAATAATCTGGTGGGCTTTAGGCCTTGTAAATTCAGAGGCCCAGACCTATCTATCTCTTCACATGGGGTATATCCTAAGGGAGGTGTGAACCTCCTAGGGGAAGGCACTCTGTTGACTTTCATTACTTGGCTGGGCTGGGAGGAGAGCTGGCCAGGTAAAGGCAGGGGGCATCTCTAACAAGAAATTTACAGTTCTGCCTGCAATGTTGCTGACCCTACTTGACCATCCCCTCAGCTGCAGTGGTCACTTTGGAAGTTGGGCTGAGTGAAGGGCTTTTCAGCTTAGAGCCAATAAGATCTGTGGCTCTGACCTGGGCATCCTTCGACTCCAGGGCAGGTCCATTACCAGTGATCCAACTCTTGGCAGAGCTGCCAGGGCTCTTCACAAGCTGACTTCTGCTGAAGCCCAGGCTTACCACATTGAAAGCCACTGCAGTGGACTGGCCTGTTGGGTCTCCTTGAGGGCAGATCACTGTACAGATCAGCCATTAATAGGCCTGCCACCCATTGCTTCTGATGCCGAGCTTTCTTTTCCTCCTGGTTTGTGTTAAAGCAGACCAGAGGATGCAAGTCAAGGGAGTGCCTGTTTCCCATCTCTAATCTTCGGTGGCCTGAACTACAAGTCTATAGTCACAGGCATGTTCTGTAGTAGTTTTTCTAAGGTAGACAATGCCCATGAGGAAAATTATATTCTCACTTTAAAACTTTCTTTCCCTTTGGTCTGAAAGGGAGGTTTTTTTCTACTTACTGTATACTTCGCTGATGGCGAAGTGAATCTAGCTATGAGATTATTATTTGAGTTCTTATTTTGGCTATGCTATTGCAGAAAAATGTTAGCCATCTCTTTTATAAGGTCTAAAGATTAAATTGTGCATCCTACAGATTCCTTCATAATAGAATTAGTTTCCTACCTTGAAGAGAATAGAGAAATGAAAGAACAAGTTTGGCTTAGAATAGAGAAATGAGGGAGCAAGTCCTAGATCGCTTGCTGACAATAGCAATATCACATGAATACTTAGCAAACCGTTTCAACCATTAGATAACAACTTAAGAAAACATTTACCAGAAGGTCCAATGCCTTCTATAAACTTTAAGAATCATGTATTTGAAAACACCTCTTAAATATCTAACATGGTGTAGTTTGTTTAACCAGTAAACTTAAGCACAACCATCTAAAATGTTTTTAGTTTCTTTCTACCAACAAGTCTAAAACATATGATACACAGATTCAGGTCCCACAAATTAAAATGTATCTTTGATTGATTTTAGCAGCTTAAATTTATGGACAATCTTATCTATAAGCCATTTAAAATAAAACTCTTAATAAAATTTCCTATGTGGACATACAATATGTACACACATATAATATAGCATAATAGACCAATACATCAATTTTAATAATAGCTTTTAAAATCTTTAACTCTTTTTGTAGATTGCCAATTGATTTGAATTGCTTTTTCTTTTTAGTAACCTCAGTTAACCATACTTTCTCTCAGTTGGTACTGTTAATACATTATTGGCTTCATCTGTTTACAGAGCCATCCCAAAGTACTGAATACAATAAAAGTGGCTGGAAAAAGTCCATAGGAACCTATAGGAGGACAGCTAAACACAGAACCAACAACGCTTTAGTTTTATGAGCAGCAGATATTCAAATTTTTGAAAAAAGCACATATTTAAATAACCCATAGCTCTTAATAAAAATTCAGCTGTTTTTGAACAATTAGAATTTAACAGACATCAAGAGAACATAATAGATTACTTTAACACATTGCTTTAACAGAGCATCAGAGTTTAATTCTATGTCAAAGAGAAATTGAGCTTCCTGTGATCTTTTGCTGTGAGGTTTCCTTCCTTTACCTTCTTTCATATTGGTGACCATGTTTCTGTGTTTCTGTGTGTAACACATCTTTAAGCATCTTTTGCAGGGCAGGATGAGTGGCAACAAATTCTTTCAGTTTCTGTTTGCTGTGAAAAGTCTTAATTTCACCTTCATTCACAAATGAGAGCTTTGCAGGATATAGTATTCTGGGCTGGCAGTTTTTCTCTCTTAGTACCTGGGCTATGTCTCGCCATTCCCTTCTAGCTTGTAGGGTTTCTGATGAGAAGTCTGCTGTGAGTCTAATTGGAGATCCTCTAAGAGTGATCCGACGTTTCTCTCTTGCACCTTTTAGGATCTTTTCTTTATGTTTCACTGTGGTGAGTTTGATTACAACATGTCGTGGTGAGGATCTCTTTTGGTCATGTTTATTAGGGGTTCTATAAGCTTCCTGTACTAAGATGCCTCTGTCCTTCTCCAAACCTGGGAAATTTTCTGCTAGTATCTCACTGAAAATGCCTTCTAATCCTTTCTCCCTCTCCATGCCTTCAGGAACTCCTAGAACCCGAATGTTGGGTTTTTTAATAGTATCCTGTAAATTCCTGACAATATTTTTTAGATTTCTAATTTCTTCTTCTTTTCTTTGGTTTGCCTGTTTCCTTTCCTGTTCTCTGTCTTCTAAGTCTGATATTCTCTCTTCTGCTTCGCCCATTCTGTTTTTAAGGCTCTCTAATGTGTTTGTCATTTGATCTATTGAACTCTTCATTTCATTATGATTTCTAGTCACTATCAGAGTTTCTTGTTCCACTAGTTGTTTCATTTCATTTTGATTCCTCCTTAATATTTCACTTTCACGAGAGAGATTTTCTATCTTGTCCATGAAGGATTTCTGTAGTTCAAGAATTTGTTTTTGAGAACTTCTTAATGTTCTTATCAATTTTTTGAGATCCGCTTCTTGCATTTCTTCGATCTCATCATCTTCATAATCTTGAATTGGGGTGTCTTTTTCATTTGGGGGCGTCATAGTTTCTTCCTTGTTCTTGTTAGCTTGGTTTTTGCGTTTGTTGTTTGGCATGTTGGAGATATTTGGTTTCTTCACTGTGGTGTTTTTTCTTGTTACACTATGGCTCTATATTAAGTGGACTGTCTGCTTTCAGTGGAGCCTTAGAGGCTTGAGATGAGTGTGGACTGAGAGCTGTGTTTGGTTCCTCAGGGTTGAGGGTGTGTCAAGGATGACACTCCCAGGTTAGGTGTGGTAAATCTCTCTTTCTTTTTTTGATTTAAAAGGGAAGTAATTCCGCACAGCTGAACGTAATTGGAGGTAGTTAGCAGGCAAATGATATACCCACAGGAGCCAGAGATCGGAAGCTCTTTCCCAAGGACCACACAGGGAATCTCTGCTGCCCTCAGTGTGGGCTCCAATTCTCCTGCAGTCTCCCACTGGGTTGCCAAGTTAGATGCTAATCTCCTGTTATTTCACCCCTCCCCACAGAGTCAGGTTTTTCTGCTAGGCTCAGGGCTGGTGCAGACCTGAGGTCGCCCTGCTTATGACGTATGTCCAAAATGGCGCCTGCTCTGTCTTGCTCGCCTGTGAGAGGTGAGCGGAGAGAGAGAAACTTGTGTCCGTATCAGTCACTTTTTTTATTTTTTTTTCTCTCTCTTCTAGTTAGCCTGGTGAACTTTTCCCCACGGAGTTTCAAGCCTCGTTCCCTCTAGCCTCCTCTTTCCGCTTGCCTGCTGGTATCTCGGGCTATGGAGGTTTGGCTCACCTCGCGTTCCAGCGCTGGTGCGTTGAGTCTGCCGCTGGTGTCCCGAACTTGGGCTCCCACGCTCTCCACGCAGGTCCACTGTGAATCACTAGTTCCGGAAGGGTTTCCTCTGCTGTTTCATCCCCTCCCAGTCTTGTTTCTAAATAGCAAATTTTTTCCTCCTTGAATTTTTTTCATTACTTCTCCATTTAGTATACTTTTTTTTTTTTTTTTTTTTTTTTTTTTTTTGCTTAATCTTGTTTTTCTAAACCTATGGTCCCCATACATCTGGTTATTTTATGACAACATTTCTGTTTTCCCCACATCCTTGGTGCATTAATAGTAAGATGAGAAAGTAAATACTTCTCAAAAAAAGATATTTTTGTACATCACTCAGAGAATTCATTTATGTTTTTCATTCAGGTAACTGTGATTCTCACATTGCCCTGGTTTGGACTGTGAAGATGCTAAATCAAGTCCTGTTTCAATTCCTTGCTTTACAATTTGATTTTATAAGGCCCATAACATCCTGGTATTGGAGGTGTGGCTTCACCACTTCTTGGATTTCAAACCTGAGTTTCAGGAAGAATGTTTACTATTTACCATGATGCATGGTCAAGATAGTTTACAGCCAGGATTCACACCAACTCTTTTTGCCAGTGGTCTCTCTATAACCTTACACCATTTCTACTGACATTAACAGCCAAACAACAAAAAGAAACAAGTGATCCAAAATGATTTCAGTTGATTAACTTTACTTATCATCAGAATATAAGACCATATCAATCCTACTTGAGTAATGTGGTCTTGTAGCTTGATGATGGCACATACTTGACAACGACACCATATTTTTTGAAGACAAATTGACATGCTCCCCACCTGTTTCCTAAACCGTCTCTCCATCCCTCTCTCTCTCTGTCTTTCCCTGGAAGATCAGATATTTAGGAAACATCTATTTGTGTTGTAACATCCTGCCTAACAGGTAATCTGAGCACATAGCAAGGTCTCAATAAATATGGGATTAATACATTTTGAACAAATTTAATACAATGATTTATAAAGCAAATGTACAAATGCATAGTGTTACAGACCTGTGCTAAATAAATGATTTATGTATTTATTTAATCATTTATATGACTCAACAATTATTTATTGACATCTTTATGTTCCAGGTTCTGTATATACACAGAGCATTACTTCTCTCTCCTTTGTACTTCTAAAAGATTCTAGTTCATTGTGACCCTGAAGTATGAACTCTGCTTATAATTTTTTACTGTATCAAATAACTTTTATTTAGATGAATTTGCTTTTTTCTCTTTTATATTTGTATTCTTAGCCTCATATTAACAAATTAAATCCATAAGTCAAAATTTGATGTGGTGGTTATATTGTTCTAATGCATATAATTAAATAACTATGTCATTAATATAAATTATTTATTCCTTTACCAATTAAAATTATTTCAAGAAGTAATTTTTCCTCTATATTTTTATTTACAGATGACACTGTACATTTTTGCTAAGTACATAACATTTTGAAGCACACATATACATACATTGTGGAATTGTTAAATCTAGCTAATTAACAAATTCACCACCCTCACATAGCTATCATTTTTGCGGTAATCTAATTCAATATTCACTCATTTTATATTTTATCAAAATACAGTATCTTGTCATTAACTATATTCACCTTCCTATACAATAATATATCTCTGAAATTGATTCCTCCTATCTTTATATATCATCTGCTGAACATACACCCATCCTTCCCTCAATCTACCTACCTACTGATAACTACCATTATACTCTTTATTTCTATGAGATCACCTATTTTATACTTTGCATGTGAGTCATATCATGCAGTATTTGTCTTTTTGTGTTTAGTTTATTTCACTTAGATAATGCCATACAAGTTCATCCATTTTGTCACAGTGACAGGATCTCTGCAGTAGAAGAGCTTAAGTGGAGTAGAACAAAGACTGTCAAAACCCATGAGGACAAACATAAACATACATCTGTCTCTCAGGGTCACCAACCTAGATTATGCATGTGACCTCCAGAAGAATCTGACACCTTTTGATGTTGACCTAATCATGCACCTGGCCAATCTTTTGGAAGAGGTGAATAAAGAGGACAGGTGGTTTTTTAAGAATTTATGGATCTGAGGGCTGTCCCATCCAACCAGGTGAGCCAACACATCAATGAAGATTTGTAAAAGATGCCATGGTTCTTAGTACCCTGTGCCTTCCCCCCAAGTATTAAAGTAATTCTTTCCTCATCTGTTTCCAGAGCTCATGTAAATCTCTCTGGTAGCTATCTCTGACTTAGAAATATACAGGGAAGAGAATTATGGGGAACTTGCTCCATTGAAATATGTAGAAATGGCACAAAATCATGTTATTACAGATAACCACTGGCAATATGCAATACAAATATACACACACATAGGCATGTAGGTTAGTGTGTTTGTATGGATGTTAACATCTGACACAATCTTACTGATTTTCCCAATTAGTTTCAAATTCCTTCAAGTCTTCAGCTTCCCCAATTCTCTTATTAAATTATGGTTGTTTTCAGGAACTCCGTAATGGGAGTGAGACTACTGAACATAATAATTTTTTGAAGGGCAAAATAACCATAATATATTTTAAAAAACCATTTTACCAATCAATATCTATAATAGGAATCATTAAATTTTCCCCATCATATGTCTAACACAAATAATAATAGATTGAATTGTTATACTATTTTACCTAACATTTTTGGATGTACAAATACATCATACTTTATGAGAAGTCCAATCAATCTATAGTGGCTGTTGAAAGGGATGCCTCAAGACAACTTAAGAGCAGTGTATGAAAGCTTGAGGGCCATGATCAATTAAAATGCTTCACGGATTCTAATCAAGAAGTGCCAGCATATAAATCACACATTAAATATTACAGTCCTAGTTTAAAAGTCAATCATTATATGTGACAGCAGTTAGCCATCCCTTGCTCTGGTTAGCAGTAATGCAAAATCATCAAGGCATCACCACTTTGGTTGTTTTATTTGGTCTACAGTAGAGTATGAGTGTAATAAAAACTTTCTTCCTGTGATCTGGATACTTTCCTTCTATTAAATTTGTGTAAGCTGTCTTGTTTGTTCCAGCTACAAATTACATTGAATCTCCAAAATCGTGGCTGCCTTTTCTGGTTGCAAAGACCACATAACTTTTATAGATTTGAACTCCTCAAACAAAACAAAGAACTCATTGTATTAGTCTTGTAAAATATACAATATCATCTCCACTTTATCAGTAAGGAAATTGCAGCTCATACAACTAGTAAATGGCAAATTTGGCATTTAAAACCATGCCAAGAAAAGGTCAACCTCTTACATGCTTCCATGTGTTGTTTTGATGTATTTTTTTCAGTCAGTTGACAAACATTTCTAGTATCATTGTTTTCATCTATTTTTTAGATAACCTACATGTATTTTTTTTTAGGTGGCCTACCTGCTAGAACAAATTTGATTTTCAAATAAAACTGTTTTGAGCAGATCTCTACAGCTGTAAGAACACCATTTTCTAGCTTGATTTTCCAGCTTGTAGATTAAAACCTTAGCTTTCCTTTAAAAAAAAAAATCTAAGGCATTTTAATACATTTGATTAATTTCCATTTCATCCAAGTTAAAAATTAATTTACTATTTGATTCTGGAATCCTATGTTATATTACATATTATCTTTCTTTTTTGTCCTTTAAGTGTGTGTGCTTCTTTCTTAAGTTCCATCTGTACCTTCTCTTTCAAATTAGCAAAATTATTATCCCCAAGTGCTATATAATTATCCCATGATCTAAAATAATCATTTGATCAACTATATTCACTACACAGTGTTGTTGTGAAGTTGAAAACACAAAATAAGAGCTATAATGTAATTGTTTGGATGTAGAAGTGCTCAATTTGTTAATAATATTACTCTGTATTACCGTTCACATGGTTGAGTCTGTTCATCAGATTACTCTCCTGGTTCTTGTCCAGGTCTGAGAATTCATCTCCTAGATAATCACTTTTTGCTTCTGGCCTTTTTGCTTTCTTCTGTTCTCATCAGGTTGGATGCAGAATAGGCCAGAGGGAGCATGTTATTAGGAAATAGGAAATATGTGAGGTTATCATTGGGTTTGCAAGGGAGATTTTTTTAATATTCAATGATTTTCGAAAGGTGGTGATAAGTATTTCCTAGCAGGCTTTAAAAGCAAGTTTAGAGCTTTTGGTCATCACAAATAAACCAGTAGTATTGCACAGAAACTGGAGAGTGCTAAAGGCTTTATCAGAACATTTGACCCTAAATGCTACAATACTCAAGTCAAAATTGAAGCAATGAGTAATACAGTAGAAGAAACACAAACTAACCTAGTAGGAATGTGGAGGAACAACAGATGGGCCTGTACCTGTAGTTCTATGCAAAATGGAAGCATTTTATTTATGTGAATATGAAATAAAACCTTATGGACATAATTTGAATTTATATCATGTTCCCCAAATACTTCTAGTTCATTAAGAATCACAGAATTCTTCTAAAAGGTGCAAGAGAGAAACGTCAGATTACTCTCAGAGGATCTCCAATTAGACTCACAGCTGACTTCTCATCAGAAACCCTACAAGCTAGAAGGGAATGGCAAGATATAGCCCAGGTACTAAGAGAGAAAAACTGCCAGCCCAGAATATTATATCCTGCAAAGCTCTCATTTGTGAATGAAGGTGAAATTAAGACTTTTCATAGCAAACAGAAACTGAAAGAATTTGTTGCCACTCATCCTGCCCTGCAAAAGATGCTTAAAGATGTGTTACACACAGAAACACAGAAACATGTTCACCAATATGAAAGAAGGTAAAGGAAGGAAACCTCACAGCAAAAGATCACAGGAAGCTCAATTTCTCTTTGACATAGAATTAAACTCTGATGCTCTGTTAAAGCAATGTGTTAAAGTAATCTAAAAACAAAAAGCAATTCAAATCAATTGGCAATCTACAAAAAGAGTTAAAGATTTTAAAAGCTATTATTAAAATTGCTATATTGGTCTATTATGCTATGTTATATGTGTGTACATATTGTATGTCCACATAGGAAATTTTATTAAGAGTTTTATTTTAAATGGCTTATAGATAAGATTGTCCATAAATTTAAGCTGCTAAAATCAATCAAAGATACATTTTAATTTGTGTGACCTGAATCTGTGTATCATGTTTTAAACTTGTTGGTAGAAAGAAACTAAAAACATTTTATATGGTTGTGCTTAAGTTTACTGGTTAAACAAACTATACCATGTTAGATATTTAAGAGGTGTCTTCAAATACATGATTCTTAAAATTTATAGAAGGCATTGGACCTTCTGGTAAATGTTTTCTTAAGTTGTTATCTAATGGTTGAAACGGTTTGCTAAGTATTCATGTAATATTGCTATTGTCAGCAAGCGATCTAGGACTTGCTCCCTCATTTCTCTATTCTAAGCCCAACTTGTTCTTTCATTTCTCTATTCTATTCAAGGTAGGAAACTAATTCTATTATGAAGGAATCTGTAGGATGTACAATTTAATCCTTAGACCTTATAAAAGAGATGGTTAACATTTTTCTGTAATAGCATAGCCAAAATAAGAACTTAAATAATAATCTCATAGCTAGATTCACTTCGCCATCAGCGAAGTATACAGTAAGTAGAAAAAACCTCCCTTTCAGACCAAAGGGAAAGAAAGTTTTAAAGTGAGAATATAATTTTCCTCATGGGCATTGTCTACCTTAGAAAAACTACTACAGAACATGCCTGTGACTATAGACTTGTAGTTCAGGCCACCAAAGATTAGAGATGGGACACGGGCACTCCCTTGACTTGCATCCTCTGGTCTGCTTTAACACAAACCAGGAGGAAAAGAAAGCTAGGCATCAGAAGCAATGGGTGGCAGGCCTATTAATGGCTGACCTGTACAGTGATCTGCCCTCAAGGAGACCCAACAGGCCAGTCCACTGCAGTGGCTTTCAATGTGGTAAGCCTGGGCTTCAGCAGAAGTCAGCTTGTGAAGAGCCCTGGCAGCTCTGCCAAGAGCTGGATCACTGGAAATGGACCTGCCCTGGAGTCGAAGGATGCCCAGGTCAGAGCCACAGATCTTATTGGCTCTAAGCTGAAAAGCCCTTCACTCAGCCCAACTTCCAAAGTGACCACTGCAGCTGAGGGGATGGTCAAGTAGGGTCAGCAACATTGCAGGCAGAACTGTAAATTTCTTGTTAGAGATGCCACCTGCCTTTACCTGGCCAGCTCTCCTCCCAGGCCAGCCAAGTAATGAAAGTCAACAGAGTGCCTTCCCCTAGGAGGTTCACACCTCCCTTAGGATATACCCCATGTGAAGAGATAGATAGGTCTGGGCCTCTTAACTTACAAGGCCTAAAGCCCACCAGATTATTATCAAGCCCCTTCTGTCAGGTTCTATTTGCCTCTCAATCAGAAAACTTAATTGTAGCTTAGACAGCACCTTTCTTAGCTCCTCTAATAATGACTCTGTCCTTTGTTCTAGACCCTGTCTAGCGTACTTGGGCCTCATTCCTTTGTAATCATAACCTCTATTCTACCACCAATGGCTCTACTCCCAACCTGTGTGTACTGATGATCCTCTTCCCCACTTAATGCTGTATAATTGTTCAGACCTGGTTAATGCCACTCTTAGGATCATTGGTTACTATCCTCACCCTGTCTTTTATGACCTTGTCTAAATATGATCAGAGTCGGCCAACTTGGAAGGCTTCCATAGCCTTGGCAACTCATGACGACAGCCTAGGGTGGTTACTGGCGCCATAAACTAGAGTGTCAGTTTGTTGGGTCAACAACAGGAGCCACGGTGCACTTGGTCCTCATGTGGGATCTCTGTCCTTAATGTGCTGTACATTGTGATTTAATGCTATAACTAGTACTCAAACAGTATGTTTCACTTTGTGTTTCTATGTGGGTGCAAACTGTTGAAATCTTTATACTAAATTGATCTTCTGTATATAAAGAGAATTGAAAATGAATCTTGATGTGAATGGAAGGGGAGAGGGAGCGGGAGAGGGGAGGGTTGCGGGTGGGAGGGAAGTTATGGGAGGGGGAAGCCATTGTAATCCATAAGCTGTACACTGGAAATTTATATTCATTAAATAAAAGTTAAAAAAAAATAAGAATCACAGAATTCTCAAGCTTAAAATTCAACTAAATTATATACCATGCATACAAAAATATTGTTATAAGGAAATGCCACTTATATGTTCAACAGAGTCACTAATAGTCCTTCCTGGTATTACATGATTCACCTAGTTATCTACCTGTCCTAGAACTTCCTTTTTGAATATTTGTTTGTTATTTATTTATTTCAAAAGCAGAGGTGCAGAGAGATAGACAAAAAGAAGTCTTCCATTACCTGGTCCACTTCTCAGTTGCCTATACCGGATAAGACTAGGCCAGGCCAGGTGCATGCACCCATTCCAGGCCTGCTATGTGGGTGACAAGGACCCAGGGCCTTGAGTCATCACCTGCTGCCTCCCATGGTCTGCATTTGTAGGAAGCTGGAATCTGAAGCAGAGACAGAACCAAACCCAGGCACTCCAACACAGGACATGGGTGTCCCATGGGGCATCTTAACCACTCAAGCAAACACTTGGCCCTGTATTGGCAATTTTGAAAACATTTTGATGACTCCAGTTCTGCACCTGTATTTTTATTAAAATTTAAAATCGTTAAAAATAATCTATAAAAGTGTAGTGAAATGTAGTAAAACATACTGAGTTCAGTATCCTATCAAGAAATCTAAGATAAAAATGCCACAAAGAAGCCTAGATAATCTTCATAATATCCTATTTATTGCATGTTAAGAGTATCCTCAGAAATATTAAATTTAATTCTGGGAAAATACAAAAGAAATTTTAAAGCAACTATATACATTTAATTTTGCAAAAGAAATCATATATTTTAGAAGAGATAATATGAAGACACTGACTGCAAGATCAATGCTACTAAAATGTGCCTCTAACCCAACTTACCATCTGTACTAAGGCATAAAGTATTCCTGATAGTTTTAAGGGAGACAACATACTTTAAGATAAATATTTTTGCAAACATTTATTGCTCTTCGGGAGTGTGCCCATGTGCAGATATATATTATAACACTTGTAGATGTATGTGCTTTAAAAGTTGTCCACCTTTATTTATGTTTATTCAATGGGGAAAGTAGCCTTAAATCTTTTAATTCTGCTATTGTCTTATAAATTTAGGAGTCAGACAGGCTTCTCCATTCTTCCACTGTAGAACTCTGAGCTACAAATCTCTGCGATCTGTTTTCTCAAATATACAACTCTCTAGAGCTGACTGGAGAGTAAGTGACATAATGCACATTAAGAACTTAATACAGCACAGGCTCTCAACCTTTGGCACATATCGTCCAAATATTAAGAGCAAACACTACTGCAGCATTGACTGCATACTGGCCTTTGTCCTAACTGCATTATATCTGTTGACGTGTTTAGTCCTTGAAATATTCCTCTGACATATATCCTGTATTTGTATTCCCATTTTATAGGCGAGGCTATTAAGCAAAAAGAGTTAGCTTTTATAAATTTCCACAACTTGACAGTGGTTAAACTGGAATTTAAACTAAGCAAGCCAATTTTAAAACTTGTGTGCTCTTTAGTTAGTGCTTTTCATTGGTGAACATCAGCTCCTGAATCAGCACTTATAACCAAAATGTTACTGCAGCCAGGATATTTTGGACGTTAAGCATTAGTTGTCCATCCTACATTCAAACTGAGAACAAGTTAGGTGTTCAGTGATGGTATTGATTACTGATTGTCAACAAAAGGCTCATTAGGTTGATGTTGGGATGATTTTCTATCCAGACATGTGCTCCAACAGTAACTATTGGTTGGTAAATTTTCATGAATGCAGAGCAGAAAAAAAAAAAATGGGAACATAATGTGATGGAATAGGCTCTACCTCCAGTTATTAAAAAGAAGAACATTTCTGCAGTGGCTGAGTTGGGTGATGGTTTTAGAGAGCAGGGACCAGGGAACACCACAACCCCAAGATGATTATAAGAAGACTATGGAGAGCCCACGCCATGGTGCAGAAGCTTAATCCTCTGCCTGGGGCGCTGGCATCCCATATGGGTGCCAGTTCTAGCCCCAGCTGCTCCTCTTCCTATCCAGCTCTCTGCTATGGCTTGGGAAAGCAGTGGAAGATGGCCCAAGTGCTTGGGCCCCTGCACCCACATGGGAGACCTGGAAGAGGCACCTGGCTCCTGGCTTCGGATGGGTTCAACTCCAGCCATTGCAGCCATTTAAGGAGTGAACCAGCAGCTGGAAGACCTTTCTCTCTGTCTCTCCCTCTCACTGTCTGTAACTCTACCTCTGAAATAAATAAATAAAATCTTTAAAAAAATTTAAAAATGAAGACTATGGAAAAGTGTGGAAATGAGCAACATTATGCTTGAAAACTGCCTGACATTCCAATGGAAAGTGTTATTCTCCAATTAGAGAATATTAAAGCATATAACAGTTGGTCCAGCGTCAAACGCACATGAACACTCCATGCTGTCAGGAGTGGTAAGGAAATTTTTTCTACCTGGAATAGAGTTGACCAGATAAATGAAACCCTTTAGCCATATTACACTTTAAATAGCATTTTGGGATTTAGACACAGAATGAACTCATTAAACCACCTGTGCTTTGATTTTTCTTAAACATGGATACTGTTTCCAAACTCTAACTAAAATTCAGTGTTTAAACCAGTCTTTAAGGTGGTGGGTGCAGCTACAGAGTATGTGAACTTTCAATGCCTTGGTGAGACCCTACTGTTGTTCAGAGAGAGGAGGGAGATGGAAAGCAAGTGCTCATTTCTTTCTGCTTCGTGGTAAACAGTCGAGGTCATGGAACTTATATTTCAGAAAGTCATTAATATGAAATAAATAGATGTGTTTAACCTGGTTTAGAAAATTGTTGCTGTTGGGGCCGGCGCCATGGCTCAGTTGGTTAATCTTCCATCTGCAGCGCCAGCATCCCATATGGGCACCGGGTTCTAGTCTCAGTTTCTCCTCTTCCAGTCCAGCTCTCTGGTGTGGCCTGGGAAGGCAGTGGAGGATGGCTCAGGTGCTTGGACCCTGCACCCACATGGGAGACCAGGAGGAAGCACCTGGCTCTTGGCTTCAGACTGGCGTAGTTCCGGCCATGGCGGCCATCTTGGGGGTGAACCAACGGAAGGAAGACCTTTCTCTCTGTCTCTCTCTCTCACTGTCTAACTCTACCTGTCAAATAAAAAAAGTACTCTTTTACAAAGGGAACATAAGAAAGAAAATTGTTGTTGTTGCAGAAGTTATACATTATGATGCAATAGAAGGCAAACTCTTACACTTTTCCAAAATACAATGCTATCCCCTATCAGCTTAAAGCTATAAATTTATTGAAATATTTTATTGCCTTATTACATTTTATAACCCAGCAATGTGGAAGTAAGAATATCATAAAAAAAATGACTTGAGTGTTGATGGCATATATTGATGTGAAGGGGAAATAGGGCTCTCAACATGAGAAGAGTGACAATTTTTTTCTTATCTCCTGACCTCGCTGAGCCAATTTAGAAAGCTAATAGCACAATGAAAGAGATGCACCTGGCATGAAATCTTCATCTTTAGATAGCCAACTTCATGCTGTGACTATACAAGGATACTTCAAGAAATTCATGGAAAATGGAATTAAAAGGGAACTTTTTGTGGTATGAATTTGGAAGCCAATGAATAATTTCTTTTGTAATACGTATTCTACATGAATTTTTTGTTTTGTTCTTAAATTACCTGACAAATCATATAAATCTGTAGCATCCTCAGTTAGCTTCATTTATGTTTGATAGCATGAGGTAGATTATAACATTCAAAGGTAAATCAAGGTTTTTTTTTCCTACAGCCTGATTTCTTAAGGATTTATTTATTTATTTGAATGTCAGAGTTACAGGGAGAGAAGGAGAGAGAGATCTTCCATCTCCTGGTTCACTACTCAGATGGTCACAATTGCCATGCCAGACAGGAGGCAGAAATTCTTTTAGGCCTCCCACATGAGTAGCAAGGGTCCAAGCATCTGGGCCATCTTCTCCTGCATTCCCAGGCTATTCTCAGGGAATTAGTTTCAAAGTGGAGAAGCCAGGACTTGAATGGGTGCTCATATGGGATTCCAGCGTCACAGGCAGCAATTTTACCTGCTACGCCTTGACACCAGCCCCATACTGCCTGATTTCTTACTCAAGGTAACTCCTTCATCTGTGCAACTAAGGAAATTGAAAATTGTTAGTACTTACGAAGAAAATGGACAATTGAATATATTGATAGATGCTATGCTGGTCTGCAGTGTGCCAATTCTCTGAGGAAATACAATAATGATTTCAACTCTGAAGTTATTTTCACTGTAGGCAGTGGGTCTTGAACTTTATCCAGGTGCTCTACCATCAATTTAAGTTGTTATTTGGCTATATGATAGCACTTCATAAAACAACTTTCTCTGTAGAAAGTTTGCAGGATTTTTAAGGTTTTGTTTTGCCAACCAACTACAGCCCTTACTGACTCTGACCCAAATAGATCACCTGTTCTAGTCAATGTGCTCAGCTCATGCATGCTGGCTTCTGTGTGCGTCATTATGCCTCTCTCTTCCTTGTTTCTCCTGATTGGTATAGCAGATGATGCCAGTTATCTCTCTCTTTTGTTTTTTAATGATTTAATTTATCCATCTGAGAGGTAAAGTTACAGGCAGTGAGAGACAGGGAAAAAGGTCTTCTCTCTGCTTGTTCATTCCCCAGATGGCTGCAATGGCCGGAGCTGTCACGAACCAAAGCCTCCTCCGGGTCTCCTATGTGTGTACAGGGTCCGAGCACTTGGGCAATCTTCCACTGTTTTCCCAAGCCATAGCAGAGAGCTGGATTGAAAGAGGAGCAGCCTGGGCTAGAACCAGTGCCGATGTGGAATGTCAGCACCGCAGACAGAAGACTAACTCAGTGTGCCACAGCTCTGGCCCCCAGTTATCTCTTACTGTCTGATTTTCCCATATTACATGGAAATACCATTGGTAACCAAGCACATGTCCACACAGTCTCCCTTTTTGTTTGGTGTGGTCATGTGACTATGTTCTGATTCATAGGATTAACGGGAAGTGACAGGTGCAATTTCTGGGTCACAACCACATTGGGAAAGGTTGTCTTCTTTCTATAGCATGCCTTCACCTATTCTGCTGCTGACATTGTAAATAAAAAAAGGAGATATTTCATACAATTCAGAAATACTCTAAGGATATAGGGGGAAAACAAAACAGCGAACTCACATATATGCCAGGGTATATACAAGAGGAACATGTTTCTGTTTTCTTGAAGCCACTTTATTTCATGTCCTTTGTGCATCAATACATAGTTCCTGAAGGAAACCCAGTTATTAACCTCATAGTCTTTCAGTCAAGTAGTTGAGATGATGGCTTATCAACTTATTATATCAATGAATATAGAATTTAAATTTGAATAATTACAGGAATTTTTATCTTATAGGGCATTTTTTTACAAAAGCATATGATCAAGGCTGAATGAGACAAAGGTAGAAAATTCTTTTCTAAAGGACCAAAATAGAAAGTTCTAGATTTGATTCTTCTTTCTTAATGATGTTGCAATTCCTGTTTCTCCTGCTTTTTAACCTCTTTTCTTATGAACAGCACACACAGCTACAGAACAGCAGTTTCTCCCTGGCTTTCTTTAGGTGTCTGCACAGATATCATATGACTGAAGAGGATTTCCCAATATAGTTATGTAAAAGCGGTCCTCACAGCATTGTCAACTACCTTAAATACTCTATATTCATGTCTACACTTAGTTCTTATCCCTTCTAAAACCATACACTAAAAACATAATTCAGGCATAATGCATCGTTTACATTTTACTAACTGCTCTTTTTCTGGGATGAAGAAAAAATGCCTGACAGGAAGTGGGGTATTCATAGTGTTTCTGAGTGATTGAATAGATCAATGACTGTATATCTAAAAGGCCAGAACTGAACACAGGGGAGGGGATGTGTCTGGTCTAAAGGTTAGCATATTAAGATACCTACATTTCACAGCAGAGTATCTAAGTCTGGGAACTAACAGGTGGTGTCTCTCTCTCCCACTCTCATTTCTCTCAAATAGAGAAACTATTGTTAAAAATTAAGAAAAGAAGACCAGTGTCACTAGTATAGACTGGAACAGGATATTTACAAAGGAGCCTCATGAAGTAGACCAGACAGATCAGATCATGAAGGGCATGTAAGCCACATGAAGCTTTTAATTTTTTTCTCAAATATAGAAGAAGACACTGAAGAGATTATAAAAGACCAGAATGCCCATGATCAGATTATTACCATTAAAGAGATCACTTTGCAGTGTGGGAAATTGTGGTGGACTATTTGGCATCATTCAGTAGACAAATTACAGCCATATAAGTTTAGGTGGAACATGAAGTCTACACTTTAGGAGCAATGCTGGTCATTCTTCAGGTTGCTCGCATTTCCTCCACTTTGCTCAATACCAGAACAGACTTGATATCTAGGGTCTGTGTTCTAGTGTCTCAGTCTGTTCACCTGCTATAAGAATTTATGATATACTGGTTAGCTTATAAATGGCAGAAATGCATTCATCCAATCTGTGATTAGCGTGCCAACATACTTGAGTTCTTGGGATGTTTCTCTTCCAAGTTGCAGATGGCTGTCTTTTTGTGCCATAGTCTTACTTGGAGCATTGTTTTAGGCAGCTCTCTGGGGTCCTTTTATTGAGGGCCTTAATCCCACAAATGAGGTCTCCCCAAAACCTCCAAAATACCATAGCATTAGTAATTTGATTTCAACATATGAATTTTGAGGGGACACAAACATTCAAACAACAGCCCACAGGGCTCCTTGCTGCATCAGCAACTTCTGCCTGGGATGGGCAATGAAAAGCATTAGCAGAAGGCTTGAGAGGGAAAGGAAGGCAAGACATTCAGACTGTTCTTCAAGCAAAGACTGTAGATGTTTCATGGTCCCAGTTCTTACTCCCCTTGGACTTTCTTTCCATGGTCACATCTTCCAAGAAGCAGTCTTCTATAAGGATCCAGTTTTTTCAGGATATCCTCAGCCTATCGTGCTACCATGCCTCCCATGATTTTAAGGTGGATAGCTGGTTGGTAATCTCTGGGTGGCCTTTTGGGCCTCTTCCTGGTTTCTCGGTATTCTATCGCATGACTAACCGATGACCTCTACTACATTACCTCTTTTTTGAGGCATTCCGGGTGTTTCTGTTTTCCTGAATGGACACTGGCAGATACAGTCCATATATTTGACCACATCGATATTTGTGTATTATAGAAGTGGCTATTGTGCTTTTTTATGTGGTACAATTTCCCTCAGGAAGAAACTACTTTAAAAATGACACCTAGCACCATGAGCTTATTGGAAACAAGGTTTATCGCCCTTTATCTTCTTATTTTCAAAGTACAAGCTCAAAGGTAGGATTATTTGAAGCCCAGAGCAGAAAGGAAATTCTAGATATACTATGGAGGTAAAAAGTCTAATGTTTTCTTTCTTTTGCTGTCATCTCTCTATATTAAATAGGCAACATACCCTTTTTTATAGTTTTCTATTTTCCATTTAAAAAGATAGATCTTATTACATCATATTCCTGCTGCAAATTAGCTAATAGCAGTTAACACAGTATATCACTGGTGTGACCCAGCTGCTATTGTTTTTATTGCACTATTACAGTGCCTGGGGTAATTACCTTTGAGACCGCAAAGGCATTCTCATATGTAAAACCATTCTTTCATGTTTGATATTTTGAAGTATATATCCTCAGCATTTGCTTTATTTTCTCATATTTATTTATCCACAATGACCACTTCAAATCAGTTTTATATGTTCTCATATAAGCCTCAAGGAGTACATCCAAGGGCACACAAAATGAACTCCGTGTCTTTCAGAGCCTGAGAAGAATTTAACACTTTGGCAGGAGTTTGGGGCTGTGTGGAAGCCATGAGTGATGATTCTAGCTCCTGCCTTTGCATGCATTAACTGCTGGTCGCCTCTGAATAATTGGCTAGGAATATTGGTTAACATGTCAAGTGAAAATGTATGTGGCGGTGCCTGTCTCCATTGTCCCGGGAGAACATCTGTCCACTTCCCAAATCCACTGAACAATTTGGCTCTCATCTGTGTGACTGGCAGCCTGTCCCTGTGAGGCCCTTTGCCACAAAGCAGGGATGGGGGAAGTTTGGGCTTGAGTTGTGTTGGCAGGTTTTGTTGAAACACTTGGAGAGTAATTTTACAAAATTTGCCCGCTGGTGATATTAGCCCTTTATTTTTGTGAAAGTCAAGGGGAAAAGAAACACAATTCTTTCTATGCATAGAAAATGCTTTGGGAAGTAGCTCTTTGGGTATATCCAGTTTATTCTGTAAATGTGTATTGAGCCTCTCCATGCTGGAAGCTTGAGCCATTCAGTTTTGCACAGGGGCATGAAAAAATAGTCTTTTATAGTAAAGATTTCAGAATATTCTCCGGGAGGAAATTATTGGGTCTGTATGAAAAAAAGAAAAGAAAACTTAACAGAAAACCAACAAGTTCAAAAGTATCAGAGTATTATTTGATTAAAAAGAAATCAAACAAAGGACATATTGCTCAACCAGATTTAAGACTGCAAATCAATGGTAAAACCAAGAAATTGTAGCCTATAGAGTCCTTTTTGTTGTTTTACTTTCTACCTATGAAGCTGTGTGTGGGCATGCTGTGATAATAATTGTGAGTCTATTGGTTCCCTTCTCAGACATCCATTCTGTCAAGAATTTCTACATTACTACAGTTGTTAGAATAAACTACAGAGAATTCACAACTGGGGTCACACACCTGCGTTTCCTACTAACACTAGACTTTCTATATAAAATGCATATTTGCCTGTTTTCTCCTTTCACTAACAGCATAGTCTGAACTTGGTAGTCCCTGTTTATTTACATTCTCTGAAAAAAGCAAGGAAGGTACAAATTACCAAATAGTCTTTTTTCATCATCCTTGGTTAAAACTTAGTATTCAGCTCAAATTCCTGTGGTTTTCCGGAATTGGATCTCTGATTTCACAAGAATTCCAATTTGATTTTGTCTATTTAACATAGAATTTAAGTTTCTGTTGATAACATGATCGTCTGTTAGGGTTTCTAACTTAAAGGTAGGCCTTTTGTTTTTGTGAGAATACATTTCTGGTCTTGGCATAGATAAATAGCAGCTAAAAACATCCCCAAAATGACAGATTAAGAAGTTATATAGTAAATGAGAGACTGCTTTTCCAATTGTTCAACTAAGTAAGTGAAAGGATTCTTAAGGAAAATATTTACATGTAATTCTCTCATTTAGGGAAAGAGTTTACAACGATTATAATTGATCTTAATGGCTCATAAACTGGAATGAGGATGTGTGTGTGTGTGTGCAGGCAGAGCTTGCATGTGATGCAGCCATTTAAGCCACAGCTTGTTATGTTGACATCCTATACTGGAGGGCAGGTTCAATTCCCAGCAAGCTTCCTGCTAATGCACCTGGGAAGTCAGTAGAAGATGACCCAAGTAATTGGTTTCCAGGCAGCCATATGGGAGAACATGATAGAGTCCTTGGCTCCTGTCTTCAGCTTGACCCAGACCAGGCTCTTGTAGCCATTTGGAATGTGAACCAGAGAATGGAAAATCATTTCTCTCTCTCTCTCTCTCTCTCTCTGCCCCCCCCCCTTTCTCTTTATGCCTTTCAAATAAGTAAATAAGTAAATCTTTAAAAACAAGCCTGGTAAGGTTGGCTTATGCATGTATTGATATATAAACACTATATTTATAAACAAGTAATGAATATAACAAGTCTCTCAATCTTCATATTTCTGTCTGTTTTATTAATGTTTCCATAAAATAGCATTGTTTTACAAATTTAGCACAGATGACATCCATCAGTCCTACTACCTCATCAAGTTCCTATTCCATTACCCTTCTTAAAATATAAAACCCACTGCAAATGCATTTTGCTTTGTTCACTCTGCATTCTTCCATGCACTTCCCTGCAGGACCTTAGCAATTTGTGCTTCAGTCCTGCTATTTTCAGGGAAATACTGCTTTATGGTGACAAAATGTGGTTAAAATTTTAGACATTCTCATCATTTTTTACCTTACTCCAGTATCATTCCTGTCTTTTATAAACACATTCCTCCATGAACACTCTTTTCTGTCTTCCTCTAAATGCTCTCTCATTGAAATCTCATTCTCATGTGTTCTTTGACATCTTTCATTTTGGAAGCTCTCCTTTAGCTTCCCTGTCAAGCAAGCATTTCCTATTTCTAACCTGTTGCTTATCATCCCCTAGAAGTTCTGTTGATATGCCTTATTCAACTTTTCGAAAACCAAATTCATCCTCCTAATACCCTAGATAGCTCCTCTGCATGAAGTTTGTTTCTGAAATGTCAAGAATTTTCTGTCTCAAGAATTGACTTCCAGGGGTCATCAGTAGCTCCTCCTATTTCCTTAGCCTTCCCAGATGACTGACTGCCAAGCTTTGGGAATGCTGGCCTGTCTCTGGAGTATGTGCCATCTCTTCCGCATCTTCCACCACAATATAGCTTCAGTTACTTCTTGCTGTTAGTGATCCTAGGTTGTTTGAGTAACTTGCAGATAGAAATCAAAAGAGACCAGCAGGCAACCCTACAAAGTTTGCAGCAGGATTATTCTTGAATACCACAAAGACAAAACAATAGGAGCAGATTACCCTGACTGGCTCCCTTATTGGAACAAAACAAGTGCATTTATGGGGGTGGGGAGGTGTGGTGGTCTCCCTTGAGCACACACCTTCAATGGTCTGGGCAGGTGCTTTGGGGGTATTTTTGCACATGATGTGCTCAAAATTGTGGTAATCTTCACTTCTGCCACCCCAGGATGGTCACATATCAATCACATTGGGCTACTTTGGGCATGTTTGCATGTTCGGTTTAGTCCCCAACAGCTCAGTAGGGGTTCTTTTCCAGAAAGGACCTGGCCGCTCTTTTTTCCTAATTGGTTAAGAGTTGGCAGTATATACATGTCAGGTTGGAAGATGCTTTGTTTAGTGAGTCCTACTCTATCTTGTCTCATTCCATCTTCTGTAGATTGTAACAGCACCTTTTCAACAGCCCTCTTTACCTATAGACATTCCAGTCTCCCAAACATCTTACTTAAAACTGACAAATTCAGGGAATCTCAAATACCTAGAATGACTTTTACCACTTTCGAAATGATCTTCTGATATTTGGCTATTTTCTAGTTGTATATTATGGGTTTCTGACCATATGCCGTACATTGGTGCTAAAATGGAATATTCACTGAACCTCAAACATGCACTTAACCTTGTGCCTGCCTTACAAATGCTATGTTGTGTGTCCCAGTTAGGGAGTCACACTCTTTATGCTATCTTGAAAGATTATTCATCCTTCAAACCTTAAGTCATTTGTTTCCTCCTTTATAAAGGCCTTTTAAGAAGTATTTTTTGAAAGACAGAAATAGAGAGAGGGAGAGTTGAGAGAGAGGGAGATAGTGTGAGGGGGAAGAGAGAGAGAGAGTTCAATGGCTCATGCTGGGTCAGGCTAAGCCAGGAGCCTGTAATTCCATCGAGACCTTCTATGTAGATGGTAGGAGCCCAAGATTCTACTGATTTCCCAGGCATGCTGGCAGGGAACTGGATTGGAAATGGAGAAGCCTGGAATCAAGCTAGCACCCATAAGTGTTGCCAGTGTCGTAGGCTGCAGCTTAACTGGCTGTGCCACAAAGCTGACCCCAAGAAGACTTTAAAAATGTTTATTTAGGATGCACAATTAATCTTTAGACCTTATAAAAGAGATGGCTAACATTTTTCTGTAATAGCATTGCCAAAATAAGAGCTTAAATTATAATTTCATAGCTAGATTTACTTCGCCATCAGTGAAGTAAACAGTAGGTAGAAAAAACCTCCCTTTCAGACCAAACGGAAAGAAAGTTTTTAAGTGAGAATATAATTTTCCTCATGGGCATTGTCTACCTTAGAAAAACTACTACAGAACATGCCTGTGACTACAGACTTGTAGTTCAGACCACCGAAGATTAGAGATAGGACTTGGGCACTCCCTTGACTTGCATCCTCTGGTCTGCTTTAACAAAAACCAGGAGGAAAAGAAAGCTAGGCATCAGAAGCAATGGGTGGCAGGCCTATTAATGGCTGATCTGTACAGTGATCTGCCCTCAAGGAGACCCAACAGGCCAGTCCACTGCAGTGGCTTTCAATGTGGTAAGCCTGGGCTTCAGCAGAAGTCAGCTTGTGAAGAGCCCTGGCAGCTCTGCCAAGAGTTGGATCACTGGAAATGGACC
Organism: Lepus europaeus; assembly: GCF_033115175.1. Taxonomy (NCBI): domain Eukaryota; kingdom Metazoa; phylum Chordata; class Mammalia; order Lagomorpha; family Leporidae; genus Lepus; species Lepus europaeus. The sequence goes on along the minus strand of NC_084842.1, from coordinate 76,913,026 downwards.
GGCCCTGGAGACGAAGGATGCCCTAGTCAGAGCCACAGATCTTATTGGCTCTAAGCTGAAAAGCCCTTCACTCAGCCCAACTTCCAAAGTGACCACTGCAGCTGAGGGGATGGCCAAGTAGGGTCAGCAACATTGCAGGCAGAACTGTAAATTTCTTATTAGAGATGCCCCCTGCCTTTACCTGGCCAGCTCTCCTCCCAGGCCAGCCAAGTAATGAAAGTCAACAGGGTGCCTTCCCCCAGGAGGTTCACACCTCCCTTGGGATGTACCCCATGTGAAGAAATAGATAGGTCTGGGCCTCTTAACTTACAAGGCCTAAAGCCCAACAGATTATTATCAAGCCCCTTCTGTCAGGTTCTATTTGCCTCTCAATCAGAAAACTTAATTGTAGCTTAGACAGCACCATTCATAGCTCCTCTAATAATGACTCTGTCCTTTGTTCTAGACCCTGTCTAGTGCAGTTGGGCCTCCTTCCTTTGTAATCATAACCTCTACTCTACCACCAATGGCTCTACTCCCAACCTGTGTGTACTAATGATCCTCTTCCCCACTTAATGCTGTATAATTGTTCAAACCTGGTAAATGCCATTCTTAGGATCATTGGTTACTATCCTCACTCTGTCTTTTATGACCTAGTCTAAATATGATCAGAGTCAGTGAACTTGGAAGGCTTCCATAGCTTTGGCAACTCATGATGGGAGCCTAGGATGGTTACTGGTGCCATAAACTAGAGTGTCAATTTGTTGGGTCAACAACAGGAGTCACTGTGCACTTGTTGCTCATGTGGGATCTCTGTCCTTAATGTGCTGTCCATTGTGATTTAATGCTATAACTAGTACTCAAACGGTATGTTTCACTTTGTGTTTCTTTGTGGTTGCAATCTGTTGAAATCTTTAGTCAATGTATACTAAATTGATCTTCTGTATATAAAGAGAATTGAAAATGAATCTTGATGTGAATAGAAGGGGAGAGGGAGCGGGAGAGGGGAGGGTTGCGTGTGGGAGGGAAGTTATGGGAAGGGGAAGCCATTGTAATCCATAAGCCGTACATTGGAAATTTATATTCATTAAATAAAAGTTAAAAAAAGTTTATTTATGAGAATAAGCATCAGAAAGACATAGAGACAAGGATAAGGACAGAGGGACAGACATACTGAGCTCCTGTCTGTTGGTTCTCTTCCAAAAATCTACAATGGGTGGGACTTGGCCATGCTGAAGCCAACAGCCAGGAACTCAATCCAGAACTCTCACATGGATAAGAAGAATTAAATTACCTGAGCCATAATTTGGTGTCTCTTGGGTTATGTATTAGCAGGAAGCTGGGGAGAGGAGCTAGAGACGGTTATCAAACCAAGGTACTTGGATATGGGATGTGGGTATCTTATCCACTGTCTTTTAACTCTAGGCTGAATGCCCAACTTATGGAAACTTTTAAATGTGTAGTAGTAATCAGGTCTTTTCTAAAGATTTATTTATTTATTTGAAAGGTAGAGTTACAGAGAGGCAGAGGCAGAGGCAGAGAGAGCGAGAGAGAGCGAGAGAGAGAGGTATTCCATCCACTGGTTCACTCTCGAAATGGTTGCAAGGGCAAACCTGCAGCAATCTGAAGCCAGGAGCTTCTTTCAGGTCTCCTAGGGGGACACAGCTGCCCAAAGATTTAGGCCATCCTCTACTCCTTTCCCAGGACATAGCAGAGAGTTGTGTCGGAAGAGAAGCAACTGGGACTTGAACAGGCACCCACATGGGATGCCGGTGCTGCAGGCAGCAGCCTTACCTGCTACTCCACAGCACAGGCCCCTCACCTTTTTCTTAAAGTGTCAGGAGATCAAACATCCTCACATTATAATCCTACCACATGTCAATCAATTATCTGAGTACTAACTTACCTACCCAACTGAATTTATACTCATTAACCTTAGATTCCCACAGTATTAACTTTCATATGATTAGCAATACCTAGCACAAATCCCACTAGTTGATTCATTGCTAAAAGCAGGAGAAAATTACCTGATACAAATTACCCCATGACCCAATTTGATAATACTATTTTCAATTTTAAGATAATTTATAAATACAGTATTTCTATTATTTTTAAATTGATTTTTGAGTTTAAAAATATGATGTACTCATTCATGCATCATGAAACAACTGTTTTAGATGGAAAACATTTAAATTTGTTATTAATTACTTCCTATTTCTCTGGCTAAATAAAATGAAGATTATGAATGATTCATATAGAAGTCATGCAGGAAGGCATAAGCGCTAAGCAGACAGGATAAAGTATTGAATTGATAGGAGAGTTGGCATTCTTTGAAGCTCTGGAGTTCCACAGAAAAGTGGTTGATTAAAATATGCCACATTCTTTTTAAATTAGGAAGATTGTTCAGAAAATCAACTGAAATTTCTACTTAATATTAAAATTATACTTTGGTATTATACAAATACAAAGACTGAGAAATGTCAATTGCATCTATTATAAATATGTTATACCTTATGTGTTGTTGTCAAAGAGAACCAGAAATTGACAGTGTTAAAGTTTAAATGAATATATTTAAAAAAATATAATATAAAAGAACATATTTTCTGCTATAGTTAGGTGGGATGTTCCATCTACTCTTATATCTATAAGGTTCCTTTGGTCTAAAATGTGTCTTAAGTCCAGTGTTTTTCTTTCTAGAAGATCCGTATATTGTTGGAAATTGCATATTGAAATCTTTTCCTTTATTGTTGTCTCTTGCTCTCTGAAGATTATTTAAAATTTGGGTACTTATGTTGGGCATATGTACAAGATATTTTTAAAAAGTTAATGGAAATTTACATTAACTTTCAATTCTGTAACTTTTTGAAATATCCTTGTATATTTGCAATTGTTGTATACTCTTGATGAATTGACCCATTTATCATTCATTGCATAATTACTCTCTTGGTCTCTTTTTACATTTTTTGAATTCAATTTTAGTTTTAAAAACTTTGCTTCTGCCTTTCTTCTTTTCTTCTTTCCTTCCTTCCTTTCTTGCTTTCTTTCTTTTTCTTTCTTTTTATATGCATTTTATTTATACAAAGGGAACAAATCTCATGCATTTCATAAATGCAGTTTTGAGAGCCAAATGATACTTCCTATTCTCCCTCCTCCCTCACTGCCACCCACCCTCATCCTTCCTTCCTTATTTTTCTTTTGAGCTTTAGACTGGCCTAGTTTCAGTTCACTTTATAGTCACAAACTTAGCCCTCCATTTAATAAAGAATTTAACAGTAAGTAGAAAAACCACTGTTCTTCAAGAGTATACACAAAGATTATAATCAATAGCTAAACCTCATATCAATTTTTGCTCATATAAATTGCATTTTTTGTATTCTGTATATTAGTTACCACATAGCAGGGAAATGTTTGTCATTTGGGACTGACTTATTTCACTAAGCATTATATTTTCCAATTGCATCCATTTTGTTGTAAAAGACAGGGTTTTATTTTTTTTTTACTGCTGAGTAGCATTCCATTGTGTATATATCACCATTTCTTTTTCTAGTTATCAACTGATACATATCTGGGTTTATTCCACATCTTAACTTGTGAATTATGCTGCTATATTATGGGGGTACAGATAACTCTTTCAAATGCTGATTTCACTTCTTTGGTAAAATTCCCGGAAGTGGAATGGCTGGGTCACTTGGCCATTTTCAGATCTCTGAGGAATTCCCATACTGTCTTCCATAATAGCTGCACCAACCTATAGTCCCACCAACAGTGTGTTAGGCTATTTTTTCCCTCACTGCCTCACCAACATTTATTTTTTGGTTTTTGTGTAACAGACATTCTAACTGGGTTGAGATGAAACCTCATTGTGGTTTTTATTTGCATTTCCATGATGGCTAGTGATTCTGAGCATCTTTTCATTTGCCTACTGGCCATTTGCATTTCATTTTTTGAAAAAATGTCTGTTCATATCCTTAGCCCATTTCTTAACTGGATTGTTTGTTTTATTCTTGTTGAATTTCTCAAGTTCCCAATGTAGTCTAGAAATTAATCCTTTATCAGAGATACAGTTTACAAATATTTTCTCCCATTCTGTCACCGTTTTTTTTTACTTTATTGTGTTTTCTTTGTTGTGCAGAAGTTCCTTTGTTTCACAAAATGTTTAAGGAATAACTAATACCAATTCTTCTTAAAATATTCAAAAACAATTGAAATGGAGGGAATCCTCCAAAACTACTTCTATGAAGCCAGCATCACCTTAATTCCAAAACCAGAAAAATGTGCAACAAAGAAAACTATAGACCAATATCCCAGATGAACATAGATGCAAAAATTCTCAAAAAATACTAGCTAATTGAATCCAACAATATACCAGAAAGTTCATTCACCTGGACTAAGAGCGATTTATTTCTGGTACACAAGGATGGTTCAACATATGTAACTCAATAATGCGATACATCACTTTCAGAAATTAAATAATAAAAACTCTGTGATACAGAGAGATAATTTGATAAAATACACCATCATCCATGATAAAAATCTTAAGCAAATTGGGTTTAGAAGGAACATACCTCAGCAGAATCAAGGCAGTTATGGCATACCCATTGCCAGCATTATACTGAATGGGAAAACCTGGAAGTGTTTCTACAAAGATCCAGAACTAGATAAGGATGCTGGCTCTCATCATTACTATTCAATATAGTTCATATTTTAGCTAAAGCAATGGGATAAGAAAAAGAAATGAAATAGATACAAATAGGAAAAGAGGAAATCAAATTATCCCTGTTTGCAGATAATATTATCCTATACATAGTGGAATGAAAAGATTATTGGAACTCATAAGAGAATTTGGCAAAGTTACAAGATATAAAATCATTATGCATAAATAAATAGCCTTTGTATACACAAAAAATGCCATGGTTGAGAAAGAATTAGTAAGATCAGTCCCACAAAATTTAAATACCCTGAGATAAATTTAACCAAGGATGTGAATGATCTCTACAATGAACACTGCAAAACATTAAGGAAAGAAATAGAACAAGATGGGAAAAAATATTTCATGTTAATGAATTGGAAGCATTATTATCATCAAAAATGTCCATACTATGCAACACAACTTAAATATTAATCAAAGAAATTCTTCTCAGATCTGGAAAAAAATGACCCTAAAGTTCATATTGAATCACAAGTGATTCAGAATAGCCAAAGAAATAATAACCAATATAAATAAGAAAAAGGAATCGCAATATCAGATTTCACAATATATTACAGGGCAGTTATAATTGAGGCAGCCTGAGAGTGGCACAAGAATGGATATGTTGACCCATGGGACCGATTAGAGGCCCCAGAAATAAATCCACACATCCACAACCAACTAATCTTTAACACACAAGCTAAAATCTCTCCATGGGGAAAAGGACAGTCTCTTCAACAAATGGTTTTGGGAAATGTGAATCTCTTATATAGAAGCATAAAACAAGACTCTTATATCTTACTTTCTACACAAAAATCAACTCACAGTCAATCAGGGGTCTAAATCTAAGAACTGAAGCCATCTGGTAACAGAGGGAAACATTGCAAGACATTAACATATGCAAACACTTCTTGGATGAAACTCCAGAAGCACATGCAATAAAGGCAAAAGGAGACAAATTGGGTCACATCTTTCTTTCTGAAGATAGTGTTGATGGATAGGGAGAGGCAGAGAGAGGGAGAGAGAGAGAGGGAGAGAGAGAGAGAGAGAGAGAGAGAGAGATCTTCCATCCACTAGTGGCTGCAACAACTGGGGCTAGGCCAGTTTGAAACATGAACTTCAACTGAATTTCTTGTGTGTGGCAGGAATTTAAATAGGTTTGCTGTCATAAGCTGCTTCCCATGCATATTATCAGACAGATCGCTTTGCAGCAAAGCAGCTAGGATTCTATCCAGCCCTCAGATATGGGATGTAGCCATCCCAAGCAGTAGCTTAATTCAGCACACCATGACATTGTCTCCCCCAAATCTATTTTATCTGATGTAAGCATAGCTTCTCTTACTTTCTTTTAGTTTCCATTTGCTTAGAATATCTTTTTTTTTCTCCATACATTCAGTTTCAATCTGTTTCCTTAAAGCCAAAATGAGTCTCTTGAAAGCAATACACAACTGGGTCTTGTTTATCTTACTCATTAAGCCACTCTGTTTTTAATTGGAGAATTTGATCCATTTACATTTAATTTGATTGTGGTAACCATTTCACAATGTATACATATATCAATACATTGTGTTATATAGCTTTGATATATATATATATAATATGTTACATTTATTAATTATGTTTCAATAAAGCTGAAAGATAAAATAGTGAATGATTAAAATACTAAAGACAGGTTTTGTTTTCAGTAACTATTGCAAAAAAAGGAGAAGAGACTCACAATTCAATAGAACTGAATTCTGAATACAATTAGATAAGAATTTATAGCCAAAGAGCTAGTATGGGGGTGGAGTTCAGTGGATAGAAAACTAATAAGAGGATACATCCAGGGTAGGATGATGAATGTACTCAGCAGTGCCTTACTGAGGGCTGGCTGGAATGATCATTGATCAAGGGTCTAGGGATTCTTGCTGAATTGCATTAGCAGAACTCTTTCTACGATTAAGTAGAATGAAAATAGGTCCCGAAGATGAAACTAATGAAAAACTAGGCTTAGGGCAAGCATCTGGTACAGTGCTTCAGATGCCAATTAGAACACCAGCATCTTAATCCAGAGTGTGTGTTCAAGTCATGGCTGTGTTCCTACTTCCTGCAGTTTTGCACTCTGGGAAGTAGCAGGTGATGGTTTCAGTACTTGGATCACTGCCACTCATATGGAAGACCCAAATTGAGTTCTGGGCTCATAAGTCCAACCTGGCCCAGCCATAAGTGTTGGAGGCAGTTGGGGAGTAAAAAAGGAAAGATATCTCTCCTTTTCTCACTCTCTCTTTCAAATAAAATGAAAAGAAATAAAGAAAGAAAGGGGAAAAAAAGAGAAAGAGAGTAAGGGAAAGAAATCTGGGTCTTTATAAAGTTTGATGAAGGTGTGAGTACTTATTAGTATTCTCCATTGTTTCCAACATATCAGAACGAAGACAGTGGTCCCCATAATTCCACCAGATTATTATACCTGTTGGAGATAAAAAGATGGAGAGGGGTCTGTGCTGCATTGTAGTGGGTAAAGCTACTGCTGCCTGCAGTGCCAGCATCCCATATGGCTGCCAGTTTGGATCCTGGCTCCTCCACTTCCGACCCAGCTCTCTGCTGTGGCCTGGAAAAGCAGTAGAAGATGTTTCAATGTCTTGGGCCTCTACAGCCACATGGGAGACCTGGAAGAAGCTCCTGGCTCCTAGCTTTGGATCAGCACAGCTCCAGCCATTGCAGCCATCAGAGGAGTAAATTAGCAGATGGAAGACCTCTCTCTCTCTCTCTCTCTCTCTCTCTCTCTGCCACTGCCTCTCTGTAACTCTGCCTTTCAAGTAAATATATAAATCTTTAAAAACAAAAAAGATGTGAGAATAACGCTTCAGAATCATAAATGCCAGATAATTTTTATGAAAAAATGTAAAGGAAAAATTTCTTTAGAAAGAATTTCCCATTGCTGAAACCAACAAGTTACATGGAGTGGCAATGTAAAGCAACACAAATGTACTATCTTAGAATTTTGTAGGTAATAAGTCTGGCACAGGTCTATTCAGGTACCATCAAGGTAGCATTTCTTCTGGGAGTCCCTAGAGCCGAAATACTTCCTTGTGTACTCTAAATTTCAGTAGCAGCCTTGACTTATGGCCAAGCTCTCTCTTCAAAACCTGCAATACGGGGCTGGTACTGTGGCTTGGTAGGTTAAGCTTGCTTGTAATGCCCATGTCTCATATGATGAGGTGGTTCAAGTTCTGTTTACTAGGTTTCTGATCCAGCTTCTAATACATCATGTGAGGTAAGAGATGATGCTTGAGCCCTGGCCACCCATGTGGGAGATGTGAATGGCATTCCTGGCTCCTGAGTTCAGCCTGGTACAGCCCCAGATGTTGCAAACATTTGGGGAGTGACTCAGTGGATGAAAAGACTCTCTCTCCCTTTCTTTTTCTCCACTCCCTCTCTCTCTCTGTAAAATTGCTTTTCAGGTAGATGAAACTAAAACCTTTTTTAAAGATTTGAAAGCAAGATTTATTAGAGTCAAAGATCTCCGACTGATGTAGGCAGGCATAAAGAAAAAAAATGATTGAATTTGCAGGCTGGAAGGCCATGCTTCACCATGCCCCTTTGTGATCTCATGTCCCTACCTGACCACACCTGCATGCCCACCTGCCAATCAGACTAACTAACCACTCCCCTTTGGAAGTAGATAAAAGGCCTGGAGCACAGTGGGCTCTTCCCTTATTTTCTCTCCTTGCCCTGTATCTCCATGTTGCCCTCTGCCTTAGGGGTTCATGTTCTCTCTGCCTTCTCTTTGCTGCTCCTGCTAAGCTGCTTGTGGCTGCTCATAATCAAACGCCCACTGCACGTGGCTCCTGGTCTGCTCTTGTTCAGTATGAATCCCATCTTAGTTTCTAGACTTCCTTTTCACCTTTAGTTTAGGCCCTCACTCCCCTATGCATTTCCCTCACTAAATAAAATCTGTAAAACTTACCATGCTGCCTGGTCTATTTGAGTATTCAGAATTCCTCTCTGAATTTGTGGCAAGAGCCCACATCCTTATTGATGTGAGAAATATTGATAAGCAGATCAGTTTGACAACCAGAGTGTCATGGAGGGGTGCTGCCAGAGATTCAAAACCCAAAGGACCCCGTGGCACTGGGGTTTTTAAGTACAACTTTGGGGATGAAACTGCTCATCAATAAAGGGGGGGGGAGTTGGCACCATGGTTCAATTGGTTAGTCTTCCATCTTCAGTGCTGGCATCCCATAAGGACACCAGGTTCTAGTCTCGGTTGTTCCTCTTCCAGTCCAGCTCTCTGCTGTGGCCTGGGAGGGCAGTGGAGGATGGCCCAAGTGCTTGGGCGCCTGCACCCATATGGGAGACCAGGAAGAAGCACCTGGCTCCTGGCTTCGGACTGGTGCAGCGCCGGCTGTAGCAGCCATTTGAGGAGTGAACCAATGGAAGGAAGACCTTTCTCTCTGTCTCTCTTTCTCACTATCTATAACTCTACCTGTCAAATAATAATAATAAAAGAAAAATCAACCAAGTGGGGACAACCCCAAGAAAAGACATGATTTACAATTCTTATCCTGTCTGGTTTGCTCATAATAAAGCAAAAACCATCATAAGAATGGTATACCTAATTTGTTTTCATAATAAACTGGGAGCTCAGAAGGGTGGAGTCACCACTCCCTTGCTCTTCTCATAAGATTTGAAGCTCCCAAGGAGTGGGTAGGCACTAGGATAAGTTTTTTGGGGAAATATTTTCCACCCTCAACTTCCAGACTGCCTACTAACCCATAACTGCTCATATTCCCCACCTCAACAAAGATAGAGCAAGCAATCCTGAGTGCCCTTTTTCATTGCTTCACGCTGATTTTGTAGACACCATCATATCTACTTGATTTTTCACTTCTGGCCCCTTCTTCCACATCTAAGAACCACTAATGACCTTGAGCACACCCAGATAATCCAGGATAATCTCCTTGTGTTAATATCCTTTGATTGGGGCCAGCACTGTGGTACAGGGGGTAAAGGGCCAGCAGTGCCAGCATCCCATAGTGGGCACTGGTTCCAGTCCCAGATGTTCCACTTCTGATCCAGCTCTCTACTATGTCCTGGAAATACAGTGGAAGATGGCGCAAGTGCTTGTGCCTCTGCACACGTGGGAGACCTGGATGAATCTCCTAGATCCTGGCTTCAGATCAGCCCAGCTCTGCCCATTATAACCATTTGTGGGGTAAACCAGTGAATGGAAGACCTCTCTCTCTCTCTCTCTCTCTCTCTGCCTCTCTGTAACTCTTTCAAATAAACAAATAAATCTTTAAAAAATCATTTAATTATCAATTTTAGTTCCCTTTTGCCATATAACATAACATGTTCATAGCTTCTAAGCATTAGACAAGGATTCTACAACCAAACAATTGACAGTCTAGAAATATAAATACAAGCAAAACACGATACATGAATTAGAACTTGGAGATTATTTTAAAAATAAAAAAAAATTTAATTGATCTCTGATAAAGAACTACAAGTCTTAAGGCTGTATTTTCTCATACATAGAGTATGAAAAATTAAAGGATAGAGCCTATAATAGCAAATAGAACTTCAGGAGACGAAGATCCTCATTTCAAAAATAAAACTTCCAAAACCACTGTTCATGAATGCCTAGTGTTTGTGGGTTGAATTTTCTTTCTCTAGGACTGGATTAATTTGGTTTAATTATATCATTTGGTTAGCATGATCTATTTGTTTTCTGCTTCAACACTTTAGCTTGCTTAAGAAATCTACTCACTGGTACTTTCCATGGTATGAGGCAGTCTACCCTTGGAGTTTCCTTGCAGTCCTTAGCCACATGTAAGTCCCATCTTAGCTAATTTTTAATTAGCCTGTCCACAGACAACTGAGTGTACACCTTGTTTTAAGGGCATCAGAATTCTGTGACATGTGTAGTCTTTTGCTCTATTTTGCCTCTATAGCTGAGAAACTCAATATGTTACAACATTTGCTTTCTGCCATTGACAATGACCATGGCTACTAACAGACCAAATGAAGCAATTCATTTTATAAAGTTCCAAGGACAGAACATTGCACATAGTAAACATATATTACGTGGCGTTTGCATTGTATATTTTTTTTAGAGAGAAACAGACAAACAAAGATAAGTAGAGGGCTTCCATCTGCTAGTTCACTCCCCAGATGCTTGAAACAGGCAGTCCTCAGCTGGGGCTTAAGCCAGGAGCTGGGAATGCAATCCCATCCTTCCACATGGGCGGCAGATATCCAATTACTTGGGCCATCACCACTGTCTCCCAGGATCTGCATCAGCAGGAAGTTACAGTCAAGACCTAGAGCCTAGAATCCAACCCTGATACCTTGTGATGCAGTTCTCTGGCATTTCAGCCAGCATCTTAATTCATGGGGCTAAACACCACTGTATTTAATATTCCTTTCTTCCTTTGCCTTCTTTGAACTCAGAGTGCACTTGTTATCTCTGGCATTTGACTCTCAACGCTCCATGATCAACTTTATTTTGGATTCACTCCTGCCTTTTGCAGCTCTGAACTGCCTTGGTAGTTAGAGCCCCTGGGGACTCCAAGTTTGGCATTAGTCGCTTGCCTATTATTCTAGCTGGTTTATATTCCCCGTCCCCTTCTTCATGAGGGATGGGAGGATTCAGAACTATTTGGAATTCAGCTGCTTCATAAATCACACTGCATTTCGGTTTATTCTATATTTTTAAGAATAATTGTGGAGACAAAGGAGAGCAGGGCATTTGTATTACTTAGGGAGCTTAGGGATGTCTGAGTGGTTGGCGGCTGCACTGCACTCGGGAAGAGTCAGCTGTGCTCTCATGTGTCTGCCAGATCTGGACAAAAGATGTCTGTCACTCCCTTCCCGACAAAAGAACATCAATATTAACAATACGTGCAGATTTGGAGTTATCCAAAGCCAGGGCACTCTGTCTTTCCAGCCAAGTTTGAGAAACCAGTGAATGTCTATTCTGCCAAACATGTGGGACACACACACGCTCTACACAAGTCCCACATCCAGCCTGCTGCAGTCTGCCCCGAGCCTGAACTTCAGACCAGAGCTGGGCAGAAGTGTTCCTGAACAAACTCCTGTTAAACTTCCTGGCATCAGCATCACAATGCAAACATTGACCACAGAGCTCTGGGCACAGTGTTCAGGGTTTTTTGTTTTTTGTTTTAAAGGGAAAGGTATGATTCCGAGTCCACAACTCTCCAGCACTGATCCTGCCACTTACAGTAAGGAGTAACCTCTGGCAAAGGCCTCCACGCTCAAACTTTCGGATTTGACAAGTGGAATTTTAGAGATGTTATCTTTTAGGATTGTTTTGAAGAGTAAGATAGTTATGCCTGCAAAGTGACTAGGACAGCTACAGTGCAGAATGAGAGCTTCCTACATGGGAACTGCCCCTCTTTCTTAATGAGGATCCTGTGGATCTTAATTGGTACAGTTCAGAGCTCCGTGACACCGACACAATGGGTGTGAGAATAGGGAAGTGGTGAATGTCACTGAAGATCTGTGCTGGGTCTTTCTACCAAGCTACTACTCAGACCTCAGTATTCTCTCTTCACAGTGACTTCCAGGACAACATCTGAGATCCAATTCCACTAAAAAGAAAGGATTACTAGAAACTAAAGTAGGACTTCTGGAAGCTTTGGTTAAAGTAAAACAGACTATTACCTGGAATTCCATTCATTCACAGTCTCTAAAACCTGGCAGGGACCTCTACCCATAAATAAATAACTAATTGTGATGCCAGATAAGACTTATGCATAAAAACATCAACAACATAGAGAAAGGGGGGAGCTGCTTTTATTTATGGTAAAGAGTAGGAATTGGGTTGGAGAGAGAATTTATGTGTTCTAAGGACTATGAAGTCACATGACCTGGGCAGTTACCTACTTGGTTACTTCTAATGTGAAAACTGTCTTTGGGTGACTGATAGCTAACAGGAAAGTGGCTGACAGGAAAGTTACAATGGTGGCCCACAAACTTCTCTGTAAAGCAGGTTTAAGGCAAGACATCAGGTAGAGAAAATGGGCCAGAGGATTGCCTGAAATTCCATTTGCTTAGCATTAAACCACTAAAATATTTTATTTAGATTTGCATATGTATTTTGTATTTTAGGGTGCTGCTAAAGGTGTCACAATTCTCTGTTAGACTTTGTGATATCATTGCACAGTCGTCTTTTTATTCAGACTGAGAACTAGTGACTGAAACCTAGATATTGGAGCCTAATGCATAAACTTGGGAAAACGTTGAAGAAACAACTTATTTGTGGCTAATATTTTATTATTAATTATAATTTATATTGTTTTTGTTTTGTAAAGATTTGTTTATCTGAGAAGCAAAGTTATAGACAAAAATAAGGAGAGACAGAGAAAAAGGTCTTCTATCTGCTGGTTCATTTCCCAAAAGGCCACAATGGCCAGGGCTGGGCCAGTCAGAAGCCAGGAGCCGCGAGCTTCTTTTGGATCTCCCATAAAGGTACAGGGCCCAAGTGCTTGGACCATCCTCCACTGCTTTCTCAGGCCATTAGCAGAGAGCTGGATTAGAAGAGGAGTAACAGGGACAAGAACCTGTGCCTATATGGGATGTCAGTACTGTAAGCAGAGGCTTAGCCTACTATGCCAGAGTGTTGGCCCCTGTATGATTTTCTTTAATATACTATATTTCACATTTTTTCTTAGTAACTACTCCAGTGTTTGAGATAGAAATTTTCTATGAGTTAATTACAAATTTGTGACTTAATGTCTCTCATTCTTTAGGGATGACCCTGCATCTTCCTAAATCATAATGTTGGTATTAGCTCTTTTTTATATGAAAAGTTGAGGTTCTGAAGAACTAAGTTTTGTGTCCAAATATATACAATTGGAAAATTGGAGCTAGGTTCCAAAAGTGGGTTTTCTGGGTCCAAATTTACTGCCCTTTTCCTTAAAACAATTGTATTAAATTTTATCAAGATATAGAACAGCAGAATTCAAGAGTTATTAAAGATTATCAAATATAACATTTTAATTTAAATTCCATTGACATTTGAGGAGACAGATAATTTAATTGATCAGTGCCATAAAACTGCCTATCAGAGGTTTGGTGAGAATTCATAGCTCCTGTCTTTTCTCTAATACTGAGCTGTCCAGTCCTTTCTAACTGTGAACCTGATAACTATTGAAAACAGACTTCCCTGTTGATACATTTTATGCTATTTGATTTCCTCTCTGACTTGGCAGCAGTAGTTTAGGTAAGAAGAAATTCCAAAGAAAATTTAGTTTGTTATGAATTATTTCTCTGAATTTCTAAGGGAATTAATATTAGGGTATATGAAGGTACTTCAAAAAGTTCATAAAGATGGAATTAAAAGATGAGCTTACTTTGTTTCAAAAAAGTTTTGAAACACATGCATAGTATTTTTAATAATCCACATGTTCTATGAATTTTTAGAAGACCCTGCCAAATTAAGAGATGCAAAAGTTTTTGTTTTTGCTGTTGTTGGTGTTGTTTAAATTATAAATTTAATCATCTGAATAGAAGAGGAATCTGGTCTGGAAGCTACAGTTGGAAGCCTGTGGCCCAAGAGTGCTCAGCTGATTTATGAAAGATATTACTGAATATGCAGACTTGCAATGCTGAGTTCTAAGGAGGCTTAGTTTTCTGCAGCTGGGAGTGGAAGGGCAAAAGGTGAATTGTATTTTTTAAGCCTGTCACTTTGAAAACTCCCTGCCTCAAAACTCAATGCATTTCCTGGATGCTCGACATCATAGCAGCAGTGAAGCGGGAGAAGCAAAGGCATCTTTGGAAGTAAACCACACGCAGCACCACTTAATCTCTCCACAGGCTTGTGAGAACTTGTTTCTCTGGCAGGTTTTTCCAAGTCCTCTCTGCTCTTTGGACAATAGAGTTGGCAATCTGGGGACTGTAGCTGCATAATAGAGAGGCTTTAGGGAAAGAAGCTCCCATTTAAATAGATCTAAATGGATAAGTATTAAATGACTTCTCTGCAACAAAGTTCAAATAGTTATTGAATATATTCAGGTTCCATTCTGATCTCATGCTTTGACCCTCTGAACCCCTTTTCATTGGGAATTACATTACAATTTTATGGTAGGTTAAAAGATGCCACCATGTGCATCACAGTTGTTCTTAAAATGTCTATGATAGCATTTCTTTTGTAATACTGAAGAGTTAAACAATGCATCACATCTCTACTTTCCAACCTCTTTTGAAAAAGTATGTGGTGCACAACTAGAAACAATCCACATGGCTAACCTGGCTACTAGATACAGCTGCTTGACAACTGAAGCCTTATGGTTTTAATGAAAACTCTTAAGAAGTGTGTTATTTAGAAGCACATCACTGCAGCCTGCATCAGCATCACTCCTGAGCTTGTATCAACATCATGCTTGAAAGGAGTAGAAAAACATGTGAAGAATAAGAAGAAAACTAATTTTCTGAGAATACAGGAGAAAAAAAAATCACAGAAAAGTCATGTTAGGTTCAGCTGGACTTTATGAAGTTTGATTCAATTGAGAATTTAAAGATTAGGAAATAATATTACTTGTGAATTGAGATGTCTATGACTTCAAAGACTTTTTGTGCCCAAGTACTATGCCTAGAATACATAAGGGACCCTCTTATCTAAAGATACTTCAGTTTTATATGGGTTTACTCAAAATTAACAAAATCACCAGAGACCAATGCCTTTGTTTTGCTTCCCCTCTGCTTTCTTCAGTCTGTAGACTATATCCCTTTGTTTTGTCTCCTTGCAGTTACAACACTACTGTTGCAGTTCTGGCTAATACCATACAAGGGCAAGAAGAACAGTTTATTTTCTTATGTCTTTTTTTAAACAGAAAAATGTTATTCCTCTACATTCCCCATACTTCCTCTTAGGGTATATTAGTAATTATTGGGATATATATATATATTATATATAATTATTGGGATATATATGTATTACACTCAATAGCTGTAAGGATGGCCAAGAAAGTACCTGGCAGTATCCACCTGTGAACAAAAAAGTCTCTGCCAGAATGGAAAAGTAGATGAGAGACAAATGCTTGAAAATTAACCGTCAAAGTCTGTCATTGCTTGTCCCTTTCTCAGAGCTTTCTAGCTATAGTTCTTCCTACTTACAGGAACTTCTGATCAGTTGTTGTATTTACCTGTAGCTGTGAAATAAGTATCTGCTCTGGATTCTTCATGAATTATCCAGAGTTAATTAATGTTTGCCTCTAGTACTGCAAGTTAAGATCTTAAAATAATGGACAGAAGAAACTTAATGACCTAACTCAACTATTCAAGCAAATCGGTCAGTAAAGGACTAGGCTTAGTCAAATTGGTTGAGAATAGGGTAGAAAGAAGAGCTGCATGGTCCAGTTCAGATTCAGCAATGCCATCCTACTAGTCAAATATAAATTGTTACTACACACAAATACCCTTGTAGTACCATTAAATAATGGGTAGAAGTATACTTTGAAAAGTTAAAGAGAATCTGCTGTGACTGTAAATTATCCTAACTGTGTAACTAGAAGAGCTAATTCAATCATCTTAGAAACATACAGAACAAATTATAGACTCAAATATACTTTTATGATATATGATGTGATAACACAAGCATCCTGTGAATGCTACTTCTGCATTATTTAGAAATAGATGTTAGTTATTAATGAGTGAACATCAACGTCTATTACATTTATTTGCATACCTCTAAGAATTCAATCTGTTTTGCATCAGTAACACAGTAAAAAGAAATCTACCACAATAATGGGCTCATTATATTGTATACTTAAAAGTTGGAGTTATGTTTCAAGATTTTAGGGAGAAATGATCAGATGACTTTGAAATATGTTAATTTCCTCTTTGTTTGAAGTTTCTGAGTCCTTCTCTGATTCATTGCTAAATTTAAGCAACTTTACACTGAGTGGAACATTATTATCTTGTACACTTCAGTCAACTTTACACTGAGTGGAACATTATTATCTTGTACACTTCAGTCTTGAAGAAGCCCGAGCCCCATTAAAAGCATTTCTTAGAGAATGCACAATGATTCATGGAAATACCCAGACAAAATTAAGGAATCTGTTAAAGTGTATTCTTTTTTTTTTCCTTTTTTTTTCTTTTTTTTTTTATTTTTGACAGGCAGAGTGGACAGTGAGAGAGAGACAGAGAGAAAAGTCTTCCTTTTTGCCGTTGGTTCACCCTCCAATGGCCGCCGCGGTAGGCACACTGCGGCCAGCGCACTGCGCTGATCCGATGGCAGGAGCCAGGTGCTTCTCCTGGTCTCCCATGCAGGTGCAGGGCCCAAGCACTTGGGCCATCCTCCACTGCACTCCCTGGCCACAGCAGAGAGCTGACCTGGAAGAGGGGCAACCGGGACAGGATCGGTGCCCAGACCGGGACTAGAACCCGGTGTGCCGGCACCGCAAGGCGGAGGATTAGCCTACTGAGCCGCGGCGCCGGCCTAAAGTGTATTCTTAAATGAACTTAAGAAACATCTCAAGATTTCAAACTGTACCCTTTCCATGTGTGCTGCCTGCACATTATGCTAGCATATTCAGTCCATAGTGCTGAACTGAATGGAAGCAGTCCTTGAGTTACACATTAAATCCTCTGCTCACTGCCTCTGGCAAGATCCAGTGCTAGGCCATATGTGGGCTACAAGGGGTAAGAAAATGTTTCTGCTCTCAATATTCTTTCAACTTGAGCGAAAGAATACATTATGGATGAGAGAAAGTATGACTACATGCCAAGGCTTCTGTGGACAGAATCAAATCTATGATCATAAAATACATACTAAGAATTCAAGAAGAATAATTTCTTATTCTTCGAAGGACTCAGAGAAGTGTAAGAATTCAGTTTATCTCTTTACTAGGCCAAAATTGTTGTAGTACTACATTCTAAGAGTAGAAGAGTTATAAAATGCCACATAGGAAAGAAATATTAGCAGAACTTGGAGTCAAATTTCTAAAATCTCTCATTCATCATTCAGTGTAGTCTATTTATCCATCCAACCAGTTATTATTATTTATCATTTTTGTGTTAATTGTGATCTATTTACCTATCCATTTATCTATATATCCTTTCAATTTTTATCACTATTTGGTGATATGATGTCTGTCATAAATCTGGCAACTAGAACATTATATATATGTGCAAACACAATTTACACTGTTGTAGAACTGAGAAAAACCTTGCATCCTACTCATGTATTTGTTTTGCATCCATTGCCCCTAAATAGAGTAACTTGGTAGAGTAGCATTTTACTCTTTATCTTAACCAAAAAGTCAAGAAGTGATTAGAGTGTCATTTTGACTGGAACCATTGATTCCAGTATTTCTGAATCTCTTTTTGCGTCTCATAAAACAAAGAAAAGAGAGTAATTAACCCATTGAAAATCTGAAATTTATTTGACTCCTGTTATTTTAAAAAATCAAATAAAATGTAAAAATATATATCACAGGTGCTTTTTTGAAGCATAGAAATCACATTGTGAGTCATTTGCCATCTGAGAAAACATGTTTCTCTCATAGGTTTACATAACATACTCACATTAACGAACATTATTGCCCATCATCATCCATATCATGGTTGTGAGAACAAAATTGAGGATGACTTGATAAGGGACTTTCTCAGGCCCATAAGCAGGGAACTGCATCAGAAGCAGAAAAACAGGCCCTTGAATCAGCACTCAGATATGGGATGCAAGTGTCCAGCAACAGCCTAACCTCTTGAAACACGATGCTGTTCCCTCAAGTGTTGGGAAGATTAAACGAACATTTTTCAAAAATATTCTGGGGGCCAGCACTGTGGTGTAGCAGGTTAGCACCCTGGCCTGAAGCGCTGGCATCCCACATGGGTGCTGGTTCGAGACCTGGTTGCTCCACTTCTGATCCAGCTCTCTGCTATGGCCTGGGAGAGCAGTAGAAGATGGCCCAAGGACTTGGGCCCCTGCACTCGTGTAGGAGACCTGGAAGAAGCTCCTGGCTCCTGGCTTCATATTGGCACAGCTCCGGCCAATCTCTCTCTCTCTCTCTCTCTTTCTCTGCCTTTCCTCTCTTTTAACTCTGACTTTCAAATAAATAAATAAATATTTCAAAAAATATTCTGGAATTGATGAAGGGGGCTCACAAGTGCAGGCAAAGGTCAGGCAAACTCATTAGAAAGCTCCTGATCATTGTTGAAGAATGAGTTAACACATGCCAGCATTAGGATGGAAATGACAGCAATAAAACAAAAGAAGCAACTTTAAGAAGAAAAGCTTGGTAAGTGAGAGAGGAGCAAGTCATAGATATACCTGAAATTTCCAGACTGAAAGACAGTAACACTGGAAGGCTCCTTCGTTGCATTAAAAGACTTCTTTGATTTGTCACCAGGGAAGGAGAAGGTACATGTAGAGATTGTTCCAAGGGCAGCAGGAATTGAGAGGAATCACATCAAATGGGGAAGATTAAGAGACTGGCTGCAAAAAACCCAGATGGATTTAACACTAGTAGATAATATGAAAATGCTTACTAAAACCAAGAGCTGTCTGCCATGAGGAAAAGCTAGCTGACGATGACTAATACCAGGCTTAAAGAAGTCACAGATCTATCGTGATTTGCATATATTTTTGGAGTGCCTCCTAAAGTTTCATGTGCTGAAATCTTGGCCCTCAGTGTGGTAGTGGTAAAGTGGTTTGGAGCCTTTAAGAGGTGGGGCTGTTGGTTAGGTATTGTAGTGCCAAAGATTAAGTCATTGCGCTTGGGATACCTGCACTCCATATTGGACTGCCTGGTTCAAGTCCTGACACTGGCCCCCTGCCCAGATTTCCTTTCCAGCTTCCTACAAATGCTTTCTGGATGGTAGCAGATGAGGGTTCAAGTGCTCGGGGCCATGCCTCCCTCATGGGAGACCTGGATGGAATTCTGGGATCCTAGATTGGACTGGCCAGCTCTGGCTATTGTAGGCAGTTGGAGTATGAACCAGCATATCGAAGTTCTCTCTCTTTCTCTAGCTCTCTCCCACTGTCTGTTGACCTGCCTTTTTAGTAGATAAAAGTAAACCTTAAAAAAAAAGCGGTGGGGCCAACTGGGGTTCTTTACATCACTGAGGGATCTGTCCTGAACTGATCTCCTGCAGAGAGTTATGAGAGCAACTTACTACAAAAGCCTTAGCACCTCACCTCTGAATCTTTCTGTGACTTCATGTTTTAATATGTGCTCATTGTGATGGTGTTGTGGTGCTGAGGGTTAAGCCACCAGCTGAGTTTGAGTCCTGGATGCTCTACTTCCAATCCAGCTCCCTGCTAAGGTGCCTGCAAAAGTGGCAGAGATGCTCAAAGTACTTGGGCCTCTGTCACCCACATGGGAGACCTGGATGGATTTCCTGGATCCTGGCTTCAGCCTAGTCCAGCCCCAGACATTGCGTGGCCATCTGGGTGTTAAACCAGCAAATGGAAAATTCTCTGCTCTGTCTCTCCCTCTCTTTCTGTAACTGCCTTTCAAATAAATCAATAATTCTTTTTTAAAAAATAATAATTTAATATAAAAAAAAATGTGATCCTTGAACGGGCTCTCACAGCCCAGAGCTGAGTAAACTTCTTTTCTTTATAAATTTCACCTGCTTTAGGTATTGAATTGCAGTACACAAAGCAGACTCATGCAATATCCTCCTGGGTTGAAAAGTATCAAGCACAACACTACCATGAACAGCCAGGAAAGATGAGTCTAAGACAGCGTCAGGTGGAGCTCACTGCATTGTCTAGTAACACCCACTCTCTCAAGAAACAGCATCACAGAAGTGTCATTTCCACAACAAAGATCCCAATATTGTCACTAGTGCAGCATTGTAACACCTGTAAAATCCTAATTTCTCTTTGTTTTCATGCCAAATGTTTAAAGACCAGCTTACTTCTATACTCATTATTATTGCCTTTGTTTTGTTTCCATGACATGATTCCAGGTTCCATTTGACAAGGAGCTTGCCTAACCGGCCTTACTGTTTTCATGGAACCAGTTTAACCCAGAATATAATTTTTTATGGCCAGTAACTTTCTTAACTAGGAACTAAATTGGCTGAGGTAAGAACCTATTGTCTCCTGTGGGCTTGTTCCAAAAGGCAACATTTGCCTGTTACACATCAGGACGTCAGCCTTGTTAACAATCTCCTGTGGGCCCCTCTCTTACCTGCTTCCTGATCGTATCTTCTTCCCTCCTGGACTTATTAACTGAAAGCTCTCAGCGGGGTTTTTCTTCAGCAGGCCTGTGCCAGAGCTGCTCTAGAGCTTAGGTTGGACAGTCCCTAAGTATTCGGAGTGATAAAAAAAAACTGCCATAAATACTCTTTGGAGAGACTTACATTCATTTATTCACGCATACATTGATTCATTCACTTCCTTATGAATACATTCATGCATTCTCTAACTCATGTGTTTCTACTTTATAGCTAACATTTCTGGAGTTTTATTTGAATCCCAGTCATTGTATTCGCAATGTTTGAAAGACCTGAAGGATCGTCAATAAAGATGAGATTATGAGAAGTATACAAAGATGATGGGAATAAAGGGAGCAGACAAAGTGGTACTCAAGCTAGGTCTGTGGTGGAAAATCTGAACTCATTTTGGGATGCTTTCTAACAATTCAGATTACTGGGCTCAAGATCAGATTTATCAGTTCAGAATCACTAGAATGAAGACACAGAAGTCTTTATTGCATATCTACAACCAAATGTCCTCATATACCCAAAAATATATGCATATGCACCATAGCAATAAAGAAGGAAGTGTTAACTTGATTATTCCCTAGGAAGACTCTAATGTGATTCAAGATTAAGGACAGATTTGGAAATATAAGCTGAGCTCAATATTAATTTGTTATGAATGTGCAATCTTTATTATATACATATTTTGTCATACACATACACACACACACACATTTTAAGTGTTTAGGCCACAAAAGGATTATGATGATTACACCGTTTTGTAGAAATACTGAGCATGAATAGAATCTCTCATTTTATACATAATATGAGGTGGTTTTCTTAATGTCATAGGACACTAGTATCCTACAGTTTTTTTTGTTGTTGTTGTTGTTTTGGGTTTTTTTTGGACAGGCAGAGTGGACAGTGAGAGAGAGAGACAGAAAGAAAGGTCTTCCTTTGCCGTTGGTTCACCCTCCAATGGGCGCCGCGGTTGGCGCGCTGCAGCTGACGCACCGCGCTGATCCGAAGGCAGGAGCCAGGTGCTTCTCCTGGTCTCCCATGGGGTGCAGGGCCCAAGCACTTGGGCCATCCTCCACTGCACTCCCGGGCCACAGCAGAGAGCAGGCCTGGAAGAGGGGCAACTGGGACAGAATCCGGCGCACCGACCGGGACTAGAACCCAGTGTGCTGGCGCCGCAGGCAGAGGATTAGCCTAGTGAGCCACGGCGCCGGCTCTATCCTACAGTTTTGTTTCCAAACAAGAGTGAGATTATATCTGGGAATGTATTTTACTTTTGTATATTTATTTTATGTACAGAAGAACTGCCTAATACAAAGGGATATGTTCAAAAATTACAGTATCATTTATATTTGAACTCTAATTTTAAGTCTGTTCTTAAATAATATAAATTCATGTATTAAAATATATTTAAATCTATGCCTGAGGTACTAAGGATATAGGTTACATTTGGCATGAAGAAAAAGATGGAAAACAATGGTACTATACCCTGGCTTTACTTCTCACTGTTTGAGGTGAATTCAACTTAAAAACATAATGATTTATTTAGGAAAAAATAGCAAAAAATGGAAACACTATGTACTATTCTGAGTTCTGGGAGTACAATGGTAGTTGGATCATGGCCTATTTGTCCTAGAAACAGACAGAAGGACAAACATACACAATATAATTGGTAAAGAATACGATGGGCTACCTTGGGAACTCAACAATGAAGTGAGTTGGCATGAAAGCTTCCTTGGAGACTGTGATGGCTAAGCTGTCATTTATGCAACCAGTAGATATTAACCAGGAGTACTGAATGTCTGCTGTGAAGGACGACACCCATGGCAGGTTTCAAGAAGAATATTCCCATAATATTTCATCTCTCCATCTCTATTGCTCAGCTCTCTAATGCAGCTCACCTGAACTGACATTCATAGATTGATCATAGATTGATTCATAGATTACTGTACCTGACAGTAATACAAAATTAAAAAATATATATATAGTCCCAAAATATGAGGTGGCCTAGGTGCTAAATGCACTCATTTTGGGGTTTCCCATTGGTGCATCCTTCTGTCCTCAGTGCTATCTAATCCTCTACACCTTGCCTAGACTCCCATGTGCTTCCTCTTGGTGATTGGGCACTCTCTAGCTCATTGTCTGCTTCTGTTTTCTGTTTTATTCTTGAGTCCTGGCCATGGTCATACCTAGTTTGTATCTTCTGAATTCTGTCTTTCTCATGTGATTGTCATTCCCACCTCTGTACTGTTGGGGAAGCTGACTTGACACTCTCCAAATCTGTGTCTCTCTGAGTCAGCAATGAAAGTAAGACGGTTCTTTTTCCTCCTGAGGCATGTTGTTGGAGGAGTTCACTCGTGTTTGTTCTGCTTCAAGCCAGTGTGTACCAGGCTTCATCTGATTACCTCATTCTGCAAGTGAGCCAAATACATAATTGAGTAGGTGTAACCACTGAGTTGTTAACACTCAAGGGATTGTCACTTCTTTTTCAAGGAAATGAGGGAAACCCATTATTGAGATGTAATGCACAGGATTAACAATATACAATAGTCCTATAAATCTTCCCAGAGACAAAATCAAACTCATCAAAATGGCTGCCTCAATCTCTTTCATGAGGTTAGCTATAAAGAGGAAAAATAACACATATATGTTAGTATCTAACTGATAATTGCCATTTCATTGAACAGAAGAGACTATACTCCTTCTTAGTTTTTGCCTTTCATTCAGTCACCAATCCACCTGCCCAAAGGAAAATTTCTACACTGGCAAATCAGTATCTTTTTTTAGAAAGTGACTGTTCATTCCTTTCTTCTTCTGGAAAAAGAATGCCCCCTACTCCCTCACTCTCTAACTCTGGAGAATGGATGCACATACACATTTCTATTTTTATTTATTTATTTATTTATTTATTTATTTATTTTTGACAGGCATAGTGGACAGTGAGAGAGAGAGACAGAGAGAAAGGTCTTACTTTTCAGTTGGTTCACCCCTCAATGGCTGCTACAACCAGTGCACTGTGGCCTGTGCACCGCACCGATCCGTAGCCAGGAGCCAGGTGCTATTTTTAGTGACTGGTTCATGGATGAATATATGACCCAATTTTGGCTAGTGAGAGTCAGACCTAGCATCTTTATCTGAGTTTTTATCAAGAATTGCTGGGGGTCAAGGATGGGGGACATTGTGGCACAGTGGATTAAGCTAACATTTGGGATGTTTCCTTTCCATCAGAGTGCCGGGGTTCAAGTCCCTCCTCTGCTTCTGATCCAACATTCTGCTAATGTGAATCCTGAGGGACAGCCAAGTTATAGCAAGTATGTGGGTTCCTGCCACCCATGTGAGAGACATGGGCGGAGATCCTGCCTTTGGGCTTTGGTTCTGTACAGCTCCAGCTCTTGTGGGCATTTGACGAGTGAACTAGCAGATGGAAGAGCTCTGCCTGCCTCTCCCTCTTTCTCTTTCTTTCTCTCTTTCTCTCTCTCCTTCTCTCTGCTTTTCAAATAAAATAATTTAAAAAAACCTTTAACAATGAAAATGACTTTATTCTCTCTCTGTCTTTCAAAAATAAACAACAAACAACAACCACATCTTGTTCCAGTGTTGTGGTGCAACATACTGAATTGCCACCTGCAATGCTGGTATCCCATATGGGCTCAGGTTCAGTTCATGTCCTAGGTGCTCCACACTCAATCCAGCTCCCTCTTATTGTGCCTGGGAAAACAACAGAAGATGGTTCAACTTCTTGTTCCCTTGCACTCATGTGGGAGACCTGGAAGATCTCCAGGCTCCCAGCTTCAGCTTAGCCAGGCTCTGGGTGTTGCAGCCATTTGGTAAGTGAACTAGTGGATAGAAGATTCTCTCTCTCTCTCTCTCCCTCCTCCCCCTCCATTACTTTGCCTTTCAAATAAATAAATAAATCTTTAAAACAGTCTTGAAAAATGGAAATTTAAAAATAAGTACTCTTCAAGTATTTCTTTCTTTCTTTCTTTTTTTTTTTTTTGCATTTCTCTAATTTTAAATTAATTTACCAGGCCTCAAAACTCAAAATTAAGTTTTATCTTCTAAAAGATATCACCGTTGCTTAATTCTAGCATTTTTTGTTAATGTTACACCTCCAAGTTCAGGGCTGTGGTTTGAGACTTTTTTCCTAAGCTTCATTGTTGGAGATGAATTCCTCAAAGTGAAACTACACTGCCATTTGAGCAACAAGAAAACCAGGCATCAGACTTAGGACCTGCTAGCAGTCAAGATCAATTCTCAAGAACAGGAACGTAAAATCAGAACTCAATCTGTGGTATTATTAAGAGGCCTAGGAGGTGCTACAGATTGATAACTAACAACGAATATAGCTCTCATTTAAGGGGAACTTTCTGTGAGCTAGTCACTTACACACATTATTTATAATCCCTACAGAAATACTGCAGTGTGGTTACTATCAACTTTATTTTGCAGTTGAGAAAATTGAGGCTGATAAACATGTCAGCTAACTTTTGAAGCACAACAAACCACCCCCAAAATTCATTTTTTAAAATATGCATCTGTTTCATCACAGAATTTGGAAAACCTAATAAGAAATTTTTCTGTTCTGGGTTAATTCAGCTACCCTTACTTGCAGGTGAATTCTTATGTGGTGTGAAATGGTCTCCAGTGGCTTCATTAGTATATATAGTTAATAGCAGGATTTTGGTCAGGGATGCTAAGATCTATTTGGGTCTGTTCTGCAAGGCTAGCTTTGGCTTATTCATGTTTGAGTTTCAAGTTATCAAGCACAGCAAGAGAGGTAAGGCAAGTGGACAATCACCTTCTCTGCTTATAAAAGTTCTCTAATGTCCTATTGGCCAAATCAAATCACACAGGCACGCCTAAGTTTGAGTGGTAGAGAAATAGAGCCATTTAAGGATAGGAAGAATGCACAGTTGCATTTCAAATAGATGGTCTTATGGTGACAATAAGAATTAATGTGATCAGTTTTGAAAATAATGATATTGAAGGAATTTTTTTTAAAAAGCTATTTGAAAGAGTTATAGAGAAAGAGAGGTGGGGGAGAGAGAGAGATAGGAAGGAAGGAAGGAAGGAAGGAAGGAAGGAAGGAAGGAAGGAAGGAAGGAAGGTGAGAGAGAGAGAGAGAGAAAGAAAGAAAGAAAGAAAGAAAGAAAGAAAGAAAGAAAGAAAGAAGGAGAAAGAAAGAAAGAAAGAAAGAAAGAAAGAAAGAAAGAAAGAAAGAAAGAAAGAAAGAAAGAATCATCCATCCACTGGTTCAGTCCCCAGATGGCCAAATGGCTACAATGGCCAGGGCTGGGCCAGGCTGAAGCCAGGAGATTTATCTGGGGATCCCACATGGGTGCAGGAGCTCAAGAACTTGGGCCATCTTCTACTGCTTTTCCAGGCACATTAGCAGGGAGCTTGATCAGAAATGGGGCAGCCGAGATTCAAACCATCACCTAAATGGCATGCCAGTGCTGCAGGTGGCAGCTTCACGCACTACACCACAGAGCCGATCCAGAAAAAATCTTCCACAGAAAAGAGACAGAGACACAAAAGTGAGACCAAATCAAAAAAGTTTGATTGAAGGACGTGTTATTTTGGTGTTCTATATTTCAAAGGACTGATCAAGAAAATGAAATAACTATGGTTGGATTCGTAAGTCATTTCATAGAGGGAATCCCCCTGCATTTTCTGTTCCCAGAGGAATTCTCTCTTCCTCCATATCCCTGTTTGTGCATCCCTGATCAAATGAAAATTCTTTCTCTAGATCAGTTATTATATACATGATCTTATCATCATTAACAGCAGCAACAACACTATTGAAGAGACTACAAGACAGAGCAAGAATTAGCATCCACTGGTTTACTCTCCAATAGACCGCAAAGCTGAGCCTGAGCAAGATCAAATCCAGGCATTGGAACTCAGTCCAGGTCTTCCATGTGGGTTCAGGGACCCAAGTACTTGAGACATCCTTTTCTGCTCCCTAGGTTGAACATTAGCAAGAAATTGGAATTGGGAACACAGAGGAGACTGGAACCCAGGCAACTCCAATATAGGATGAGGGTGTCCAAACTGGTGGATTAACTGCTAGGTCAAACTCCCAAACCTGGATACATAGTCCTTGATTAATACTCACCCATTATTACATTCAATAGCAAAAGAACCATAGAAGAATAGTGCAAATTCAAATTATAAGCCTTATAATATAGAAGCCAATAGAGAGGTGTGGAATCTGCAGCAGAATGAAGCCTGTACTGCATCTGAAAGTGTAAAAGTTCAAGGAGAAATACACAAAGAAGGCAGCGATGCATTATAAAAATATGTCTCCAGACCAGTGATGGTCAAGGACTACCTCATTGTGATCTTGCTGCATAAATATCTTCCCACTTGTCTTGAAATAGCAACGTTCCAACAGAACCAGTTCTCCCCTACCTGTCTTTCTACCACTGAGTCAGGGATATGTGGGAATATCTTGAAAAGGAACCTCAATGAGCATTG